>NC_134758.1:5704274-6322310 GCF_050436995.1 Anticarsia gemmatalis
GGTTAATTTCGTTTCTTGCCGTATACAAATAAAATAACCTCTTTTTTTTCTAATAACCTCAAACTACAAAATGAACTACCGAAGGTAATCAATTGAATTATAACTATTTCAACAAACACAGATTTCATTGTCACCTTTTCATAATTTTGATGGTACCTGCCTGCTTCGCAGCTTGCCTAGTAATAACATTTAATTTGAATTCTATATGTATCTTTAATTTACCACTTAAGTTCTTCAAAAAAGTAAACACTTTCACACCTGACTAACTTTCTTCCAGAATACTCTAATCCCATTAAAATTCACATAAAAAACTAAACTTATATGGTGTTGACAGGAAACCATAAAATACCGTCGCAACTTGCCACATGACATGCGCTCGCGCACGAATGCCCGTTGCCTACATATTTGTCACGGAGTATCTAATTAATTAGCATAGTAAATATTTTGAATGCCAGAGATGTCGATAAATAATAAGCTTGGTATGAAGATAAGAGAATGAAATATTTTGTTGTATATCTAATGATTCTTCAGTGTGAATAGTTTGGATTTGAACATATGGTACCAACTTTTTGATATGATTATTTATTAAATCTGGCGTAATATTTATTCAACTCTTGAAATCATTGAACTTTAGTCAATTAACACATTCTTTTTTCAATTTTAAGTGCTTTGCATGAAAAAGAACATCATTGACCTTACGAATTCGAACAACAAACAGATAAGCAGAATATAGATAGAGTTGGTACACCACATATATTCTGCTTGTAACCCCATAAGTCATGACTAGATTAAGACGTAAGCATAATTGAAAATATATCTTTATCATACAACTGGCATTTGAGTAAGCTTATCTAATCATACTGACATTGTAGCCTTACTTGTTGTATCAAGCTTGTAATTTAAATCTAATTAATATCACAATAACCATCTGCAGCAACCCTCATCAGAGATTTGGAATTACAAAATGGCCGTTATAAATCCAAAAATAAAATCCTCTTAGAACCGAACTCAGGTAATTTATGGTGGCACTGGGAATAATCACGAAGGTGTCGTATAAATCGTGGACCATTTGTAAAATAGGAATTACGATTCGCCATCCGGGCCATTGTCACCCCTCTACCTAGAGATAAGTACTTTAGTATATGTGAGGGTATCTAATAAATGAATATTTATAACTGAATCATGGGGACATTTGCAGCCTTCAGTTTTTTGGGTATTTAATTAAAAGGTTTAATGTAAGACAATAATTATAGATGTGCGTTATTTACTCTTTAGTCGTAATCTTAATTATTAAACAAAGGAAATAATGATTGTTATAGATAAACAAGTATGATTTCATATTCTCTACGTTTCTCAATCTACCTACTCTTAATTGGTAGATTATTATATTTTTAGGTATGTTAATTTTTGTCCTAATTGTCATTACGCATCTAGTAATGTAACGGGTATAAGATAAACATAAAAGTAAAGCTAATTAAAGTATATTATTATTCATAAAACGAGTTTATTACACTCTCCAAAAGTTTAATGAAATTGCTTTTGCATAAAAAATCTGAAAAACAGTGTACAGTAAAAATGGAGCTACCGAAGTACGGAAAAATTATGACTTCCTCTTCCTTTAAACTATTACTTTCTGTAAATCTCGAATACTACCTTTATTAGGCAATTTGTTTTAGAGTTGAAGTAATAAAGGTAACTGAAATTACTAGAATGAAACTGTAGAATGTTACTGCATTGGTCTAAATCTTTTTTAGTAGGTATACAAGTTATAAGTTGGTTCAGGAGTAAAAATATTCTAGCGATTAGAAAGACCAGACAGAACTATTGAGGTACTCCATTCTATTTATATTGAAAATTGGTTAATTACAAAAGAAAATCCAAATGATAAATTAGAAGAATGATTTGTGCTAGTGTGACTAAACCAAACCAAATAACTAATATCATAACATAAAAGTTCTCAAAAAATTTAAATCGTATAACTTTTAATAAAAATCATCATACACTTTAGTATCTCAAAGTTCTCTGCATAACATTTTTATATTCACAAGCAAAGCTTAACGTTGATACCTTACATGAAGCTTCGAGGAAACCTTGTCAGGGGCGTCGAAATTTTCTAATAAACGTGTCATGCACTCCACTCACGATCTTCGAAAATACACCACGATACGTCGGTTGTGTGGAATTTTTAATAGTTTTACCCCCTTCCATATAGGCGTCACAGGCTAATGTATTTGGAATCTGTCTCGAAGCTTTATCTATTGGAAATGGCTGTTTCGAACTACTGTTGGCCTTACGAACTACTTTTAACTACGAGTAATAAATCCAGTGTAAGGCCGGCTACCGTCTCTGCAACTCTGCATAGTGGGGAGGTCGGTGTGAAATAGGCACTGTGATTTATTATTATTTTTTTCCTTTTGTTTTTATTGTTTACTGTATTTGTGATGACTTTGTAAGGTTTTTTGTACACTAGGCGACTAAAGATGCAAATATCTAACTTTGATGTTATCGAATCTGTTCTCTTAATAGTAATAATGCTTAGTCGTTGCTATCCTCAGTGATTTAATGACAACATCGATGAAATTTCTTTAAAATCTTCCAGAATGTTTTATCTTTTTTAACATGACAAAAACAGATTACTTAATCAATTATTTAGTCATACAGTCACGACACAGCCATACCTAGAGCCATAATCTAATCTCTTAAATGTGAAGAAAAAGAAAAGTAATCACAATTTAATTTCAAAAGAAGCAACCTAATTTAAGACAATAAAACTAAAAACACAACAATAAACTCGCCAGCTAATTCTTATTTCAGCCATAAAACGAAAATTGTTTCTTCCAAGTGCTTGCATAATTAAAATTTAAACGTATTGTCCATTCTGCCCCGACTTCCCCGTACTGTATCGCAGACTGGGGCTTTATACGAATCTCTCCTCTCCACGAAAATGCACATTAATATTAAATGGCTTGGAAATGCTGCGTTGTGGGGGTGATGGGAGAGTGGGGGCTTGCAATAAAAAAGCAAACGGGCGTCGATGATACATCGAAGGTGGTTGCTGTTTCTTATTGTTTCTAACAATGGCTGTGTTTGGAGATACGAATTAAGGTTGTATTTGTTTAAAAAAATACTTTAAAATACCTGAAACTAATTTCTTATAAACTAATGATAATGAATTTTGTTAGTTAACGGTAATTAGCTTATGAGAGGAGGTTTTATTATACCCGTTTATGTAGAGACTATTTCAATAGGCAGTGCATTACCCTTACAGGTCATTGACTCCAAATTAGAAAATAACACTACTTTGTTCTCGACCTGTGCGCTTTTAGGGTTGGCTACGAACCCAGGTAGGCCGCAGCAAGGAGAACATGGCCAGGTGGGGTTTCCTCGACAGGTCAAATATTTCTTGTAGATGTGGAGCCACAGAGGACATGGCCCACATGTTGTCATGCCCGGAGTGCCCTGACTCTTGCTCATACCAGGACCTTATGAGCTGTACAGAAAACGCTATACACGTAGCTGGATACTGGGCTGGCAGTGTATAGCAAGACAGAAAGTGTTATACACTATTTTAAATTAATATTATAATTTGTTTGCCATCGACACGCTAAGAAGAAGAAGAAGGGTTGGCATTTATATTAATGTGTTTCATTTGAATAGCTGTGAATTTAATGCCGTTCAATGTTTGCGAAATTAGTCAGAAGTTCAAATCTTGCAGGATTAATTCGATTCTACCTCATTAATAATTTGCTATTCTTTGCAATTTTATGATAATGCTAATTTTTGACTAGAAGCAGCCCCAAATATAAAAACTGTATTATATTGCTGGTTATCTAAATATATTTGCATTCCACGAATTGATAGTAGCTGCTTTTCGTACAACATTTAGATTATGTCGAATGTAAGGGTTGTCAAATCACAATACGACATAACTATCAATGCCCGGAATAATGTAAAAAAAACATATAAGGCCATTTATCTTCCATCCCCGTGTTTTATATCGTTATTCTCATGTCACATACCAACAAACGATTTAACTGAGAAGCGTGCAACTATCAACTCTGAAAATGTCAACCGAGCCATTTCCCTTACAAAGCTCGTCGTACGTGTTTTCCTTATATTAACTACGTAACACTATTCCCCCTTTCTCCCTACCCCCCACTAGTTACAGCATCCAATAAGAGATGGCGCCTGAACAAAACTAGCGTCAGTGCTCTCTCTCGTGAGCAATTTACTCCTTACACTAATTAAAAGAGTGAGCGAGAAAGGCCACGCCCACAGCTCAGAACAAACAGAAGAGGGGATCCCACCCGCCAATCGGAAAGCTTGATTATTTGTAATTAGAACGTACCGCTCTTCCTCTTACCGAGATGACCAATGGGATTTTGTATTTAGCGGCATTATTCTGTCGTCAAAAGGAATTTCACTTAGTAATTTAATTAAAATTTTCCACGATTCAGAAAGGTTCTCATTTGCTGAGAACAATCAGCGCTGCGGAATGGGCGTTATGTTTTCGGATTCGGTAAAATTACTTTTTACGGTCCGTTTGTTCGGCGTTATCTTTAATTGATGTCGGTACAGTCGTTCACGATGGTCATTCCTACATTTGTGAATTTCGTTGAATTCGTCGGACCTTTTTTACAAGACTCTGATGTTTGTAGTCCATTAAAAATTATCGTTTTAATTTAGAGGTTTATTCCGTAAAAACCACAGATACTTTATTCTTTAAAACAGCTCTCAACGTTATAAAATGAAACAGCATTTCACTGAACAAAACTTTCAGGAAATATTCTTCGACATTAATATTAAAACTACTCATAATGAAACAAGAGAAAAGTAAACACAAAAGAAATCTAGAGCGCTGTAACTGAACAAAAACTTTTTCATTCCGCAGAGCATTGGAACAGCACAATCATTCAAGTCCAAAGAATCAACCGGTCACAATGAACGGACGAACTTTTAGCTGCCAGTTTGCATATAGAGATAAAAGTGGGGAATATTAATGTGAATCGCCCTCCCCATTCCCCCTTTTTCCGTGGGAGGGAAGAGGGTGGGGGGAGGCACTTTCTTCCACGGAGGACCACGGGACAGTCGTGATTTTAATTATATTGCGACGTGAGACGAGAGTTATGGTTCCTCGGATACTTATGAATTTGAAATGTTATACTTAGATCCGTAAATGGGTTTTATTTTCGGTAATTAATGTTTTGAGTTGGATTTATGGGGAGTTGGTTTATTTTGTTTGGAGAATTACTTTTTTAAATTCGGTTCAAGATTTGTTGTTTTATTCTATTGCGGACCAGAAACAGCGATAATAACGAACAGCCTTGTTACTAATCGCTTATTTAATTAAAAGTGTAGATGACTTTAGTTGATATTTAACTGGTCAGTTATCTCTCATTGTATCAAATCTTTGTTAGTAAGTCCTTCAAGATATTTAATACAAGCAGTATGTTGTAGGATTATATCAATTAAAAAGTATATTAAATATATATACCCACTACGTACTTAGAGCTCATAAATCAAATGTCCAAGACTAGTATTAACTATGCAAGTAAAGAGTCTCTTACAAAACATTAAACATGAAATTGACAATACCATTATCGTATCACCAAGAATACACCAAATTCAATACATCACACAATTTATCTCATAAACCACACACTGTATACTACAAAAAAAACCTAGTAAAGTTACAACAATAGAGTACCATAAACTTAACCCCTTATTCAACTAAACATTCAAGTCGCATAAATATCTTTCGACAAACTAATGTCAATGTAAGAACGCCATTACTTGAGTTAAACAAATTCCGAGATCTCACTACGTGTGAATGTGTGTGTGCGACTGTACCAATGTGTATGTGTGCCGTACGATGCATATACGTCATAGTGTTGGGCTTAGGGTTGGTGAGCGTATGTAGAGCAGTTGGTTTGCAGATAGAAATGATTGTATTTTGGTTGTGTAAGATTTTTCAGGGACTGGCCCTAATTAGAGCATTTTTTGTTATTTTCCTAATTAAATAAACGTTTCATTTGACGGGGATTTATTTTATGTACCTCATTGTTATTTATACTTGATAACTATGAACAAAATGCTGATATTGCGTTGCAGCATTGTTTCAACATAAATTAAAAAAAATAAATGACTGTGACTATTAGAAGATTTGTGTTTCCTTAAGTTAGTTTTTAGTTATTCAGGGGCATAATGTTTATGTCTGGATAAGTATATTAGAACAGAATTGTAATTACTAATATTTCAGCAAGAACAACTTCAAAAACAAAACACTTTAATCAAGTTGCAGATGAGGAAAATCGCAACTTTGTACCGTTGTTTTACGTACGTGACAAAGCCTCAACCTCCGCGCGGCAACCCTAGTTATAGGGTGAATATGCATATGTGGTGGAGTATGTAAATACGTAAACGTTAAATTGTGAGGATGTGTGATGTTGGGGCTCCAGAGCGAGAGGTCTCCCTCATTATCGACCTCGGGTCACAGCGCATGCTCCAACTTTAGTCTCAACCCTGCTAACGAACGCCTTATTGCGACAGCGGTTCATCGACGTAATTGAGTTACGACTTTTTACGTAGCAATTTCGTTTTTCTCTTAGAACCGGGTCGCACGCTAATTGGGCCGAATTTTTTTTCTCTTGCTTTCTTCTTGAACAAATATTGGATTAGGCGCGTAATTCGCTTCAAATAGGTTAGGCTTTGAAGGTATTTCGCAGTAATGATGAAAGTTTTATTATACATTTTTTTATGTAACTAAGTAAAGTTATTACAATGTAATGAGTTGTTCTGTTTGAATTTTGTGTTCGGTACTTTTTATTTTTAATTGTAGTAGAAAAATGAAGTAGCTGTCTATTCAATGGACATTTTTTCGGATTTCCCGGAAAAGCTTGCCTAGTTAATTTTACTTTAATGGTTACAATTAAACCCGGAAATGGCCAGCTAAAAGCGACACATTTAATAAATTTTATTAAAGTTTTGTTTTACTATAGGAAAGTTATTTTACGTTGTTTAAGCCTTAAAATGTTGAACGTCCTTAATTTTATTTATGTATTCTTTTAAGGCTTTCTTTTTGATCTCGGAGATTTTTATATTCAATTAAGGCATAAAATTTTCGCACTAAGTACGTTACTTAACACGTAAAAATCTGTTGAAATTAAATAGAATTAGATTTTGCATTTATTTATTCTGCAATAAATTTGTTAAGTATAACTTTTGACTTTAATCAATTAAAATTTTCTTGAGATACTTAGGTCATCAAATTAAAATTTATGAATACAAGTATTATACTCACCGCATTTTTGAACTTATAAAGCTATGAAATGCATTATATCTAAGAACTTTCAGATAAGGGTATTAGTCCTCGGAGATACCCAATTACGTTGATGAATGCGATAATTAAGTACGTAAAACAATTACCAAAGAGAAAAAAAAAATCAATTCACATTTCAAATATGCAAAAAAAAACAATAAATACAAATAGTGCCACAAAATTCGGCAGCGTCGTTAATATTCCGGACGTTTGTTGTGTGAACATTGTTGCAATTGATTCGAATGTGTCCGTGCAAGCGACCAGTGCAAGGATCAAATATTCATTAAATGGCCTCCGTTGGCTGCGGCCTGGCTTCATATTCAGCAGCCGTAGTTGTTAATAGTTCGCCCGGCCTGCCTTATCTTCGACACTCAGACTGTTAGTACGATTGAGTGGTTTTGGTACTTGTTTTATTGTTGTGTTCGTTTCCGTGGTAAGATTTAATTAGTAACTTTGTTTGTCAGTTAAAGATGTGTTTGAATATTTGGCATAGAGCTTTAAAAATCTTCCTAACACATAAAACTACGTTGCTGTAATTGTTTTCATTAAAAGACGATTTATAAGAAAAGTTGATGTTACTTGTATATTTTAGCAATACACGTGTGTTGTATACTACAATAATTACTAATTATAGAAACTACATAGCACATACTACATAGTTAGCTTCATAAAACCACACAATGAACAAAAGTAATTTGAGAATTATATGTGAACCCTGCTTTTGGATATAAGGCATTAAATTAAAATCAAATGCCCTATATTGTATAAAAGTCATTTATTTATATTTCAAAAATATTTTTGAACCTTGAAAGTTATATTACGAGACACGGGTCACCTCTTCTCTCAGAAATCGTAGCGTCTTCGAAAATCATAAGATCCTTTGTTGAAAAATATGACAAAGTGTCAAGAACAATCGGTTGCAGTAAATTACTCCGTTCCTTACCTTATATACCTACGAAGACTGCTACAAGGGTAGCGAGGGATGGGGTTGTTCGTTTGTTAACCAACCACGTTGGTTTTGTGGAGATAAGACACTTTGTGCAATCATAAATTAATAATGTAATTATTTACCCGCATCTCATCTCTCGCTACTTTCGTGCAATATTTTAGGAGTTTTTATTAAGTTTTACTGTTTCAGTGGTATTAGTAGGTCATGAAACTTTATTTTTGAAAGTGCTACGAAGCCTTTATAATCCTGAAGTACAGAATTATACTCTACAAAAGCTTTCAACATTTCAATATTTAGCATTTAAAGTCAATATCATGAAATTCAAGATAAAATTCTCCACATTTTATGTAAAAAAATATTGATATTTTGTTGCCCTGTGTAAAAGTTCATAGGTACACTTCACCGATCTTTAAATTCACTTCGTTTAAATTTTTCTACCCTTCTACAAGTATATCGCAATACAATTATCACCGTTTTTAAAACTCAAATTAATACGGGTACGTCCACACAATTCTCTCGGTGTGGGAGGCTGTGGCCGGTCAGTGGGGGCGTCGAGCGCAAATTAATCTCCATACGTTGCGCGCGCGCCGCCCGCCGCTCGTTACTCGTGTATCACTACTATTTGAATATATTCCTTCTTTTATTGCTTTAATGCGAACGCGATTTTTATGTCTTTATTTGTACAAGAATTAACATAGCGTTTTATTTGATTGTTGCTTCTGAAGGAAATACGAAGAAATAGACAGTATAAGTGCGTTTTTGATTATTGCATTTGTTCTATTGACGATTGATAAAGATAATCTAAAGATTAAAAAAAAAACATTTGTAAACTCGTCTTTAGCACACCTACCTATAAAAGTATGTTCTATTTTAGCGTACAAAGCTGCCAGTTTCATTAAAATATGTATTGCGGAAAGTAAAACAGATTGCCATTGCACGATAATAGTCAGTGACAATGTTAATATTCATTATCAACGACCAGATATTCTTATTCACCAAATTCGGTATCATTTCTCAGGCAACTGAAAATATTAGGTTACATAGTAATCATATAGTTAACAATGAAACACATAGCAACAATACAAACATTTTCCAAATATTCCCAAAACAATAGAAACCTAACCTCTATTACATAACAGAGGCAACCCTGCACTGTCAAAACTTAAGTCTCAAGTACCATTTATTTGAACAATATCCACGGCAATAATGTATGGAGATTAGGTGGTGGACAGACGCGCCCGTCCGCTGATCCGACATGATACATCAACGTCGCAGTGGACAGTGGACACTCCCCTTTACAACGGAGCACGAAATGTAGAGGTGAATGGAGGAGGGAATATTATTTTATTATTTTGGTATCATTACGTAACTATGCCCAGCTGTGGGACGTTAATGGGTTAAATTTATTTACGTTACATAATTTTGTTTTCTTGAACCCAAAATTTGTTTTGTTATACTGGCGTCTACCCAGGCTTTACAGAGGACTAATAACCACTTCTGAAAATTTTGTGAGTTAATCCATGCAGTCATGTAATCCATGATAAGGTGTTTAATATTGACAAAGTTACACTAAAGAAAGAATTACTTTATTCGCTCTTTACTCTTGATTTTCCATAAAAGTCAACTAACGATAAATATTTTCTTTTTTCGATAATTCTTAATGATTTTAACACAAAAACAAATTAACAATATTCATTGGATGAAACTGAAATATTTTGGTTGCAAAATTCCACTTCACAGCACCTTTTCAATCAAGGTACACCAAACAAAAACCACCACATCCACAACTCCTATCTCCACTGAAAGACTAATAGCAAACTAGATGTTTGCCCGTCAGCTTTGCATACAGACGCTTGTTAACGACAGAATTAGCGTTCACCACAACAGTGATTAGTTGTTCTCACACCTCCACTTATTACGAGATACGTTGACGTGTTAACTACACAGGTACTAACTGTTTTTTACGCAGATTGATTGAAAAGTATGGATGTTTTACGGCGGGTGCCTGTGTCACAGAATAAATAATAGCCTGTGTGTCGATTAGTTAATCATAACTACTTATCCTGTTTACTTAAAGTTTAATGAATTGCTCTTATATCTGCCTACTACAATGCCTTTTGTTTTCGGTCTATTTCAAATAATGAGTGTTCAAAAATACGATGACTAGGA
Source organism: Anticarsia gemmatalis (assembly GCF_050436995.1). Lineage (NCBI taxonomy): Eukaryota > Metazoa > Arthropoda > Insecta > Lepidoptera > Erebidae > Anticarsia > Anticarsia gemmatalis. The sequence goes on from NC_134758.1 coordinate 5,714,711, forward strand.
TAATTATCTTAAAAATCAATAAAATTTAAACAAATGGACTTCAGCTTCCAGACTCGGTTTTAAGAGAAATAAAAACTAAACCAATGATTGTAAAATAAATCCCCTAAATTATTTTAAAAATACACAATAAAATGTCTAACAGCTTTAAGCATTTTACACTGTAACTTCCTCTCCAGTCAATCTTCTGAGCTTAATAGCAACATCTGTTTATCAAAACATGCTGCAAACGTTCGCTTTCAGCGTTGAAGCGCTTAAAAGCTTTCGCAGAAGAGGCGTTCAGTATAAGCTCTTTATTAATAAAAATACACCTCCAGCCTGCATGTTAGAAAATCGTGCGGTACGTATATATAGAGACGCTGGATATGACAAGTGAACGATATAATATGATAATTGTGTTCAGAAATAATTCTATTGTAAACTTTAAATTGTTGCGAAGATAAGACAGGTTTATTTTTCAGTATAATGAATCATGAACTGAGTAAAATGGGTGAAAAATTAAGAGTTCATTTGGAAACTACGTCATATAAGGAACAGCAGCAGAGGACTTATGAGGTGTCTAATTGCATAAGGCTTTATGTTTGACAGTATAATTGATTACCTTAAATTTGTGAAACACCAAACAACTATATAAACCCATTACATGACTATAAAACGCTATAACTATATAATATGTTTTTTTATAAATAATCTTATTCTCTTAAAAGGTTAAATTGCATCACGATATACATAAGAATGTCGCACATAACGCGTAGTGTGCCTCATCCAGCTAACACAATAGCAGTAAGGGCACACAACAATGTTTTCGTTCGATCAGTAGCTCGTGCCTCTGAAATGAAGTTGGGTATTAGGAACGCTGCTATCTCGCTACTATTTCCAATTTGTTTGTTAACATTTCCCCCGGTAACTACAACTTTCTAGTTACTTGTACAATAGACACTGGATAGATAAATTGTTACGGGAAAATTCTCATTCCATTATTGAGTATCCTTTCTGCGTGGGATTTTCGTGGCGTAGGAAGCGGGTAATGTAATGCGTTGATGAATTAGTTAGACGTTTCAGTCATGTTTTGAAGTCAAGGAAACGTTAGTTATTTATCACTAGCTGACCCGCGCAACTTCGCTTGTGTCACATAAGAAAGAATGAAAAAAAAAATCCCCGTTTTTGTAACGTTTTTCGTTGCTACTCCGCTCCTAATGCCGTAGCGTGATGTTATATAGCCTAAAGCCTTCCTCGATAAATGGTCTATCTAACACTGAAAGAATTTTTCAAATCGGACCAGTAGTTCCTGAGATTAGCGCGTTCAAAAAAACAAACAAACAAACAAACTCTTCAGCTTTATAATATTAGTATAGATGACATCCTGTACATCGAAAAAAAAAAATGCTTCCTGAAAATCGTCCATAATGCTTTAAATGCAAATTGATAGAGCAAGAAATGATTGAAGATTTAAAAAGATTTGCATTTTAAGAACCAGTCGTTTATAACAATTTACATAAAATCCTTAAATTTTCTAAACAGTATGCAACAGTAAAAGGTCAAATGTGCAATACGAAATTGACTGGCCGACAGTTTGTTCGAAAACTCCTTTGCCTACCTATAAAGTCCTAGAATAACATTAAAAGCAAAACATAATTCATAAGCTTCGTACTTTATAAATAACACTATTACATTACCCAAACTCACAAACCTGAAAACCAAATCCATTTCATCGTCCGAAGTCATCAGCAGAAAGTGTCACAAATAATCGAAATTAGAATTTATTAGTGGCGCGTAGGGGTTCAATTTTGGTTCCGTGTGTAGCAATAATGCGTAAAAAACTCATCTCCGACACCCTCTCTGCCCCCCTCTCCTCTTAGGTTGTGTCCCTCCCCCCCGGGCCCGGTGAAATATGATGTTTTCCCGTCCCGTGTGGACGCGATTAGAAAATTCGTCGCGATGCTGTAAGCACTCAACGTGAGCGTTGATAGTTTCCTCATATAAATATGTAATTCATTATATTATATTTGTATGCTTTCCGTATGGACAAATCATCTCTTACTTTTAGTAATATTTATATGCATTTGTAAACAGCAATTAATAGTACCAGTAACTTCCGGTTTCTGAGGGACATTTAGCAGTAGTTTATTTTGAATTTGAATAGATAATCTACCTCTAAATGGATTCAAAAACCGGGGGTAAGTACCTCTACGTATCAACATTTAGGTCTGCAAATGCGATCAGAATGAAATCCCGAAATCTGAAAATAACTCCAGATTTAATTTTGATAGCGATAAACTAACTCGAAAATGAAAAACTGTTATCTAAATTAAGACAAGATTAAATCATTTATTTAATTTTGGTTTAAATTCTTTCATCTCTTCTTTTGATCTTTCTATGTATATTATTCTTCTAGTATACGTAAACTATGATCTTTAAGTTGAATTCATATTTGACTACAAGTCAGTCGACGCCAACGTCCTACAAATAGTAATAGTAGTGCATGTGTCTAAATTATTTATTTTGTTTTCTTCCGAGAATTCGGAGTATCTTATTATAATTGATTCGTTGGTTTAAAATCAATTTTAAATATTTAAATCGAAAAAATAATTTAAAAAATTACAAGTTTGTTTCTCAAAATCATGGTTTTTACTCACAAATACACATATGAATATGCAAATCAAAAATATGTTTATATTTTCTTTCTAAACCAAAACCACAACAAAACCGTACGAACAAACATTTCTAACACAATATTTCCTGTGACGTCACCTATCTATTCCTTTGCATTGCGTTAATGTAAGCATAAATCACGGCTGCCCTCAGTCCAACGGAGGATCAAAGCCTATATATCAAGCTAATGCTGATATGATATGTTAAATAAATATCGACGCAGGATATTGGGTCGCGGGATTTGAAATGAATGTGTCATGGAATGTGTTTTGTAGACAATGGAAGTGTTTGGTTCAGATGTAGGATGTTTTGGCTTTGATAAAGGCTGTTGTGTTGGTAGTTAACAATTAGCTGTTGGTGCTAATTGCTTAGTAATATGTTTTCAATCTGTGATTTTATAGGTAAAATTTTAAAAAATATATTAGCTTAAGTTACAAAAATTGACAAAATCTAGCCGTTGTCTATATATGTATGTACTTAAATCTAATATTTTTTTTTGTAAACTATCCACAGAGTCTCGTAAATGAGCATATTCGATTTTTCAGTTAGAAACATTAGTAATTTCAGTAGAATTGTACAGCGTCTAACCATAATCAATATTAATGAAAGCATTTAACCACTGAAAAAAACACATCACCAAATTTCCGCAGATCTTATTTATAAGTTTAACAATATAAATCTTATTAAATGACAAATACAGTAACAATGAGAAAGATCTCAACAACTTTTATTATAACTCTACAATGATACTTCAAACTTAGCTACCATTGAAAACAGCTACATAGTCGAGAGTACAAATCTGCATCTATTTTTGTGTACCACTAGGCTTTACCCGCGGGAGTTACTGAATTGAAATAGATATTCTGAATACTGCCTTTTAATATCTTGTATGAAGAGATATTGAATGTGTTTTAGTGAAACTGATGAAGGATTGTTTTAAATGCTTATTTTTAGGTAACAAGTATAAATAAAATATTTTAAGACTTCGTGGGGCTTTTGCGTTTTTGACCAAATAAGGCGATTTTATCTTCAAAAAATACCTATAAAATTATATACTTACTGTCAATTTAACCAATTTTCGATAATGTACTAACACCTAAGGTTGGTGCCTTTCTGTAATTAAAGAATATGTGCCAATGCAGAAATACTTGAGTCTTAAGTAATGCGACGTGTAAACCAAAGGACCTTTAAGCTAAAGTTATAGTAACTCATGGCTACAATATAAAAATTAGCTTCAAAATCCCATACGCTCAAGTTAAACCCATTACCAAAACCGTTAACACTACCTATTTCCAATAAAGTTCACATTTAATCTTATAAAATTCCCGCACCCACATTATTTCCATACAACAGTACACACTTTAATGATATTATTGGAAAATTGGCTCCCACGTCCCTAGTGTTGACGAAATTTTGCTATCACTACACCACATCGGAGCCAATAGGGTGTGTCGGTTCACACTATCTACAAAAGAAATTACATGCTCCTCTATCAGGTGTGGGGAGGGGGGTCTGACGTCACACCGCCTCGAATAAATGTGATGGAAATTGGAGGATTTGTTTACCCATATTCTTTCTCACACTTTTGACACTAAAAGGTAGAGCGTACTGCGCCTATGTGTGCGTAACAACTATTGTTTCAGTGTGCATGTGTGCGTGAATTGAATATTCCGTTGAAGTGTGTTTGAGGGACTTTTATTACGCTTTAGGAGATATTTAGCGTGCCTATTGGTGGGAGACGATTGTAGTTTCTAGAAAACTAGCGAGTGGAATATTTGCTAAACGTTGTGTTGAATGGAAAATTTTAGTCATACACCGAACTTCATGTGTAAAGTACATTAAAACCATTGGTATTATTTTAATCACCGCATTCTATGTTACTTACTTTGGTGCATAGGGATATAGATGGGTTTAAAAAAAAAAAACACGACGCAGATGGATTCACGGCTGATGCAATGACAGTGAAGAGGAGACTACATATTTTATTATATCTGTATCAACGTTTGTAAAAAAGTATAACCTACAAAGTAAGTAATGTAAATCCTTATAGAGGTCAAATTTATAGGGAGTATGACTACTTTGCACAGCAACTACTTATCTAAATAAAATTTCAGTGGCATCAACACCAATTTCGCAACGAAAACAACTTAGAAATTCACCTCATACGTCATAAGCCTATTGTAAGTTAACACCTCGGCACACGGCACAGGAGTCGTGCCCAATTCAATTTATTTAGCGATTTTCAGAACAAAAATATTTGGGCGAGCTATTTATCAGAGTTCGGGCGACGCAGTACAAACACATTTATTCCTTCACCTCACATACAAACTAGAGTACGATTACGTAATATATTCCGGTGTCGTGTGCCTCTAGCCATTTTTCTATTCGCTCTCGGAGTTTTGAAGGCGTGTGAGAGACGTGGTATTACGATGCCTAATTCAAAGGAAATGTGTGGAATGAAAATTGTTATGTGAAAGGAGTAATCGGAGTAGTTTCGTCGTGTTATAAGAAAACAAAGGAACGCTTAGGTTTGTTTTATTGTGGGATGTTTAGTGCCAATGTTGTGGAAGGAATTTATTGTTTATTGAGTCACATTATTAAGTGACTGGAGATAGTTGTTTAGGAATAACTACTTTTATTTACTTATAAGCAATTGGTTATATCTAAGTGCTGTCTGGGAGCTATAAATTGTACGAGTTATTTATATCAATAAAGCACATTATTGCTTTAGGATTCCAGTCTTTACCGTTGATCAAGTGAAGAATGTTGCCAATAGTAAATGTTAATCCTAAGAACATCTCAGATAACTTTCAAGAAGTGTTAGCCTCCCCTACAAAGCTTTCCATAAGCCAAGAACACAATAAAACAACAATAAAAAGCCTCAATCATAAAAACAAGTTCCATCTTTGAATTCAAATAAAAAATAATTCCACCAATTCCGCAACATAAAACCATGCAAACACTCCACAAAGGCACTATTCTACATCAAACATATCTTTTATCTGTAACTATACTAACTTATGATAAGTAATAACGTCTAATATACTGTACTACTTCCTCATAACATACGTAATAATATCGCGTAAATTTAGCCGAAAGAAAGGACCTAATAGGAGGGCCGGGCAGCATTCCAAGATTATCTGGGAAAGCGTAAAATTTATGTTAATGACAGCGCCTCAGTACGGAAAATAACATAACGTTGAACCAAAGGAGAAGAAAGCATATCCCGATAACGCGTCCTCGTTAAATGAACGGGGGTTATTGGTGACGCGTGCGATTTGCATTTTGTTGTGGACTTTCATGACTATGGGACAGTAATGTGGTGAGGGTATAGCTGAACCGTTGCGTTATTCATTCTGAATTCTAAAAGAAAACAGTTGCAGAATATCCGTCAATAGCTAAATTATTCCATTTACCTACCTGTCAGAATGTAAATTGAAAGAAAAACTCAATCGATGTTTCCACTAAAATCTTTCAGCACGAATCCAAAGCAATCAGCAATTGCCTCTTCATGTTAATTTTACTTATCCTTTCCAATCATGTCTCATACATGATGTATCACAATATCTGTAACCATCAATCAAATGATAAATTCGTTACAACGAAGTAAAACCACGGAACACGTTTGCATCTGTTGCATACGTAATGCCGAATTCCAACCACGAGTTTCCTTCATTTTTCACAATGTCGACTGACACGAAGATGGGCGCCTAAAAACTACAGAAGCACGCAAAAAACGTTGCTTCAAGCGACCAATTCATTTCTTCTCATATCCGGTTATCGTCCGTTTATCATACGCCCGGGGCTAGTGTAACTCCTCCCGAGATTATTTTAAGCTTCACCCCTTAACGTCTGATTAAAGTGCCATTCTTGAGAGTGGCCCTTTCGTTCGTAGGGTTACTGATAGAGCTGTTATTGCTAATGTCGTTCGATATGAGTGGATGTGAGTAAGGGAGGGCAGCTTTGGCTGACAACGCAATTTTTATTCAGTTTAGTTAATTTTCAAGTACAAATAATTTCGGTTTACAGCACTGTTTAGTACACATTGAATTTTCTTGAAAGTAATTGCTTACTTTCGCATAATCAGATTTTAACAGTCTGAATTTGTATCTTGATACCATCAAGGTATGTGATGTTACATACTGAATAGGCATGTCCCATCACACCCACTATTTGCACCCCTGAAACTTCTTAAAACCAAAAGTAAGCAAGAAAGAAAACTATAATATATTGCTTAATCCGCATCCTTTAAAATCACCTCAACAAAAAGAACTTATTATAATATTCCAGACCAAAACTCAATTTCTTCCATTTAAAAAACAAGATCAGTATTAAATACAACCACTTTAGCGTTTGCCCTTTATAAAGTGCAATCACGCGGACACAGGATGCTTCTTTGTTCCATCTCCCCCTTTTCTTTATAATTTTCTCGCCTCAGGCGCCCAAACTTTGACCGCGGAAAAAGTGCAAAGCCCTAAAAGGTTTTTCACTATGTTGCAATTTTGTCTGTCGCGAGATAAATGTACCACTGTGCCCCTAGGTGAAAACGTGTGGGTTATGAACATTCTGAATGGAAGTGATGAATTTTGTGAATTTGCATATCGGTTTTTTCGTATTTGAATGTGCTATTGATTTTTATTTTAAAGGGGTCAGACTAAAACGAACGTGGAGATACCAAGCATAACAATACAAATACGCATTATTGTTTTTTTTTGTACCACACTAGTCAATTAGAAATGGTAATTAAAGAGGTTTTCATGCAGTTCTTATCAAAACTTACTGAATGAATCCTTAACATGAGTTCTAATCAATGTAATTGGCATTTAATTTACTAAATGTCAAAGTGCCAGTTATTTGTTTTTCGCTTCCCTTCTCAGGTATTCGTAAAAAGAGATTTATTTACAAAACGAAGGTTTATTAAGGTATGTAATGATCCCAAACGTCCCATAAAATACATCCATTGATTTACAGCTCTAACACATTTCCACTGAATCCATTTGCAATCCGCTCCCACAACTATTCCAAATAAAAGGAATTCCTCGTACAAAAGGGAAACCTGGGGAAAAGAAATAAAAAATATAATAATTCAAAATGGCGTCTGGCCACTTAATAACTGGCTGACACCATTGGGAAATATAATTTAATTTTTCTTTATTGTCGTGCTCTTCTCTCGTTAGTATAGGGGATATGTGTGTCCTTGTCTGGCATTTCCTCGGTTGTGTCCCCCTCGCGCGCCCGCCCCCTCAAACTTCCGTTTGTTCGGGCGCCCCGTGTCACCCAATGTTCTGGACAAGAAATATTTGCGATATTGTGTATTAGATGATTTGTGTATTCGAATGTACGTGGTGGGAATTTATAGGAGCATGTACACTTGTGTAGAAATTGTTTGATACCAAACACTCCACGTTAATGGTACACTCATCAAAAGTTTTTAACAAGCTCCCGAGCAACATGTTGTCTCTTTATTCTGTATTATATGACTCAAGTTCGTAAATCAGGTACTTTGCCTACCTATTATTCCGTTTTCTAAAAAGGAAAGATCCTGTTTACAATTCAAATGTAATAATAGATGCTGAAACTGCATAATAATATCATTTGAGTACCGAAGCCAGCTATTTACATATTGCACCGGAATACAGGATACGATTGACAATCTTCATAGCTATCTAATTTGGTTTCTTTATATTTGAATACTAGTGAAATTTACTCGAATAGATCTAAAATAATTGTTTATACAAGTACTTGCGAAAGAAATTCAGAGCATTTACGTTTTATTAGACCCGATGTTTTTTTAATAGTCATATACTCGTACTTACATATACCAACAGTTTTCAGTTTTCTGACCAAAATGCAATCCTTTTGGCACGTATGTATCTCTAGAATATTGCCTTTTATTACGCCACTGTTTCTTCACTATAATGAAATCTTTCCAAGTTGACTTGAGAATTCCATTACCATAAATTACGGGATCAAAATCAGCATGCAAGGAATCCTCATGATGGTCATAAAACTATGCAAAAACTGTATTTACGGAGCCCGCCTAGGGGACAGGTGTCAGAGTAATATTCTAATGTTGGTAAGAGCGACCCGCCATCCATAATAATATAACACCCTACACCTTTTTACACATAAAACTAGATGATGTAGTATGTTAGTGGATGGATCAAAATTCAGTTAGAAAATGTATGAGATAATTACTTAATACTTAGGGCGATTGACGAGAGGTCAGAGTCGAAAAATAAGGTTTTAGCTAAAACTGCTGTTCCTATTGTCTCTATGTTGAGATCTTAATATCTTCTCCTGGGGATCGAATCTAAGAGTCCAGCTACTAAAACACGATTGCTCTTACTGTGAGTATGTCAACGTCAAAATTCTTACATGATACAAAAATATGTATACTGATTCTGAAATAAATTTGAACCTAGGACAGACCGGACACACCTCCGCATAATAATATGCTACAGCATGATTTTTTGGATTGCTAAAGACCTCAAGCGCTTCCAACTTGAAAATTTGATAAAAATAACATAGCAATTCATTTACACCATTTTTATATATAAATAATAAATTAATATTATTTTGCTTATGAAAAATAAATAAAGTATACTATAATTTACGTACTGAAAAACCTGTTTAGTAATGTAATTTTGATCTTGGCCTGCTTCAGGTATCTTAATTTTTATTATAGCGACATCTATGCATCACTACCGAAAGCTTTTACCTTCTGCATATCCCAACTTTTCTGTAGTTTCCAAACGGCGCAATGTGTTTAAAGTTTTGTGTGCAGCTCATAGATGGCGTTTATATAAATACTAGAAAAAACTGACAGACCCTTGTTTTCCCTGTGTAGTCGAAAATTAATTAGTTTTTTTTTTGTTGCCAGTCATTTTCTTCGTGAGTTTGTTTTAATTGCTGATTCTGCGGCAACAATTAGAGAGTCACCGAACTACATAGCCTTTAACGCTAATCTGGCTTGTTATCTCGCTCCCCGGTAAACACAAAACTATACGTTAAATAGTAAAACAAATAGTAATCGTCATCGCGTCTCACAGAAAGAGTGACTTTTATCATGTTATTGAACTGTTTACTGAACTACGCTATTTGCTCTGTTTAAGTACCGACTATTTGCCAAAGATTATATCCGATGAGATATCTCCGCTTTGAGCAGCAAATTCAAATGTTACAGAACAAACTACAGTGCAAAGACGGCGAACTCAAATATTTATGAATAACTAAAGTTATGACATTTCTGACATTATTAAATGCACTTTTAAGGCAAAATAAACAAGCAGTCCTTCAAGCAATTGTAAGTTTGAATCAAAAGCCATTTGCAAATCGCAGCCGACAGGAAAAGTATGACAATATTGCAAGCATTTATCATCTAAGTAGTTTCAGTAATTGTCTCAGGGAAACTAAATCAAATAGAATAGTTAGAAAATAGAACTTCCATTTGACGAACAAACAAGTTGCCAGTATTTGCCAAAAGATTGAAGGCAAATCCACTTTTATCATTTATATCTTTTGTTATAGAATTACAGATAGCAAGACGCTGTTTGCTTCAAGTCGCGTCGCATGAAACACGCGTACGATATTACAAGAATGTTGAAAATAAGGACTACTAACTCAGTACCGGTTTCTCCCATATATTTTAATGTAGCTGAGTATTGTTTGTTCGGTATAATTTTAGGTGTAATTATAGGTATTATTGTGTATTATAATGTGGTTAATAAAAAGTATAATTCGGTTGCCGGGTTTCTGTTTGGTGGGAAGAATATGTCTGTTATATCTATTTCTTTGGCGTTGGTTTCCAGGTAAGTCAAACAATTTTAAAACACGATCCCCTGAAAAGTTTTGATCTCTCTTTTAAACAGGCAATGTTTCTGATATGCTAATGTTTACATATACAGCATACTACAAGATAGACATTCTTACTTTATTTATTTTGGATTCCCTAAGTGCTCTAGCTATATTCTGTCCAAAAACTATATATCAGTTGATCTAATAAATAAACCTGGCTTTGTTTATCGAAAGTCATACACAACATTTTCTTAACAATAAAATCTAAATCTACTTACCTACAAATCCAGGTACAACCAGGTCATCTTCAAAAACGCGATAATAAAACATCTAACCTCATTTCCAGCCACTTGACAAGCATCACATTACTAGGAGTGCCGGTAGAAATATACCTGAGAGGAACCCAGTACTGGGCTTCAGCACTGTCTCTCGTGATTGTCACGATACTTACTGCAGTCATTTATTTACCAGGTAAGTAGTTTTACATCATTGAACACATACATTTAACTTTCTCTAGTGCAGTGATAGGTTCTGCTGTGCTGTGGTGTTGTGACAATAGGAAACAAGCGGATATTTTTATTTAGGAAATCCTCGGCAATCAAATAGTTTTAATAAAGTTACTCTGGTAAGACAACAAGTCTCAGAGTCAGAACATTATGAGACCTTAGTTTTTTGGATAAAAGCAAAGTCATTGATTCCGAGCCTGTCTTTTTTATAACCGGATTAGTTACCATTCCACCACCCTAAAAGGTTCTAAGACAGATAAAATAAAAAGTACTAGATTTTGTGTACAAAGAGTTTTAGGTAAAACATACCTCTATAGGATATTTATATACATTATGGCTACATGAAAGCCTGCTAGATTAGAAGTCACGATGACTGAGCAATAAGGACACATTCTTTCTATACTATCTAATTACCAACATATTAATATTTGTTGTAGTACCTCAACATTTTTCTATAACCATTATTTGCGTTTACTCTAGCACTATCTTTAAAGTCTCCGACCTCCTAAGAGCAGCAATAAAAGTTAAAATAACAAGACTGATAAAGGCGACGAAAAATCAAATGCAAACCTTGAAAATATTTCACTTGTTGCCAAATCATTACCGTACTTTTACTGCTTCTTCATTTGTAGCAATACCGTTATGCTTATCCCACTTTTTTTTTTAAATCGGAGGCTGTCCTTTTCCTAGGAAAAGGTCTCCTCCCAACGCTGGCCAAATGCAAGTGGGGACTTTTGGGTGTGCAAGGTTCCGAGTCACGAGAATTCACGAGTTTTCTATCACCTTTAGAGCTAATGACAATTATTTCTAAATCTATACTAATATAATAAAGCTGAAGAGTTTGTTTGTTTGTTTGATTGTTTGTTTGTTTGTTTGTTTGTTTGTTTGAACGCGCTAATCTCAGGAACTACTGGTCCGATTAGAAAAATTCTTTCACTGTTAGATAGCCCATTTATCGAGGAAGGCTATAGGCTATATATCATCACGCTACGACCATTAGGAGCGGAGTAGTAACGAAAAATGTTACAAAAACGGGGAAAATGATGACTCATTCTCTCTTACGTGACGCAAGCGAAGTTGCGCGGGTCAGCTAGTCAAGCATAACTTTGAATAGTCTTCGATTAGTTGCTTTGAGTTTATACAGTCGCCGTCAGGCATCGTTAGTGAGCACCCGCTTATTTAGCAAAACTCGGAAATATTCAGCGTTTCTCAAACTTTTGTTGCCAAGATGTTTACGTGTGCAAGCTGCGGTACTCATCATTCCGAAGGACCCGTTTGTAGTATATGCAAGCGTCACTATGACTACCAATGTTCTGGAGTTACCGAGGCTGGTTTTCGAAAACTTGGAGATCGAAAAAATAGTTGGCGCTGCCCTAAGTGCAGGTCTAGCCCTGCTCCATCTCCAGTCGCCGTCTCACCGCAACCTAGTCAGTTAGACAAAATGCAAGACCAACTCACCCAGATTGGACTCCAATTGGCGTCACTACCTCAACTAGTGTCAGACGTTCACTCTATTAAAAGTGAGCTGAATAACCTCAAAGAATCCATCGAAATGGCACATCACCTAATCAGCAACTTTTCGGACAAAGTGAAGTCATTAGAAACAAGGATAGTGGAGGTAGAGAAAATTGCGAACGAAGTTCCATCTCTTCGAAATGAGATTGTAAGGCTCAATTATGAAATGCAAAATAGAGATCAGTGGGCCAGAGCCAATAACGTTGAAATACGTGGGATACCCCAGAAGAAGAATGAGAACCTGTACGAGATAGTCCAAAAAATCACCAAATTCTCAAATATCAGCATACGAAATGAAGAGATAAACTACATAGCCCGGATACCTACTCGAGTACCGAATGCAGATAAATCTATTATTATCGCATTCCACAGCCGATATAAGAAAGAGGAATTTATTTCATCTGCACGCAAGAGTAACCAGCTTACCTTATCACACCTGGGCTTTTCATCAAATACTAATTTCTATATAAACGATCATTTGACGCCTGCCAACAAAATGTTACTGAATAAAGCAAGAGCACTGGTTAAAGAAAAACGGTACTTATACATCTGGGTCAAACACTGCAAGATTATGGTAAAGAAAACAGATACATCACCTACTTTTTTCATAAAAACCGAGAAGGACTTATTAAAAATTACATAATACAATATTCATACAACTTTAACAATTTTATTGTAAACAGTTTGAGAACCGTACTCATAACCGTAGTCTTTTGTCTTTATCTATACAATACAAGCGTGAATCATCTTCGACCGGCCAACAACTTATCGCAGGTAAGCACTCTATTCACACAGTTATCGCGCGCTCGAGTATGCGAAAGCTCTTGCTTTCCGGTCATTTTTGCTTGCGCGCTGTCTTGCTCCCTCAATGACTTTGGCTTTTGTGTGTTGCGCTTGTTACTCATACGCAGTGCTAAATTTTTTCAATCTGCCCGCTCTTTAGATTTGTTTCTAAATGTTACTCATAACATTTATTTTGCGTTCAATATTGTTGTTGGTGTCTCTCTGCCTAAGTTTTATATCAATTATGTTTTTTTGCAAATCATATCTGAATTTTCATGTTACAGGGAGCTCATACATGCAATAAACGCGTGTTTTTATCAGCTAATTGCAATACTGTCTTTCATACAGTTATTACATATTCAATCACTCCTGTACTGTGATTTTACACTACGCATATTATATTGCTGCCGCCAACATAATCACTGCCTTTATATTTATTATATATTTATATCTAGGCTTTGTAATAAAGCTATTGATTTGCAAAATAGGTAAATGGCTGCTTTAAATGTTTATTATCAAAATACGAGAGGGCTGCGAACGAAAACACATATTTTTAAACGTAATTTACTCATGAATGCGTACGACGTTGTTGCCCTGTCCGAGTCTTGGTTACTTAGCAGTATTGCTGACAGCGAGCTCTTCGACGATCGGTACATGGTTTGGCGAAGAGACAGGAACTATCAGTCAACGCGAGAAATGTACGGGGGTGGGGTGGTTTTGGCCGTGCGTCGTGACCTTGCTGTGATTGAACGACCGGAGTGGCAATCCTCGGCGGAAGACCTGTGGGTCACCATCACTGTTATGAACAACAATGGTCGTGTCGCACAAAGAATACATATATGTACGCTCTATCTTTGCGCGGAGAAGCACGGTAATTCGTTCAATGTGCAGTTACAAAACTTTACGGATAAATTGTCAACAATAGTTAACTCATGTATCAACGATATATTCTTAATCGTGGGGGATTTTAACTTAAGCAATATAGATTGGTCTTACCACGGAGATACCCTAGAGCCGATTGGTACAATCGGTGACACCCAATTTCATTTTTTAGATACTCTCTCAGAATGCAATTTAAAACAATTCAATTTATGCCGTAATGTAAACAATAGAATTTTAGATTTGGTGTTGAGTAATCATCATTTATCTGTCTCTGCCTGTGAAGATCCATTAGTACCTGAAGACGCGCACCATAAGTCTCTTCTTGTTCATTTAAATTCTATTAGCATGGGCGCATTGAAATCCTCTCCTAGAAGGAAATATCTTTATGATATTGCAGATTACGACATGATTAACTTGAAACTCAGTGAAATCAATTGGGAGGTGAGGTTGACTTCTATCCCATTAGATACTGCTGTTGAGCGTTTTTATGACTGTTTATACGACCTTAGAAATAAATATGTTCCCAGTAAGATCGTTTACCCCACACGATATCCGCCTTGGTATACACCAGCCTTAATTAAAATACTCAAAGAAAAACATAAATTTCTTAAAAAATTCAAGATTTATGGCAACTCATCAGACTATGACACCTTTAGTCTACTTCGGAAGAGAGCTAAAAGGGTGGAAGATGAATGTTACCAAGCTTACCTAAATAGTATGGAGGAATCTATTGTCTACAATCCTAAATTATTTTGGGCATTTATAAAAAACAATAAACAGTGTTCCAATAATTTACCCTCCAAAATACAATATGAGGGAACTGAAGCATCAACAGGGGAAGATATATGTAACTTGTTCGCGACATACTTCCAGTCAACATTCCTCACCCCTTGTACACATACTAGTGGCTCTCCACCTGCAGAAAACCACAGGACATCCGAACTCACAAACATAGTTACTGACATTAGCATAGATTCCGACGTATTACGCAAGCTACTTGAGTCTGTGGATCTGTCTAAACAAGCTGGACCCGACGACATATCTCCTAAGTTTATAGTTAGATGCGCTACGGAGTTAACCAAACCACTGACTATATTGTTTCAACGGTCGATCACAGAAGGACATATGCCAGGCGTTTGGAAATCCGCATATATTACTCCTATACATAAAAGTGGCGATAAACAGTTGGCGGATAATTATAGGCCAATATCCAAACTCTGCATTTTTTCTAAAATATTTGAACGTATAGCATTTAATCAAATATATTCTGCACTGTCTAACTACTTTATTCCGCAACAACATGGTTTTATAAGATGCAGATCAACAACAACAAATTTACTATCCTTTGTTGATTTCACCACGTCAAATATGATCTCTGGCGGTCAGGTAGACTCCATCTTTACAGACTATTGTAAAGCATTTGATCGTATCGATCATTCAATACTTCTGGATAAGTTATTAGCAGCAGGAATACATGGCAATCTGTTTAGATGGTTTAGCTCTTACATCAAAAATAGGTCCCAGGCCGTGGCAATTAATGGTTATGTCTCTAGGTGGTTAACTGTTCCCTCTGGCGTCCCTCAAGGTTCGCTGATCGGTCCGTTATTATTTAATATATATATAAACGACATCTACTTATGTTTTCAAAACTCTAAATTCCTACTCTATGCTGACGATATGAAAATTTTCAAAGCAGTTAAAACAACTAACGACTGCTTGTTGCTGCAGCAAGATCTTTTCAGATTCGAGGAGTACTGTTTAAACAATAAATTAGACTTAAATATTTCGAAATGTTACTCTATTAGCTTCACGCGTAAAGCAAATAAAATTAATTATGAGTATTCTCTTAGAGGCTCTGTGCTGAAGCGAGTCGATCATATTCGTGACCTGGGTGTCATACACGACGCTAAGTTATTGTATGACAAACATGTTGAATATATTGTTACTAAAGCCAATAAGATGTTAGGTTTTGTCAAAAGATCTTGCTCACAGTTCAACAGCCTTAAAATCATGAAAGTCCTATATTGTTCATACGTTCGCAGCTCTCTAGAATATTGCTCTCAAATATGGAATCCACACTATGACATTTATATTAATAGAATTGAAGGTGTTCAGCGTAAATTTGCTAGATTTCTAGAGTTTAAATGCAGGCAGAGAGATAGCAATTACACAGAGAGATGTAAAAGACACCATTTACTCCCCCTTTATGAGAGGAGAAAGATTGCAGACGTAAGTCTCTTAGTTAAAATTGCACAGTCTCTAATAGACTCTCCACATCTCCTCTCAATGTTGGACATTAAAGTGCCTAATAGAACAGTAAGGATTCCTGCATATCTATCAGTCCCGCATAGCACTACCAACTATAGGGGAAGCTCGTTCTTTCCAAGAGCGGCGCGTTACGTTAACCAACTGGCTGACAATCCTGAGCTTGATTTGTTCAATAAAAGTCCCGCGAAATTTAAACGCACTATGACCAATCAGTGGTTTGAGTCGGTTCTTTAATTGTAAACACTTAGGCACTTAAATATAAATTCATTGCTCTAGCTGTTTATATAAGTTTTTATATGCGAAAACACATAAATGGTTATTTGTTAAGTATGTAGTTGTAACCCTAGATTTAGAAACTGTTTGTTTTCCGAATAAAATAAAATAAAATAAAATAAAATAAATACGGCCGTCGACCGCTTGTTTGGAAGGTATCAACTTATACCACTCAGCTATCACTGTTTCTGCATGAATCCAAGCTTTCTCACCATTCGGGAATATTGCCTCCCCATGATTACTTTAATTTTTTGATTTTATTTTGAGCAACGCTTACTTTACTTCTTTTCGATTTAATATACCACTTGATACTTTTTCATTGACCTTACCTTTTTTCAGTGTTCCACAAACTGCAGCTTTCATCAAGTTTCGAATATCTAGAAATAAGATTTTCAACTCACACGCGGACCATTGCCGCAGTACTGTTTGTCGTCAGTAAGCTGATGTTATTGCCCATCGTGCCTTACGTTCCGCTCATGGCTTTTAGATTAGGTAAGTAATTCTCTCTGTACAAATTATGATAAACAGTTACTCATGTTTGAATAAGAATTAAAAGATTTCTTAAATATGGACTATAAAAATATTATTCTTCCTCACTGCATGAAAGTTTATTATTTTGCAGATATTGTTGCCAATATTATTGTTAAAGTAATTTTACAGCTTCCGGATTGCTGTCGGTTAGATTATCTGTCAGTTAAAATGGCAGATAAACATTAAGAGAAGTGGTAATTTTTTTGCACAATTTCAGCTTACACGTTTATCTTTTACCAATCCCCACGCGATGTTTTCAGCGCATTTAGATGTCTGCTAGTCTACTCTAGAATGTTTTGCTATTTTTCAGCAACGTTCTATCAAATTATCAAATATGTAGGTACTCTCTCTACCCGCAAGTGGTAAAATCAGCACTATTTTTTTTTGAGTTTATCTGATCAAGTTCAGTAGAGCAAAAGTAATATCATTCTCTGTTGCTAGTAAACTATTTCATCTAGGGAATCATAAAACAAACTTGCACTGCTTTATTATCGTTACACAATTACAATAATTGTCAACATAAACATAACTATCTTCCTACAATAATTGTAGTTTGATAAGTTCATACAATCGCGGTACATGCGTCTGCGTGGTGCGTCATACAGTTCACACACAGGAGTGCATTGTAAATTAATTAACCATTATTTCTTGCATAATGAGTAGGATTAAGTCATATTATCTAACGTCTTCTTCCGCAGTAATAAAGGTTTACATAAAAATATTTTATATGCACCTACTAAACTCAAAATGTTTAGTAGGTGCATATAAAACACACTTTACAGCACTGCAGCTATAAATTCGTAGCTATAAACACATTCAAATTTTACCGATAAGCACCTAGTTTCTTTTTCACATTGCTAATCATTGACAATTTCTATTAAATTCATCCGGTCTGCAGGTGCATTAAGCCTTGGGAAAGATAAAAGCAGAATGAAGCTAAGTATAGTCGAATTCTGTGAACTCGACCCTACTTAGCTTCACTCCCAAGACTGCCTTAATCGAAAAGTTTTCTTCCCCATGGACCCGTATTTTGCCGGTTAATGGATAAGTACAACGTTACGATAATTAATATGCAATGTTTTCATTCTTACAGTAACAAATCAGCTAGCTGGTCGTATAACTGCAGTGCTATGTGTTGGCTGTGCCACCTTCTGTGCTGTCGGTGGATTAAGAGCTATTGTTGCTCTTGGGATAGTTACCACATTTCTGGCCTTAGCTGGAACGGCCCTCCCTAGTGGCCTGGCACTTTTGCCGATGGGCTTCAAGAAGATGTGGGAGATTGCTGGACATGGAGGAAGATTGGTGTTATATGAGTAAGTAAAAAAAAAACATCCAAGCGCACATGCAATACACTCGCGTAGCGCCATTTTTTTTAAACTGTATAGATTTTAATGTATTTATTCATATTGCCTAATTGGCAGTCAGGTCTGTTACCTTGATAATTAATTCTGTGCTGTAGCGGAGAATATTGCATCTAAAATTGGAAAATCGAAATACACATTGTACGAGCCAGAAAGCTAACTCGGGGCTTCATAATTTTCAGACACATACACTAAAGGCAAAAATCTCCAGTAACTGGAAACTAGAATCGGATAAAAGTTGTGTTTAAAAATATACATGCACGTTAAAATATCGTGGTCAGGCTTAAAATAGGCTTTGTCGCAGGCTTTAAAGCATGATTCATAATGATAACAGACTCAGTTGGCTTTGAAAATGGGTACATATCATTTCTGCTTTAAAGTAGATTCTTGTTGTTAAGATTTACTAAAAACATGATTCGCAATTCATTATCATCTTTTCAAAGGGGTGTTTGTTATTATTCATCCATTATTGTGACAACTCAAAAAATTCGAAAACATATTTTTTAGAGCTGTCCTATGATTTTCTATCCACCGATCGCTTATTAGGGCGCGTCACCAAGTTTAATTTCTCCTATAACTTATACGCGAATAGAGCCGCGCGATTCTGCTAGTACTTACCCATTCTATATTCAGCAATTTTCCATAAAACAACAATTTAATTTACAACCAAATACCATTAATTGTTATTCAATTTCAGTCCAGACCCAGAGCTCGCGCACCACACATCATTCTTTGCAGTAACCCTCGCTCTATCCACCAACTGGCTATGGAAGATAGCTCTAAGCCAGTCTACCCTACAGAAACTCCTAGCAGTACCTACGATCAGTCAAGCAAGGCTCTGTTTGACTGTATCTTGTGTGGGCGTTATATTTATGAAGCTCTTGTCGTGTTTCCTTGGTCTCGCGTTGTATGCGTGGTTTGCTGGCTGCGACCCGCTTCTTACTGGAGAGATTAAGAAACATGAACAGGTTTGTTTGAAAGTCTTTTTCGATCTATAGACCCTTCTAACATTAAAGGTAAGAAGGGTGGTTGGTCTAATGAAATAGCAGAGTTATTTTAAATGAATACGGTTCAATTGCAGCTTGTCATTTATCCATCTTTTTGCGAGTTGGAGTAACATGCGGGACCAATATACATGAATACAACAAAAACTAACATTTTTATGTTTATATTTTAATTTACCAGTTTTGGGATAGTTATGGAGTAAATTGCAGAATCATGATTTTTAAAAAAATGTACCTAAGTATCTAAATATCGGTATATGGACAAACTATTGATTGAATTAATTTAGGCCATTATTTACAGCTCGTCCCGCACTTTCTCAACAACCTAGCATCAATGTTTCCCGGTATCTGCGGCATTTTTATCATGTCAATATTCAGCGCAACTACTGGGTGAGTCATTGTCTCAAAAAAGTAAAAAAATATGAAAACAATTAAAAACCAATAGTTTTTCAAACCAATTGCTAGCTCCCTAAAAAGTAAGATTAGATGAGAGACCCCCCCTCTAACGGCTACTTTAAGCCACGAATATTATTATAATATAATATAATATTGTTGACTTCAAAATGACTATTTTCTTTACATGTTCTAGACTGGTGTATTTAATTTACCTTGTAGATGTGACTTGCAGATGTATTGCATCGTTGATTAATTCGATAGCTGGAGTGCTGTTTGAAGAATTCATCAGACCGTGGATGCCTCAACGCACTAGAGAGACAGCCTGCTGCAAGATTATGAAGGTATCATTATCTACCTACTTTTAAAAAATCAACCAATGCCTTTTACTTATAAAAAATCAGATGCCTGTGAGACTTAGGTACTATTTCTTACAAGTGGTTGCAAATTATAACAATGGTAAAGAATAATAACACAAGCAAACTATTTACTATGAGATCTATGAATCATTTTATTTTTTGGTATCGCTGTTCAAAACCAGAGGATCAGCCAACATTACCAAAACTCATAAATACTAAAATTAAGTTCTTAATTCCTTTCTCTTCTAGTTGTTATGTGTCTTGGTGGGAATTTACTGCGGAGTGGTGGTCTGGTTCGCTAAAGAGATGGATCGCTTGCAACATGTGGCTTCAGGAGTCACTGGAGTGACAGCTGGCACGCTTCTCGGACTCTTCACGTTGGGCATTGTGTTTTCCAGGGCCAACTGTTCTGTAAGTTATGTTAATATTGCGCTGATAGACAATCGACTGAAATAAATCTTAATTTATAAATTAAAAATTAAAATTTTAAAGCTAAATCCTTTTTTTTATTAATTGAACTAATGCATTATTTTTGAAGAAATTAATTGTACTTACAAAGCATTAGTAATAGCGACATCTATTCTTTTT
This sequence comes from Anticarsia gemmatalis, assembly GCF_050436995.1. Classification (NCBI taxonomy): domain Eukaryota; kingdom Metazoa; phylum Arthropoda; class Insecta; order Lepidoptera; family Erebidae; genus Anticarsia; species Anticarsia gemmatalis. The sequence continues at coordinate 5,735,620 of NC_134758.1, forward strand.
ATTTAACAACTCTTTTCGTTTTGAACTCCCTAAATTGTAACTGATGACAAATCTTCACAAAAGATGGCAGCACTAAAGTTAAGTTTCTTTAGTCAATAGATAGATGGTGCTTTAATATAATAAATAAAAATATTAATATCATTAAAGTTTCTTGTTATTATTTATAATATTATATTTATATAGTTTAAGATTAATTGAAGAATAAAAAAATATGTTTTTTTTTCTTTTTCAGGGTGCTCTAAGCGGTTGTTTGTTGAGTCTAGTCCTTTGCGGGTGGTTGCTCATCGGCGCAGAAAATGCATTAGCCACCGGAGCGTTGACCTTTCAGGTCAAACCACTGGCAATATCAGGGTGCGGGAAAGCTAATTTCACACATGTACTGGTCAACATAACCACAGTATTGCCTAACGCTGCGTGAGTATTAGCACTTACTGTTTATGACTCATTTATTCTCTAATAGATGGATCCTGTTTGAAACTGTCGGCAGTTTTGATAGCAGTAGATATTGGCCAGTTTAGTTACTGTTGTCTGCTTAATATAGGGAAATTGCCTCCATAGCAACTAAATGGTGATGGTGATCATCATAATCACGACGAAACATATGACACATTATGATATATAAGGAGTTTGATTACTAGCTTTTCTTTATACACTAGTAAGTAAGTATATCAAACTTCTAACAATAGGGACCTAAACTCAATTAGTCAGCCAATAAAATCCATACTAGTTTTATGACGAACATTTTTATTACACCCAATGAGTTCACACTTGGTTAAAGGTTGCTTGGTCCAACTTTTAATCTTTCTTCGTAACTTGGGTGATATCGAGCCTGGGCTCACTTTTATACCCCTCCCCCCTTATTAAAACTTTACCCATATTACTATTACCCCATTCCCCGCACTTTTATGACTTTTCTTCGACGTAGTCTTTTTTAACCGCAGGCTGGTTGTATGGGACTTACTAAATTACTATGCTAAATAAGTTTTTGAGGTTTTTGGATTTACGTATTCATGTTGTAATTATACTTGGTGTGTACTTACTGAACTAAAGTTGGAGCCTCTAGTGACCCAAGTGTTAAAAGTCAGGGGAGTGTATGGAGAGAATGGTACACCACTTTATGTCACCCAACAACTTGGGTTTCCTCTTGCATTCTCGCTTTGCATGCTTGATTAAAGCAGTGTACCTTCAAACTATATGAATATATGCATTGCTGACCATGTAAAACTAACACTAATGTTAGTTTTACAAATCCTAAGAAGATCAATAATAATGTTTACAACTACAACTCTTATATCACAGATATAATTATATACATATGTATACTTTTCCAAAGACAAATTCTATTGTTAATTGCCGTTCAAAGTTGCAAAAATTAAACCTCAAACTACTTTAACTAATCGGCATCTAACCGGAATTTATTAGAAACCCTTTTAATTTAATACTGGAATTTTCCACTGTTAATATTTAACACAAATAGTTTTTCCGAACTAATAAATTACGAATAGTTACGAGTATGTGTTCCATAACAATGTTTATAGTTCTTGTGAGTGGGCTGAACACTGATTAAACTTGCGGTATACCAAAAGTTTCGAACAAAATGAAATTCCAATAACCCAATATTGAGTTTCAATTATACATAATATAAAGTAAAGTATGTAAAAGTTTGTATAATTAAACTGTTATGTGTACGGTTAAAATTAACGTTTTCCAATTGTACCAAGTTAATTAAATCAACCGCCATTTTTATTGCTTCATTATGATGCTGCTCATTTTCGCGGTGTTTGTAGAAAATTGTAACGTTCAAGTAATTATTATCGGCTGTTGTTGGAATTCATTATAATTAATTCATTAACGGAACTTGGTTTTGGTTTTGGTTTTATATTCAAGTTTTCTTATTTCCACATTCAATTATAATGTTTATCGGCGCAGAATCTCAGGTATTGCGAAATATTTTTTAACTTTCGTTGTCTGCCTTACTTACAATGTCCCTAAAACCACACTATTGGATGTCGCACAAAAATATAAAGAAATGATTTTTAATTCCAGGAACCAGCTACCAACGAAACGTCTACAGTCACTATTCAGGATCTCTTTCACATACTGTCCATTTGCGGGAGCCATATCCGTTTTACTCATAGGAGTTCTCATGAGCTACCTCACGGGGAAATCCAGATCGGACTCCATGAACCCAGATGTCTTCTGTCCTCTAACGCAGAGTATTCTTCACAAATCACAGTTTAGAAGTCCCACAGCATCTTTGGAAGCCCGATCGCCGAATACTCAGGAGGTCTACGTAGCTTTAGACGAAGCGCTGAAACATTTGAAAGAAGCTATAGATCAAGGCTGTTCTTCACCTGTCCCTCAGAACACAATGTTGCCAATTAAAGCACTCGGATTTGCCCGCCAAGAGTAATCTGCTGGTACTCCCTTTTCGCATTCATGGCTGACTCCAGCCCTAATGCGATATTTTTGGTAGCGAAACGAACTAAATCATCGAATCTAACGAAATCATGCCGGCGTATTTGGACTCAAAATTTATGCCTATTCTCAATTTGGTTGTGTGTACAGTCTTGCTAAAAATCGATGAAATAAAAACATTTGAAAGTCACTTTTAGTTTACATTCAATATCAAATTTGTAAAATGTTTGTGTATTTCTATATCATTGGACATCAAATATTTTTCTATTTGGATGCCATATTTTTCTAACGACCTGGTTTGTTGTTGTTTGGAGACCAGCTTTATGTTTCAATAATAAAATATATAAAAAATAAAACTATCGTTAACCCTTTGTCCGTAAAGTTTGTAAATAGCTGAATGCACTTTTAAAGACATTACCATTTCTTTATACGAGTTATAAAAGTGGACCGAATATTTTATTCAATCGGATTATTGTTAGCCCTTTTTTTCTTCAAAACGATATCGCTTTTTTTCTTGAAGTATTTACAGCATACTATTTATTCTGGTCTCGAAGTCACTTGACAATGCAACGTACAACGCACAGACCTGATTGTCTGTGTATGTGCAATTGGAAGTCGTCGGGACGGGAAGCCGCATCGTAGGCAACCGGCTTCATCGTAAACGAGATAGCAAAACTACATGCCGTTCTGCGGTTTGTGGGTTATTCCAGATACTGCGTAGCGCAAAATATTAAAGCTACTTTTGAGAATCTCTTGTACCAAATATAATAAAAGCTTTTCGGGCTTGTTCTACCGTGAAAAGTGCCTATAGCATAACAATAATTTCCACGCCATAATTTCCGACTCGATTCGCTTCCATGAATCGTTCAAGACCTAATGGCTACAATTGCTAAGAATGTGGAATTCGGAGAAACCCTTAGACGGCACGTTCGATTAATGGTTCCAAGTGCGAATGCGATTTCACGTGTGACTGCTCACGGCAAATTCACGCCATCACCTTCCATTATTCATGTGACGTAACGATGATATATCGAATGTCATTAAGTCAATGCGAATTCTTTATAAATTCCGTCCATTTTTCAGGGATTTAGGTGCGCCTTATAATTTGGTGGCAAATCCTGGATGCTTGCTGTAACGTCTGAAAGGATCATTATTTCAAAGTGACGGACGTATTCGTGTATATGATTTAAAATCTAATTTTTTTATTACACTTCAAAAACAAGTGGTAGATCACATAGTTAGCTACAGAAAGTGTCACTTAGCATTATAGTGCATTACCACCAGTATATTTACTACCATATTGAAATCCTATACGCTTTTACTCACCCACAAGAACATCTGCAGTTGCACCATTTAGTCCTAAAAACCGCGTTACAAGCTATTTGAAATGTCATCCACAAAGTAAGTCCCGGCTCTTTGCAGCCACAGACATTGTTTTCAATGAGACAAAGGGAAAAACATGCACGGGAGAGGTGCGTGCTAGGTTTTAGACACGCCACATTAATTCCTAGACCGCAACTCAGACTGAGAGCCTACTGTCTCGAGTATCCTCTCATTTACAGAATAACTCAACTACGCGAAAAATTGCGGCGAAATTCGATCCTTATTGCGCTTCTAATTGAGGGTAAAATTGGATGAAAGTGACGCCAGGATGTAACTTTATAAGTCTCATTTGTTGCTTTTCAGACTAGAAAATTGAGAGTGGCTTCGAGTGACTCCTAAAAGAAAACGTATGTAATGGTAATGAAGGACGACTTTTTTGTTCGTCCCGTGTTTGTGATTAGTTTTTTTTGTTCCGAGAGTCTGGTATTTAGTTGCAGTGTGTTCGAACAAATTAGTTGTGGGACGTACGGAACAAAAGACTTTTGTTCAGTTAGTAAAAGAGATAAGAAGAATACAGGATAGGATAAAACTTGTACTGCATGTGTATCTTTTATAGTTGCGAGTATAGTTGCTGTATTCGAAACAATACATCGGGACACAATGTCCCATGTTCGTATGAACGTGCAAGCTCTGTTGTTCCCAAAATTGCAAAATAATACAAATTTAAACAACATTTTCATAATATAATGTATATTGTTTGCTAAAGTTACGCAGAAGAATACGGTACAAAGGGCTTTACGTTTTGATATTATAGAGAGTTTTACTATAATCAATTTTGTAACTTGTTAAATGTTATCAATTAATAACTATTATTAGGAAATGAATAAATAAAAATACTGTTTCATAATTTCCTGTGAGTATTCTTTTAGTTAAAATATTATTGAAAGAACAACTATTCTTCTACTGAGCCTATACACACTACTTAAATGTTTTGTTTTATCAAAATGAAATTTAAAAACTTACAGTCTTATAATACCGTCAGTATTTATACTATTAAGAATAACCATATATTCATAAGAAACCACCAATAGTGTGTTGCCTGACTCGAGATCGAAACCCTTGTGGTCATCAGTCGTACGCTATCGCCGAAACCACAGAGTCATTCAATACATCTATACAACTATTTGTGCTGTAACGTGCCAATGAAACTCTATACATTCCTTCAGTACCCCTTTCCATTGTCAAAGCCTAGTATCACGTTACATTGTTGAAGGATCGAACCGGCTAGACACATACGTCACTAACGTGCCCACGAATTAATGTCCCGTGCCCATTGCAACCCCCCCATAAAAGGCTTACCGCAGCGCTAATCGGTGGCCGTTATTATTTATGATTTAATACGAATGAACACCCCATCATTTTGATGACACACCCGCTATAAGCGATGTATGTATGTGTTAATGTGTATCGTATTTTACAGGATTATGTCTACTATTTGAAATGTTCGGTTTTGTTGTTGTCATCATCGTTAGCTGTTTATTAGAGATATGCACTGCATTTGAGTGAAATAAATTGATGGTTGAATCATTCGAGTGAAAAGGGTTTGCAGAGTTAAAACTTCTTTCTGACAGCAATGCGAACATTTCACAAGCTAATGTATTATAAGAGACATGGTATAAAATTAGTTCCAACCTTTAAATTAGCCAGTACTTTCTTTCAAGGAAGTACGCACCAAACATTATTTGAACTTAAGTCGATTAAAATTTAAAAACGAAAAAAAACCCAAGTGGTCAAATTTGGCACAAGACTGGAGAAAATTACGCATTTTTATATTGAAGAGTGGAGACAAATACCCACTTGGAGTAAGCTTGCGAAATAAGTTAGTATCGTGATGAATAGACGGATTGTACGACTAAATACAGCCGAGAGACCGAACTAATCTCAATATTGCGAAATAATCTCCATCTCTAATCGAACCATTCCACCATAATCCTCAATGGAAACTAAATGCAAATTCATAGGCAGATAAATGCTTGTTTTTAGACGGCTATGTAAATGCAACCGACACAGACAGGCACCCTTCCCCTTCATCTAGTTTTACGACCGTCGCGAAAGGGTACAACGAACTGTCAAAATTATAGCTCCATTGTTTAGTGTTATGCCTAATGCGCACCTTTCACCTCCAGTTTAATTGGGATCTAAAATTATACGTTAGTATGAGATGTAGCCATGATGACCTTTTATGACAAGACGTAAATATGAATATTTTTTCTTAAAAAATATATGTCATTTTTTTATTGCCAGCCAGCAAATGGGTTATAACAAAATTATACGTGTGAGCGTTTTATGCCAGTTATGTATGATAAAGTTTATTGAAAAAAAATAGGTTACATAAAAAGTTATCTGCTATAGCCATACATCACCTACTGGGTTTTATCTTAAATTGGGGAGTTACTTAATTTTTTTTTACAGAAAATCCCAATGACACGTTGCCTCGTGATTAAACGGAGTTTTGCGACTCAGTATTTGCGACGCATTCTTTGCTTTTAAGACAGGAATATGTATAACATATCTTTAGTAACATTCGCCCTGAATAACATCCAAATGAACATATTTTTCGTATTTTTCCTTTTAGGAGTACAAAGGCGTCAAATTACATTCTACATTTGTAATTTTCACGTGGACGAAAGCTAAGCCGAGGCTTTCAAAACTCGACAAAGCTAATGAGCGACAATGCCTTGTATTAAACGAACTGAGTGTTAAGCACACGACACAGAAATGGAAACACGAATACAAAGGGAAGTCAACGAAATTAACCCTCAGTTCCGAACGCGAAATTTCACGTCTCTATACTTTTTTGAAGGATACAACACCATTTAAAAAATTTCCTCTAAAAGCTATTCCACAGCACTTTTAAGTGCCTAAGAGAGTAATTGGGCATATCAACCGAATAAATTCTCTACGATATTTGCATAAAATTTTACTGCGACGAAAGCTGTGTTTGGATTATTTTCTTAAACACTGAATGTGCAAAGGAACATGTTCTTTATGCTGATAGTTAGACGTGTTATAGTCGAATAAAAATTTCCCCGATGTCGTCGTGATTAAAATGTATGAGCCATGCGTGGTTTACATGAGTAAGTCTTGTAAGAAATCAATTTCGTACCTGATAGCATCTTACATTTTTATGAAAGGAATATAAAATGCATTGTGACATGCGGTACTTCCATAATTCAGTTTTTGCTTGGATATTGAAGAATTTGAATAGTGAACATGGATGTTTCATAAAAGAGAGATAGCTTACACTGGTTTCAGTAAAAAGATTAACTTGACAGTACAACATTGTCCATGATTTATATGAAAACGTATGCTTTTATGTTTTTATTAACTTTATACACCGCTGCCCTAATCAGTTGTATAACGATTAATGAGATAGAGCCCTTAGATATGAGGCCAGATGGGTGGTGTACTTATATATATATACTAGCTGACCCGCGCAACTTCGCTTGCGTCGCGTAAGAGAGAATGGGTCATAATTTTCCCTGTTATTGTAACATTTTTCGTTACTACTCCGCTCCTAATGGTCGTAGCGTGATAATATATAGCCTATAGCCTTCCTCGATAAATGGGCTATCTAACACTGAATTTTTCAAATCGGACCAGTAGTTCTTGAGATAAGCGCGTTCAAACAAACAAACAAACAAACAACCAAACAAACTCTTCAGCTTTATAATATTAGTATAGATTTATGATCATCTTAGTTGTTTCCCATTTGAACAAAACATCGAGCACACGAGTTTTATACAACGTTTTTGGGCAGTCAAACATCGTCTCGATGCGAAACAAAATAAAAATAATACATTGTTTTATTGTCATTAAACAAAAATAAAAACATAATAAAAGGACTGCGACACCTCTTTATCACTTCCAATTGCATACAATACATTTTTGATTGCAGAAAACGTTGAAAGAAAAATCGGTCCATATTTCCTCACGATAGATGGCTCTGATGTCGGTAATGGCCAGTTGGCTACCACAGGACGATGTATAAATTAAATTTACGATCCATTATCATTTTTAATGTGATTATTGAATTTACATAAAATGCTGTTAAATGGTGCAGCAAGATGCTTTTGTAAGTTATGTCAACTTTAAAGACTATCGACGTTTGTTATGTTTACGGAATATGAAACACTAGCTGACCCGCGCAACTTCGCTTGCGTTACATAAGTTAAAAATTACCCCGTTTTTGTAACATTTTTCACTGGTATTCTGCTCCTATTGGTAGTAGCGTGATGATATATAGCCTATAACCTTTCTCGATAAATGGACTATCTAACACTGAAAGAATTTTTCAAATCGGACCAGTATTTCCTGAGATTAGCGCGTTCAAACAAACAAACAAACAAATAAACAAACAAACTCTTCAGCTTTATAGTATTAGTATAGATGTGATGAATCATTGTGACCAAACGTTTGACAAAGCAACGCCGTTAACTAGTAGGATGATTTTGTACGAACTATGAATAGTGCTTGAAGAGTAGCCAGTGTGCATAATGAAAAATAATAAGAAAAGTCATAGGGGGAAAACTACTTTCGATATTAAAGATAAATTTTTTCACAGAAAAGATGCACTAAGAAAAATAAAAATAAATACATGAAAGATTAAATCATTGATAAATATCCATAAACTTACAACTCTACAATAAGATAAAGCTTTTACTTTAAAGTACTGTTAAGCAAACTGTGAAAAGATCATAGAAAAGTATTTAACGCAAGTACACTCGTAGGCAAAGGCTAGTCAATCTACAAAGGTGTAACACGTCTCTCAGGTTATTGACTTATCATAAGGGCCTCGTGAGCCTAAAATAATACTGATATGAAATGGACCTACTATTTAATTTGAGTAAATATCGTAGAATTTGACCAGTGGTTCTTAAACTACAGGGTGTGGTTCAATAGCAAAAAACTTTATTATATGTAATATACGAACATTAACAAAGACTTCAATAGCTCAATTCTCTGCTACTATCGACTAACGAAAACCGGTTAGCTATCAAGAAATGTTACATTATAAATGTCAAAATCTCGATACCCGACAGTACCGACTTTAGAAAATTTAGCTACAGAATACAAGGTTTATACGTATGTATTATATAACGCCTTTAACTAGTGCCCTTCTGTCGCAAAATATCTATCGTGTGCAGTAACATATTCGAAACTGTATATTATATTCACACAAAATACAAATCATCAAATAGCTACTATTTACTCGAAAGTTTTAGAGCCATTGATCAAAATTGTAACATAAACTAGCTAAAACAATATAACAGTCGTTGCTCATAGCCGTACGTGGTTTAAATCCGAAGTCCGCTTTAATTAACTTATTGAAGGCAACACGACATCAAGATTGAAAATTCTTTGTTTTGCGATATCGCCGAGTATAAAAGAAATTAGATTTTCTAAAGCAAACATATCGGACGGGGGCCACGAAGATAAAATATCCAGAAGGACATAGCTAACTAAATCAATTATCAGAATCAATTCGATTCCTTTAGTCTTGCGAAACGAATTCCGTTCGATTGGAAGCTTTTCAGGGAAAAACTTCTTCAAATGTTTTCTCACTGGAGTAATAGAAGCTTTTGTTTTGTTTGCGGATATATTTTTGTGTGTGTATTCAACATACTTTATGTCAATTCGTTAAGACAAAATCTAGTTTGAGTTAAAAAAGGAACTTAACACTAAAACCTTAAACGAATTCCAAGCGAGAGTTTAAAAGTTACGATAATTTATTAATACCCGACGTTTCAGCCAACATAATATGATACGACAATAAGATATAATTAACTTTAAATCTCCTCCTTACACCTTATAATTAAGCGTATAAGTAGTAATAGTGAAACCTATAAAAATAAAACTGTTTTTGGTCTAGCAAATAAAGTGCTACTTAAAAATAACGAGCGCTATCATCTTAGAACCATTGAGCTCAAATAGAGCCTTGACTGAAGTAGTTCAAATATTGTAAGCATAACAGACATGAGAAGGTTTAAAATAATAGTTCCCTTTGATCTCGTCTAGTATCTTATTTGCAAGTGATAACGTTCCATTCTTGTTTCCGCAGCAAGGGTTCGGCGGTGCATATTTTAAACAAGCGTTGTAAACGAATGTCGTTCTGCAAAATATAACAACTGTTTTATAAATACTAAAACTTCAGACATTTAATCATTAGAAACTTGTTTTTAATGCTTATTACTCAAGGTTAGTAGCAAATAACAAGAAATCTCCACGTCAAACCACGCACAAAAATCTGTAAATTATAACAACATATTAAATACGTTTGGTCTATTATTTCAAACTAAACTAAAACGACAGTCATTGTGCTATTGTCAGAAATTATGCAAATGGGGAGCAAATTGTTTTCCTTTATCTATCTCAAACGTACATTATCTAGGCAATTTTCTTTGGGAAATGAGTTGGGCTGACAGCCGTATAGTTAACAAGGTTGCTTCGTGTTTAGAATTCGTGATTCGTACCTCTGCCAGCCTGATGTGTTTCATTAAACCTCCTCGTGACGAGCAACACAATGATCTTACAGACGTTTTTATTGCTTTAAAATACTCTTTTTCTGAACGTTTTAGAGTTGTAAAACAATATTATTCTTCACGACGAAATCAATTTCACTTTATTCGGTTTTACTTGTCAAAAGTTTTTGGGATATAGACTTTTTCTATAAGCCACCATTTTTGGGATTCGCGACACGTACAATCTTAGTTCGAGATCAGGAAAGTTGTTCTGATATGAGAATCCGTTGTCGGGACAGGAACTCTCGGAATCTATTACCCTTTATTACTCGTGTGAAATGTAAAAAGCACTTAAAACTACTGTAGGAGAACTAAAGAATTCTTCCAGTTAAAATGTGAGAACGCTTTATAGCCACGATAGCTGTTAGCACTTGAAAAATTGAATTTCGTCGGCGTGGCCTGCCTGCTGATTGCTCTCAACTGAATCAGCTATATAGCTTCAACCTGACTTTTCATATCATTGGAAGTGCTTTGAAAGTGACTTTCTTTTAAGAGAGTGTGTTATTGATACACGAGATTTTTTTTTTACTTTGTGATCTTAGTTTATGGTAGATATTTTGGTGCATGAAGATAAAATATATTGACAAATCGACTGGAACTGGAAACGAAATATATTTATTTCATTACTAACTGATCTCAATCTGCTGAAATGAAAATATTATTCACAGATTTGTTTATTCATTATAATTGCTCAACTGTCATTAAAATAAAACAAGGAAAAGCATCCGTAAAAATATATAATTTAATCGTTTGTGTTAATGAAACACCGCATAATTATAATTTGGCACTCAAAGCTGATTATTTATAAAACATTTGCCTTCGGTGGTATTTTATTGCGATCATATTTTTCTCAAGAGTCTCTCAACTTTGTATTTGATATTTGCTTTAACTTTCTTTTGTATTCCAAATTAATCGGCCGTGTACTAAATACGTTGTCAGAAGCAGAGATTGTGATTAAACGAGACAAAATTTAATTTATTCTGAGTAAAGATATTTGTTAAATGTATGAAAATATGTTGTGAAATGTTTAAACTAGCTCCAAGATAAATGTAGCTTTTGAAATTATAACGACGCTATGTTTTATTGCTGTATTATTAATTTTACTATCATTATTTCAAGTGTCAAAAATTAAATAATCTGTAGTAATTTAAATTTTGTAATAATTTATACTTTCTATTGTAATATTACAATAATTAACTTTATCAAAACTGTATACTAAATCACTTTTGAAATAAATTATGACTAGAATAAGTTTACCTGTATTTCAAGACTAAGGTTTCGGACAAGATTAAACTTATATATTTTTTAAGTAAATCCGTATATATTATATTATAAACATATATATACCTATTATAACGCCTGATGTACATATAGGTATAGGCAAAGGCGTATGAAATACACCCACGTTTTGCTATTAACAATAAGGATGCCATGTGATAGGGGACGAGCCTATTGCCATATCCCGAACGCGTTACTAAACTCCGGGCTACTTGAGAAATATTCCAATATAAATAACAAAATACCTATAGCACTTTGTCCAATCCGGGAATCGAACCCGAGACCTAATGATCAACTGTCGGATACACTATCAACCGTGCCACAGAGGCAGTTAAGTAAATCCATGGAACATTTAACTTTTTTACTTCTAAGTTCTTATTAAATCCCAACTGCTAACTCAACGCGATACATTTTATCATTCATTATCTATACTAATAAAGGGTCAGGGTCAATGAACTGAGCGTCCTATAACAACAAGTTCCGAATGTCAAGGCAGTCTATCGCGATACAGCGGCGCGTGCGCACGTGTCAATACGAACAGTTTGACGTCCGTGTGTTTACTAAAATGGAGTGGTTTACTACTGAAGATGGTTAGTCTATTCATTTAATATTTTAAAGTGATTTATTTACTATAATTTAGTACTAAAATGTTCTGTTTATATTGTGTAATGCTTTGTAAAAGTGGATCTATGTGTGTTTTATGCTATTACAACCAGTAATTTTCTTGTGACCTGAATCGTATGTGATGTTTACAAAATAATAATGTCAGCTGTGTTTATACGACACAAGATTCCGGAATTCCCGTTACGTTTGAATTCAAATTATGTTTAGAAATGTGTATTAGGATAACGTTAAACATTGTGAAAGGTCATTAACTTTAGAGAGAGTTCAATATCTGTTTACACTTGAACTATGTCACTAAAAACATAGTGTAAGCAGTGTTTCTTTTGTTTTTCTCTAATATACCGTTTTAAAATTGATTAAAAGTAACAACTGTATAACGAATCAGAGCTAAGACGACGTTTATTGTAAGTATGGTCAGAAAAAATGTGAAAAATAATATTATTTAACACATAACATTTTATTTTTATTCTTATTCTTTGGTATCTTATCTATGAACAGTTGATAGTGTATCTCAAATAAAAATATATGGTAAGTATGTCATAATTATTATGAACGAAATAATTGATAATAGATGAGTGTCACTGTAATTTTTATTGAATATAACTATGTATTAGCACATTATAAACTTTTTATTTACATATTATACCACAGCCAATAACAACTATATTTTTTTGCTGTGAATCTTGTGAAGTTAAAGCTACTGAAAGGATTCTATATCTCGTATTCTAAGATCATTATATATCAATGTATGTAAGAGTAGTTATTAGTTTACAGTAATATAAAATCTGTAAGTAATTTATAAAACGAGTCTTATGGTCAATTTACATATCACTCACTTAGAAATGTTTTCGAAAAATCCAATCGGTATCTCTTTAAATAAATCTGCCGTGAGCGATACGACGCTTAAGCATCAGCTAGTATATTTACAAAATGATACTATTTTTTAAACAGCTTCCATTTTCCCGTTCATTTCAGGAAAATACAGAATAGAATCTCTGTCAGCTGCGACTTTCCACGGTGCATTAAGAGTGAGTATTCGCTGCAAATACTATAAGGCTATTTAGTTTGTTCCGATGTCTTTCAGTTAACATTGTACTCGAATGTGTGTTTTATTTTCTATTTATTTTGTTATATTATAAAGATTTTTGAGCATATTTATTAACCGATTCGTTGCGACTTGCGTTTTCGTAAACTTCTAGCTGTGGCGGCAAACAAATATTTCGTGACACGCCTGTCGGGCCAACCGCCATTAAAGTTGATGACTCAATTTGAGCGAGTTATATGATATTTAAAAAAGACATGCCTCTCGTGTCATACGCCATATATAAAAGAATTGAATGGCACGCCTGTCGTGCCATCCGCAACGAATCGGTTAAAATGATTCACACTTGCTTCAAAAAAGGATCGGTCATGAAGTACATATCGTATTCCCCCACTGACAGGAACTTCTTGAAAACTGCATAACAGCGATATAAGAAAATGATATGATTGATAAATATTTCCTAAAGAGATATTGAACCTGAAACAGATTATGATCCTAAACCTTTGTTAGCAAGGATACGATAAACAACTGATTGCGCAAAAGCAAAGACCTGTTCTTTTACTGATGCTGTATTTAATAATAGAATATTTTCTTACTCTCCAGGTAATAAAAGAATCCTTCTGCCAAGACGAAACAGTTAGTATTGGTACTGAGATCAACAAGAATGATAAAGCTGCTGAAGAACTGCTCGAACTATGTGCCGACACAGCAATAGATGGCGTATCTCTTGTCGCTATTCACATTGAAACTGGAGAAGTCGTTGCAGCTTCTTTCAACAAATTACAGGTAAATCTTTATTTTTCTTGTAACTGGCCTTTAAAATGTTACGAATTACCTTTTTTACTTATTTATTGTAGTAGCAGTAACTTTTCCTAAAATAAGAAATAAAATAAAAAATGATGGTCTATTGTGAATAAGTAAGTTTAGACAAATTTTATCTGATTTATTCATTTTGATTGCCATGTCGTATGGTAGCCGGGTCTAGACAAAATCCCCAAATCGAGATTTCCAATTCCTGATGGTTTATACATAATAGCCCAATATGCTAGTGTGCCCGGAATATTGTAATAAATTTCCACTTAAACTCGCCAAAAACAGTAATAAAAAACTGAATCATATCGCAATCTAGCTAGACTATTTCATAAATTTGATCAATAGGTTACTCTTACCATATTTTTTGCGACCTTGTAAATGATGAATTGCAGATACCAATTGTATGGACATTATTTTTTTTAATATCAGCAATTCAAGCTTCAGAAAAATGGGGAATACTCAAGACTACATTAATTATTAACGCGAGTTGATTATGTTCTCATTTCCTCGTGCTTCTAAACTTGAGAATAAATCTCTCAGTCTCATTACTTCGCTTGTAACTAATTAACCGTCGTAATGAATGCTAAGCGTTTACTTTGTTATGTTAATGATTTTTCGTGACTTTTGTGAATCAGCCTGAGATATGCTGCTGTAGATTGATAATTTGCTATGTGTTTTTGAGTATGTCAAGTACCGTTTAAGTACTTTTGTATTGTGTGCAAAATATTAATTTAACTTTAAATTGTTTTTAGAATTATTAAAGATTATCGGGCTTATGTAGGCACGTAAGTTGTCTTCAGATCAATTTATTCGAAGAAAAGTTTTTGATTATTTAGCAAACGACAAAATAATTCTTCCAGTAAGGATTTTTGCCAATTAGATGATTGACTTAGAAACTGGCACAAAATATCTCCGATATCAATTTGATAAAATATAGGGGTTATTTGTCGAATATTATTCTCAGAATGTCAATCACTAACTAAATAGCGCTCCTATTCCTCCAAAAAATTGAAAATTATCGAATTATTTTTATTATTTCAGGTGGCAACATCAGAATCGGGCGAGAAGCCGTTCTTCGAGATATTTGCTGAAGAACGATGCACGCAGCCATCGTCACGTGCTCTCATAGAATTTATGGCGAACGTCGACGGAAGGTGCAATTTCTTTGAGAAGTAAGAACACAATTTGCCAATTGAAGAAACTATTGCAGCCTGATTGATATAATAGGAAAATTGACTTCACACTTGCAACGAATGCAGTCGCATCCTGTATCTAGGTCCTTTGACGATTGCCCGTAGTACAATCATCGACGAAAGTGACTAAATTCTTTTATTAATGCTCTACCAATGTTATAGGCTCACAACTTAAAAAAGAGCATTGGCATAAGCAATTCGTCTAGATATTTCCAAATATAAAGTAGCGTTACCAAACAGGCTACCGTCTTAGGCTAAATTTTAAATGTTATATTATATCTCCGCCACCTGTGAGCCTTGCATACAAAGCTCTCTACCAAGTAGTCCGACTAAAGTTAGCTGGGTTTTTATATTTCGCCGGCCGTGATCTTAAGTTGACTGTCCTTACGCACGCTGCCATGTTAGGTCGTAATTTCACAACTGAGCGACTCTCTAGGACAGGCCTCTCAATTATACTTATTTTTCTATTGCACAACAAAATATGTCTTGCAAATATTAAGTACTGAACATTCGAAAATATATTCAACTAGCTGACCCGCGCAACTTCGTTTGCGTCACATAAGAGAATCATAATTTCCCCGTTTTTGTAACATTTTTCATTGGTACTCTGCTCCTATGGGTTGTAGCGTGATGATATATAACCTATAGCCTTCCTCGATAAATGGGCTATCTAATACTGAAAGAATTTTTCAAATCGGACCAGTAGTTTCCGAGATTAGCGCGTTCAAACAAACAAACTCTTCAGCTTTATAATATTAGTATAGATAACTTTTGTTGCTGTCTGTCCTTTGATCATTGGTTTCTATAGATACATATACTTTATCATATGCGTTTATTTTCAAAACCAATTGATCCTTCCTCTAACCTGCTCCTATTAGTTGATTGGTTGATGGCTCAATAACATAATGGACGGCTTTGTTAAAATGCATGTGGGTTTTTAATATCGTAAAAACCATGACGGAAAAAACATGTCGTTTAAAGGACGACAGACATGTGCCTATCAAAAGCCTTTACAGACTAGTGAGGGGGGTATTTGTATTAATTTTGTAGATTAAACGTTATGTTGCTAAGTGATTATTTTATCGACTTCATATAAGTACTATCTATTTTTTAAAGACTTTCGTTGTTATCGTTGCATTCTTGATTAGATATGATTTAAGAACTTGTTACTACATCATTATGTAACTAGTTATCTACATAGTATGTATTATTACTATAGATGCCAAACACACAGCGATGACATAGTTATAATATATGTGTATTAGAAATACTTATCACTTGCTCTAACGGTGAAGGAAAACATCGTGGTGAAACCCTGCATGCTTAAAAATGTGTTTAATACGTTAATGAGGGTAGCAAAGTCCTTAACGCGCATTTGGCCAGCGTGGTGGACTCAAGGGTTAACCCCTCTCTAGTAAGGAAGAGGAGACCCTTGGCCAGCAGTGGGGCAGTAAAAAATAATTAAAATCCGTTCATAAATTTTCCATCCATCCGACCATGCAATTTTTTTTCATTCACAATGTTAGTACTTAGATGTTACAACATGTTCAAATTCAAATTCAAAATATCCTTTATTTCGTAAAAGTCGTACAAAGTTTTTGAAATAGTCATATATATTGTATTTCTTTTGTCCGTTTCGGAAAAGCTGGTTGCAAGTGAATACCGACGTCTATTTAAATAATCTTATAGTAACAAACACACATTACCACCAAAAAGTAAAGTAGAATAAGTACAATACCTCAGTAAATATCCTTGTATCTTACCAAGGTACTATAATGCAAGTCTCATTAATTCTGCCAGCCTCGTTTGACATAATGAAACAGGCAAGATAATACGTCTTATGCATATTGCGGTTTAATGCCGTTTGTAACTCCGAGATCTTGTTTTGTTTTTGAGTTTGCTTAGTACTGAAATGAATTTGGTTGTTACTTGAGAAAGAAGTAAATATCTGGGGGCACGGAAGTGCCCCCGCAAGTCGAGCAAAAAAAAAGCGGCACGGTCGTAACATCCTTTTCTCGAAGCAATTCGGGCTATTTTTGACACCCCTATAATTTCGTAGTGGATAATACAAGAAGCCTGAATTTTCAGCAACTAATCAGTCATTGTATAAACACGGTATATTTAAAATTTCAGTCAATTTGAACCAGTAGTTTAAGAATGACAACTTGTTAAAATTTTGAATTTTGTCACTCACTGATTCACTGACTCACTGACTCACCGATCATCAAAAGTCTAAGGTACTTCTAGCAGACTTAGAAGCTTAAAATTTAGAATACAAATAGGGTTTAGTGTCTTAATCATGGGAAAAATTCAATATTTTCTAATTTCGGTCAAGTTTTTTAAATACACTAACTGCAACAATAACTTTGTAATCCCATATAAATGTATAAGATTACAAGGTTACATTTGCAGTTAATGAATTAAATTATTATTTCTGTAGAAAATAAAATAAATAGGTGTAAATATGTATCTACTATATGAGACATAACGGGAGGGGGTATAGGGTGGGTAAGGGTGTTTAGCCCATGAAACTGAACAACATTCCCACAGGAAAATATGTTGAATTATGAAAAAAATACGGCTTTCCATACAAGTTGGACTTATGTTTACTCTATTCGCTCTACAAAAAGAAGTGAGATGCCATCAAAAACATTCTGTAAAAACCTCAAGTCTCGCCGTAAAAAGTTGTGAGATCTATATAATACCAAGTCGATTAATCTATTTAGTCTCTACTTAAAGGACCTTCTGTCTTAAGTTATTACGTATGTTATTATCATACCAATTTAAAAAAAAAATACCTTAAAAACAAATAGATCGACTTGGTCATCGCAAGAAAACACAAATTCGCCATTAACATTTCAGGAGCATTAACTTCTCGTCGAGCTCTGTAGTGTGATACATACTAATAATCAAATTATGCGATGGCCAGGTCGGTCTATATGTTTTAGAGGTATATTTTTTAAATTGGCATGATAATAACATACGTAATAACTTAAGACAGAAGGTCCTTTAAGTAGAGACTAAATAGATTAATCGACTTGGTATTATATAGATCTCACAACTTTTTACGGCGAGACTTGAGGTTTTTACAGAATGTTTTTGATGGCATTTTTATTTTCTTTTAACGTTTAATCAAATAATAATAATATTTACATTTTCAAATAGTAACAACTTTATAAATATTTTGTTGAATGAACTTCTGTAATCGATAGAAACAAAATCTGCTATGAATCCTAATCCACACAAATAGTATAAAATATAACATTTCATAAGGAAATCAAACCTGTAATAGCGGATATAAGTGCGGTAGCGAACTTCTATCTTTTGTTAAAGGAAGTGAGTCATTGTCTTTATAATTGATTTACAATACAATCTGTAAAAAAAAATACTTTTTATAGTAATCCAGTAAAAAAATAAATGAACGCACAAAAGTATGCATGCATTCAAAACCTTTTAAGCATTTTTATGTCAAAGCAAACAACGTGATGTCATGTATGCCAGTCATTGTCACACTATAATTTCCTAGTTAATAGCACACTAGCGTATTGTTATTGTAACGTATAGTTGATCACGCGATCCGTTAATGGGTACACTGTGGCATACTAAATACAGAAATGGGTACATTATTGTGTAGTACGTCTCAAGTCGATCGTAGTATTGCATTTGATGGTCGTAAAGCGATTAGCAATCTTAGGCGCAGTCATTTAGGTTTGAAGTCCAATGCAGTTACTTTTCTTTTTTTTTAAAGGAGTCACTATTTACTAATACAGAGTAGTTAAGCAGTCTAAGCTTATGGATCAAAAACTTTCAGAATTTCTTATGTAAACTCATATTGTGTTTTTCTAATACGCCGTTATCAAAATTATCCAGGTAATTATTATTGTCCAGGTAAAAAGCAATAGGCTCGTCTACCTACTAAACATTCATCGGAAACTTTTGAAAAAGTGCCCAAATTTCAAAGAACAGACTATTACAATAACCGAATTCCTGTATTGTACGGTACTGAGTTACTTTTTTTAAACATCGAAACACTGACTATAGAATGATAATATATACTTATCTGTCCATCTTACTTTCAGATTCGGCCTCGACTGCAGCCTCGAAATAATGTTCCTCGCGACACTTCGTCCTCACAGACATCAGAAACTCGGTCAAATACTCTGCAAGATCTCCATAGACGTAGCCAAGAAGTTGAAAGACGGGCCAGTTTCTTCCATCACTGTGAAGGACTTCGGTCCAAAATACGCTTTTATGCCTGAAAGGAAACCAGTGAGCAAGATACCAAAGTTCTGCCAAGCTTTGTGGACTGCACCAGGAACACAGAAGATCGGGAAATATTTAGGTTTTACTGTTTATTTGCGGATACCTTTTACGGAGTTTTCCTATAATGGCAAAACTTACACTGATAGAATGGGAGTCGAAGTATGGTGTGAGGCTGTTGCTATGTTAATATAATATTTTTGATAGTCTAAATTAGTTTAGTATAAAGTTACATTCCAAATAATTGTGATACCACGTGTTATGGTCAGCAAGTAAGTATTTAAAAAGAGCAGTTGGAAAATAGGATTTTTTATTCAGTTCATATTTTTAATTGTATAAAAGAACATGCATTGCGAAGAAATAGAAAAACAAGAAAATATTTATTCAGGTATATTCTTTATTTACGAAGATTCCATCAACATACAATTCCTATGATTGTCGCACAAAGTCACAAAATTATTCTTCTCACTTCATTTGTACTATACATAGATAGTAATAATATAGTATACACTAACGAGTATTAACATAAAATCAATTAATTAAAAAGCAGCTAGTTTCATTTTGCATAAAATTAGTAAGCAATGTATTCCGTACTCTATTTGCATTTAGATCATTTCAATTTGTATCGTTGAATAACGATAACAAAGAATATCGGAGCCATTCAAACTATTGAACAAAGAACTTTTAAAATTATTTGATGTGAATGTTAATTAAAACTAACTTGACTGTGAAACAATTTTAAATAAAAATCTTTAAGTTAACTTTGTTAACGCATATAAATGTTCTATACCTACTAATAATAAAAAGAAAAAATTGATTTTGTTTGACGCGTTAATAACAAGAACTACTGATTCGAATTGAAAAAATATTAATGTGTTAATTAGTCTTTTTATTAGGAAAGGCTGATGACTATATAACATCGAGCTTTAAATACCTAATAGGTGTAGAGCAGCAACATTTTTGTAAAAACTAGAAAACTACTCTACTAAGTTAAGACTACTAAGTTCCCGAACGAGTATAGTTATAATATATTAATATATTTATATTGCGCAAAGTTTATTTTTTGTTTTATTTTTAGCTTTAAATCTCACTATTTTCAGAAATACATTTCTTTCGAAACTTACGTACGTAGCTCAGTGTTAGACCTGCCAAGCCCTGATCCATAAAGATTACAGTGACTTAGATATATTCTGCCCGCATATCGCATTTTTTACGAACCATTTATATTATAAGGAGGAGCACGTGGCTTAGTTTACAACAGCCGCACGGATCGATCTCTGAGGTTAAGCTACGCTTGCCGAAGTTGTTCCGTGGATGGGTGACCATCTTATACATATCGAGTTTCTCCGTGTTTCGGAAGGCACGTTAAATTGTGGGTCCCGGCTGTCAATTTCGAAGATCTTTGACAGTCGTTAACAGTAGTCAGAAGCTTGAAAGTCTGACAACCAGTCTTACCGAAGGGTATCGTGTTAATACCCAAGTAACTGGGTTGTGGAGGTCAGATAGGCAGTCGCTTCATGTAAAACACTGGTATCCAGCTGCATCCGGTGAGACTGGGAGCCGACTCCAACACAGTTTGGAACAAAGGCTAAGCGAATATATAATAGTTCCAGATTTCCCGAAACAACCTTAAGCAAATCACTTTAAATGAACAATAGTATCGAATTAGCAGCATTGTCGTATCGCTATAACTTTGTCGATCCCGCGACGGCTAACAAATGGAAATCATTACGGGTAGTCTGTACGTCGTTAGCATCGTGACGGTCTTGGCTCGGTCAGATAGTCCGACATTTCTAATTGCATCGTCCAACTTCGGCCAAATTGGTACTAGTTAATTGATTTGGATTCGACATTGAATTTGCAGCTTTGTCGCCTTGTCGCTCTGTCGCGCTCCGATTAATCTATTAGTGCGCGATTGTCAAGTTAGTCATTTGCATACTACAGTATTTCGGTAATGGATTTTGGAATAGTGATTTAGTATGAGGAACTATTAGAATTAAGACAATTGTCTAGCTTTGTGAGTGGGAAATTGTATTACTGTATCGTTTAAGGCTACGTTTTGTGCTAGAGTACGCACTTAAAGTAGATAATTCGTTTTCCAGACTGATTGTAGTCTAAAACAAATCAATTTTAGAATATCTTAGCAAGAAGTGGGCAATCAACATTTAATGATGATTGTAGATGAAGATAAAAATAAATAAGGACAATTACAATACAAAATACCGATCCCAAAATACATCACATTGAAACAAACCTTTACATCTTTAGATAAACATTTTAAAATACAAAATATCGCCAATGTCTATAAAACATCTTCTGCGCAGATAAATAAATATCTCAAACCATTTCTTATCATTTTTAGATCACTGAGTAAAGCAAACTCTATGCTTGGTTGGATACACTATTCATATTTAAACGAGACCTTATTTCATCCGTCAATGAATCAGAAAATTAACAAAAGAAAGAATTGGGCCCTTCGTATCTAAGTTTATGTTACATTATAAAGGCCTGTTCAGATACAATCATTATTTACTAGCGCTACTAAATGAATATTATGTGGTATAAGTACTGTTCAATCCATAGCGAATGCCTCTACCGTTCAACTAGGCGGTAATGCGTGCCGCAGTGCTGATTGGTTCAACGGTCATAAACTTTCTGTTTGAAAAATTTTGCTACCGAGGAAGCGGTAGCGAAAAAGCCTAGTGGACCAATTTCCTATAGTACAAAATATTAGAGTATGGGAAATCTAAAAAACTACGGTTCTGAATAGGTCTTAGAACTAGTTGCTAGATGGCAACATGTGCTTGTTACGTTCAGTACTATTTTTATTTAGGCTCTATTGTTTTCGTGCCTCGGAAAACTTAGCCTACGTCACGTTCCTTTATTTGGTAGTTGCTTACTTACAAATTCTTAACTAAAATACACAGTGCATTTGTACAATTTTCTTGTCGAAATGACAGAGAGAATTTAGAAAATGTTTAACGGGTCTGTGAAAGAGCTTAGGTCTTAAAGATTTTGTCTTGAATTATAATTAATGTAACCGTTATGAATCATTGTTAAAGTTGTGTTCGTATTTGTTAAAACACTACATCCAACAGGCCGATAGACAAAATAAGACACTGCGCCATAGAGACAGATAAAAAATCCAATTATTTCATGTCCTCGAAAAGTAAAACCTATCGTTCCACAACCAAGAACAATAATAACATTCCTTGATAGGTCTATTATTATTTTATTGTTTATTTTCAGTCTGTACAAACTAGCAACCGTCTGAAATGGATCCTCTTTCAATTGTTTGCGAACGTTCTGCGACGTCGTAATGATCAATTACAGAGGGAATTTGCATAGTGCGGTAATTTTACTATAGTGTTTTTCAACAGAGGAATATTGGTGTAAATTTTTCTTGGAACTCGTTTAAGAGTACCTTCCAAGGTCATCTATTAATAGGTATTCTAATCAATTCATTTGGTTCTTAGAAAAACGTCTTCGTTGTGTTCTTGCTGACGGTTTAAAAGAGAATAAAAATATTTTTAGTAGTTATCGAGTTTTCGCAAAAAGATAGGCTTGTATCTATCTCCGGCAAAAAAAAAAAACATTTTATAGAACTATAGCATGAAAATAACAGGACGTTGAGACATTTGACTTTTATTTTAATTGCTTCATAAAACATTTCCAAGAAAATCATACAAGTAATACATATTGGCGTTGTATTAATTATTGATTATCATTTCAGAACCTTGTCTTCAGCAATCGACAGCGTTATCTATCCACAAAGGTCCACTAAGCCACAAAGAACAATTGGTATTCGAGTGAGACAATAATATCCGTGTTTACTAAAGCACATTAAAGCGATCTCGACGGATCCTCAGATCGGAATCGCTTTGCATAGCACTTGAAATTCAAATGGTGCAGTTCATATTGAGCCTCCCCCTGTCTAAGTGCCCGGTTGCCATGGTAACCGTGCAATACTCCCTTCAGATACAGTTACAGTTGAAATTTTAAGGAGAGTTCTTTACGAGGAATTCTTAATGCACCTGCTGTAGATTTATAGTTTGTTCTTACACAGATGTCGAATTGCTTCTGAATTTGTCGAAGACAACTAGTTTTATCGTATTGATAAAATTCATTAAATTCCAACATTTTTATGTAACGATTTTAAATTAGTAGGCGGATCTTATTATTTTCTATATTATGTAAAATGTCTCATTCATAAATATTATTGCGCCATTTTACGGTCGATAATTCCTTAGGACACCACGTAAAGTCTACATTCACAATTTATAATTGCTTTGTCCTCATTTAAACACATCTCATAAATACGCACTACCCTCGTTTATTTTAAAAGTTAGCATACATCGTGTACCCAAAACATACATAAAGGTTAAAAGCTTTAACCCACTCATTTGTCCAAGTAACCCTTTGAACTAAAAAGAAAATTCATTCAACTTAAATATTCCATCGAATTTTCGTATGAAAACCCTCAAGTACGAAGCGTAAAACATTTCGGCGAGGTATATTATTTTAACCCATTTCGTGCCAGAGCGAGCGGTAGAAAAAAAAATCCAAACTGCTTTTATTCCATTAAAAGCCCCTAAAACTACTCCGCGAGTGCTCGAAATTATTATCTGCGTTTCCCAAAAGGGACAGGTTAACTTTGGCATAAAAAATATGGGCACACGTGTGCTACAGACAGCCACCAACCACGTTAGTCAGATGTTTTTTAAATTTCTTTTCCGTGTTGGGTTACGAGCTTATTTTTCTTTCGTATTAATATTAAATGTTGAAAAGATTTGTTTGTAGGGATTTCGGAATAAAAAAATGCTCTCTTATTTTTATTTTGCGGTTTTCAGGCAGGCTGCAGATTGAAAAATAAAACATTACCGGAAAATATTTCGATCACATTATTAAATTTCGATACATAAGGATTTTAAAACATCTACAGATCTACGTACATTCCATTTTATTTTTCCTTCAAATTATTCATTACGTTCCTTTCTTTTCATCTTAAAAAGCTAGGAATTTATTCCCTTTAAATAAAGCCTTCAATTGTTCAGCGATGCAGGTAAGCCTGTAAATTGAGGTCCCAATTGTTTCACCCCTTATCATTGCAAGACGGCGCATTTTTCCAATCCCGAACCCCTTACACGTTGGGGTCGAAAGTCCCCGTAATGTGCACTTTAGTGTTGAATAAGGGCTGCAGCTATTTTTTTCTTTCAAAAAGAGATAATGTTGCGGCTGGAAGATGGTTTATTGTTTTTCTTTTTTACTGATGGTAACAGTAAAGTGTTCTATTTTAAAATATTTTTATTTATGTGCCATTGGTTGGATACATTGGAGTGATGACCACAAAATACCAGTGTTTTCGTAATTTTGATCTGCGGTCATAATATGTACTTAGTGTATGTATGTACTTAGATATACGTAATCTCCATGAACAACGACTACCAATCTCAAATGTCATTTAACACTTTAAAACTTTTATAAAAGTGGATAGAAATAATCATACAGGCAGGGTATCTATTTAGAATTCCAGTGAATTGTCAAGACGGATCTGTACATTCGTTTTGTAGCGTTCGTGACCCCACATACGTCACTATAAACACGCTAAGGACACGAGGACGTCGGGTTCCCGATGAAATTTGCTTTTTACGATCTCCTCGTAAAGTAAATATCACTGATGCGGTCCAAAAAAGATGTCCACGGCGTAAATGCTCGCTTATTAAACCACTTTATAGGCTTATTTACGTTTTACGTCTGAATTTATTTTTGTGTATCTTTTTATGGTACGCACTTATATGGGTACCTGTTTTATGTAATGCGGTGTCATAATAAAAATTCGAAGACATTGCGTATTATTGACTGTGGGATGGGTTTATGACGGAGGATGTGTGCTACGTGCTCTTATTATAACGTAACGCTCAGGCCCTTAAAAGAGAAATTTCCTACGAACCCACAATTGGTGATAAAATGTTTTAAAACACAATAAAAGCGGAAAATAAAATGTTGA
This sequence comes from Anticarsia gemmatalis, assembly GCF_050436995.1. Lineage (NCBI taxonomy): Eukaryota > Metazoa > Arthropoda > Insecta > Lepidoptera > Erebidae > Anticarsia > Anticarsia gemmatalis. Next base: position 5,761,159 of record NC_134758.1, read on the forward strand.
GTTGAGGATACAAAATAAAAAAAATATGTTGATTGAGCGGGATGACTTTATTTCAACAGTTTTTGGTTTGACAAAACGAACATAGAATGATTGGAATAGCATGCATCCATGAAGTCAGAGAATATTTGAAACCTATCAAATATGGTTAACTACAAACAAGTAAAATAGACAAGATACAATTCGACAACCTTTCGAGATCGCTATCGTCTTCTATAAACAGCAATAAAGTGCCACAACAACGTCTTACTTTAGTTACGTCTCACAACATTCACGTAAACTACCTATATTCAATACACAATTTCTATTTATTCGTTCGAACAGTCGTAAAAGGTTCAAACATTGCATCTTTCCTAGTGCCGCATAAATTCTCCTTCGTAAACAAAAACTATCGCGAAAAGAATAAATAAACACATTTCTTTCTCGCGTCCTCGGTTTGGTTAAATAAAAGCAACAACTTTTTTTCCAATAGGATGTAAATAACCCTCCCATCTGACAACCTCAAGGGCTTGAAAGCAATCTAGGGGCCTACTATTTTTCTTTTGAAAGCAACACAAAGCAATTGTTAGCGGTTATTGCCATCAGTGAGAAATTGACGTAGCCATACGTTAGTGTATCGAAGCGAGTTTTTCTATTGAGCGAGCATGATATGGAAAATGGTAGGGATTCATGTGATCTAAGCAGAATTAAAAGTGTATCTACCTTGTAAATTATTTGTGACATATCTATTGAAAGGTTCTAAGCCAAGATTCCGAATGATTTCAAGTAAACATGAAATGTCAACAACAATTTTGAAATTTGTTAAGATAAATTGATCTATTTTTTAAATTATTTTTCTACATGCTATGTTATTTTACAATTACGCGTAAGTATTAAATTCAACAGAATTAATTATGTTCTTGAGATAATAACGCAAAGACTTTCATAAACTGTATGTTTCAACAATAGTCACAAAATTCAAGATCAAAGAAAAAAAAATAGATAGCTATATATAGCCGTTTGTGCTAGCTGATAGTGATAGAGAATCGTGTCTCTGATATCGTCAAATAGCATCTTAGTCTTTTTCCATCTGTTTTTTTCTCTCATATAAAATCTCCGAATATTACTAAGTACTTAGACAGATATTACATTTATCACATCAAGCAAGATAATTCAATTTGAGTGAACAAAGCGTGGGTGCCTCACGACAACTAATAATTAAATTAGGTTTTATTGATTGTAGGCTTCTTTCAAATTCTTGTAGAGCTATTTTTATCTTGTATTTTATACGTTTTTGGGCTGGTAACCATCTAAGCAATTTGACGATTTTAATGGACTGTCATTATCTATTGAAAAAAGATCCAAACACGAATATAGTTTTAATCGTTATGTTATAATAAAGATATACCGGTAACTTAGTATTTTCACAACGAAAAGGTGCTTTCGTTTGGGGACTCCAAACAAAGGTGCTAATAAAAAACACGATTCCACATCAAAGTACCTTCACTGACACTACTTACCGATATCCTTCCAAATAAAATCACCCCAACCCGTAAATGCGATACGAGCTAAGCGCTTTAACCCCCCGCCCGCTAATGCATGGCCGTCCATTTTTCTAGACAGCCGGTCGATGTGGCCCAAACATCAGTAAATCGCTATAAAGTACCCCACGGATACTTCGGTGAATATAAAGTTACTTATTCGGTGAAAACTGTTATTTATGTATTTGGGGTCAGATGCAGGATTAAGAGGTCAACCTAATAAAGGAGAATGTGTTTATGTGAATTTTCGGTAATTTTGTTGGGGAGTGAAATGGGCTATGGTGTATTCTACGGTCATAAAATACGGCAGATTAAACATAATTTACATTATATTACGCTTAAGCTTTAAGGAGCAAAGATGGTTAGAATGTTTTACCTGTAATAAAGGTGGACCCCTTTATTAGTATAATACATTGTTAATAATGTGTTAAAAAGAGCGTAGTAAACTCATACGATCCCATAGTTATTTCCTACCTTAATCTACCTTAGTGAGTAATATTCTATACTAAGAAACCATCACTAATAATAAAGCTAAATCGAATGAAAGATTCATCAGTACAAGGCAAACATTTCGCTGTAAAACATTAATCTTCATTGGAATAACATCGCCTTATAAAAATAAAACCAACGCAACGAACATCTCACAGCGAGCATAATACCAAGGAAATCGAAGGAAAAATATTATTAAATATAATGCAAAGAGAAATCGGCTTTAGCATACCGTCTGTCTTAACTTGACGAGGGTTACTTATTTACATTGAAACGGGAATTTCTCCCTTTTTATAGGTCAAACCTGCAAAACACATATACATAATGAATCTGAGGAAATCTAATGTTTTTACCGCGGGCCTGTTAATTATTTACTAATGTACAGGAGGTGGGTGTGATGTGAAAAGTTGTTCCTTGTTTTGAGAATAAATTAGGCATGGAGAGGTAATTTTAATGAATTTTTGAGTCAGAGACTTTAAAGGTCGTGTCACGTAAGAGGTAGTTCAAAAGGCATAGCGGAATGCGGTGTTTTATTTATCTGTGCAATTTGTTTACAAAATGTCATATTGGTAATTGTAGTACACCCTTATTATAATAGACTGCTTTTGTTATAACATGTTTCTTTTAGATTTGAAGACGTTTTAAACTTTACACTTGGCCACCTTGTAGCACGTTAGAAGATGTGAAAGATAAGCATACTTATGTAAAACATAATTATTAATCGCTGAAAGCTATATTGTTATATCCAGTGCCACAAAATGTGGTTCTATAGAGCAAAGGTATTTTTTGCATTAGTAATTTTACACAGCTTAATACTTTAACGTGAAACGAATCTCCAAAGAGCTTGAAAAGGCTCACGCCAATTGCAACTTCGAAAATGATTTACAAAATAAAAATTCATAAGCTTCCGCGTATTTTCCGACACGGTCAACGCGGTGAGCGTAAAACACAACATAAATATGACAAGAAACTTCTGGACATAAATACAGCCTCAAGGAAAAAAAGTTAACATAAGGTACATTACAAAACAACTTGGGGCCTTAATTTTAAGCCGTACCATAAATTTTCCCGCTACTTTTCACCTGAATGAGACACTAATTATTTTTTCTTTTTGGAGTTCCGTAGCCAAAGGGTACAAACGGGACCCTATTCAGTCTGTCTATCTGTCACCAGTCTGTAATCTCATGAACTGTGATAGTTAGACCGTTGAAATTATGACGGATAATGTATTTCTGTCGCGGCTATGACAACAAGTAATAAAGAAACAGATTAAAATAATATTCAAGCGTCTCCCATGCAACAAACGTGTAGTGTTTGCAGTTTTTGTAAGAAATGGTACGGAACCAGTTGTGCTCGAGTCCAGCTCGCACATGGCCGGTTTTTTTACTTAATTGCATCTTATTTTTTTTAATCATCTTAAGAACAAAGGTGACACTTTTGTGTGTATTCTTAATGCTCTTAGGTTTTTTATAAAGTAATTACGATGTCTGGCAATTAGAATAATGAGTCTTTTCTATGTCAAGTTCGTTATAATTATAAAAGCATGTTTTAATTTAATTACTGGAATTTTATAATAGCACTTATACTTGATAAACTTTTGATTTATAATGATGTAGTTTGTGATAAAGTAAGCCTGATTAATTTGCTAAAAACTAAGTATTATAAGTATTAAAAGCAACTCAATCAATTTGTTAAACTTTTATGACTAAACACTTGAAACAATTTTGAAGAATTTTGTAGGGTCAAAAATTTCTTCTCTGAGAGTACCATATACAAAAAATAATAGGTACCTATATATAAAAAAGTCATTTTTCATAAAAGTTAAAATTTTGTCGATACGGCTATAGTGGCCTATCTATTACTACCAGTAGGCATGTACGATGAATGTAGCTGAATTTACTTGCATTCGGACTTGAAGCTTTGAACATAGCTCGCTGGAACGGACAGCGGTTGACAAACGTTCGAGTGACAGTGACTGCCACTGACGAAACTAAATGTGGGGTACGTAATGAGTGTGTTTACATTTTGGGACGGCGACCAAAGTGGATGGAATTGGGCAGTACTTAGCTTTTTGTTAATTATTAGTGTTGCACTTACTGGTTAACAGGGTGATGTGATCAAACATAGATTGAGAGGCACAATTCCGGTTTGAGTGCAATTCAAGGGACTAGTTTCTTTAAATTGCAATGTTGTCAGTACCAGTCTATAACTGACAAGGATGGTATTCACCATAGTTATGTGACTGATAATAAAATCAATGTCACTACTAGTAAAATAATTCCAAAACGTAGAAGAACCAAATGCTTCACAACTTTGTTATATTATTTTCTAGAAAATATTGATCGATGTTATAATTTTTCAATGGATGAAAAGAGTAAATGTTAGCATTTTTGATCATATTTACACCAAAAAGCGGAGTATCATCATATACTTAAAATGTTAGAAGGTAACGAGTATCGCCAGGAATCTTTGGGAGATATGATAGTTTTTATTCACACCCTTATATTTTATCTATCAGTATAATTCATATTACACTATATTAAGACTTAAGTACTGTTGAAATATTAGTTGCTTAACCGATATTGATCGGTGCATATTATTATTAGACGGGAACTTGAAACTGTTTGGTACTTCTCACACAGTTTCCCTCAACTTGATTAATACTCGTAGCTCATAATTTCCCGGGATTTGCTGGGTGAAAGATTTACTGCTATCGGTGTCGTTTTATTTGAGATTCTGCTTCAAATAGAGAAGGAAGTAAATTAATCTGTATGTAAAAGGTACTGGTTATGAAAAGGATATATTTTTCTCGGTTATTATCTGAATTTACGCCTTTATCCTTAGTTACGCTTTCTTGATTAACATAATTTTATAGTGGATACTTAGAGCCCTGCCTCACTAGGACGCCATGGCCCCATGGACGCAATGTATGTCACCTAACTTATGTGGCGACGGTGTGGCAAGTTGATATTTCAATATTAACTGCTTGGATACGTAGCATGTGACGCCGCCATGGCGTCCTAGTGAGGGAGGGCTCTTACATTCTAAAATTTTGTCATGTAGGTACCGCAAGTATTAGTAAGGCTAAATGGTTATAGCTATTTTAAAATGTATTTATTTTTGTACCAAAGACATTGTAGCAGAAATTTTATAGCATATCATAGGCTTTAAAAATTATAAGATGTGTAAGGACTTTCCTGAAATTTCAACTATCTCTCAGCAATATTTCATCGTAATAGATTTTTAGAATGAAGTAGAAGTATAGAAGTAGTATAGAAGTAGTAAGATTACACTTATTGTAACTAATTAATAGTAAGTAAAGTTAACTACTAAACTAGAAAACTTAAAATAAATGTTTAGCAAAACATACTTTGTAGTTCAACTTGTAGTGTAAAGATTTTATGCCTATAGATTGGTAATTATCGGCTTTGCATAAGCTAATAGCTCTCCTTTTAGAGAATCCAGGTCAAGTGGCGCGTCGGCTTATTGTTCCTTTAATGACATATTTGTCTATTAAGACCTTATTGTTCGCTTACTATCTTTTAGACAAAGTTGAAAACTGGTATAATATTACCGAAATTATTGTATTTAGAGTGAAAAAAAAATAAGCTACGAGTCCTTGTATTCCAATTAGTGTAGGTACAGTGAGATCGAGAGCCTAATCGGGCAATTGGGAGTTTCTAATTTTTATTTGAATATTTTCGATGATGCCTAGTAAATTGCAATAAGATAGCACCACAAATAAGAGATATGTTGTCATCATTATTATAGAAAAAAATATAAATCTCTGTGTAGCATCTTATGTTGTAAATAAAAATAAAAGAAATGATAAGAGATTTTTTTTTCTGAATATCTTTTCAAAACAGTTGTAATTCCTAATGATTCTCTGTAAGGTCACATTAATGTTGTTCAAGGAAATGGTTGCTCGTTATGAGAACAAGATATGTGTTTCCATTTGTTAGTAACATCATACAATTTCCATTTACATATCATTTGACTTACTTGAAAAGAAGTATTATGACAATTCTGAGAACGTTTGGGTACCAATTTTTCCTCGTTAAATTATGTCATTAGACTAGGTTCTCTTCATTTTTTATTGCTATAGCTCGATTCTCTACTACTATCGACTACCGACAACCGACCTATCATCGAGAAATTTTGTATGAAAATATTATCAGCGCCTCTGACGGGTGACGTAGGAATTATTTTGGCAGTACATTCTAAATGTAAAAATTTCGATACTCGACAGTAGCGGCTGTACATAATCGCGCTACAGAGAGGTGATGTTCCAGAATTATCGACTAGCGACAGCTAATGAACACTACCACACCATCTAGTATTCCGTAAGTATTTTCGTTTTTTCAAGTAATTTGATGTGTCTGGTTTTCCGAAACTACCGAACGTAGGAAACCGCGATACTGAAATTTAAATTAACTAGTTTATCGTCAAAGTCAACGTACTCTAAACAGATACAAACCCCAAAAGCTCAGTCATACAACAAAACAATTTAACAGTCATAAAGGAAGTCCTAACACTCCCCACAGTCAGGAACACTTGAAGCACTATCACACACAAATCAGCCGTAAATCCGTTGAAATGAACAATAGTTCCAATCAAGATACGAATATTGAGGGACTATTCAGAGACCGTACTGGGTATCATGACCGATCATATCACAGGTACCGTAATGATACCAATTTTGCTATTTCAATCAAATGTTATAGTTGCTCAAGATGTTCAGTGGTTTAGTGAAACGTGGTAACTGAATTTGGATAAGTAGTTCAGTAGCGCGATTCTGTGCTGTCGAGTATCGAAAGTTTGACATTTCAAATGTGCTGCCAAAATAGTTCCTACGACGCCCGTCAGAGGTGCTGATCAGATTTTCGTACAGAATTACTCGATGACAAGCCGGTTATCGGCAGTCGAAAACAGTAGGGAATCGAGCTACAATTGTAGAACATTTTAGTTTGACTAGTTCTCTTAATAAGTTCGCGTTTGATTCTTGCTAAAAGAAACTCGCAAATTTTCTGCATATTATCGATTGGTCATGATCATGCACATTGTAACACAATGCCAAGAACAGATCACTTTCGATGCCTTGCGCCGACCCATGCCAAATTCCAAATATTGTCTACTATTTAAAACATTACATAGGTTACTGAAATCTATAACACTAATGTGAATGGATAATACGAAACTCAATGCAGTTGTAAACTAGACAAAGGCGTTATTTAAGCCGTTAAAATATACTTTTCATTTTTTCTTCACATGGTATACATTATAACCAACTAAAACATACGAGGGTTCCCAAAACCCTATTGAATAAATCTAGCACCAACCTCAGTAAATATACGGTAATGTATAATTTATGCGCAGTCACGACACATGTCAGATACTCATTTTTTCTTTAGCGCAACCCCAAAGCTGGGCTTCCTGATCCAGTGCGTAGGGGATAATCAACCCCTGACGAAGGGGTGCGGGCTGAATTATTCAAAATGCCACTTTAAACAGACAGTATCTGTTTGTGGATAGCCCTTTTCGTAGACATGTTTTATTTACTTAGGTGTTGACTTATGATATAGAGGTGGGAGTTATTGCTAGCTGTTTGATATGAAATCTGTTTTTGTATTTTGTTACGGAAGAAATTCTAATGCGTCGTTATTTTATGTTTTACATAACTTATAATAATAATATGTTAGTTATATTTATAGCAGCTTGTAGCGAATCGATCATTTTCAAGATGTTAGTAGAATATAATCTTGCTGTCGTTTAATAAAGTAACTTTGAAGTCTTATACCGTAAATAGCTTCGCTCTAACTTTATACAAGCATGCGGTACTGTAAATCCATTTACGTGTCTAATACCTATTTAGAACACTTCCGACACACTTCTAAACTTGTAAAATTACGCATAATTGTTTCAAGTAGTATAGTATAAAATGCGAGTATAAAATAGATTCCCGTTTATAATATTCTCCATATCGATTTCCTATAGTACAATCAAATGCATAATTTATTGTGGAAATCATAACCGATAATTATTTTATTCTGAATAAATATCTGCACCATTGATTCGCACTCGCAGGTACCTTAAATATAAATTTCCTGCAAAATCTTTAACGAATTCTTGTATAAATAGGCGGGGTTCCTTTGATTTCTGGCTTTCATTTCAATCTATTGACTCCCCAAAATAAAGGGTGGAATTTTAATCTCAGATTCTTGACGAACAATCTTTTGGTTTTATTGTGAATCCTCCTTTAGAGAATTTATTTATAATAGGTTTTCATGGTTTCAATCAACATCTTTGAGCCCCAATTACTCGGCCACGTACGATTGTATGGGGACTACAAAGGAGATTCATTTTCCCCATTCCGGTTTCTTTAGAGGCTAAAATCTTTTTCCGCTTATTTCAATTTCTATGGTAATGTATATTTACCGAGATTTCCTACTGGGTGAATTTTAAAGTGAGTTAGATATACACTTGAGTTGGAAAGGTATTAGGAAATCTGTCCTAAAAAGTGATAAAACTCTTCGAATCGGTTGGCTCGGTTCCAATATGCAAATCGTAACATCTGGCGTCCAGAACTCTGTGCCTATTCTGTGACACGTTATGTGAGGCCAAGTAAATCTTTTACTGCTATTTGAATACACGATACAATATACGAAATTCAAAGGCTTTACGGAAACTGAATTGAAAATCAAAAGGTGAAACAAATGTGTTATGCAAAACGGAACTGATTGTACGTGAAATATATTATTCCATTTTTTTCGATATCGTTTTGTTTCAACACGAGAAATATCCAAATATTATTTATTGTGAAAAGTCTAAAATGAAAATGGTACGTATGGATTTCAATTTAGTTTTTGGCACTAGATTTTTTGTGTTACGGTAACTTTACTATTTTAATATTTCGGTATTCTAAAAAACCGGTGAAATAAACGTTGATTGACGATTTTACTCTACCTTCATGTTTAATAAAAAACACATATTTTATTTTTTTTTAAAGCAGCGGTCATTTTTAATGCCTCTTGACGACCATCCACATTCGAAATTCAACGACACATACTAACCGCACAGCGCAATTAGTTACCGAATTATAAATTCAAATAAAAAGTCTTCATTCAAAATGAATAATTACTATCAAAACTAATTAGGTGCGGTCGCGTCAACAGCGAATTCAATTTCCACGGGGAGTCGACTTCAAGAAACCGCATGTATCGTGCACCTACCGTCCTACGTAGGGTCTAACCTCGTTACGCCTCCCTGTTCCGCGTCAATTTTCCTAACAGGGCCCTAGAGGGCATCTGCCGTTACCCTTTGCGGCAATAAGTATGTATTTGCATACAACTGTGGCATGTTAATCAAGGAACTTGTGTGTATTTGAGTTTTCCGCTACGCACTGCGGCAGAATGTGGGCCGACTCGAGCAATTTCTTAATTAGTGTAGTTTGTTTGTGTTTATGGGTATAGAAATTATATAGGTCATTTTGAACAAAGGCGGGTTGCACTGGGATTGGTCATTCCGATTATATGGATAGTGTTCCAATGATTTGCCGTCTAACTAAATGATTTATGCAGTGTAGATGCAAATTGGGTATAGATTAAAATGTAAATTTTTTTCTACTATGATAGTCACAAAATTAAGTGACCTTTTTTAAAACAAGGTACTCAAGATAACTTAAAGAAAAAACATTTCCTCTATTTAAATTCCTTTCAAAATTATAATAATGCTCTTGTAAAGACCGACAGTTTCAACTCAGTTTATGTAATTTGAAGACAATTACAAGCTTGTCTATCCCAAATACCATAATAAACAACAATAGACAATTTCATCAAGTAAATGTTACAAACACTATTTGCTTTATGGAATACGCATAAAGGACCGACATTGTTGGTTCACGCACCGTTTCACCTCGTTTCAGCCGACCGTACGTTAGTAACCCCCTGTAAACAGGTTTATAGCAAACAATTACAATGTTAAAATTAACCTGAGTTTAGTTCGAGTTAAATATTTGCATACAAAGGTTGTTCAAAGTTCAGCTTGTTTGCTCGACGTATCCTTTAAAGAGGTTAGGTGCGTAAAGCGTTGCAAGCATGTTTGGCGTTCGTGGAATGACTGTAGAAGATATTCTAAGAGTCGTAGCTTGTAGCGTTTCGTAGGCCCACTTCCACAATTATTAAAATGTTAAGTTTCGCACCAACGAAAATGGTGGATTAACAGTATTACTGTCGTAGAACTTCAAATAAGATATTAGGTTAGCGTTATGTTAAAAATATGTCAGCTGCAAAAATCAAAATTATTTAGAATTCATAGCTCGAAGATATACATGCTAGACGCTACTGTTCCAAATACCAACGAGTGAATTTGATCAACCGACACAATTCACTTCGTTATCTAGTAAAGAACAACATTGTTTTATAGATTAAAATCTGTACACAAAGCATTGACTTAAAATAACAAGGTCCCTTCTTCAAAGCACACCTATCGAGGTGCGGCTTGTACAAACAACACAGGACGCCTTAGAATTGGAATGAAGTCATTTCCGTTTCACTATTTCCGTTCCATTTTCAAGTCACTCCCTAACTTCCGCCTCACGTACCGCCCTGTTCTCGTCAAAAAAATATCTTTATCTTGATGAAAGGGTACTTTGTAATTGCATATTTCTATTTAGAATTATTCTGCGTGAATAATTAAAAACACAATTTGAATGTCTTCTAAGCTCACGTTCGTTATGTTTCCACCCTCATTACTAAGCTAAAGATCAGATATAGGAGGCCATAAAATCGCTTAACCCTTTCCATTATACATCACATTGCTATTAATACTTAATAGGTCCGTAATTGCGTTTCTCCAGGGTTTGCAAAAAGGTTTCATCAGCTTTCATCTGAAGATTAAAAGGGGACAGTTTAATCCTAGCTATAAACCCATCTAATTAAGATGAACGTAACACTATATCTATGGGGGAGTGATGTGGTGATCTCCTTAATGCAGGTGCATTAACGTCAAAGAGAATTCTTGAAAGGTGGCCTGACTACATTTGCATTAGCGTTCCACTTTTGGCGATGCCAATTCCTTGGTTCGATTACAGCATAATAACGTCAAATTACGTCTCGACGAGTTTTCGAATTGCTACGTTTCGATCCAAGTTTGATGGAAGTGGATACATATTTAAGCTCACGGGCTCTAGCGGAGTGCAATTCCGTGTTGACAAATGTCTAATAGTGTGAAGATACTTGTAGATGTTTTAGCGTGTGAGTTATTGATTAATATAGTAATAATATTAACTGAAAAGTTTTTGAGTATAATAAGCTACTTGTATTAGAAAATATGAGTATGCATTACGTATTTTAAGCATCTTAAATGTTCTTCTGGTGTATTTATTGTGTTAACAACAAACAAAAATAACTGTTAGTTCTTATGTACCGAACTCTTCTTATACTAGCTTGAATTCAAATATTACAAGTGTTCATAAATATTGCACTACGTAAATTTTAACACTGTACAATTCGTATCGTTCTTTCAATTGGAAACGGAGATAACGAAATTGCAGTATCGATTCAGCGTAACTTTAAAATCGATACCGTGGCTTCAGTTCCAACTTTTTGAATTTCGTGCCGCTTCAGAACGTAGAGCCACAACATCTGTTGGACGTACAAAACAAAACTAAACGAAATCATTCCGCGTTTTTACCAGTTTTTAGCGTTTTTTCCTACAGTTATTTTGAAATCGTCGTCGTTTTTACGCCGCTAGGGTTTTAATTAAAGTTGTCGGCGCGATACGGGCCCCGGGACCGTTTTAAAAATTCATTAAAATCCTTTACCGGAAAAATTTTGTACACAACTAATTTATTTTGCTCTTTACAGTGGAAAGCGAAACAATTGTAAGCGTTAACGCGGAAATGTGATTTCTGGGTTTTACGTTTCGATTACGTTACGATGGTTGTTGGGAAAACGAAACGCAAAAATGTTTTTCCAGCATATGTAATTTGGGAATAATATTTGTTTTCTATATAAATGCCACAGCTTGTATGCATAATGAAAACCTTCCTTTTTACATATTTTGTATTGGTATATTTTCCAATAATATATTGATCAGCAATGCAAACCTATGTGATAGACACAAATTGGACGTAAACAAGCTTAACAAATCCACAAAAATAAAATCAACTCTGCAATTCACATCTAACTTTGCACAAGGCGACGCAATTCACGAAGACACGTTTAATTTACCCGAAACCCATAAATCGATAGAATAAACGTCTTACTTGCACGCCAAATGCGTTTTCAATAGCCTTAGTGGATTAGCGGAATTACTATCGTATAAACAGAATCTTCATTCAGCTAAAACTGGGTAACTCATTACCATTTAGGCTCGAAACGGGTCGAATATTAAACAGGAGTGGGATTATAGGAACGGCTGCGAGGTGCGAATTGAATTAGATATAGCTACAACTTGTATGTTGTTGGATGGTGTTAAAAGTAAAATTCTTAGTAGATTACTTGGAAAATCATTGTGTATGAAACGTGATTTTTTTTGAGCTCGTATTTTATTTTGTTAAACAATAATGATCAGCAAAATTGACTGCATCAAAACCTTAAAATTATGGCTTTTATACTTTAACCATATGAAGTAACACATGGGCCTAAAAGTCGCTCTTTGTTTTAAGTTTCTGGAATAAAACTTTTATTTTTTATATTTTTTCTGTAACTGCAATGAACTCCTACCACCACGAAATTCTTTAAATACTTAGCATGTATTGTCGTTTTTAGTATTGTTTTGCTAGAAACGCTATCATTTAAAGTTATTTTCTTAGAAGTTCATTGAACCCCCTTATTTTGTAACCGAACTACGACATGTACACAAAAGCGATAGCCTGTAAACTGTTGTGCGTTTCGGTAACACGATCTGAGTAACTCGCGTTAGCAATTCTGTTTCGTAGAAATTGACTATTCAATTTATTGTTGGTTTATATTATTAATATTTAAACCACAAAACTTACTTACGTTACTTGAAATCCGTCGTAAGCGTTGCTCAAAGTAAAAATATAATTCCCTATTTTATTCCCAGAACATTATTTAACATGTCTCAATGGTTTTTTACACTTATGAACAGTGTCAAAACCGGACTAATAAATTAAGTCCTACATTAAAAGTGTATGTTATTTACCCTAAAACCCATTAATACTTAACTTAACTCCTGAATCATAGCAGAAAAAATGTCTCGAGAAAGAACCTACTTTTCTCTCTAACTAGCTAGCTAACAGCTACTCAGAAGTGCCTAGTAATAAATAAATAAATATTCTAGAAACAAAAGTAGTATATTGACAAATGCAAGTCACTCTACCAAACTTCCGTCACATCAATACTTATCCTAACAAACAAGACGTAATGCTATGTTAATCTGATTTGTCACAACATACTGATTGGATTCCCAATCCCTAACTATGTATAATCTCCGAACACAATCACGATTACAATGACAACCCATTAGTCCAAACGGTTCAGTCGTTTGGCCGTTGGGGATAAAGTACATATACGGTTGTGTAAAGACTTAAGTATATGAACCAAAGATGTGTAAGGTATGATTTTTGTAAGTTTTTAGGAAGCCGACAGGGATTTTAGTCTGAGAACTCACTACTGCGTTTTTTACTTCGAGTTGTTATGGTCACTCGATCATTTATCTCTAGGTTGGTTATTGCTAGGTCGTTTTAGAACAACGATGTTGTTATTTTAAACGAATTCAAATGTTATTTGAAGCTTTATAGTCAAGATTCATAAACCGTGGAAGGAAAACGCAACTATCGACGACCAACATTAATCTCTAACAGTAGTTTTTGGCGAAAATAAAAATACAGGCGACGTCTTGTAAGATTTTGCTGGTCGTACCTTCGTTTTTTAACCATATCATATTGTTTTCATGATTAGTTGTTAAGAAGAGTCTTTATAAACATAAAGTAATTAAGCAATGTTGCTTCTAAGAGACAAAGAAACAGCAGTACGAAGCTAATACTCACTTCCGATAGACTGTATGCAAAGGCACTCAACTAGATATTTATATGTCTTAGTATCTGCAATGCTGTACACTAAACCTTCCCTTAATATTGGCTTCCTCGTAAGGTGTCTTACGCCATTTAGGGATTATTCCCGTCGTATAGACAGTTGTACGGCGGTATAAACTCATGATAGTCGTTGAAGCAAATCTTCGAGGTGCGTTAACATGCATAAGGAAAGCCTGTTATCAATGTGGGCTTTGGAATTACTTGGAATATTGTACAGGAATTACTGGTCTGTATCTAGTGTTTATAAATTGAGTACGTAGTCGTAATTGGTTATGGCTTATGGGGTACGGCCCATACATCATTTATTTTTTTTGTATTGTAGAAAATTATGATTGAAATGCGTAATCTTTAAAAATATTTTTTGATTGAAAGCAAATTCATATTACCTGAATAATTTAAGTGAGCTCTTGACAACAAAAACAAACAGGCACGATGCAAATTTAAACTCATCAGTAGAAAAATTTGTCCAACTAAACCGTAAATTCCTTTTATTTGCATAAATTGTCGCTTTACTCAGAATATATCAATAAATCCACTGAAAAGGGTAAACAAAGTGAAGAATGGGGCACAATAAAAAACAAGAAGAGCCATGGTGACAAGGGGCGACGTTTAACAGGCAATTGTCCTAATTCTGACTGCAGCTGGGATTTTCTATTGAACAAAAAAATCTTATTCAATTGCATTTCACCTACAAAGTGTATTAAACTTTTTCTTTTAAATTTTATAACTATCAAGTAATAAAGCTTGAAAAACAAAGTTGTTTCTTATTTTAGGCAATATAAACATAAGATAAAATAAATCAGTCATTTCATAAAAACAAGTCAGAATATTTATTAAATATTATAGTCGTATAGTTATTACACTGCGCTATCCACTCTGAGCGGAAATGTAATGTGATATAGTTCATACTTTTATGATTTCCTAATATAATCTTAACTCCTTGGGAGGAGACCCTTGCCTAGCAGTGTAATAGTAATGGGTTAAAAAAAAGCAAATAAATACTGTTAAACAAAAATGCGGCCCTAAAAATAAAATTCCATAGTACCATCAATTCGTATATAACGTACCGCGACGCGACCAAATTGCGTTCGCGCGAAATTTGCAATTCGAAATTCATCATGGATTGTAATCTCACATTCAGATACCTGGATGTATGGAAATAGTGATCCATTCTATAACTAGCCTTTCATCCAATTAAATCCATAGTTAGTCACTCATAGTCTAGATTATACATGTACTAATTTCGTAGTAACTGGCGTCAGGCACGCAGGTTTTAATCCTAACCAATTATTTCGATGAGTCCGGATAGTCCTGCCGTTTAGTATGCAAAATCACCTCACCTATTTTCAACGTAATAGAAACCCTTTGTCCGGTGATTTAACTTTGATTTGTTTATGAAATTGAGATGAAAATACGAACAAACATTTTGGTTAATAGAGACAAAATACACGTAACCAATTTATATATTTTTGAAAAATAGGGCTGACCATGATTTCTCCGTGAAATTCCATTGTCAGTAATAAAATATTTTCATTACCAGTAACATCTCGGCAAAACTTTAAGATATCTCAGAGTTCGTTGACACGAACGATACTCTGAAAGTGTATTCAAAGCAAAGTGCAGTGTATTTACATAGATGCAGCCATTTCCAATACCGAGTCATTAATATTGATTGAGACTACTTAAAGCGCTTACAAGTTACTGCAACTTGAGTGCTGAAAAAGGTACAAGAAATATTCATCTGGAAAGATTTGTTGGCGTAGATATACCAATAGAAGTAATTTTGAATAATTCAGTAGGTTTCTCATCAAAAATATCAATTACTAGAAAAAAATCTATGAAATGCATTAAAAAAATACGGTACCTACCATACTACGTTGCGGATTTTTTAAAACTTTAAAGCACATAATTAATTATAGTAATTTCACAATTCATTAAACACTATTCCGCACAAAACAAATAGATAATTGATTTTGTATTCAGTCAGGCAATTTTAGTTTTGATTTCAGTCTTTAATTCTACCTCTCAGTTAGTGGAAAGTTGTAATACATTCGCGCTTTTATTTCACCTGCACGTACGATACATATACATTGTCATAACACTCTTTTACATAATACATTGAATCACTTATCTACATCCGTAGTACCTAGACATCAAAGGGAGTGATGAAAAATCAATTTTCCTCGTACTTTATAAAGCGGTCGAGGGTATACAAAGTCGATCAGCCCCTTAGAATGGTTGCAGCCGTATAATACAACAGCTTTTCAGCCAGTTTCTTGCAACTTGTGTCACCTATACAAAATGTGACATTCAACACACGCCTCTCCTATTGTTGAACGCACCCCTTCGATACGACCACGGTTACTTTAGAAAACCTTATGTTAGACCATCTACAAAGGAGTCTCAACCTTAGCGTTCTAAAGATAAAGTTCGTAATTATTTGGCAGTTGTATATTTTTGTAAGGCTAGAAACATTGTTAAATGGTATCACTGAAAAAACGCCACGTGTGAAAATGCAAACGGTGTATTGGGAATAACCCTGTTCTTAGGAAAAAAGGTATTAGATATTTTCAATCGATACGGTGTAAAATGCTTTTATTCCTTTTCGTCCTTTTTACCTGACTACAAGAGTTTCAATAGGGTGATAACATTTTGAAAACAGACACCGGTAAACTAAGTACGCAATTTTATGCATACCATAAAATTTAAACACAACCTAATCTCTCTCGTGCAGCTATGAAAAAGTAATGTATCTTAAATTCTTCTGCAAAAGGTGAGAGCAAATAAAAAAGTGGTGTTTTAAGACCGTTCTCGACATTCAAGCAAGCACCCACGTCAGGATAACAATAGACACACTAAAACTCGCTCGTTAGTCCAAATAGCAGATAAAGTTTACGCGCAGCATAATTGAAAATTTAATCAGTACGTGCATCGCATAAAATAAATCAGGCAGTAGTTTCAAAACACGAATCCTGTTCAACAGGTCTATGTGATCATTAAGTGAAGACAGCTAACACTGATACAAATGTGTTAGGAGCTCCCACCACTCGACACAATTTATCTTTTGTCGCGAATTTTCCCTGTTAATATTTCAACAGAATCAAATTACGAAACACTACGGTGGAACATATTGAGAGACGGATGGGAAGGCCCGATGCCGTTACGCAAGGAGACGTCTCGTGAACTGTATTAGAACATTTTCCACGAGTTATTGCCGTCCTAATGTCCGAAATCTTGCCTTTCCCGCTATAATGTCGTGGCAGTTTAAAACGGCCCCATTTTATGTTCGTGAAAATTACTGTTGACAGATTTTTTGTGAATAAAAATTATTTTATGCTGTCGTTCAAACGAGTATCGCAAATATTTATGAATTATAGCTGCTCAAATTTTTATTGCGCTGTAAATAATACTGAATGCAGTAAATTCATAGTGAATTTTCCTTGCTTTAAAACCTATATAAATTGGAAATAATAAAATATGAGACAGAAACAAGCATTGATCTCAATTATTTTATCGTCAGATAACTTTATTGTTCGGCATTTTGGGGAATAATGCATAGAGATTTTGTCAATTCACCAAAATGGTTAAAATATTGACAACAATCATGACAGTGGAAAGTAGGTCCTCAATTATAAAATGACCTAATCACGTAATCTCTTCAATATAAAGCAAAAAAAGTACTTCAAATTTTCAAAACCCGCAAATAAAAAATACTAAGTAATCTATTACGGCAGATAAACAAAATGCGCGAACACTTCCTCGGTGTATAATTTATTTTACTGTTATCTTCAGATTTAGAAATGTTTCACGGCCATTAAATTTGAATAAGCTATTCAAAATAAGCAAGAGAAGGATTACGAAGGCTAGAATTTAGGTCAGTTTTTATTACTCATTAAAACCTAGTACACACTTTACAACGATAGCCGCCCAACATGAATCTGGGGGCACGGAAGTGCCCCCGCAAGTCGAGCAAAAAAAAGCGGCACGGCCGTACCATCCTTTTCTCGAAGCAATTCGGGCTATTTTTGACACCCGTATAATTTCGTTGTGGATAAAACAAGAAGCCTGAATTTTCAGCAACTAATCAGTCATTGTATAAACACGGTATATTTTAAATATATGTCATAGTAATCAGCCAATATGTGAGACACAAACTACAAAATTTCTTGGGCTCGAAATAGACAGTAAACTTACATGGAAACCACATATTGATGCGCTCTGTAAAAAAGTCAGTAAGTCTGTATACGCACTACATGAGCTGTCACAAATATCTAATGTAAATTCTGTTGTTACTGCGTACCACGGATTGGTTGTCTCAATACTGAGATACGGTATTATTTTTTGGGGAAATTCAACAAACAAAGATCTTATCTTTAAGATGCAGAAGAGATGTATTAGAGCTATGTTTGCATTGAAAACTACAGATAGCTGCCGTCCATATTTTTTGAAGCATGAACTTTTAACTTTGCCCTGTCTATACATACTCGAAGTAGCTGTTTTTGTTAAATGCAATCCAAATTTATTTATGTTAGCATCAGATTTTTATAACAGACGACAACGAGATGTGAGTCGACTATGTATACGCAAAACAAAAACTGCACTGATGCATAAAAGCGTTTTCCATATGGCATCTCTAATTTACAATAAACTGCCAAAATCAATCAAGGAATCTGACTTACATATGTTCAAGAAAAAATTAAATGAATTATTAATAAATAAATGCTATTATACACTATTGGATTATCTAAATGACAATTTACTCAATTATAATTAATTTATTTCAATTACAATCAATTTATTTCAATTACAATTTTTTTTTTCTTTTTTATTAATTATTATTTAGCTTTATTAACAATAGCAGAATATCTATTAATTATTCAATTCATCCATTTATTGTGACATTTATATTATTTTAATTTTGACATCTGACTTTATGTCAACTATATTTTCCTACCATATATCATATTTCATTATTTCGTTTAGACTTCTCTTGTACATCACTTAATAAACTCAATTCTATTTAATATTTGCATGCCACTGACAGGCCAAGATACTTGTAACTTTACTTATTGTAACACCATTTATCACAGTATTTTTGCAAATAAATTTGATTTTGATTTTTTGATTTTGATTAAATTTCAGTCAATTTGAACCAGTAGTTTAAGAATGACAACTTGTTAAAGTTTCTGAATTTTGTCACTCACTGATTCACTGACTCACTGACTCACCGATCATCAAAAGTCTAAGGTTCTTCTAGCAGACTTAGAAGCTTCAAATTTATAATACAAATAGGGCTTAGTGTCTTAATCATGGGAAAAATTTAATATTTTCTAATTTCGGTTCAGTTTTCTAAATACACTAACTGCAACAATAACTTTGTAATTCCATATAAATGTATAGGATTACAAGGTTAAATTTGCAGTTAATGAATCATTATTACTGTAGAAAATAAAATAAATAGGTGTAGATAGGTACCTACTATATGAGGCATAACGGGAGGGGATATAGGGTGGGTAAGGGGGTTTAGCCCATGAAACTGAACAACATTCCCTTAGGAAAATATGTTAAATTATGAAAAAAAACGTCTTTACATACAAATTGGACTTATGTTCCCTCTACAAAAAGAAGTGAGATGCCATCAAAAACATTCTGTAAAATTCCCAAGTCTCGCCGTAAAAAGTTGTGAGATCTATATAATACCAAGTCGATTAATCTATTTAGTCTCTACTTAAAATACCTTGTCTTAAGTTATTACGTATGTTATTATCATGCCAATTTAAAAAAAAACGTTTAAAACAAAATAGATCGACTTGGTCATCGCAAGAAAACACAAATTCGCCATTAACATTTCGGGAGCATTAGCTTCTCGTCGTGCCGTGTAGTGTGGATACATACTAATAATCAAATCATGCGATGGCCAGGTCGGTCTATTTGTTTTAAACGTATTTTTTTTTATTGGCATGATAATAACATACGTAATAACTTAAGACAAGGTATTTTAAGTAGAGACTAAATAGATTAATCGACTTGGTATTATATAGATCTCACAACTTTTTACGGCGAGACTTGGGAATTTTACAGAATGTTTTTGATGGCATTGCTTTTTGTATGACAAAACCATATGTCTGTTCCAAGCACGCTTCTTTATTGATACTGGAAAATAACAAATAACCTATATTTTTTACAAAAAAAAATAGATGATTATTTAATTTTCTGGTTCGAAAACGGCTCAAAAATAGAAAAATGTACCTATATGTAGACTTCAAGGTAACGTTTGAAAATTTCACGAACACATCGAAGAAATATCTTACAACAATCAACATAACAGTTGTACGTACAAATAAATAAATTATTAATCTTTTTTAAAACCCATTACTGTACAAAAATGAATGTTACATTGCGTTATAAAATAATATAATGTTTGAAGAAAACAGACGAATATACTTTTATTGTTGAGTAAAACAAATACTTACAATAAATAAATGCTGCAACATCTTTTTGTTGGCAAGTGAATACCCGGACTTAAGGAAGGATTGCCAGAAGGCGTCACTATAAATCTTTCTGCACTTTCATAACTCAATTTCGTTAGTTCTACGATAACAAAATAAAATGAATTTACTGACGGACTTGTTTCCAGTTTCGCTATAAAGTTATTTCGGTCTGTATTTTGTTCCTAGAACTTTTCATTTCGAATTGCAAATGTTACCTACGTAGTTCTAGAATTAACCTGTTACCTTTAAAACTTATAAATAACAAGAATATGAAAACATAAACAGTTTATGTTTTTGTTTTACTGGAAATTATTTGATTTCACAATATATTTTATTTTTAAAGGCACGAGTTGCTTTTAAAATATATAGTAATTGAAGCCTTTTCAGCAGAATATTTGTTTTTGTATGGAAAAAATGTTGATTGAAGTATAGCTTATTTCTAAAAATAGTAATACAAGTAATTGTAATATGAAGAGTAACCCTTAACCGTTTCTTCATCAAACGGTTATAGGTAGTTTTTGTTAAAACAATACTCAAATTCGTAATTTGAAAATTAACTAGTTAAAGTCCACCATAGGTATTTTTAACTAACTAGAACTACGCTACAAAATGAAGCCACGTCATCTTGTGTTATGGGTTAAATAATTGTATGCTGTGCGCATGTTATCTCTGACTAAAAAAATTGTAACTCTAGAATATTCTAAAGAAGACACTGCTCAAGTCTTCTAATTTTTTTTTATGAATAAACACATTCAAGCTGCATGATGTTTCGTCACTTTAATTTAAATTGTTAGAAACTTGCAATATGTAAAGTTTTCACGGCGTACCTTTTCGGGTTTTGTTTTCTTAATATATTGTTCAATAGCAACATAAACTAATTTAAGTAAGGAGATATCTGTGCGTAACATTATTTTGAAAGTATATAATGTTGAATATGGATTTATTTCCTCGTATTTGATTTGAACTAAATAATATTTTTAAATATTGGAATCTATCAAAGGTAAAATTGTAAGGCTTTTGTTCATCGGATTTTTATTGGCATGTAAGTAGGTTAACAAAAATAAAAGGCCTTGTATATTGATCTCATACGTTCAAAGGTACACGTGTATCGGTTTTCAATGTATTCGCATTGTAAGGGCAGCTTTTATATTTATTCATGTTTACACAATAACGGTTTATCTGCTTTGATGTTAAATCCTCGCAAAGAAACGCCTTCAGCTGTTTGTGTTATTGCACATACACATGTATGGTAATCTTAATAAAAGGTTAGGAAAAATGTTCGTTCTTATTTTTTACGGTAAATTAAACTGGTGAGTAGATTTTGCGCGTTAAAGGTGCGAACATGTTTTAGATTAAAACACAAACACGCCCACGATTTGCCATAGACAATTAGTTCTTAGCTTTATAATCAATAGAATATATTGGATATGATGTATCACCAATTGCTATGTCGAATAATAAACAGAATTAAATTTTTTACAATATTTTTCTCAGCGCAATGACTTCGACACACGCTTTTTTCTTACTATTTTATCTTAAAAAAAAGACAAAAATATAATTCTTTGATAAAATAACAATAAGCTTCAAATCTGCATAAACATCAGCTGCATAACAAAATACGTTTTCTCAAAAAGAACTAAGCTAACTATTAAATCTGTGCTATTTTTATCATAAAGCTAGTAGATTAAAGACTTTGCTGGACTTGCGAAAGGAAATTAACTCCTTTGAGGCATTATGAAATTGTGTATCGTGTGCTAGACTACTAGCATAACAAAAAAAATACTCTTTGACTACCCACTTGGGAGTAATTAAATAAGAATTAACGATGCTATTTTATGCTTTATTCTATCCGCTGTTAACTTTTCTGTACAAAACAAATAATGCTTTTCAAATAAGTAAGCAATATTATTTTTGCCATTCTGCAAGTCAGTAAGCAAATTTTAAGAAACCACCCGTCTTATTCATAAACACTTTAAACCTATTTTAGTTTAAAAATCTACTACAGTATGTTTTTTGTTTTTCATTTCACTAAGGAGTGAATGAAACAAAACTCTTTATAAGCCTTTCATAACTTCATATATTTTTATGAATAAGAGGGTAAGTATTCTGTGATCATATTATAATTAATTAATAAGATTATTGCGATCAATATCTAACACCATAAATATTGTCACACCAAATTCTTTTTATTTCAAAACACTGTTTTTTAATACTACTTTTAATAAAATCTCCCAGGAAGTCGTTTTACCAAAGGTTCGTTGTAAACATACACAACCCTAACAGCTTTTTCCTATTACCATTTGTTGAATATTCACTTTTTTCTCGTACCCCATACCACTAACGTTTACGACCACGCTAAAATGCTTCTTGGACAATCCTGGACCCTTTTAAGTTCCTTCATTATCGTGAAAGCAATCTCTATTTTGCTCCATTTTCATCGATTGGCGTGTTAAGATTAGAATTTGGGTCTACAAAGGACTATAAACCTTAGTAATGGTCTTTTTAGCTTCAGAAAATGTAATTAAGAAGGTAATTGATGAAGAAGTAATGGCGCTTCAAAAGTTTGATAATGGCTGTATATTTCTTTTCCGTTTCGAAGATATTTGATGACCAAATTGGATGTATCGGTAATTATTTCTTTCGTTTTTCCTCATTTGTTGACGAAAATAATAATAAAATGAAAACCATTGCTCAGCGGAACATTTTTTTCAAGATATCAGTGAACATTATGCTGTATTAAAACTACTTATTTTATTGAAACAGGTGTATGATTTCATCCCGACCAATGAAGCAATTTCAATTCAAACTTCAAATAAAAACACCGCATTATCATAAAGTGTGTTTGATAATAACTACTTAACAGTCAAGACGGCTATTTATTCGTATTTATTTCCACTTTATTTCCAATATTACAAAGACATTTCAAACGTGCCATCACGTTCAGGTGGCCTAATATTGTTCAAGGCTAGGAATAAATTTCATATTGGATCGTTCCAAACACAATATGTAAACTAAGATACCACACTTTTACTGCTTCTCTATAAAATAAATAACGTACTTTATCTTTCTGGAACAGCCTCGAGAATAGTTTAGAGGCTATTGTATTAACTTATTTATGTGAAAATGTATACAGAAAATAATACGGTCTTTTGTGCGGTGTGAATGAGGTTTAAATAATGTCATTGGGTTTCTACATACTTTTAGCGCGTAGTAGACTTTTAGTTTGTCGTATGTTTTGGCTGAACATTTATAGTATATTGGGTAGCCGAATATTGTATTAAATGATCAGTTATATTATTTTGTATGTAAGAATATCACTTAAACATCAATCGTGCATCAATTTCATTTATGCCTATGTATCGAACTCCTTCGGTATCTCGGAATTCATGCATCACGCATTATTCGAAAAGTTTGACGTCGTTCTTATTGCGCACATTTAATTACACGTTTAAAACACTTCTAACATAATATTATTCCTCTTAAACAGGTTCACATAAACCTAATAAAAAGGTACAATTAATATTCATATTCAATATTCAACTATGTGAACTATTTACTCATACAAACTCCACAAATAGTATTAATTACAGTTCGGAAGCTAAACTTTGTACAATTTTAATTCGATATCCGCTGTTATGAAAATCAACATTAGCACAATAAACCTCTTTGTTTAATATAACACCCACGTATGCAAACATGAATTAGCGAAACATTCAAAACTAATAGAACAGTCGGGAACAACATTTTCCGTATAATTACATTGAAAAGTTGTTAATTCGACCACGACTGCACGTGTCCCTAGTGTTTACGTAACTTCTCGTAATTGAATGCTTAATGTGGATTTTGAAAGAGGGAAATACCAGTGTACTCAACTGCTTATGTCGATAATAAACCATTTCGGGATGTTTTTCCTGTTATGATGTCTCTACGATATTGTCTAGTACTAATTTACAGTTAATATACTTATAATAATTTTATCAATGCTTTCTTAGTTTTAGGTAAGAAATTAAGACATACAGAGTAAAAAAAACATACTTAAAGTTTTAAATACGTTATTTCAAGCTTCTAAAAGTCGTAGTTGTTTCTATCACCAATAAATAATCTAAACTTTTAATAATTAGAAAAGACGTTGCTAACTTAACTTTGTGCAAAGGGCACATTTCAATTTCCTTCAAAAGTATCTTTCAGCATTACAAATACTGCACACATACTAAATTATGGGTGCAACTCACGTCAAAGATGAGAGTACGTAGCGAGATGGGTACGAGAGCAATGACAACACGCTGACATCGTGCGTGACTAATTTCACAGGTACGAGGAAAAATAATGATAAAATGTTAGGAAAATAAGGGATGTATTTGTTTATGTTACTCGGATCAATATGGTCTGGCTTATATGGCAGACTTGTAGAATTTATTGTATGTTGTAGGCAGTATTATACTACTAGACTCATTATGCTTCTAGTTTATTAAATGAGTAGCGTTTCTTACTATTATACTATATGTATACTATGTATACGAAACTGAAGTTAGATTTAATGTTATTTAAAGCTAATTAAAGATGCGTTATGTACGAGGTGTTAACCTCTTGAAAACATAAACACGGAAATGTGATAAAACGACGCATCAAAAGGATGATAAAAAGGAAAAGCAAAAGGTAAGAAAGTTATTAGGCAAAAAATTATATTGCTTTTATATTTCTTGGTATATCTAAAAAATATGCCGAAACTTTTACACAGCTCTTTTATTATTGGAATAAAACTACATTCTTGATATATAATCGTTTATTATCTATAAGCATTACATTTGTTTTATACAAAATACATTTTCACAAATTTATTTTTTAATCAAACATAATTACGCCTTACAATAATGTACTTGAAAACGTAGTAGACATCATATTTATGAAAAATTACTGATATTACGCGTACAAAAATATTGGCACATTCGATAAGCGAATTATCGGAGTTAGTCACTGGCCAGCCAGATGTCGGAAGTGCAGTCCCCACCGGGATATCTGTGAAAATGATATAACGATAAACAATCTTAAAATGAACATAATGTGTCATGTTTCATTTAAAATTTTAAGTGAAAGTTTGGGGTAAAATTGAATGGTCAAACATTTTTTTATGACTTCATAAAAGACAACTGACAATCAAGTCAAATGAGCGTTTAATACCTCTCTTTTATTCTAAAAACTTGCATTAAACAAAAGTAACTAACATAATCCTTTACAATTTTTTGCATAAAAACTATTACCCTACGTTTACTTAAATTTAACTTTGCAAAGTTCAAACACGAACTTCGCAAAACATATTTTCATACCTTTTTAACTTATAAAGTTCGTACCTCATTTCATGTGGCAGCGCGGGCCCGTCCGGTTCCTCCCCGAAGTGGACGAGGAAGTCCGGATCCAACTTCATGCCTCCATTCACTGTGTCCACGTCCAACTTTACCATCCAACCGCCCTACAATACAAATGTGTATGAATTCCACAAAAGAAATCTCGCAGATTTTTCAATAATGCAGTTTGCAATTATTTATTCATAAATAAAAAAATGCATACAAAAATATCTCCATATTCACGGGCGAAATTAAATAATTTATATTCAAATTTAAATAACTGAAAAGTAATAAAATCGACGCAAGATTTTAAATATTTATCCTTCCAAAAGAATAACACCCGGAGGCACATTTAAATAAAATTTTCATTAAATAAATGGCAGCATCGATGGACTGTACTTTGTAACAATATCCTTCCTTCCTTATTGAAGTTGAAAATGATATTTCTCTGCGAAATATCATTCATGTTTCATGTAATATTTACGAAAAAAGAAAAGTTCCGGTACTACTTGGTTTAAAATTACAACGGCTGTCTGTTATTTGTATGACAAAATATGCGATGAGGCTCGTGAATTATTCAACATCCCCAGGTGACGTAGGTCTCACAAAACGTACCTTAGAAAAATAACTTTATAGAACATTATATAAAGGGCGTAGATATAAATAAGACAAGGGTCGAAGGTTTTGATATAAGAGATAAGGACTGTTTATTGCGGTCTGGGCTAGGCGAAAGTGGACGCAACCCAATAAAATACTTTGTCTACAGCCTTCACATACTTGGCGGCGTGACATTTAATAAGGTCTCTAGCCTCTGCATTTTTGGGAGTAGCTATGAGTTGAAGAATGTTGTATTTACAGGACCGTTAAAAAATATATTTCGAAACATATATCGCATTTTATACTGCATTTTACTGCAGAAAATGTCGTTCCCTGAACGATGTACAATTAGATCAACATTTTCAGACAAGCACTTATTATTCGAAGAATACTCGTATAAGGTAAATAAAATAAAAAGCTAAGCAGATACTTACGTGCCTCGAGCGTAAATGGTATTTGGTGTTATACCTTTCATAAAAAATTCACCCGCAATAATACTGCAATAAAGTTTTACCTCTTTAACCATTTTGGGATAAAACTGTGTGTCCCAAGGAGAATACAGGGATGATGAGACGAAGAGGCGTTTGCCATCGAGAGATAGCTGCAACATCTGGCATGCTCCTTGTAATGTTTTTCCTTTTACTGTCACTTGTTCTGGGCGTTCCTGTTAAACATATATGGCTAATAAGACCACAATACATAAACATATACGATAAAAATAAAGACGGTGACAATGTTTACGATCAAGCATTTAACCAAATTATGTCTTACATAAATGCCCTACAAGAAAATATTTTCATACGCAACGATAATGCTTCTGTAAAAATAAAACAAAATAAATATAATTTTAATAAAATCGTAACGCCAAAGCCAGTGAAACATTACACAAATGGCAAAAACGTTGAAAAGTAATTTAGCAAACATCACGGGGTAAAAACTCGAAATGAAAAGAATGACACGGCGGAACGTAATTGTGTGAAGTCATGAAGCGTTAATTTTAACTATTACAATTCATATTGGAAACGAGGAATTTCTTGCCTTCAATTCTTTGTCCTCTAGGACTTTAATGTCGGGGTCCGAGGCGATCACGCCGCCCAGTTGAACGCGGCCAGTCAGCTTTGGATGTTCGGGATCACTAATATCATATTGTCTGACATCTCCGTGCATCCAACACGAACAGTACAGATACTTGTCGTCTAGAGAAATAATAATGTCGCCCAATAAACCTAGAACAAAAAGTTAATAGAACTGTCATTTTCCGGTGAACGCGAAGAAAATTGAATTGAAGCCAGAAAAGTCTTAGCTGAAAATTCATATAGGGGATCACTTTTTATGAATCGAGTCGATTGAGGTTATCATTTTTCAACCATTTGAGAATTGGATTTTGATATTGTGGAATGGTAAAACCTTTTTCAGTTAATCCAAAGTAATGTGGGAACAAAAGAAGCTTCAACTAAAAAGTTAATGTAGGATAAACTAGAGTGAAATAACAGCTAAACAGAAAAGTTACCGTTAATCTCGGACTCTACGCCGTCTTTGGAAACTTTTTTTGCTGGTACGTCGATGACTTTATCGGCTTTCCACGTTCCGTCTGATGTTTTGTAAAACCTGAATAAAGTTAATTCAAAGCTTTTAGTTAGTTATCCCTTTTAAGTCTGCAGCGAAATATTTTTTATTCAAGACCGGCTGCCGCTGCAGTCCACATCGCTCCGTTACTTTTTCTTTAAAATAATATACTCATAAATACTTATTAAGTCTGTTACGTTTTTTTGTTACGAGGGAACAAATATTAAATAGCATTTGAAATAAATAAAATCAGTAAAGTAAATATATGTTACTGTAAAAGCCCGACCTGTGGTAAATCCTAAGATTTTCCGGTGAAACCTAAGATTTACCAACTCTCAATGGTAAAAGTTCGAACAAGCCAGAGTTTAAAAACTATGTTACGAAATATAAAAAAATCCTCTTTCATAACTATGTTTATAACTATTTCACGGTATAATTATATACTGTGACATAGTTATAAAGAAGGAGTTTTGGGCAAAGCGACATGGGTAGGTTAGGTTAGAAGGCTAAGGTGGGAGCGAGCGAAGCGAAGCTCCCACCTTAGCTTTCGTGGTTATTTTTTTTTAACCACCCAGAAGGAGGAGCCCCGCGAAGCGGGGCTCCGGCGACATCTCGACATCATCAAGTGAGTATAGGTAAAAGTTCGAATTAAAAGAATTGTTCGGACTTTTACCATTGCGAGTTGGTAAATCTTAGGTTATACCGGAAAATCTTAGGATTTACCATCGTTCGGGATTTTACAGTAACATATACATTTCATGTGCAAATAAAATAAGGCCGAAGTAACAATACAATAAAATAAAAGCTTACAAAACAAACGCAATCTAATACCACACAAAACTATCTGAACGTTCAAAAGTTTTCCAAGGTTCTCGTAACTAAAATCCTTACAAATCTCGTACCTGTAAACGTTGGCGTTCACCGCACATCCGACAAATCCCTGCGCGGATTTGGGATCATGGAGAAATCTGATCTCTAGGGGGGCGCAGCCTTCGGGCCCCAAATCTATGACCTGCTGTAACTCGCGCGTTGACCACTTATAAATATTCAACGACGTACCGTACAGTGTCTTGTCACTTAAATCTTCTGCGTGAAATCCGCTGTGGGGAAAATTGTTCATGTTTGCATAAGGGACTCGAAAAATGTAGAATGTTTCTTTATTTTCTTAATATGTTGAAATTCTAGACACAAAACCTTATGAGTGTGATGTGAAGGTCAGGTAGGCAGTGAGGCAGTATTTAAATAAGCATGTTTCTCTCGAAAAAATATGAAACTTACTCGTATTATTAAGCTAATTAAGATTTCAGTTTCTAGATTAAAGTAAGTAGGAGAATAAAAAAGCGGCTTTTAATTTCGTTGGGCTTGGTGTACAAAAGCGAGATAGGAATAAAGGTTGTTTAGTTAAACTGAGCATACTAAAAGTCTACAGGTTGGTCTTTAAACGAGCTCTGTAATAAAGGCGAAACAACGAAAATACCATACGACGCAGTTGAGCTTAGACTATAATCGTTTTAATATGTTTAATCTGCTTAACGAGGTAGATTATGATCAGAAAAACAAAGCATTTTTCTCGGCAAACTTTTATACATATAGACACAGAGATTGCTAGTAATAACAAAAGGTTACGTAATGTGTTTTCATAAACTACTCACCTTTTAAATCGTTTAGGTGCGCCCCATTCCGTAGAAAACATCACATCGTGATAGGGCTGGTACCAAAAATCGTAGCCGAAATTGGCGGTTTTATTTCCCTTCGTCCAAGTTCCTAAAAAATGAGCGAAGTCAAGATAAATCGCGTGTTTTTTCAATGTCGAGTATATTAAGCGATCTCTTCCCCTGTCAAATCGTTGTAAAGGCACGTTTACAATTCACCTGTCATTTTCAAAGTCTTCGAGTCGATGAGCACAAAATCCCCTTTTCCGTTTTCGTCTTTATCTCCCATCGTGGAAATCATGATTTCGCCGGTTGCCAGGCAGTGCGTCGTGTGCGGGTAACTGCAGTTGAATGACCTCATCTCGGAGCCGTCGATTACCTGGTAATGAGATTTTCGCTATGAACCCTCTATACAAGGGAGCTGAGAGAATGAGGTCTTTAGCAGTTTAGCCGATAGTGAGGGATTTACATTTAAGTTAGCTTTTTTGGGATAAACTTTTTGGGTGAAGTACCTCCGAGGTTTTATGCGTACCTTAGATTTTAGGCCTCATTTTTAACGCTAACATCACAGTCCATTTACTAGGGTTGTCAATAAATAATAACCTAAACGATAACATGTATTTGGCCGAACCTTCATGGAAAGTGGTATTTTTTAGCTAGAATTCACGGAATATTTGATGCCAAATATACGGTACACCGTGAAGTATGTGTGAAAAGGACAAGCAAAGGTCTAACAGCCAATATAACGAGTTCGCGAACTGTCTGGTGAGAGTTGGAATGTTACAAGTTTGACGACAGATTCTGGATGAGTTTGCGAGGCAGTTCGTAGCGAAAATTTCGCCATCGAACTATGTGATGTTCGGTGATAATTATGGTGGGACTGGCCAATGATAGAGCGAGACAGAAAGTATTCGAAGGAGGAAATAGTTTGGTAAATTACCTCGAACAACAGAGGTTATGGAGTTGAATCGGCAAATAGTTTCCTGCATTATTGGTCCTATTATTTCGGTAATATGTTTCTGTTCGTAGAGTTTCTCGTATGGGATTTATTCCTGTACTTATTCAATATAAATATTTCGTTTGTTCTGTCTTATATGTTGGTAATAATTTTAATATACTAGCTATGAAAAATGTTTAGTATTTTAATTTAATTCCCAAGATATCTTAAAATAATTTAAAATTTAATTTACTTACTTAATTTTAAAGACAATTTGAATAGAGTGGAATTATCTTAAGATCATGAACTTTTAATTAAGCTTTTATTCGCGCGGTCGTAACTTTTAAGAATTTATATTCAATGACTTGAGTTTTTGCGTAATTAGTCTCATAAAATGTGTTCAGCACATTTTCATCATAGTAATTAGACTGTGTTGGTTTATCGTCCGCACATTATTTGGCACAAGTAGTGTACACTACAGAACTATGAACAGGTGGGTATAATCTTGCTACATTGTTACAAGAAAAAACAAACAACAAATTAGAAATAAATTTTCTTCTACTATGATCCTGAAATATTATAGCACGTTTAACATAGAGATGTTGATTTTCTATAAACCTTAAACAACATCTAGTATAAAATAAGGAAAATCAAATACAAGAGTCAATATTCAAACAGCTCCATATTATACCAATTTCCCTCACATCAAGAGCAAAGTAAATAAATACGGAGTTGATACATTTTTATAATAACGAAGCATGTTATAAGTATTTGATGGAACCAAGAATCCCTTTGACGTAAGAACGTTCGCGTAATATGCAATTTTGTTATAAAATACATATTTTTATTTACACAGCTTTTACTCCAGCTAATATCATATTTTGTGAGGATTTTTCAATTTATGCCATAGTAGTGAAATTGCTCGCGTCAGTTCAACAAATTTGATGGATTTAGAAGCTTAGTTTATATTTTGTGACAGTTGTTGATTCGTTCGTTGCTGATATGTGAAGGCACTCAGACAGAAAATATTGATAATTTATTTTGATATGTTTCATTTTTGTATAAATGCACAGGAAATGGATCCACATATGTATTTGTATTGAGATAAGAGTATCCTTTTAAGATAACAAAACCAATTTACAGCATTGAACATCAGGCTCTTTTCATTTGTGTGTATAAATATCTTCGTAAATCTGCATTCACCGTAAAACAACAATTTACTACGTCGAGCGGCCGTTTGTTTCAGTTTTTACGCTCTCGCAATAAACTTGTAGTTGCTGGCGGAAAATCCGAAACATAAAAAGCGAAGAATTAAAAAAGTTTCGGAGATCTGTTGACATAAAAATTCAGTTTTACGACTAGCCGCCAGCCTCACTGTATCGGCACGTACCGACTTCCCCAAGTTTGTACGACCGCAACTGCATTTTTAAGGACCAAAACAAATTGTTTACTCTTCAATCTTGAACGCAGACGGTTGGTTGCCAAGTCGATCGTAAAACTGGACCATAAATCTATTACAACGATTTATAAAATACGTAGATAAGTACTTGGCTATTTTTATTGGCTTCATATTTCTTTTTTTTTAATAAAGGACGAAATGTATTATATTGCGGCCGATTGGTATTTTTTCCAAACGATAATTCAGCCAGCAATATTATAATGGAATATAATTTTAGATAATTATGAGAAGGTTAACTAAATCTGTCAAAATAATGAAATCTCATACAAAAAAAACTTCATTCCGATAAAGTAAAACAAGAAATAGTAAAAGAAATCCTTGTCTCATACTATCTGAAAACAACTCTCACTAAATTGTATTTGAATTGCTTTTAAAATTTACATTTATCCATTTCGTTCACACCTTTTTTATACGAACACTATTGATTTATCGAAGGAAACCATTCTCTCCGGTTTGGAATTGTAAGTAGCTATTCGGTCAGAAACGAAGTTTTCGAATGAGAGCAATTCCATTTTCATTCTAGGCACCCATACATTTTCTTTATTTGATTGAACTTTATATTTTATTCTACAGCCTATTTTATCAACTGTTTTAGTTTAATCTTGAGTAACTTTAAAATCTTATTTAAGAAAATCTTCTACTTTAATGAAGTGCTAACACAATTTCATCGTACATCTATACAAATAAAAATGAATCACCGGCATAACTTTTGGACAATTAATACAAAACGGATAATTATTTTTTAATCAGTAACTGTCGGAAAAATATTTGTAACGGACCTGAAATCCCGTAAGTTTTATTCTCATGGGAATATTAAAATTGTACTATACCCGGACGTAGCCGGGCAAGTTCGCTAGTTATCAATATACGAAATATATATGATGTGTAGCGTATGTAATAGCTTCTTTTAGATTTCGCTCGGGTGTGATGAGCTTAGCTAGTGCAGACTTTGCGCTGGACCGTCGACGCGTGTTGATAGTATACACAAACTGTGTTTAGAACGGCTTTGAACGCTTTCATGGCATCTTTTCTATAGAAGTGTGATACTCTTTGCTTCTTACGCGCGTCTTTACGTACCATCCAGTATCTATGATGGCGCTTAGTGTGAACCAGCCAGACCAATTTTTTTTGAGCGTCTAAAGCGCAGGGAAATTTTAAGGTTACATTATTAAATACCAGTTGTTTCAACTGACTTATTTATTCCCGCTTTCTGAGGCACTTTTAACGGGAGTTTATCTATTCATTTTTTTTATCTGAGTTTAAACGCTATTGAATAGATAAACTACCGCTAAATGTACTTCTGATTAAAACGCCGAAGTAAATTTTCATCGCATTTTAAACCCCCTTTACGTATCAATATTTAACTTGTTCACATCGCGATTGTTTAAAAAAATCAAACAAAACTGTGACCCATTTTATTAAATAGAATAGAAACCCAGTAACTTTGTACTGTGTGCATTGACTTGGTTCTAAAGTTGTGAGATTCGCTAAGTTTTTGTTTGCACACACTTGAGTTAACCTCTACACGTTTGTACTCAATATACAGAGTGTACCCTCACAGTATTCAACGGGAAGTTTATTCACTACTCTGTTGAAGTTTCTCCTCAACGTTCCATTCTTTGCTGAAACCTTTGTTCGTAGATAGTAGCATCAAAGAACAGAAATGCGATATAGGAAGACAATCTCATCGGTGTTTTCATGAAATTCAATTTAATATTATATATTTTTTACTATAAAACGCAAAATTTTATACAGAAGGACGATTTCAAATTATTGCAATGTATCGTCAAGCAATCGTTGATTTAATTTGAAAATTGATTTGGCCCCAATCGTACGCGGAAGTACTATTTTCTAAAAAACGCAAATGCTAACTATAAAAACACTTATGGGAATAAAAATAACTAAACATTTACTCTACTTACCTAACAAGTTACAAGCTTTACATTTTAAAATATAAGCTCTTCAATTACTAGTCAACTGTATAGACTAGCTGAAGAGTCAATTTAGGTAATTAAGGTCATAACGGCCCCGCACACGAGGGCTTCATAAAATGCATATAATAATCTTCCATGATATATTTTTAAACGAGGTCATGAATTTGTATGCTTCGGTTATTGCATCTCGCTAATTAGTGTGGGTCGTCAAACTATAATCTTCTGTTACGTTGTGTAAAGAAGTAACCCAACTAGCACACAAGCGCTATAACAAGCTGCACTATGGCCGGTTAAAGGATTTTTATAACGCCTTAGGCTCCTTAGTAAGAAGTATAGTGGTTCTATAAGCGGCTACAGATCTCTTGTAGCGTCAAATAGGCCCATACTGTCCAGCTTATAGCTCGACATTGGATCTACAGTGGTCGTAAAAAGTAATTATAATAGTACGTAGTATAGTAGTAATACAGGAGCGCTAAAATAAGATAAAGGTGGTATAATCGCGCTACAAGAGCTTTTTCGCAGCTTCGTGGCGCTTACCAGCTGTTGTACAGAGGTGGTTAGCGCCACGAGCGTTCGAAAAAGCTCTTGCAGCGCGATTATACCACCTTTACCTTATTTTAGCGCTACTGTGTAACGGTTATAAATGCTAACGCTCTAAATTAGTAATATGGTCGGTTTATTATGGTGTAAACTAAATATATTTTTTTAAAATGAATCATCAGTGACAAATGAGGAGACATTTTATTTTTACGGATTGGATTATTAAAATAACAAGTAGTCTATCGCTTTTATTTCTTTGTGTACGTGATATGAAAGTGCGAGTTCCAGTTTGCTGTCAATATATATGTGTAACGCGAGAACGTTTCCCAACGTTCGCCATAACGGTTGAACATTTCCGAATGTTCGCCGGTCTCGCTCGCGTCCGGTTCCGCCACGCCATACCACGCGTCGCTCGCCGCTCGGGCAGTCAGTCGGCCTACCTCGCTCGAACGCGGCGCATACGCACGCGCTCTCTCATACCTCTTATTGTAATCTCTTATAAGTTAATGTAATTTCTGTACAGTGTCGCTTTACTCAATATATACCTTGTTGCTACTAAACGTCGTGAGAACTTTATTTAACAACCTCCCTTATAAATTGCGCCCAACTAGTGGCACGTGCTCGGAAACGGTAGCCATTACGATACCAACCGACGCGAGTACGCACATAACCAGTGGACTGTTCTACCGCTCATCGTTTGGTTAGTCGTCGTGCGTTATATATCGGCGAGAAGATGCCGCCGAAAACACGCCAACGTGCCTCCAACAACGATGGTTCCAGCAGCGAAGAGGAAAGCCACGTGGTTGCGAACCCCGCGAGCGCGATCGACGCGGCCACGCCCACACCTACGACGAGTAGCAACGTGATCTCAATGTCCGAGGAGCAACTCACGCGACTGCTATCCAGCGCCATGAGGAGCGTCATGTCGCCGGCACCGACGCCGGATTCGCCGATCAGCGAGAGGATGGGACCGACTCAACCCGCCGCCACGCACGCCGCCGGCGTGGCGAACCTGCACAGCAACTTCACCCGGTGCACGGCTCGTTTCGACGGAGCCGCACGCGGCGCGGAAACCCTGGAAGCTTTCGTCGAGAGCGTACTCGTGTTCAAGGAGTGCGCTAACGTGTCCGACGAACACGCGCTACGAGGTTTGCCGATGTTGCTGACGGGAGATGCCGCCGTGTGGTGGCAAGGCGTCAAATCAACGGTGGAGAACTGGGACGACGCGATACGCCGGCTGCGATTCATGTACGGCGCCCCTCGCCCCGCTCACCGGATCTTCAGAGAGATCTTCGCAAGTGAACAAAGTGACGACGAAAGTGCCGACAAATTCATTTCGCGAGTGCGGTCAAAAGTGTCACGTTTACCGTACGATATACCCGAGACAATGATACTCGATATTGTATACGGCTTGTTAAATCGCAAAATCCGCAAACGTTTGGCGCGCGATAGCGTAAGTAGCGTCGACTGCCTGCTCGAGCGAGCGAGATATGTTGAGGAGACGTTAAACGAAAATTCCACGTGTTCACAAAATGTAAACATTAACCCTCTACCGCCTGAGGTTGTTCGAAACAACCCTTCGCGTGCCACACCCATCTCTAGTTCAAACGTAAGTACCGATTTGGTTTCAAAACGTGTTAGACCACGTTGTACATCGTGTAGACGTTTTGGGCATTCAGTAGAAGAGTGTAGGAAAAATTCGAAGCAAAGTGACCGGAATATTGCAAAAGCGCCATTGTCATGTTACGGCTGTGGCCGTGAGGGAGTGATTCGTTCGAAGTGTACATCATGTAAAAGCGTCCCCTCTTCCGACAATGCGCATTTCCAAAGCGCCGTCACTGACGAATCCAACGCGCACCCCACAGTTAAGGTAGAGATCGCGTCTTTAGTAGGTGTTGCGGTGTTAGATACCGGTGCCACCGAGAACCTCGCCAGCCCAGGGTTGTACCACATCCTACTTAATCGAGGTACTAAGTTTACAGAAACGCGCCGGAGTGTCGCCCTCGCCGATGGGATTCCACAGTTTCGCGAACTGCTGCGGTGCGACACCGAAATCACGATCCAAGGTCGTGTTATACCTACAACTTTCCTAGTGATGCCAGAAGCTGACAATAGAACACTTCTAGGACAGGATTTCATCGCTAAGGCTGGGATATTATTGGACCTCCAGCACAGCTGTTGGTATTTTAATGACTCCCCCGGAACAAAGTTTAACTTTATTAAATCTTATAACCTCTTGCCCACCAGCAACGCCGAGTTAATGAGCGTGAATACCATCGGCTTGGCGCTGAGAGAAGATGAAGGGACGAAGCTGTCACCGGCGCAGAGATCGCAGCTTAACCAGCTCATCATCGACAAGGCCGACCGCTTCGCAACCGAGGGACCACCAACAAGCTACGCCGTACACCGCATTCGAGTCGACGAGAAGCAGGAACCGACCGCTTCCCCGCCGTACCGAATGTCACAGATGAAAAAACAGCTGTTAGACCACGAGTTGGAGAAGCTGCTGCAAGCCGATGTTATAGAAGAGTGTGAGTCGCCGTGGGCCGCCAACGTGGTTCTAGTCGCGAAGAAAGATGGCGGAGTCCGTTTGTGTGTCGACTACAGGAAGCTCAACGCAGTAACAGAACCAGACCGCTACCCGCTACCGCGCATAGAAGACATACTCCACGCAGCGAAGACGACCAATTACATGACCACGCTCGACCTCCACTCAGGGTATTTTCAAGTTTGTGTGGCGGAAGAAGACCGCGACAAGACAGCTTTTGTTACCCCCTCCGGCACCTTTAGATTCAAGAGAATGCCTATGGGCCTGCGAAATTCCGGCGCTACCTTTCAACGGCTGATCGACAGATTCAAATCGAACTTGATGGTTCCAGTCGTCGAACAGACGGAGCGTGAAGACCCCGAAGGCCCTGAAGAGCAGACAGTTCCTGAACCCACCAGGAGTAGACCTGTGACAATTTTGGGTTATCTGGACGACTTAATCGTTTTGTCACCTACCTACGGCAGTCACATTGAAGATCTCAAGGCAGTGCTCGACAGACTCGAAAAGTTTGACCTGCGAGTCAATCGTAAGAAGAGTTGTTTCGCCCGAGATTCAGTGAAGTTTCTAGGCCACATCATCGTTCCTGGCGGCCTGCAAGTAGACCCAGAGAAGACCTCGGCGATTGGTGACATGCCCGCCCCAAGAAACGAACGACAACTGAAAGGCTTCTTAGCTACATCCAGCTGGTTCCGTCGCTTCGTGCCGAACTACGCCGCGATCGCCAAACCCCTGACCGACCTTCTTAAGAAGAGCAGTGTTTGGAAGTGGCAGGAAGAGCAACAAACAGCTTTTGAGCGTATCAAGGAACACCTGATCACCGCACCCATTCTACGTCAAGCAGACCAGTCGAAACCGTTCTCTCTCCGTACAGACAGTAGCGGATATTGCCTCGGAGCTGTTTTGATGCAGGGGGAGGGTTCTGACGAAAGGCCTATCGAGTACGCCAGCCGCCTGTTAGTTCCAGCCGAACGCAACTACACCACGACTGAACGAGAAGCCCTCGCCGTCGTCTGGGCTATCACCAAGTTTCGAGGGTACGTAGAAGGATCAAAAGTGATCGTCAAGACCGATCACCAACCTCTACGCTGGCTGATGAGCTTGAAGTCACCCACCGGTCGACTAGCGAGATGGGCGTTGACTTTACAAGCCTACGACCTACAAATTGAATATACCCCGGGAAAAGTCAATGTGATTGCTGACGCCTTGAGCCGCCCCGCCTGTTGCGAAGAGAACCCAGGTGGTTGTGAAGTGTGCCTAGTAACTGTTGATATGCCACACAGAAAGCCTGAGGACGTCCGCGTCAATCAACTGAAAGATCCCGAGCTGAAGAAAATAATACAAGACTTAGAAGCAACCGACGACCCCTTTAGGGGGAGGAGCTGGTCAGAAAGAGGATACCTAATGTCAGACGGTGTTTTGTATCGCTGCACACCTGAACCTGATGACGCCGACGCCGCTTGCCTGGTTGTTCCTGAACACGAGAGAGAGGGCATTCTCGCAGATCTCCACGACGCCCCTACCGCAGGACACCCGGGCACCGAACGGACCTTACAACGCATCAGAGCTCGGTACTTCTGGCCAGGGATGAGAAGCTTCGTAACTAATTACCTGAAACAATGCACCGCTTGCCAACGTTATAAAGTAGATAATCGCAAACCTGCAGGACTCTTACAGACCCCAGCACCGGCCCGACGATTCGAAGTAGTAGCCGTCGACCTGTTCGGCCCTTTGCCCAGGACGTCGAAAGGTAATCGCTGGATTTTAATTATAGAAGACGTATGCTCCCACTGGGTTGAGCTATTTCCTCTGGAAAACGCGACAAGCGTTGAGTGCGCTCAGACCTTGATCCCGGAGGTCTTCTTAAGATTCGGAGTCCCGCGCAGGATGGTTAGCGACAATGGAGTGCAATTCGTCGCCGAAGTGATGCAACAGGTCTGTCACGTAATGGGTATTAAACAGTCCCTAACTCCGTTGTATCACCCCGAAGCGAACCCCGTAGAGCGGAAGAATAGAGACCTAAAGCCCCAACTGGCCATATTGGTGGGAAAGGACCATGCTTCGTGGGATACTCACCTCGCAGCCATAAGGTTCGCGATGAACTCTGCGACCACCGCGAGCACTGGATTTTCGCCTGCCTACCTTACCTTTGGGAGGGAACTGCGTACGCCTTCGGATGTCATTGCCGATATGAAGACCATCGTAGACAATGATAATTTCGTGCACAACATCACTCCTTATCTCCGCAAGTTATCAACCGTGCTGCTCGACGCCAGAGAAACCCACGAACGTGTCCAAAGCACCCAAAAGAAGTATGCAGACGAAGGTAGAAGACCTCCGCCGGACTACAACGTAGGTGACCTGGTATTGCTAAAGACGCAAGGATTGAACAATGTGGGCCCAGGGCAATCCGTGAAGTTCATACCTCGGAGAGATGGCCCCTACCGCATTAAGGAAGTGGTGAGCCCTACCACTTACACTATAGAAGGAATCGACAGAGGAGAACATATCGGTCGTTATCACGTCTCTCACCTCACACCGTATGTAGGCGACGTAGTCACCCCGGTCAGACCAAAACGTAGACGCGGTCGGCCGCGTAGATACGAATGCTAGTACAAACGCGAGGACGCTTAGTTTGAACTAGAGGGGGAGTGTGTAACGCGAGAACGTTTCCCAACGTTCGCCATAACGGTTGAACATTTCCGAATGTTCGCCGGTCTCGCTCGCGTCCGGTTCCGCCACGCCATACCACGCGTCGCTCGCCGCTCGGGCAGTCAGTCGGCCTACCTCGCTCGAACGCGGCGCATACGCACGCGCTCTCTCATACCTCTTATTGTAATCTCTTATAAGTTAATGTAATTTCTGTACAGTGTCGCTTTACTCAATATATACCTTGTTGCTACTAAACGTCGTGAGAACTTTATTTAACAACCTCCCTTATATATGTATATTATCGTCAATATTTTCATGCGCCCTCAAAATATTCAGTTTTAAATGCAAAAATTATATAGATATGTGGATTTGGAAATCGTATTTTGAACATAAATAAGACTTTGAGGGTTACAGATAATTTAATTAGGGTTATAGGTAATAAAAAATGATTTTACTTATGTTAACGTTACCAGGCTATAGATTTATATGATCTTCAAAAGATCGTAATAACCTCAAAAAATATGTTTACCAAATGCTATAATGGCGTCTCGATCAAGCAGCTCTCAGAGTTGGTTACATCTGCTCTAGCGCCTTAAGCTGTACAAAGGCTCTAGTGTTTGCTGTTGTAGACCTCAAGGTTTTGCAGTTGTGGCATAGGAGTGCTTCAATATAACTGTTTTGGTCGCACACCAGCATTTTACTCGTATTTATTTATTTTATTTGTTTTATTTATTTTATTTATTTTATTTATTTTATTTATTTTATTTATTTTATTTATTTTATTTATTTTATTTATTTTATTTATTTTATTTATTTTATTTATTTTATTTATTTTATTTATTTTATTTATTTTATTTATTTTATTTATTTTATTTATTTTATTTATTTTATTTATTTTATTTATTTTATTTATTTTATTTATTTTATTTATTTTATTTATTTTATTTATTTTATTTATTTTATTTATTTTATTTATTTTATTTATTTTATTTATTTTATTTATTTTATTTATTTTATTTATTTTATTTATTTTATTTATTTTATTTATTTTATTTATTTTATTTATTTTATTTATTTTATTTATTTTATTTATTTTATTTATTTTATTTATTTTATTTATTTTATTTATTTTATTTATTTTATTTATTTTATTTATTTTATTTATTTTATTTATTTTATTTATTTTATTTATTTTATTTATTTTATTTATTTTATTTTATTTTAAAAACAGTTGACAGACTGAACCACCACTGCACCTATGTAAATATATTATGATAATAATTTTAAGCTTTAGTATAAAGGTATATTACTCGGTTATAGCGCTTTAGGTGCTTAACATAATTCTGTAATCCCCATGGCTGTAAAAATGTTTCGAATGATACCTTATACATCTATTTGCCGTACAGAAGCCATATAAATATCTGATATAACGCTCAAGGCGCTATTAAAGACCTACGCAACTCTTTTATAGATGAGTAATACACTAGCCCTAAAAAAATCTGTTATAGAACCTAAGGCATTACAAAAAGCTTATTTACGCTCTTGAGCGCTATAAGCGCAACGCATAACTCCGTTTAAACTCCTTTATCTCCTAAAGTCCCCTTATACAGTTAACGGTGTTATAGAAGATTCCATTAACTCAGTTATACTTCCCTAGGCTGTCTAGCGATGCAATTACATGCTCATATATCACTATAAGTCATTAGTTTCCTACTAAACGGCTACTGTCCCGCCTAGCTGTTAAAGGGTTTTTTAAATAGCTAGTATACAACTTATAGAGAATTGTACAGCATTTGAACGACTCTTATGCAACTATCAGGCTGTATAACGACTGTATAAGCAGCTTGTGTGCTAGTTGGGAAGTAGCTATTTGCGTGGTTATGTGCGAATATACAAAATAATAAAATAATAAATAAATTTAACCCATTACTGTCCCACTGCTGGGCAAGGGTCTCCTCCCGTAATGAGGGAGGGGTTAGGCCTTGAGTCCACCACGCTGGCCAAGTGCGGGTTGGGGACTTTGCATGCCCTCAATAAATGTATTTAACAAATTTTAGGCATGCAAGGTTTCCTCACGATGTTTTCATTCACCGTTGGAGCATGTGACAATTGTTTTAGAATTGTTGATTAAAACCCTATAAAAAACATAAAGTGAGCTTCATGATGAACTGCAATTAATTTACCTTAAAGCAATCATTGTTAATGTTTGAAGCCAAATTGCTTACATACAGGATTAAGTGGTCTGGTAAACCACACATTGCACTACCAATCTTAACCCATCTCTTACCCAGTGGTCAACATAATAAGCTATAGCTAACATACTAGTGATCATGATGGCCACAATCTAAAACCTAATAAACAAACGTTGCAGAATAAATAAAAAAAATACTTACTTTATGCATCTTCGGTTTCCTTGGATCACTGCCGACATCGACTGCGAAGACTTTAGCACTATTCAGTGCTGGCAGTATGAGGAGGTCTCTCTTCAGAGACGGGTCGTCGTGGCAACTGGAGCACACGTTCCACCCGCTGTGGTGGAGCTCGTCTCCAGGACTGCCGGTGAACGTGCGGTGAATCACCTAAGTGAAGGATATGATGGAAAATATTAATCTGGGGGCACGGAAGTGCCCCCGCAAGTCGAGCAAAAAAAAGCGGCACGGCCGTAACATCCTTTTCTCGAAGCAATTCGGGCTATTTTTGACACCCCTATAATTTCGTTGTGGATAAAACAAGAAACCTGGATTTTCAGCAACTAATCAGTCATTGTATAAACACGGTATATTTAAAATTTCAGTCAATTTGAACCAGTAGTTTAAGAATGACGACTTGTTAAAATTTTGAATTTTGTCACTCACTGATTCACTGATTCACTGACTCACTGACTCACTGACTCACCGATCATCAAAAGTCTAAGGTACTTCCAGCAGACTTAGAAGCTTTAAATTTAGGATACAAATAGGGTTTAGTGTCTTAATCATGGGAAAAATTTAATATTTTCTAATTTCGGTCCAGTTTTCTAAATACACCAACTGCAACAATAACTTTGTAATCCCATATAAATGTATAAGATTACAAGGTTACATTT
This sequence comes from Anticarsia gemmatalis, assembly GCF_050436995.1. Taxonomy (NCBI): domain Eukaryota; kingdom Metazoa; phylum Arthropoda; class Insecta; order Lepidoptera; family Erebidae; genus Anticarsia; species Anticarsia gemmatalis. The sequence goes on from NC_134758.1 coordinate 5,804,023, forward strand.
GCAGTCAATGAATTATTATTACTGTAGAAAATAAAATAAATAGGTGTAAATAGGTACCTACTATATGAGGCATAACGGAAGGAGATATAGGGTGGGTAAGGGTGTTTAGCCCATGAAACTGAACAACATTCCCATAGGAAAATATGTTGAATTACGAAAAAAACGTCTTTCCATACAAATTGGACTTATGTTCGCTCTACAAAAAGAAGTGAGATGCCATCAAAAACATTCTGTAAAAACCTCAAGTCTCGCCGTAAAAAGTTGTGAGATCTATATAATACCAAGTCGATTAATCTATTTAGTCTCTACTTAAAGGACCTTCTGTCTTAAGTTATTACGTATGTTATTATCATGCCAATTTAAAAAAAAATACCTTTAAAACAAATAGATCGACTTGGTCATCGCAAGAAAACACAAATTCGCCATTAACATTTCAGGAGCATTAACTTCTCGTCGCGCTGTGTAGTGTTATACATACTAATAATCAAATCATGCGATGGCCAGGTCGGTCTATTTGTTTTAGAGGTATTTTTTTTTAAATTGGCATGATAATAACATACGTAATAACTTAAGACAGAAGGTCCTTTAAGTAGAGACTAAATAGATTAATCGACTTGGTATTATATAGATCTCACAACTTTTTACGGCGAGACTTGAGGTTTTTACAGAATGTTTTTGATGGCATCACTTATTCTGAAGTCTAAATTTGTGCTACGGTAGTAAATAATGCATGCACGCTAACAGATAAAATTATAATGAACATAATCGTGAACTTATGATTGACGAGGATTAATGGCAGCAAAGTTTCATGTTAAAAACTTAATTATGTTGAAAATATACGTGAAGCGTCGTGTACATAATAGACATGCATATGCCTGTTATTACGTACTAAAAACTTTTATCTTAACAAATATATTTAAACGGTGTCTCTAAAAATAGGCGCAATTCAAAACGACAAAGTGTAATAATATCTTATTATGATGACAAATTGTTACCATATTTTGCCTTCCCTTATTGAGGTGTTATTGTACGCATACATAGTTATAACAAATTCCGATAAAAAGTGATAAGAATATTTTATTTTTAGAACTTGAGTGAGGGAAATCAAATAATGTGTTCCAGGAAATAAAGCCAATTTCATTCCTACTCAATAACAATCAGGCGACGAGACAAAACAAAATTGAGTTTATTTTTGGTAAATCGGGAATGGGACCTAAAACAAAAAATGTGCTAGTCGCTGTATAAAGCAGCTATAAAATGACCATCAAAAGCAGCCTACTTTCAGTAATCGGTCTTAAAAAGAACTTTAGAACATCTAAAACGAATCACGTCCCATAATCCGGGTAACAAATCCCTACGGCGATATATTGCATTCCGCTTGTTAATTTAGTTCCCGGCTGGTATTGCAATCGCAAAGTACACAATAATACTTCCTGGGTGAATCCTGAAATCCTGCAGGATTACCGGTACGTTATTGCCTTGCTACGACAACCCCGGACTAAATGGCAGAATGTAAGGTTTTATTCGCTAATATATAAAAGTAGTGCGTAATTGCGTACTTTTCTTTTCGGACGAATATTATCTTTTCCGGGAAAATCGTGCCGTCGTAGCTTCGCGCGGTAATTACTTTCTGAATGCCTGTTACGCTGTCTTAACTCACTGTATTATGTGCTGTTCAGTTTCAATTTAGGTTATTGTTTTGGTTTGTGTCGCAATTTGTATTGAGTTAATTACTTTTGTTGGAAAATATCTTTACAGTTGGAACAAAAAAAAAACGCTTATGCTAGTATTGAAAAGATATTCCATAGGCGATTGTTAGCCGTTCATCCACAATCATATTAGAAAATTATGCTAAAAAGATCCCCTTAACGTTCCAAAACAGTTTCTGCAATACAATATGTTAGTGTTATACAAACCTGAGAGTAAGTCGGGGACTTGGGGTCCACATCGACAGTAGCCAAATAGTCTTGTTTGGTTTTGTCCGGTTGGATGCAGACGACATACATCAGTTCCTCACGGGGGCCATTCTTGAAGGCGTCCAGAGGAGACGCGTAGCCCGGGCCTTTGCCTTTACCTGAGAAAATTAGGTAGTATTAGATAATGTAGAAAAAAGATTTATATATCTTTATATATATATTTAAATATGTACATATATTTATACGCATAACGATATGAAAAACTGTATTTACATAATAGTTTAACAATTCAATTCTTATCTTTGTACTTTCTTTTTTATTCGTAGTCCAAAACGAATGTATATAACTTAGATAACGTTCAATAAAACCTGTTTGTCTCCCATTTATTATTATTATTTAAGAAAAAACTCGACTCGTTTTACCAATACTTCACCAAGAAGCGGAATAAGCCGCAAATTACGTGCATGTAATAGCGAATAATAATAAAAACCAATTCCATTTCCCTCTTGATATTTATTTTGGGGTGTTCAGTTTTTCCGAATTCCTTTTGGAAAAAGGAACTGTCAGTTTCAATAAATCGTCGATAGGCATCAAAACGTTATTTTTCCGTGCACAAACGAGGGTAGCGGCCAAATACGGGGGATGCCACCCCTCGCAATTTGGGTAATCACGTCAGGTAATGCTTGCATATAAATTACTCCTTTGTTCCTTTAATCTCATCAATAACCTATTGTTTTGGTTTACTGTAACTAGTTATTGTAATAGGTTATGAATATTATATTGTGTTACGCTTTTAGAACTATTGATGTTATTTTATGTTGGTTCGGGGTAAGTTTCGCGAACAATTATGTGCTTTGTTGTAATAATAATATGAATATTTGATTAAAGAGAGCCTTATGTTAAACTTTAACTAATATAGTTCTAAACTGAAGTCATTTATTTTAATATATTATTGTGTAAAAACATAAGAACAAAACATTTTGTGAACCAAAGCAAACTACTTCTTTTACAAAATCTCTCTACTACTTAAAACTACATACAAGTCCTTTAAGGAGTAGAGATACAAATCGCACACACATAGCCGGCCGCTTGTTTCTCACATTATTCATCTAGTGCCGACCAAAAGTCCACACCCACTTGTTTGTTTCGGTAATTGCTCGTTGCATAATTTAGTTGTCCAGTTTATAAAGTCCCTTGTAATATTGGAGCATTTTTTGTTAGAGTATCGGCACGCGATCAAACCGTAAACCTTTTTCTTGATGGATTCTCGCGCCGAAGTTAATGGTTGTTAGTGGAATTTAGATTTATAATTTAATTAAACGTACTTGTATGACTTTATAAAAAAATGGGAACGTAGAACGTTTTTCTGATTATTTTCAATTTTATTATACTAGTTTTTAGAATGGTGTTAATAGTCATTATGTTTATTTATGGAATAGTGATAAATATGATAATACTTTGTTATAAGCAAGTAATGCAAATTACACAGTCTTGTCAGTAAAATATGTGAATTTTAGACAGAAAATTGTAATTAAAAGTGTTGTTGAAACTATAGTTCATGAAACTACAGTATGTTGCAATTTTATTTTATCCCCAAACCGTTTTTCAACGCGGCTCGATGTCAAGTATCGCCTGAGTAAATAAACAACTGCTGACTGACCCCTGAAACCCACCCTGCTCCAAGCCATAGGACCTAACCAAACTATAAAAGTACCTTATGGTTAAATTGCTATCCGCTGCAAAAAGGAGAGCAAATAAGTGATATTACAGTGTTTAAAATATACTATTAATAAAATATGAAATTTAATTTATAGTTCGGGAATCTTTCTATTATATAATTGGATATCTACCTAAGCTCTACTATAAGTAATAACTACATGTTTTGTTTTCTAACAAAAATGCGTTTTGGACTTAGATACAAGGCGTGGTTTGTTAACGAAACAAAATAAATCTTAAATCTAATTTACGCATGAAATTAACACATTTTTTTTACCACAGCTTTATTTTGATCTCAGTACCAACATTAAAAAACAAGCCACGACCCTCAATCTTATTTCCACTCAAGATTATATCGGAGCCCAAATTGATACAGGTACTTCATCTCCACCCATTTCCGTAGCTTTGACAAGACCTGTTAAGTCCAATACCGCATTTTAATATTCAAAGAACTTCTTGTAATTTTTCTACGACAAAAAGGCTCTTTATCTAAACAGTGAGATTAAAATCACTAGGGTTCGTTTGAGGGATCTCGTTTAAGGCGCTTTGAGCCCGTGCCTCTAGGCAAGAATGATAAATTGCAACCCGCTTGATGTGCCTGACACTTTTTTCATAGCCTGACCTTTTACTGGTCTTTTATTTCGCTTATCGTGTGACACGAACGAATAAGTTTGTTAAAGAGCTGACAAATAGTAATAGGAGCAACCGTGCGGAATCAGGGATGTGGTTAACAGATTGGGGAAAAAATGGTTGGATGGCTGACACGTATCTTTATTTAATGTTGGCGTGCTAGACATTACTTGGTTCTTGTAAGACATTTTATCTAATTTGAGGTAGCCTAACTACGGTTTTGTTAACAACGTGGATGGAATATCGACCTATTGTGAGTTCATCGTTTGGAGATAGACTTCTATTTAGAAGAAAAACGTAAGATTAACACCAAAATATAAATGTAATTTACTGTATTTCAAATTTTGAAACTGCAAACTTAACATCAATATCGTATCTTCGTGATTGCACTAGTTTACACTCGCAAGGAAGAGGTAGATCATTAATATAATGGTGAATTCAGTATGTAACTCCTTTAACGATATTAGTATGATTATTCGCCGCTCATGGTGTGCTCCATGCGATTAGTAATTAGCAACTTAATCATTCAAGACACCTGTCTGGCATAATTATCTCATTACACCTGTTGACGTGATTGCAATTCGAAAACGTGAAGGATCTGTTAAAGGAGTTGAAGAATATTAGGTACTCTGTTTGAAATATATTTTATGTTTGAATGTTAGAAGGAATGTTTTGATGCAAAGTGATAAAGCATATTGATTATTTATTTTAGAAAGAGTAGAAAATGTTAATTATTTTTTTATTTTAAAAATAATAAACTATAGCTCGACACTTTAAATCTTGGTATTTTGTGTGTTAATATTATTTTGTAATAATTTTTTGTATGTCCTAACTATATTTAGGCAGCGTTTTTTTTTTAAATCATGAAATGTGCTAAACTAAGGCTTATGGTGGCGATAATGTATATGATTCAATTCCACATTTTTTTAAATTATTATTATTTTATTTTCGGGAATTAAAACTAGCTATGTTGGCCGAAAAAACAATATCGTATAATGTAAGGATTTGTTTTCGAACAGGAAAATATTGAAACCATTTTTTTACACTTCTACAATATAATTTGTTTTGTTGCAGTGATAATGCAGTCCTTAAATAATCATATATTATATAACTGCACCATATTAATTTTTTTACTGACGTGTTATCATGTATTTCAGTCACGTAGATACTCATAGAGACAAATATACGCAATGCATTTGAACATCTCAAACACTACTAGAATGCAAACACTTATTAACAGACGTCGTAAAATTATTATGATTCAAACAATGTATTACGTATTCTTAGGATGAACTTGTAAAGACAATGTTCATTATTAGTGTTACAGATCGGGTTCCTATTTTTGTGTTTTTGAAATTTGACTGTTCGTAATTATTTTTGTTTCTTCTAATTTATTGGGTTTTTAGCTGAAGGGTAAAAATGGCACTGCCAATGACATTACTCCTGTAGCTTGGCTGTCTGTTTGTTTGTCGGTCATCAGATTATATCTCATGAACTGTGATAGTTAGACAGTCGAAAGTGAGTTTTTGAAGTACATAGCTGCTAATTATACATACATAATATATAAGCTGTATTATTTTTATAGCACATGATTTAAACGATGTTACTAAGTAGTTAAGATGTTTTTTTTATAGAACTGTAGTGTAAATAATTATGTTATGATCGATAAAATAAGGAATGGTGTTATCAACGGCTACTGAGGCCGCTGCACTTTATACTTATTTCTAAGTATTCTTATTGAATGCAATATAATTATAATGCATCATGAGTCATTTTGTAAAGATTATAAATGTACATTTACAAAGTACTCCTAGTATCTTCTTGTAAAAAGTAGATAATGTATTAATTGTATACTTACATACAGTATTTTGAACCAAGTAAAATATAGTAATACACAGGTATTATTAATTCTGATTGATATATGTATAGCAACAATAGTAAACGTTGTTCATATTTGATGTTCCAGAAAAAAAAACAATAACAATCGCCCCCTTGCAATCTGAAATGATAAGATTAGGTATCTGACGATTCAAGTACCATGTTAATGTATCTGAGACTTGATACAAATGTTATAGATTTTAAGATACCACGGGAAGAGACATAGCAAATCACTACAGACAATGCAATATCGATGTACAAAAATACTACAATCTTCTAGAAAACTTCGTCCGCTGTAGCAATTCTAGACGATACAATTATAATATAGAGCTAATAAAAACTACACTAAGCTAAATAAGTACTCAAAAGCAAGAAGTAAACAAACTTAACCTTGGCGAAACGTCGCAAAAGAACTATAATATTATGTATACCTATTCAAAACCAGATGACATACGTCAACTCACGCGCATTGTGGAACATAATACTCTTAAGATTTAAATACTTATTAAAGAAGTTTTAAAATCTTGTACTTACAACACGCCATTTTAGATCCAAAATAGTTATACCGGCGTCCAACTACACTGACAGCCAAAGACTTGATGAGCAAATATCAGCTATATGATAATACGTTTATATTGTCATCTCTTTCGCTCTTGAAGATTTTAGCTATGTTTGTCTCATTACACTGAGTGTATACAGTGATGTTGTCTGACCGCTTGTACCGTGAACCGATTAAACATCTTTATCCAATGAATTTAAAGTTGTTTTGTTTCTATGTGAACATTACTTGGTTACTTTAGTAGTTTTTTACGCAAATTATTCACGTGATCTACTTATTATATTTATTTATCTACATATAAATGTTATTGAAAGTAAGATCAAGTGATGTTTTTTGCGAAAGTTAAGTAATTAATATTCGCTTAGCCTTTGTTCCAAACTATGTTGGAGTCGGCTTCCAGTCTCACCGGATGCAGCTGGATACCAGCGTTTTACATGGAGCGACTGCCTATCTGACCTCCACAACCCAAGTTACTTGGGTATTAACACGATACCCTTGGTAAGACTGGTTGTCAGACTTTCAAGCTTCTGACTACTGTTAACGACTTTCAAAGATCTTCGAAAATGACAGCCGGGACCCACAATTTAACGTGCCTTCCGAAACACGGAGGAACTCGATATGTATAAGATGGTCACCCATCCACGGAACAACCTCGGCAAGCGTAGCTTAACCTCAGAGATCGACCCGTGCGGCTGTTGTTAACTAAGCCACGAGCTCCTCAAAAAAAGTTAAGTAATTAATATATTATGTATATTAAAAAGCAACTATTTTGGGAATGTTTTCGAAGTATTGTTCTAGAACATTACTATTTTAGTCTTAGAGCCCGCGAAATATATACCTAGTATCTAATTAGGATTTATATAATTACAGGCTTACAGCGAATGATTCTTATACATAATTAATTAGCCTAGCCTTTCTTCCAACTATGTTGGAGTTGGCGTCCAGTCTCGTTATATGTAGCTGAATACTAGCATGTACATAAAGTAACACATCCAATATACCTACCTACCTGGATTGTAACATATTACCCCTCGGTAAGACTGGATTTCAAGCTTCTGATTAGTGGCATCCAGTCCAGAAAGTCAAACATCTTTGAAAATTACAGCCGACTTATGCATAATAATTGTTAAAAAAATATATAATGTATCATGTCCTTTTCTTTCTAAACTCAGCTACGTTTCAACTTCAACTTAACAAATTCAATTTAAAAGAAAAAGTTAGCAAAAATGTATATAAAGTTGATAAATCTATTTACTGAAACTCATACGATTAAATACTTTCAGCTTTGTTCAAAGAGAAGCCTTTCAAGTTTAATGCCAGTTTAAGTTATAACAATGAAATATCAAGTCTATAAAGCATTTTATAATGAAACAAATACTTTAATAGGATTTGAGATGAATGAAAAATATTTTATTTTGCTGTCGTTACTGTATTTTTATCGTACAATATTGTGTACAGTTTCATATCAGTATCACTGTAGCCAGTTAAAAATAAACACCAATATCGCAAAAATATTGGCAAATAAAATATTTAGTTTGCGATTTCCTCTTAGGTACCTATTCTCCGCAAGTAAAATGACAGACACTTCACCGATTAATCTTGTCAAACAAAATTAACTCGGTCTGTAGATCTCCGGGAAAACCGTCGAACTTCGTTTTTATCTCCCAAACAGTCATCACGAACGCCATCAATCAAGATATACCTACCTGAACAAAACATAAGACAAAACCGAATCGTCCTCCTGTTACCTACAAGATCTATGTGAGCAATAATATCATTCAGAGAGCGTAACGTCGTTAACAACGTACAAGGCGAAGATATAGCATCGCGAAATAAAATAGTACATGAAGAAATAAGGCAGACACATGGTACATACGTGCTTTGTGATACAAACGCGTTGCACTCCGCTTCAATCGCACTCCGAGGAAACACAATACGACTTAAAATACGCTTATTGTCAGTTCAGAATTTAAAGTCTCCCACGTAATATGTATACAAATGTTTTTCAATAAACTTAGCTACTATCTATACTTGTATTTATCGGCGAAATAGAAGTTTTCTTCGTCCCGCTTTCCTATTGTGTGAATGCGTGTTGGTGTCTTGCATTATTCGCCTCAGACTCGCGTGCTGGTGGAACTCGTGTCGGATTGAAATATGTCTGCTTATGTTCTTGAACAGAATATGCCACAAAGCTTTGTCCTTGTTCTTCCACAATAAATCTGCAGTCTTCTCCTTAATCCTACGCATATTTTCCTCCAGTCTCCTAGCTTTTATTTCCATTTGTATGAGGGAACGGGTCGTATTTGTCAAAAGGCGGTACAGGTATTCTTTTCTTCTCGTTTTCCGCGGCTCCGTTGCGCTCGCATTTATCATAGACTCGTATTCAGTGCTGTCCTCGAGCTCTTGAATTTCGTCCAAACTCGTGATTTGTGATTGCTTATTTTTTGTACGAAGAAAAACTCCGGTGAGCAATATAGCGAGCACGAAACTTAATAGCATGAGAAGTTTCGCATGGTTGTAGAGGGGTTTCGCTATAAAATTCATGTCAGTGAGGTGTTGACGTTTCCGGTACCATAATAAACACGTCACGTTGCATCGGGATGCATGTTTGTGTGCGAGCGGAGGTTGTGTGTTTTGAGCAACAAGTCACGTGGTCGGCACGGGAGCGCGCGGACGGCGCCCTCTCGCGGCGTAGGCGAAAACGGCACTGGCTGGAGTGAAAACACGCCGGTGCGTCGCACCCCACGAATTTCCCCAATGACTTTTCCTCTTGGATGTGGGAAAGGGCGTTTTATTTGGATGTGACAGCTATACTTAAACACTTTGCGACGCGACTCGGATCGCGTAATTAAACCGCAATGTTGTATGACAACGATTAAACTGTCATTTTCGATGTCTGGATACTCGGAACATGAAAATTAAATTGTTTGGGGTATTTGTAATTATTGTTGACAAAGATACGAATGTTTGTTCATTGGATGGAGCATAATTGCTTTGTCGTGAGAAACGCGAATAATTTTTGATGTTCCGGTTTGTATAATACATTTATCAGGAGTAGACTTTATTGCGGACTATTATCGTAAATAATTGTCAGTGGGAAAAAGTTTCGAATGAAAATTACTAGTCAGACATTTTTATTGTGAAAGTTTTAAGTTGGTTCTTTCAGAACTCAATGTTATCGGGACTAAGGTGCGTAGGTGATGTAGGGGGGGCCGCGGAGGCTCACCTAACGCACTACAAAATAAAGTAGACATATTTTCACGTCACTATCTGGCTATCGAACAGTATTTATGTCGACCCCAACTTAATACCTTTATAGCCTTTTTATGCGTATTTATGTGGGTTTCCCTCGCTATTTGTGCTTTGTTACTGTTTACTTTTGTTCAAGAGGGTGATTTTGGATTGTCTTAAATAAAGTAAGTTTTTATGTAAATAAATTGTATATTACCCCACGTTTCGTGTGCCGTAATCTCATAAAGAGTAATTTCTTGACATAACTTGGGTCGCATTAGATATTAGATATAATAAAAATAAGAAATTATACGCTTAGCATTTATTACTAGGTACAAATGAAACATACAGACATAAAAGTAATTAGCTTGGCAGCCGGAAACAATTATAATTCTGTACTCTTATTTTCAATCGTCATTTCAGACGTATAGCTCAAATCCTAGCGGTCGCAGTCGCCGCAAAATATTTGAATAATTACAACAATTATCCAAAAAGGCGTCTAAACCTCTGATTTACATAACGAGCCTTAGAGATTTAATATCCGTCTTCATCTTCACTATGGCAGCACTTGTGCAATATAGTTTTACTGTCCGTCGACGATCCGACGTTTAAGTTCCTGAAGACATTTTAGCTACATTGTTTTAACTAGTAATATAACATTGTTTGAAGGCGTTTCCATTGTTTAAACGTTTCATTTATTTTATTAGCAGTTTAAAGGGTTTTATTTGGCAGTTTGCAGTCTCATCTTATAAGCTTTTAATCTTGAAGTGAATATTCGTATATTTATTTAACATTTAAGTCACAATTTTTATTACAAGACAACAATTGTTGATACATGTACATTAATTAAACATGCATTAAATCACGACTATTTCTCATATGGGTTGGTAGATATCAACGATTACAACCATGATCAATAAATATTCTAGCCAACTAACAATACTGTGCTATATTATACTATCAAATAAGTTCAAGTTTTAAACCAGAGCAAATTTTCCATTGTTAGGATTTAAAACATCTTTATTTAGTGCCTACGCAGTTCCTCTTAACAAGATATTGCTTAGATGTTTTTAGCTCAGACATTATATTATTATCAGCAGTGTGACGATACAGATTAAGAATATTAAATTAAATTCGTAGATATCTTAGCCTACAAAACGTTTAAAAAACATTGATATTTCAACAAAATAAAAGAACAAACTTCTGTACAAAGTCTAAACGAACGAAATCCCTACAGGTTCAAATGTTTGTAATAAAAATTGTTTCGAGAACCTTTCAATGTGTGGATCGCAGATAAACGTACGGAAAAGAGACAGATGAAAAGTTAAATCATTAAGGGAATTTGAATAAAAAAGAATTGAACTTTTTCTAAAGTCAACGTCTCGTAGGACAAATCCCTTAAGATTGCCTCAAGCGGGTTTGCTTTCAACATTAACCTGTCAATAGGGATATAACACTTCGAATCATTTAATGATTGCCCTTCAATCTTTGTGTATTCAAATTTTACCTGGCAACCCAAGAGTTTGCTTAAAAAAAATATTTTGAGATGCTTTTGAGGGTTCGGTGACCAAATGGAAAAACGGTAACCATACTACTAAGTCTTTATTGTCGGTTTGCCACCAGGCTGTATCTCACGAACCGTGAAACCGAGACAGATAAAATTTTCTCGGTGTGTTGTATTTCTGTCACCGCTTTAACATCAAATACCAAAAACAAGAAAAAAAAAATAGGGGACTACCATTTCAAAAACGTTTCTTTTTGGACTTGTCTACAATCCTCTAATATTGATATATTACTTTTTTCTAATATTGGTTTATTTAAAGCTCACAAACTACTGCGCTAGCCAAAAAGAGACGCCAAAAAATCGTTTTAAACAGTCCACTTTTTCACAGACCCTTACATTGGCATATGTGACAGTTATATTAAGTTGCCATTTTCAATGAAAGATGTACGAAAGAAACAAGATAGAGAGACAAAAATCGGATATTAATAAAACCATTGGACCCTCTGGTCTGTGTTGTTTCAACGCAGCTGCCGAAGAAAGATAAGCGACCCCTACTTTTAACTTCCTTGTCTTAAATTGATTTTTGGTGGACTCCCGCTATAAAATGTTTGGTGGACCATCAAGGGTAATAAAAGTTGTTGATTAGTTTGTGGGAGTAGTTTACGATACGTTACTTTTAGTTATGTCATTTTATTGCGTAGGGTACAGAAATCAGTACAATTTTCTTGTGAGTAAAGTACTCCGTATGTACTTAAACTTTATCTTTCGTTTATTTGATTTGTTCTTATGGTCGATAGTCATCTTGTTTAATAAACGATGTTACTCTACATTCATTTTAAATATCATAGCTGATACTTTTTCTTATGAATATTCATCAATAAAGGCTTAAAAAAACATTGGGCGTTGAAATACCTAACAATATTGAACATTACTTTAATCGCGACGCCAGGTTGAACCCTAAAAATGCTACCGGCACCGGTACGGCCAGACGCTTATTAAAACTACGCTTCAAACACATGCTACCAAGCTACAAAAAAGCTGTAGTACCAATAAATTCACAAACAAACCTCTGTAAACTGTATACAAGTTTATCGAAGCGATAGCTGTAGTGGGTATAAATACATATCGATTGAATCGTAGCGCAATTTTTACAGGCAAAAGTTTAAGGTTAAAAATGTAATAAAAAATTAGTTCCCACGGCATCCGCTAGAGGCGCTGATCTATTTTATGCATGATAAATGTGCTTATGTATAGTCGGTTCCCGATAGTCGATAGTGGTAGAAAATCGCGCCACTGCACTAGTCCGTAGATATAAATACATGTCGATTAAATCGATTACAGTTCTCGCTTGAAAGAACTTTTTCCGTTTAACCATTTGTTCACATTGCAGTTCGCAGTTTTGTTTGAGCAAAGTTTGCTGTATTAAGTCGAGTGTTTAGCGTGTATGAGTTTGCAGCTTAAATAAGTTTTGTGTTAAACGAAACAAGTTTATTATGTAAACGTTGATAGTCTGAAGTAGGACTCGGGGACGTTTGTTGTTTAGGAATGTTTTAGTTGTGTATGTAGAGATCTGTGACATCTGACTGAAACATATTATGATATAAATCTTATTAAAATAAAGCCAATCATTTTATATCGTTCAGGAAATTGTTCCTTTTATTTTATATAAGGGGGCAATTATTACTACTACTACTGCTATCGACTATACATTTTAATCTTCTTAGAAAATCTGATCAGTGCCTCTAGCGGGCGCCTTCGGAACTAATTTTACAGTACATTTTAAATGACAAACTCTCGATATGTGACCGTTGAACAGGTCGTATAGGTTAGGTTGTTGTATAGGTCAGTGCAATGATGTTTTTGAGAAACTTAGTTATAATGATTGCTAAGCGAGTTATATGCTTTAACTTATACTGCCATTCCTTTTGATACTTAATCACATTTCTTAATTTATCAGAATAGAATTGTGTTATTAACCTTTCAAAATCCTTACATGTCGAAATAAAATTTTGTTTCGAATTTTCTAGCGAAATTGTTTTAAGATATTCTTAGCAGGCCTTCTCGGCCCATTACTGTCTTCATATATCAAATTCATAAATCCAGACGATTGAACAAGGTTTGTTGATTAATCGATAAACTTAGTCTACCCCGACCATTTTTTATCGTCTTTTCCAATAAAATATTACGCTGGTAATAAGTTCTTATACTGTCCGACACGATCAACAAATAGCATAAGATCCCTAGTTTCTTTCAGTGAATAATATGATTGTTAAATAAAGATTCATGACGCAAGAGAGATGTTTGCTTCCCAACAAGCAATAGTGCAGCAAATATCTAAATGATGGCAGATAAGTGATTATAACTTAGGTTAGGAAGGACTGGCTGATTTGCGGCTCCTATACATATTTAAACTTTAATACTCTAATTCAGCACTTTATTTACCATGTTATTACCTAAAAAGGAACAGAATTATTCTTCAAATAATAAAAAGATACCTAACGACATAAAAATCGGTCTGTAATCAAAAATCCCAAAAAGAAATAATCGTCAAAAGTACTCATGTCAAAAACAACATGACATGGGATTAGGAAGGGCTTCTTTGCTTTCTCTCCCTTACACTGTATCGTTGTATCCGTCTTAATTGTAAGGGCGCCGACACATTAGCAAAGAAGGCGTGATTTATTGCGTAATTGGACAATACTTCACACGATGTATCTTATACTTATATATCTCTAGCATTGTACTTTCAACTTCTAAAGAGTATATTAAAATATAGTTTAGCCATATTTTTAAAGCCACGTTTAAGTACGTTTAGTATTTTGTATACTTTAAGTCTAAAAACGTCAAAAATGAGTGAACCCGAAACTTAACCTGAATATATATAAAGATCTGTTATGAAACAAAACAACTAAATACTCGTCTTCATTATTGCTTTTCATGTACTCATTATCGTGCTTAATGTTTCTAAATAATGATTTCTTAAATAACTTAATTACTTCTCCATTTCTGTTCGAATGCAAAGTTACAGTACTCCTCAAAACGACAGGGTTTAATTAAAGCCATGCACACTGCACAGCACGCTGGCCAAGTGCGGGTTGACAAGCTTTACACACCTTCAAGAACTTTCTGCCAAGCAAGTTTCCTTGCGAAGTTTTCCTTCACTATTAAGGATGTAGTCAAACTAACGAGAAATTCGCTGCAAGTCTGAATTTGAATCATTCGCTTAGCCACCTAAACTGATACGCTACGCGGTGCAGCATTGTTCTTATAACTTTCATAGCAAACGTCTAACCAAGACAAAGTTTTAGCTATAATTTTAAACGGCGGAGTCACGAACGTATTTCGGTCTAACTTATTATTTTTAACAGCAGAACATTTTGTAGTTCTAATCTCGAATTGCTTCGGTCCACAAGGTGCATATAAGTACGTGTTGCTGGATCTAATTTTGAATCTCTTACTGGAAAATATACTTAAGACTTTCGAAAGGAAAGTGTTAAAATTGGCATGAACACGAAGCATTAGTTGATATTAATACGTTGTAAATTTTGACAAGATATTTCGGAAAGACTCACTAAACATGTATTAGTGTAGCTATCGTATCGTCTGTTGTAAAGTGCTCTTTCGGTCAAAGTTCTTTTCCAGATTTTAGGTACTTACTGACCGGGTTATTCTTCATTATATTGATAGTATCTAAAAGTAGGTACCTAACACTAACTATATTAAATCGTAGATTCATCTAGTTACTACATATTATGCCGTATAATACATTACCTTTTTAATGTTGTTAGATAATTTTCTCACCGAAATCCAAAGTTCCAAAGTGTCATGCCCCGAAAATTCCGATGCCGCAAAAAACATTCCAAATCACGCATTCCCTAATTAATTTTGTTACAAAAGTCATTCCCACAGCAATTTGTTTTCACTACCAACTTGAAGGGACGCGCTGTAATCGAGTATGTTTTGTCAATTAGGCCTCCACCCTGGGAGCTCTAAATTCCCATTTGCTTCGGAGTTGTCTGTGTGATTATCCTTTTAGAAAGGGGCGGTTGGAATTTATAGTTCTCTGGTTAAGTCCATTAGGGTGGTCGAAGAAACACTATATAACTGTCTGGTTGTACGGACTCCATTATCGTCGGTCATATGAAAAATTAGATTAAAGGGTCACATGAAGTATTAAGTGCTGGTGAGGCAGTGTTAATATATTAATTTATGCGGAGACGTTAATTTATAGGATGTGGGTGTCGGATATGGTAGTACAGGGAAGATTTATTTGCCCTGATTTTAATCTAGTGTAGTTAGTTTCTTGGTGTCTTATTAGTTTGTGTAAAACGGTCTGCTTCACAGTAGTTTATTTGGTACTACGATCGCTTTTCCTAATGTAATTTAGATTGAAGATAGTGTTTCGACAATAAGTTGTTGTGTTGTTTTGTTATGTAATTTTGTGAAATTATAAACTATTGGTTTTACTTACAGAATTCGTTTTGCCACTTCAAAGTAAAATAACTCAAAATACTGCCTTACTTAATGTACCATTATATATAACTGTCTAATAAGTTACGCCAAAAAATTATAATCGTCCGTATAACGGAAAAACTTTTCCAGAATTAGTTTGAACAGTTCGCCCAACTTTGTAAACCGCTTCGAAAATAAAAACATATTCCAACCCGAAAGGCTTGTTAATCGTCTACGAAAATAGAAACCGAAAAATATTTGCAAATAAAAAATAAAATATTTGTCCAGAGGCCTTGTGAGCCATGAATAATCAAGTTTCACAACAAAGTGTGGAACATAATTTACGGAGCCCCTTGCCCACAACCGATGGTAAAGCGGTGGAGTTCAAAAGTCCCACTTGAGGCCTGAATAGGAATAAATCAAACCCCACAACGCATCGGCAACGTGGGTGAGAGGCCGGACTAAAGCCTGCCTTCCACTACAAGCTACTGATTTTTGGCTTAGTTCCATTCCACTTGACTCGACGGCGATTGCTTTCCACTTTGACGATGCGGGTGAAACGATCCAAGCAGAGAAAAACGGGTTGTTTGAATTTTCCCTTGCTTAAAAAACATGCTTCAAAATATTATTCTGTGACAAGTTCCTTTGTTTTTCTACCTAATTTAATGAAAGTTTATATCTCAATTCGAATATCTTCAGAAGAAATGAAATTATTAAAACTCGTCGATACTAATGAGTCACACCAATGATTTTTGTTATGAGCATATTTAAAAACTAGGTACTTCAAGGACAAAAAATCTGTTTTTATTTTTTTCGTATCTTCAAAAATGACCGAGATATTAAACGTCAAAGTATGGCCTTCGCGCCAAACTCCGGCGAAGCGGCCGCACGGACGTGTGACGTCATCTCACGACACTGCTATTTCGTCAGTACTTGCCGATACCTACATAGGCTCGTTGCGCTCTCGCGGTTTCGCTTTAAATAATTTGTTTTGCTTATACTGGACAAACAAAATGGTTAGAAAATATTGTATTGTTCCTATGTGTACTAACTCCAGTGAAAAAACACCCCAAAAATTGTTTTTTTCTGTACCATGTAAACTGTTTTATATTTTTGCTAAAGACACCTAATCTAAAACTTAAAGCCCGGTTCAGATACTGTCAAGCGCAAATGTTAAATAGAAGTTTATTGCCTTTTGAACACTTCCTCAAGATCAAGATGCCATATCATGTTCATACCTACCTAGCAATGAACTTCTACTAAACAGTTGATACTATTTAATGAGCAGTTCAATGACCTCAAAGGCGGCGGCGAGCCGAGCGCGGCGGTTGAGTTGGCGTTGGTTTTTTGTTTTGAAAAAAGAACCCATGTTTATTATATCTAATAATATCAAAATTAAAATGTTCGTTTAATTAAAAGTTCTCATTACACGCCCAATCATATAAGACTACCTACAGAGTAGATTCATGCGTTCATATGATAGTCATCAACCTGACTAAAGTCAGAGGCAGGGGTGACAATTTTTTTTTATAATTTTATTTTAAAACTATGTTTTCCAAATTTACACTTGGTAGGTACGTAACACTCATTATTTGTAATGCCAGTTGTAACAAACTTTCAATTTTATTGTTAACTACACACAAAAATATTATTAGTAGTATACGAGTTCAACTTTCTTAACCTGGGTCTAGTTGATGATTATGTGCGTGGCGATCGAGATCGAGGATATCTTAGTAGAGGCTTATTTTACAAAAACACGATGATTAAATTTATAGCACATACACATACACAGACTCTTTAAATATTAATTGCAAATCACTTTTCAAATCAAAACTCCGCATCACCCGCAGACGAACAAGCGTGTCTGTCACGACGTGACGTCAGCGCATAGCGCGCGAAGCAACGCAAATTTAAAAAAGCAGTGAAACTTTATAACGCTGTAACTTCGGTAATTTTGACCCGATTTTGATAAAACAAAAACTATTATTATCAGCATAAGTACACAAATTAAATGCAGTATGTTTAATAGTCATATTTTGATGTGCTGGTGTGACTCATTATAGTAGTCTAGCAATTGCAAGGCTATGAATAAAATTGTTATTCCACGAGCAGTTTAACAAGAAATTTTAATACCATCTTCACAATTTTACAACTTTGTGCAAACAACAGACTTAAACGAGGAAACTGATACTTGATAAAGGTAATTTCTTTGAACAAACAACTAAAGTTTGAAACTGTTCCGTCAACCATTATATTAATAGGGATTACTACAGTTTCACAGTAATCGTATTTTATTGTGGTTTTCTTTGTTATTTTTGCATTTTATAATAGCTTGTTCGCGTGGAAAAATCTTTGGTTGATGAATATCTGCTATTGATTCTTACAATCAATTAGGTTATTATGGAACTAAATGTATGCCAAATTGCTAAATGTGATTAAGATTCACCATGTAATATTTGTTCGAAAAAGTAACATATTTCCAAAAGCGAATTTTTCTACAGTATGTCTATTGAATATTCAGAGCTTGCTATGTAAAATTTGTTCCTAGTTCCTACGGCACTCGCTGATCAAGTTTTCATATAAAATCAATAGTCTATCTATAGAAGTAAAAAATCGCGCTATAGGATATTATACCTCTACATTATCTCCTTTATCTGTTGCGAAAAAATTATAGTATAGGACCGTATCGTATATTTTTCGTTTATTTGGAGTGTTACCCTAAGGTCCCGGCTTCGGGGTTACGCATGAATTTTTTGCTATAGATTTCCCTGCGTTTAGTTATTTACTACTAGGGGTCCCTGCAGGTTCATCCATCTGTGAATTCGTTGACCAAACCTCAGTCGACAATGTGTCAACTACTTTAGAGTAGTTTTTGATTGAATCTGACTTTTAAATCGAATTACGTATCATAAGTTGGAGTATACGGGAGGGTACAAGGTTTTTTAAAGATAGGCATAATAATGCCGTTTTATAAAAAAATAAATAACTGAATATGGCTTTAAAATGAAAGACCAACTAAATGTAATCCAGACTTGACTATAACATACAATTAATAATTTAATAATTTCCCTCCTAGCCCAGATTTTTAAACGAAAAGAACAAAATCCACAGAAATAATTCAACAATTTTGAAAGTATACAGACCATCTCGTCTTGTCTCTCGGGTGTTGGAAGACGAATGAAGTGTTCCAGCAAGTGAATGGATAGCACTAGCAAACTAATAAAATAGATACTTACCTGCTTATTTGCTCTCAACGTGATCCTAACTGCTGCAAAGATTTTCTATAAATAAAGAAGATACTTTATAATACAAATGTTGAGAACATTTTATCTTCACTGAACTGTTCAGTAATAAATAAATATCTAGCAATCGCCAAAAATATTTATCGCTTCCTTAAATTACTCACAAAATCTAATCTCAGGCCTGAAAAAGCGCCATCAAAAATGAAGCAAAAGACAAAATTGCTTCGTAAATTATAGGGACACCCTAAAAAGTCTGAGCATAATCAAATTACTTTTTGCTATCCTTTAGAATCTATTAATCTAAAAACTAGCAAAATAACGCTCCCTCGCTAGCTTGTTCTTGTCGCTGCTCCATTTGAGAACTCAATTAATTTTTTCACAATGACTTTAAAGTTTTAAGCTCGAAAAAACTGGGTGCGAGTAAATCGTTGTAAACCGGCGGCGACAAGAAAAACACAAAACTTGAGTCATTACGGGCGGAGAGGGAAGTCGAGAGTGCGAAGTTTCCTCCGGCCTGGAGGGAACTGTACCCTCGACTGACTAACTGAATCGAAAGTGTTAACATCTTGAGAAATCTTTTGGGCCATTGTTAAGACTCCCATTAAAACTATCTAAGTATGTCGCAATTTCTTCCTCGAACAATACGGTGTTAAAGTTATCTGCTACGTACAACAACGAAGCGAAGTTTTGAAACTATTCAAATGATAAAATTATACAAAACGTTGGAGAAACTTTCCCAGTAGTTCTCGAAATTAGCTTCTATGTACATAATAGGTATATATTTTTGTTGAAAACTTGTTAAATAATTTCCAAGTAAAATTTCTTAACGGGAGCTGCCGCAATTTTTGAAGTCTTGGGAACTATAATTTTTCAACACATTTTACTCGTAATAAAGTTTGCCTTTTTATGTCTGCGAACTTTATTACAGATGCTTCTGAGCCCGTATTTTTCTTTTATATATTGCGTATATAAATTATACCTTGAATAAAACTAAGCAAGCAGACTAAATTATTAAATTGTTTAATCAAAATTCATCATCTAATATCTGATCTGCATAATTTTATTGTCACGTTCATAATGATGACCATTATGTCGGGTAAATAGTTTAATGAAAGCCATCAGTAAGATTATTATCAGTTTGCTGCAACTAATAGATATTTAATCCATAATTAAACAAATCAAATGATGTTAAGGCGGATAATAGCATTGTATTTCCCTAATAGTTATTGGCGTACTCATTTTATGCCGCTATTTAGATCAAACGTCCGTCGGAAGAATTTTCGATGCGCACATTACTTAGTAATAAACTAAAGTGCATCAATGTTCAACGATGAACTGTAACTACTTGCTCTAAACTATAAGTTTCCCACTACTCAAAGGCTAAACTGTAATTCTCAAGCGTTCACTTTCACTAACACGAACCAACCTCAAAATTTCAGTGTCGGAAACTATCGGCTATAATGCAACTAGTTCACTTCGAGCTGTAAATTCAGTTTGTACGGCAATACGACGCATTGGTACTGCAGAGTGGTGTTAGAAACTTAGTAATAGAGTTATTAGAGACTTCTTTGAGAGCCCGTGGCGAGTGGAAAGTAAACATTTCTTGTTTAGCCGCGCTTTCTTAGAAACAAAGGCTTTTAATCAAAGTGTAGGATGACGCGGAAAACTCATACGGCGAGTCGAAGATTATCTTTCAACTTCAACGTGTAGTGGAAAAGGCTTTCTTAATATTTTTTTGGAATTAATGACTTTGAAATGCATATGTTTTAAGTTCTTTGAATTATATGAAGTAAATATTGACTTATTAATAAATGCGGCAGTTTTTTATTATAAGTAATTTTCTTTAAGTAAGTGAACTTTTGTATTTTCACTAGCGGACCCGACAGACGATGTCCTCTCTAAACGTCAAAAAAACATTGTCCAGCGTAAACCATTCTCAGATCCCCTTGAACACACAATCAAAATCGGTCCAGTCGTTTAAGAGAAGTTCAGTGACATACACACACTTACGGAAGAATTATATATATAAAGACAAATCGACCCACCCTGATGTTTTTTGTTGTCGTTTTCTAAATAAATCCTATAATACAGCCAAATATAGACGTCAAAAAGATCCCCAATCAGAGGGTCGTTTAATTTATTCGATAGCCCGCGGCTACTGCAGCTCAGCCAAAATTAAATGAAATCAAAACCGAACGTGACTGTCTCGATGCAGACGCTTCGCCGCGAGCCATCTCCCCCCGTACTGTTTACAAATTAACACTTATTTTATTGTACAGAGTGTTTGAACGAACGTCTAATACAGTTAACAATGATAATGTCTTTTATGGATTTATAACAATGTATAAAAATGTTGCATTTTAGATCTACGTTACAGTGAGACAATGGAGCAATCGCATTACTGTGACTTGTAGAGTCTATAAGCATTATTAAGTGATAAACACAATGATGCGCCTGATTTTGTATTAATAAATAAATAAATATTAATACTATTACATCTACTATAGCTGTATTTTAAGTATTTGACAAAGCTGAACATAAAATTTAAACGATGTTTAGTGATATAAGTACTTAAACGTCTGCAAAATTTTTCGGTGGATAAATAGAGGTAGGCGTTGAGAATTTACCGACTCCATTCAAAAGTGTTTAAATCTAAAAGCTTAAGGTTTCATAAATGTACAAGTTGAACTCAAACGTCAAAATTATCGGACGTTTCATATCTAAGTTACGAACTATAAATTTTTACAAGCGGCAGTTTGAGCCGAAAGCAATTATCCTGAATTGAAGTTTCCTCTACCAACTTACAGTTTCAATAGTTTCTTTGTACTTGATAGTAGTAATAACAGCTGGGGGAATTCAGCCAAAATCATAAATCGACTAAACTTAAAACCACTTCCCAAACACTTTACAAGGTGCGTGGGCACTTGACTCGAGTAATAAAACTCGGGAAAGAGTGCCAAGTCCCAATGTAATAAAATTTAAGGTTTTTGTAATGGTATTAAACACTTCATACGGTTTATTTATGTGGAAACGTAAACTGTTATGTAATCGCTGATTCCATGAGCTTATTTTACGTTTCTGACATCAATTCTAAAATGAAACGTGCGTCTTTGTTTTCCGAACTTAAGCAGAAACGATAAGAATAATAGCAGTTTCGATTTTGGGATTCAGGTTGATCATGATGTGAATTAGAAAATTATTTATCTTTTATTTCTTGTGTATTATCGCACGTATTTTCCATTTAGTTCTTTAATATAGTTTTTATTTTTTTATCAGGTCTAGTATATTTCCCGTAGATATAAAATGAATTATTACGTGTCATAGCCATGCCGTGTGTGCCCGGAGTAGCCTTCATTCTGACCCCTGTAATATCCGGTGAGGGTAGCGAGCTGTTTGCACAATATCCCATCAATTCGACTATAGGTGAGAATGAGACGGATTATAAGGTACATGCTTAATCTACTATAGGAAATGCTCGCTCTTGGAGAAAAAAAAATGGACATTTCAATGCGATGTAACACGAAAAAACCTTCCTTGAAGGTACGGTTGTAAAATTTTTATTCGATTTTCAAGAACAAAAACTCATTGGAGAGGGATATCAAATATTAAAATCACGGACACAAGCATGCACTTGAAAGTTTCAAACTGTAGTAACACGAAATCAATAAAAACAAGATTTACCGTGCACGAAAATGTGACAGTAACTATTTCAATAAAGTGCACCGCTCGAACGACGAACCTCGACTGCGATTAGAGACTTTTACTATCAAATTATACCCCATTTACCGTTCCCTAGTATAAAAATGCATGCAATAAAACGGCAGTAAAATAATGTAGTGGTAAATGTTTGTGGCGGTACCTAGTGCGGGGACAATGACCGTAGTGGGAATCAATGAAATGCTGTTCCATGTCTCCCCTAGGGTGACGTTCACGTGCCTACTCGTATGTATACCCAGTATTATGTATGTGTGTATGTGGATTGTACTATTGTTGACATGTCTCCCGGATATTGTTGCGTTTCGTACAAATCTGTGTTGTTATTTCAGTGGAGTTACAAATTGTTGGAAACGGCTGTGTATGTTTTTTTGGTTGAAACGGTTCTGCGTATCGAAAACTAACGCAGTTTATCCTTTAAACTATCGTCGGGTTTCAGAGATAACCGGCTATTTATACAACGTGTAGTTGCCCCATTTTGTTCTAAAATGTCGAGTCTCTTCTAACTTTTGATCGACTATCACCAATAAGTAGTATATCACGGGTTTAAAATATGTGTTCATGTATAGGTAATATGAAACCACAAAATTAATGTAAACTTTCGAAATTTCCGAGTATTCTGAACCGTCCTGTAACAATGAACACTGAACATTCTGTATGTAACAATCATGCAGTGTGCCTCATGTAACAATGAAATTGGATTTGTGACACAGTTAATGAAGTAATCGCTTCAAGCACATCTCATAATCTTGGAGCCAAACAGAATAGCAATGCGTCTGCTATTTGCAGTAAACAATTCCACGTCACACTTCAATCTAGACGCTCGTCATGAGCAGTCAATAGACTATAATGAAATTCCCAGCCACGTCAGGTATCACAGATTGCGTCCAATATGCCCTGTAGGGGGTGCAGGGAGCACACACGAACACACTACATAACCACTCTAACTAGACCTCCCGATTACGTTCATCTAACTCCGCATAACACGCAATATACAAATGTCGAGAGAGGTGAGGCAGGTTGTGTTTCATTGGATGAGGATCATAGATGTATTTCATGCAATTTCTTGCGCCTGGAGGCAACGAAATGACATGCGGGATGCTTCGTGTTATATCGATGCCAATAATGTTGGCCCCTAAGCGAGACCGTCGAATGAATATAAAGAGGCGAAAGATACAGTAATAACTGAAGTTGGGGTGAAAACAAACTCGGAAAGTTTAGTCATCACGTCAAATAACATATTATTTATGATATTAGAATTGACGTTGATCTCATTTGTGTTGAAGCAACTTTGTTATCTTTGATTAATTATGTCATACATTACGCGTATTTTTTAAGGAAATTATGATTACTGGTTGGTTAGAGACGGCATTTTCTTTATATGTAGTTTCTCGATTGCCCGATAGTCAAATAGAGTGCAAGAACAGAAAAAATTTGAAAGTTTTTAGACTACATCTAAAACTAAAAACTCAAGCTCAAAGAATCTAGATATTTCAACGCAGGCGACTCTTTTGAATGACTTTAAAAATACAGCTCTAAAATCGTGTTTTCACCAACAAAGATAATTCTCTTTTTGGACCCCCACATAAGTTTCACCGCAGCGAGTGATCACGTCGCAAAAAAAAGTTTAAAAGTCCCGTAAAAAGTTTGGCACACAACTCAATCCTCTGCGGGTTACCAAAACAAACACCAACTTTAGAATTAAAGGACATGTCTAGTGAGTTAAAACCTCGGATTATTTGGACAGGACGTTTTTTTCGCTTTTATTTACCTTTTATGTTAGCTCCTATGTTGAAATAAAAAACCGCGTCATATTCTGCGGCTGTCAAAAGGAGCGCAGCAGAGTAAATGTGCGAAAATGAAGATGTATCGCATGTTTACTTACGACGGCGATGGTAAATGTGTTTAATACTAGAGGTCGGATGAGGTATTTGTTATTGCTTTTCTCAAAAACAGCTCAAGCAATTTTGACGTAACGATGTATGACCGAGCCATTTGTATTAACAGCAAGAGATGCTTATTAGATATATCATGAAATTTTGATTATAAAGAAAAATACTGCAGAAATGAATATACGCTGCAGAATATACATTAATAATGTGTACTATTAGTATTTTAGTATGCGCATGAAACAATTTGTTGATCTTAACTTACAATTTTCCTTTCTTTGTTTCCACTTGCCCATAAAATAGGGAGGAGTTACGAAGCCAAATAAACATTTCAAGCCATTGTTTACAACATCTTAATACAGAAAACTCTATTTTAATATGATAAGTAGACTGGAACATGTATGGAACGTTACTATAATCCAACAACTTAGTAGAGAACTTTATAGGCACGGTCGGCAGAGACAAAGAAAATTCAAAATTTAGAGACCCGCAGGTTTATGCAGCTGACGGTGACCTATTTGATACAACTACTTTACTCTGGAAATACATATAACTATCAATTATAATCGACGGCCTCCGTGGCACAGTACTTAATGAGGTCCCCAAGCTTCTACCATTACGCCGAATAGTCGTGGATTCGATTAGAAAAAATATAGTCCGGTTGTGCTTTGTGGTCATTGTTTGTATGTTTGTAAAAGTCCCCGCGACACAAGAGCAATTCTTAGAGCGGGAGCTGTCTGTAAAAAAAATAGATAATCGCGATAAATCCTGTATGCCTTTACCAAGTTAGTTGGACTATAACAAAAAATGTTACATAAATAACGGTGTTTTGCACCACGTGCTTACAACGGTTGCTCCTATGGGCGCCATAACTTCACATTAAGCGACACCCGCTTGTTTTGCAATATACATATTTATACGAGAACTTTATCGTATAGAATTTCATTTTCTGACTATTACCGTTACGAAGGAAATAAAATGGTTAAACGATGAAGCCTGTAAATCATATGGGTGTAAGTTTTGAGGAAGGGTAAGAAATACAATTTGAATGGTTATTGTGATATGTTAGATAACTGTTCTAGCGGTTTTATGTAGTGGAAACCATTTCAATGGAAAACTGTTTAAAAATGATCTACAAGACACATAATATTATAATGTACATAATTCGATATTTTGAAGAAAACAAAAAAGAGTTATTTTTTAGTTTGCTACATAATAATATATTGTGATACGAAACAACTAGAATGTATAAATTACGTTTGTTTTTTACTCATAGAAAATAAAAACCACGGTCCTCGTGCGTAATGGTAGCAGCATAGTAACTCTTTTAACTACGCACAACATTACTTTATAATACCATTCAAATCTTTACTTAAGACCCAAGAACACAAGTCTATACTATCCTGTTCGTCCCTACAGACTATCAATATTAATTATTCCTGTCAAAGTACATCGAGTAAAGTCCTAGACCCCAATCTACTTACTGATACAGCTATCAACAATAGCACATTCTGTTCCGAGATAGGAAAGGGCACACAAATACCAGATTGATAAGTACACAAATAGTATTTCGTAAACGATTTTCCTTAATAGGCTTATAGTATAGTATCTAATTTGTAGCACTATTAATATATTTGCTATTGTTTGAGTGTAGGCGTTTTATCTTGAGCTCGTTTATGTTTTGACTAAAGATTTAAAACGTTTAATAAAATTACTATGTACAAATAACTAGAAACACTCAAGGCATAGTATTTATTTAAAGTAAAGCTATAAAAACTGGATTACAAAACTTATAAAAATATATTTATCATTTTACTTCATTTTAGGCATAGAAATAATATGTTTATATTTTAAAATTAATATGAATTTTTAATGCTTAATGCGTTTTCCTTCGCTGAGAAAGACTTTACTTTTGTTGAGGTCTTAAAAAAGTGGCAATTATGACGTAATAAGTATAATAAATATCTAGCTGAAGCTTATACCTCTATTTAACTTTGTTAGTAACAATCTTCAGTCTCTATAAATTAAATGATTTTCGTCGGAACACTTCTTAAACCACTAAACCACCAAGCGTTGGTAGCTAAGCGACGGTGTCGAGGGTCTACAAAGTCCCTTGGCAACAAACTCAAACCTGTAATATAATCACTTTCAGTTAAATACAGCGAGCCTATAATATTCGCCAGAGCTTTATGTATCAGCAATAGAGAACTGGTGAATAACAATAGACAATTGCATATTTTTTATCAATTTTCGTCACGGAATTTTGCTAAGCTGTGTTACGCATACGTCCACCTGGCTTGTAGGTACCAGTATTTTCCAATCAGGTTAGCAATTTTTATATATTGGATTGGTATAAGCCGCGTTTTCTCAAAAGTGAGATTAGTATTATTAAGCGTAGCATGCATAAAATATATTTCAATACTTATAATTAAGTATGATACGTGAAAATAGTTACCATATACGATTTTTCTACAATAATAATATTATTCAATTCGTTTACATAATTTACCTAACAGATAACAAATGATATAACAGTAAAAATAAAATCACAATAATATTTTGCTTCTTTGTCGATTTCATCTCTTGTTTTGTGATATATCCGACCTTAATGATAGCCGATACATAATATTTTTTATTCATCAATCAAACTGGATATTTATATCAGAGGAAAAAATATAAAATTCTCGGAAATCGTGGGTAAAAACCACACAATGTTTACTACAGCGTTGATGCGATAAATTAATGTATTCTTTGTCAGTTGTTCCGTTCATTTTGCACGTGGACTGTATCAGTTTTGTATACAATTACGAAACATAAGAAATAATAATATAGCTTTGGGTCAAGTATACTGTTTTTTTTTAATTAATATAACCCATGTTTTTACCCATAATTTTAAAAAAAACTAAACATTGAAATACCAATACAGTTTGTGTACCCTTAGTACCTAATTAATATGTAAGGATTAAATAAGTAGGGACATAACTTTAACACGATTTTATTATCCCTATAAATTTTATATAATACATGTATTTGGTTTGAAGTCCTTGCGCTCTATACGCAAATAATAGTTATACATAATGTTTCCGTTATATCCGTTCTATGTACAACATTCTTCAGCAAGCTACTTTTAACTGATTATATTATCCTCTTGGCTAGGCTACCTAGTATTCTGTATAAATTACGTACCCTCGAGCACACTGGTCGATCTCTAGCTTAAGAAGATTAACGACCTAGGCCATTTGTCCAAGAAAAATAAGATTTAGTGTGTGACAATTTTTATTGTAGGTGCAAAATGAAGGAGGTATTACTAGAAGTGGCACACGGGAACGTCGGTGGCGCGTTATGATTTTTAAAGTATCGTGTTTTGATACGAAGAAATGCAGCATCTACATACATTCTACTTCGTCTTTGACCCCTTAAGGGCGATTTCTAGGTTCTGTCAAATCCGGCTGGGACGCGGAGTATCCGATTGGAGGTACCGCGTCCTGGCCACCTTATGGTGACCTCAGAAGGAACACCGTCAGGTTTTTAGTCGGTATGCCCAAGCTACAGCCGGAACGCCTAGCCGGCGGGTGAGCCCGACAGACCCCCGCTTTCCCCCCTGGGGCGGGACATGCAGTATGCAGTATGCAAATTTATCAGCATGCCAAATAGTATTTTAAAAGAATATATTTATTTCCACGAAATTTTAGATATCAAATACTCGGGTACCTCAATACAAGAAAACCAAAACAATGGTATTCAATAGTCCCGAAGTCCTCTACTTTTCAGGAGCTTTCCAATTAAATTACTTCTCAATCTTGTGTTTAATAGTATTCCCTCCTATTATTGCTAATTTCCTTCTATTTTTAATCGAAAACCACATAAAACAAGACCTAGAATTTTCCGTTCACACGAGGGAAAAATCTTTACTTTCAATAATGTGAGTCTGACACGCAATCGGCCTATTCCTAAGCCATTATCTTTATTTCTTTTATCCTATCTGGGCCTAGATATAACGACCCTTTCTCCTACTCGGATGTATCGTATATACTAGCGATTCAGAACTGGATAAAAGTGATCTAGCAATTGATGAAAAATTGCACGAACATTTTTTTCCAATAGTACAAGTAACATATCTATCGACGTTTGGATTACATTAATCAAATAACAACGTGAGGGCTTGCTTTTAAGCAGCGATTTTAACATGGTTTCTGTAAGGTCATGTATTCTACCTACCTTATAACTTGCTAGTAACGAAGGCAAGTATTTCGCGATGTGTATTTTAAATACATCTTAATTTAAATTGTTTCTGACTATATTTTTATAATCAACACGCCCAAATCATGTTTACCTATATGATAATATTCATCACTCAATCTGGAAAAAAAATCTTCACCTTTATTACAACCCGGAGACATTAATATTAAACTTCCTTTAGGTTTCATGATTTTCCGACTACCAATATATGGAATAAACAATAATCAAATCTGCTGAGAACGCCTAACACTCACATCGGTTCAAAGCCGAAGGAACTAATTATTAGCTCAAACGTAAGCAATCCCAGTACCTACATAGCGAGCAATTTCAAACTAAACGTCATTACTTTAACCTGCACCACATTTGCTTCGGTAATGTAAGCCAATTAATTGAGTTCATAGCACTAATTAAATTAAATAGACTTAGTTGTACATGGTTCATGAATTAATGCTTGCGTTTGAGTTCGCCGATGTCGTTGGTTTTTATAAAAGTATAAGGAAGACTTTGCGGCTGGCGTGTTGATTGCAAAATAAATAACTGCTGAGCATAGGTCTCTTTCTAAAAGAAGATCAATTTAACAGTTTGGGAGTAAGATTCAGATAACCTATCTGCTAACTAAGGTGACTGCAGTTGCATGAAAACAACTGTCAAAATTTTATCTGATAGGCAATCCGGAAGTAATGATGCCGGACTTTAGAAAGGGAGCAGAAAGTATTCCTTCAAAGAGAACAAGTGAAAATGACGTATGAGCATTTTGTGTGTTCTTAGGTTTATTAACAAATGAGACGACGTCAAAAACTTCAAAGGAAAAAGCCTTGAAATCAAGCTTATTGCATCAAAATTTTCTCCATAGATACAAGGTAAGAGGAGACCTTATTATTAATTAGGTATTAGTAATAATATTAGTCTACGATCTGGCCGCAATTATCAGCTGTTTTGAATCTGTGTTAGTAGGTAAATTAGTCGTCCTTAGCAGGCGACTATCGCGATTGTATCTACGACCTAATTACCCGATTATGCTTTGATATTGCAACTAGCTATTCAATCCACGTGCAATCAGGATTCCTTTGATTAATTCAGTATTGAATAACTTTTTATATAAATGAAGTAAAACGGTTGATGAAAGTGTTCCCTCAAATGTAATAAATATTGAACAAAGATGGAGTTAGAAGAACTAGTTAGGTAAACTGTGAGTCGTATAAGCACACAATTGTAATGAATTATTTAGTGAATTTATTAAAAATATACTTATTCTTCCTGTTCTTCTAATTTGCGTCCTACATATAGAGGCAATGGCTTTACTTACTATTTATTGTATCAATGAAAACACAAGCTCTGAAGCATCCCTGCAAGAATCTTGGGATGCATTTTTAACATGCTCATTTGCGCTCTATGTGAACACATCCTTACTTGCAAGAGTTCCGTTGACATTTCTCATACAAACGAATGGACGATTAATCCCATATCACATGGTAGTGCAAAGCTTCATCAGCAATACGTCGTGCACAGATTATCACTGGTTGGAATGAACGAGACTAATTTCCAACCCCTTTAACGAGACATTTTAATTCCGACTGCTTTTTGTGCCGACACAGTTTTACTAGTTTTGGTTTAATAATTTGTGCAAACTTTTATTAAAACACCCAGCTGTTTAAATTGCTCAGAGGCGTATAAATGAACATTTTATGCTAGTGACTAGTTCAGTCAAGATGTTAAAAGTGCCTTTGAAAATATATTTCATGTTACAGGAATTTCTCATAAGCATATTTCTACTTAAAGATTTGCAACTCAGCTGAAGGAAAAGTTCTTAAAACTTTCCTTACATCGCGTAAAGTATGAGATTCCTATGTCTCGCCTTGAGGCATATATTGGAAATATCCAATCGTAGTCACAGAGACGCATCGCAAAACGAATACCCGGATACTATGATTGCATTTGAATTTGATTTTGCAGCATAGGAAAAAATGTCTACCGATACGGCGAACTGAGGCACACGTTAGCTTCGAAATATAGATATGAGCGATCTTTTTGGCTTAGGGCACAAATAAAAAAAAAATAATTGTTTTCATTGTCAATTGCAAAATATCAAATGCAATGTAAGTACGTGCAATATGCAATAAATAAAAACTAAAAAATGTTTTTTTTGTGAACATACAGGCAGCCTGGCTTAACACTATCATTGAAGTTTTAAAAATAGATAGTAATAAAATTCCAAACACGATAAAAATATTGTTATAGCGTCAATTTATTTCATGGTTCGTCTGTTATAAGTTTTATAGGTGTCAAACAAAATTAAATTGTATAAGCATCCGATATCAGAAAATCCGGCTTTTTGTGGTAAAATACGATACTACTTTATTCAAAAAAGTCTGTTCGTGGTCACAGCTTCAGATAAAGCCGTCAACGGAGACTTTATTAAGTTAGGGCGAAGATTTATTCGGGCCCTTTTTGCTGGAGTTATCCATACCATAAATCCCATTTTGCCTCTGCTAAGCGTTTTATCGGACGGCCATTCTGCACGCAAATCAAATTAAAGGCCGATTAGACGACTCTAGAGCGATGCATGACCTAGATAAAGAATTATATAGACGACATTTTCGATATATGGGACGATCGTGATAAAAATCTGTACATGAAGTGCCACGGTGAGTAATCTATGATGTCATTTATGTAACCAATTGTGATCGTAATTGTATTGCCGACATAAAGGTCATAATAGCGTGCGTGGATCTGACAGGAGCGTTCTTTGTTGCCAACTATTCAATTAATCTTAATATTTCATAACCTTTTGTTCCAAAATAGTTTATTAAAATAAAGGTTTGGTAGAATAAAGAGTAATACAGTTCGTAAATGTATTGTTTAATAAATAATAGAATAATTAAAGTATAAGAACATTTTGAGACGTTATTGTTATATGAACACAAAATTGTGTGTTTATTATGAAATCACATTATAAATAAGCTTAAGGGTATTAAATACTCGTATACACTTAATTACAAAGAAGCATAAATTAATATAATATAACGCCTTTGCTAAAAAGACAAAATGTACTTAGGCCCTTTTTGCTCCCACCTTTCTGTCCTATCGTTCTAATGAAGCCTGTGAATTGATGACGTCATCCGATCTCACAGCTTATACGATATGTGTATAGGAAATTCCCTTTATTAGTTATCGCATTCTGCTACGATCTACTTAGAAACAGCCTCTTATCCAACTGACACGTGTCTGCGTTATCTAAGCCATTATAATCGATGAGTAGAATATTATACTAGGAGAAGTCGGATATAGAAACCATAGTAGGAGCAAATAACAAAGCCTTTTGATATAAAAACGTAAATTGAATTTATTACATTAAAGAATTCAACAATGCTGATAGCGAATGGGCCAAGTTATTGTGAATATCGCGACCTCATTTTCGTTATATATTGTTAACAGCTCAGTTAAAACGCTATTTAATAAATTCGGTCATTAGCTATAAATAGCTTTGAATACAAACATTTCTCTTCCACAAATGTAGGGCGCACATTATATACAATTTATAGATTTTTATATTTATAACAAAGTGTACACTGAGTCATTATCCTGAACAAAACAAGGATTTATATATCATAACAAATTACTCATCTGTTCACTCACAATTATTGTTATTGTAATTACAAGTTTATCTAGTAAATTAATAGCTCCGTGATACTGTCGTGGAATCTTTTTGAGATCTTACCCTCATTAGTCCCTTTCGTAAGTCGATAGGTTTAATACATATCAATAAAACAATATACACAGTTGACAATAAGCTCATTTTGCTTTAAACTCCTTAAAATTATGCCATAGTACTTCGCAAAAGCTGACTGTAAACAATTGCAATTAAACTTATATCCCTACTTTACATTCTCATACACACAATTTTAATATTCCACAGAAAAAATGCAAACGTTCAATTTCTAACTTTTCTCATTTTACGTCGGAGTGCACTTTATGCCTTAAAAAGAACTATTAAACATTTGACTTCCTCTCACAAAGTATTTTAAAAGCTAATAAATTGGTATCATTCAAGAACTAGTCCGTAGAACTTTATAGAGAAAATAATTTCCGCTTTAAAATCCTACGAGCTAACTCGTTTTAAAATGTTACTAGACTTTACAGCGCCATAACTTCAGTGCACGTTTACATCATTATAAGAATGAAACATACCCTTTAGAGGTATTTTTGGACGGATTGAGCAAGTAACATAAATTCAACAATATTATTTTAACACAAAAATACCTCTTAAAAAACTAAAATCGTATACTTTTTCTGACTTAAAAACACATGCACCAAAATCCCTCTCCAGACGAAATCCACACGAGTCGCGTGTTTCAAATAGTACGATTCCAATGTACTCCTCTAAAAGCTCTTCACTTGCATTTTCGGGGAATTATCGCTCCTGTACGGGGGCTTTTCAGCTCAGCATTCAAAGGGTTACAACCCCTATATGCACGAGCTTGATACTTTAGATGGTATTATATGATCATCAAGCACGCAGAAACGTTGCACAAATATAGTCATCAATGATTTCACATCGATTTTGTAGTCCATAAGTCACTCCACGTGGCACTTTATTTCACTGATAGTCTTTATTTTATTCGTGTTGGCTCACCAAGTATCTGGACAATATTCGATGAGCTCTGCCACAGTGCAAGGATTAAGGCAACATGCATCGGCTATTTGTCGCTTCACTCTTCCTGTAAACGCCATTGAAGCTCTCTTTCCACGTACGCGGGATAGACTGTCCGAAGGTACATCACTGATCGGCATGCTTCCAGTACAAATGTGGAATATCAATCTTGACAACGATCTGCTGCACATGTCTTTTATCATCGTATCCATGGTGAGCGATTCACCGTCAACGATTTCCGTGAACAAGAACACGACGTATATAACTGTACGGATTTTCGCGTTAGCAGGAAACATTTTGATCGGAGTTTAGGTCGTATCTGCTGACTGGCGGGGGAGAAACTGGCGCTTCCGTCTAGAGTACGATACAGGCGATGTCTCTGAATAAATAGATTTGATAACCTGTGTCAACGGTGACAACAGAACATACAAAAGTTCAAAACAACAAGTCGGAGAGCCCTCGGTGTCAAGACGAGTCTGTAACGATTTGATATTTATAGAATTTAGATAACGAGTTGTTTTTAGAATTTCGTGGTTGGTACGACGGACCCTCGCTTTTGTTTGTTAGTTAATTTGTTTGTGTACTTAATAATTATGTCAAGTATCATACGAGATGGTAAATAAAGCATAATATTGACTTGAAGACATTTGAGGGCGGTTAGTCCATTAGTGAAATGATGCCTACAGACGGTGCGTTCTTCATTTTTAACTGCCTGACATTTTTATTTGAAGCTGGGAGAGAGAAGACTCGTTAGCGCCTTTGACATTATAATCTAATAGAAGAGAATCTGCTCCAGGACTACGCCTTTTCAGGGAACTAAAAGCCAAGTGAAGTAAGTGAGTTAACATCTGAACGAGTGAAGACTGGCTGTACTAAAATTTTTGAAACATTGTGTGAACTATCGTTTAAATTAGTAATTCCTGTCCTAAATACTGTCACGTCCAAGATTACCGAATCTCACTGGTTATTTACCAAACAATGTAATTGAATTTAAAAACAGTTTGTCACAACATAATATTATTTTGTAGCAGTAAAAAGACGTTATAACGAAATAAGAAGTCCCCTTATTATTAAATTTAATACGCAAAAATGATGACGAAATAGCGTATAAAAGCAGAGGCAATATAAAGGGTAGTAATTTGTGTGGGTAGTAAATATTCTTTAATACATTTTTTAGAGTTTATTTAGGCGTCTTTGTTGTAATAATAACATAAAGAGAACATTTCGGCTCTTTGTGCTCTTAAATAAAAAGTGATTACTTGTTTCACATAAACCTGACGTAAGACGTAAATTGCTGTATTCTTATAAAATCTAACGCTTAAATTATATACTATGTTTTCAGGATATTTTATGAAAGCTAGTGCAGAACTTATATAGCAACGCAGCGTTTAAGGATTGTATGCGAGGCCAAGTTTTGCGCGCAAACTGTATAGTATAAAGCTTTTCTACTTTTTCAATCATAAATCCTAAGGAATACTCCACCTAAAAGTACAGATAGAAGTCGATAGACTTATACGATTCTTCTCTACGAACCATTATTAATTGTACAACTGATACGTAAAGTATTTACTAACTAAAAAGTAAAACGTGGGAGTTATTGTTTTCATTACTTCAATAGAAAACCTGTTTCCAATTATCTTCCCAGACAAAAGCGTATGAAAATGCATAGCAAACAACAATTATAGCACCGCTGTCTATTTAAGTCAACGTTCGTTGTTAATTATAGCAATTTTGCTTCACAAAAGATATATTTGCAGACACACGACACACCCAGGCAAGAAAACCCTGTCTAGACTTGAGATAACAGTTGTATTATTATTTAACAATGCAATCTGCTGTCGTTATAATTAGCAGGCATAAAAGGAAGGACATACAAGAATAGGCGTTGAACGGCGAACGCCTCTTGAACTCCGATCGGTAAATGATCTGTGAGGTTAAGTTGCTTTTTGTTTTGTTTCTATTTATATTACGGCTGTATATAATGCCTTTCGGCGTAATTATGTTGTGAAATTAAAACAAATTTTTAATTTCACTACTTAAAAACGCCGAAAATGTTATAAGCTTTTTTTTGTAATAGACAACCCTTTTATCTAAATATGAAGGCATGTGAGGTTGAGGAAGACGACATCAAGGATAGGGCGAATTGGAGAGAGAGTATAAGGAAGGCTGACCGTACCACCATACGGAACAAATAGTCAGGAAGAGAGAAATACTGCCCTTTTATTTCTTGTAAAATATAGGTGATATAAAAGGTTCTAAAGAGAGTTCTAAAGGTTCTAAACACTTTATAGTAATAACTACGTGTACTCTATTTGGATAGCAGTCCTTACTGCAATAGTATCCCATTCGATTATCACAACAATAATACGAGTAGCAACGTAAACAATCCCAAGCATTTTAGTGTTGACAATGGAATTTTTCCTTGTTTAATTAAAATAACCAGCCGTTGTAACATTTATAGCGGAATAAAAATACATTTTTATCTTGACTCCTTGCAAATAAACAAGAGTAATGCTTTTTCCACGACGATCTCGAAGTGAAGTGAAAACATCGTTGTTCTCTACAAATTACAGAGATTGTAATAAAATGGAGACGAAGTGATTTGTTTGCAAACTACACTCTTTAATATGCTTTTATTCCGCATTTTATATAAATATAAAGTTGACTGCTTTGTGTGTTTTTGACTGCGTGGTCGGGGTTTTACCAACACGGTTGCTTTGTCATTTGTGCACACATCATCATGCGGGCACTCATATTAGTTTCGGGTCAATTATTGTTTGTTATATTTGTATATTCAAACTCCATTTTCATTGAACAATTCCGCTAAATTTAGTATTTCACGTGAACAATACAAACATGTCGCTAGGATGCCATTCTTCATCTTGCATAATAAATACAACCTTTCCCTTACGAAATACACCTTCGGTACTCCAGTACAATTCCCATCAGTTATAATCCCGCATAAACCAACGGTGTGACAGGCCTCGTAACACCGATGCATTACATAAACAATGCCACTATACT
Source organism: Anticarsia gemmatalis (assembly GCF_050436995.1). Classification (NCBI taxonomy): domain Eukaryota; kingdom Metazoa; phylum Arthropoda; class Insecta; order Lepidoptera; family Erebidae; genus Anticarsia; species Anticarsia gemmatalis. The sequence continues at coordinate 5,840,668 of NC_134758.1, forward strand.
GTAATACAGAATTTCACCTGAGAGCAGTGAGAGCTATGTCGCGAGTGTCACGAATGTCGTCAGCCGCTGATGTAGAGCGGCAATATATTCGCGGTGACGTCGTGCACCTTCAGATAAACGCTATACAATACGCGTCTATGTATAGTGTGTGAAATTTCCGTGTTATGAAAGGCGTAGATGGAAACTGAACAGTTGCGGGTTGATTAAAAAATGCAAATGATGGGTGCGTGAATGGGTATGGTTTGTGGTTTTGTGTAAGGTTGTTCGAAATAATATGCAGGTGTGAAATAATGGGACCATGCGTGGTCCCTTCAAGGAGCTATTGTTTATTTTGATCTAATGGAAGGGCTTGGTATAATCCTTACACCATGATATAAACTATGGTATATGCAACACGCATGGTTCTTTTATTCACACATTTACCGCAGCAACTTTTTTGTAGCCGTTATTTAATGTTTTAGTTTTGGTAGCTATTTGCTGACAATTGTCAACTAAAACTAGGGTCCTAAATCTAACAATTCTTGCTCGACATTTCTGTATGTTTATCAAAACTTTCCAGAACATTAGATTTAATCATTCACTTCAGATACTGGCTCTAATTAATTAACGAGCTGTAATTACGATGACAGTAATGAAAACACAAAAACAATCACGTTTTAGTACTTTATCATCACATTTACAACTCGTGTAACGTCCACGGGTTATACTAAAATGTTAATTCTACAAAATTGTTTAATTACTACTGACTTTTGGCTTATTGTTAGTCATAAGTTATTAATAACAGAATTTTTGCTAAGACAGCATCTGATTGCATAAACACATGTTGTTATTTATAAATGTAAGAGCGCGTACGCACTGGAAGTGCGCGTACATTAGTATTACACGTAAAAATCATCTATGTACATAATATTGTAAATTTTAGAAAACTTAATAGTAAAAATAACTAACCGATTGTAATAAGATTTGACTGTAAAGTGCGGTGTTCTACAATCAGTCAGACAAGCGGGCGTTTGACATATAAAGTTTTTTGAACAATGTAGTTCTTCCGGAGTCCGCTAGGGGCGCTGATCAGATTTTCATGACAAATTTGTCGATAGCCACCCGTCTGTCGGTACTCGATAGAAGTAGGGAAGCGTCCCGCCTAGCAGTTTTTATTATCTCAGTAACATACTATAAACATAATGCAATTCGCAGTTGCCCTATTTAAACCAATTCGTAGAAAACCCACATATCATTGTCAATATCCGCAAAATAAATAAAAATATTCTTTGTTGTAAATATTATTGTTCCATTTAATTCAATATTGTAACGGTTTGTTGTTGTATCAGAATCCAATCTTTATAATATATCAATCGTAATGGCCTATTTTTTATCATCAAAAATATTTATATCGCAGTCACGCTTCGATTTGACTATTTTAAACAATTGTGTGAAAGATAATAAGTGTGTCAAAGTTCATTGTCATTGGTCGTAATACGATTTATTTAAAGGAGATTTTACACTGGGTAGGGTGTAAGATTAAGTTTGTTTGTTCATCATAGAAGAAAACTGTTTTGAGTTGGACTTCTGTAGTTAAATAAATGAGTAAATTCTACTTGAGTTCTATTTTAAACTAGGTTTTGGATGAAATTAGAATTCCTCACAATACATGTAAACTATAGTTATGTCTGTAGTAAGTAGCTCAATGTATCTAAATATTGAGTAATCTTTAAATATTTTTCATAATCAACTATTATGATTATACAATTTTTATACAGGCACTAGTTTCCCTTGATTTCCTTTGCAAGGATAGATTTTCCTATATAAATAACAAATGAGTAAAACCGCACTCTTTAAATAGTTAACTAAAATATAAAAATATGTTTACATTACATCCATTCCATTGTTATTAATTCTTTTATTATGAGTTTGTTATTCCCACTCGATAATAATACTATTGGAACTAGTAAACATCGTGACACTTACGTAACATTTTTTTTAACCTGTTACTGTCTCACTGCGGGGTAAGGGGCTCCTCCCAAACGGGGGAGGGGTTAGGCCTTGAGCCCACCACGTTGGCCAAGTGCGGATTGGGGACTTTGCATCCCCTCAATAAATGTATTAAACAAATTTTAGGCATGCAATGTTTCTCGAAGGTTGGCCCGCATTCAAGGCGGGCCATCACCGGCTGGGACGCGGAGTATCCAATTGGATGTACCGCGTCCTGGCCACTTTATGGTGACTGTTGATGGAACACCGTCAGGTTTTTAGTCGCTATGCCCAAATTTAAAAGCCGGAACGCCTAGCTGGCGGGAGGGCCTGACAGACCCCCGTTACCTGCCTGGAGCGGGACATGCAGTAATGCATTTTCCTGACAAAAAAACGATGTTTTCCTTCACCGATAGAGCAAGTGATAATTATTTATTTATTATTACATAACATTGGCGATATAAAAACAATGTGTTTGAGATAAAGATCTAACAATCACGTCAAGTCAAAGGGCACGATATGTTTTCACTAGAATTGTAAATGGACTTTACTCGCATGGTATCTCAAACACTCATCACTTAAAAACAACTAACTGATAAGTTTTTCATTCATTCATCGTATGGTAAATCTACTGGCAAAGTTATTCAAGCTTATAGGCCTTTGACATGGCAAAACGACTGTTATCTTGATTGATAATAACTGGAACCTACATTTTAGGTGCTATCCGAAGCACGAAGACGCTCAGCTTAGATGCCACAAGTGACAAGGCCACCCATCGATAGAAGATCCGCACTAATGTTGCTTAAACCACTGATCGTCTACCGACCTGTGAGTGCAACGATTTAACAGTCCAACCACTTACAACCACACAACAATTTTTCAAATCGGACCAGTAGTTCCTGAGATTAGCGCGTTCAAACAAACAAACAAACTCTTCAGGTTTATAATATTAGTATAGATAGCATGTTTGATACAATAGCTGCTGCTACTTATTTTGGAAATGCACAGAATTATTAACAGTAATCAAGATAGATCTTGCATGCCAAGGCTTTCCACTAAGTTGTCGATCTACAATGGACTTTACTCTCACGGTGTGTATCTTAAACGCTCATCACTTCAAAACAACTCGCCGATAAGTGATAACATTACTTAGTCACGTGTCATCACCTAAATTTTAATGTCACTGGCATGAGAATAATAATGACATTGCTTATCTGTTGCTAACGACAATATTACTTGATTGATGTTTACTTTCAATAATTTTATCCTGTTTGGGAATGGTTATAGCAGCAAATAGACAATTAGTGAGATTCTCTACAGTCGGTTCTAACGAGTATCGAGAATTTGACGTTTCAAATGTTCTGCAAAATAGTTCCTACGCCGCCCGCTGGAGGCGCTGATTCAATTTTCATACAAACCGGGTAGCTATCGATAAATTGATAGCTACCCGGTTGGAGATAAACAATAGTGGTAAAAAATCGCGCTTCAGCACAGACTGATTTGAAAGCCATTAAAAGTATAGATGGCGGCCTCGTTACACGTGTACAAGTTTACCCAACATTGTAAAATATTAGTTCTCCTAAAATGAGCAAGAGGCGCTAATCAGTTCTGCACATTAGACTTCTCACATTCAGTTTATTCCTGGAACACCATGAGCCGATTGACCAAAGATTGATTTAAGAACAGTGCCTGTACTACGTACTTTCCTTACTTTCCTTAAAACAATGTGTACTTAACTTTCCTTAAAACAATGTGTACGGTCAACTGAACAGTTTAATATTATATCGTCTCATAACCATAACCTCGTCACATATCATCTCTTTGTAGTGGCAACCTCTACACCATGGTCCAAATCTATATTACTTCAAGCATTCCAAATAAGAGTTACTCGCCATACCAAAATACCATAAATTAAGTAATAAACTATATCGATTTACATAACAACATAATAATTCACTTCCAGCTCACGAATCGCACTGTTAAAAATAAGTCTTCCTCGCTGTTAACGGTCGATGCTGAGCTGTTTGCATCCAACGGCTTCCCGCAATTCTGAATGAGTCACGCTGCGCTTTCCGCTACAGAATGAATTATGAACTTGCTGAAACGATAATGGAAAATACTGTGGAAACTTCAATTCTTTTTAAGTGAACTAACCAGAAGATGATCATGGAAGTGGAATACAAATGAACTGTTGTATCAAGAACAAAATAATTTCTTAAAGTTGTCTTATTTGCGCATGAGTCGGCAATGATAATTCAGTGCAGACACAAATACGACGACTTTCTTTATAAAGCACCTTCAATCCGGACACTTGCCTTCAGACCCAATATTTAAGGTTTAAAATTACATAATAAAACATTAGTAGGCTCCCCAAAAGCATTTGGACAATTGTAGTTCCTTTAGAATTCTATTCGGTGTTGACATGAATGTCTTGACATCACCTTGGCTGTAGTCTCAAAAAGTCAACACCTTTTTCAGTCTTAAAATTACTTGCTACTTGGTACTTAGGTCACTATTTATATTTTGAGCCTTGACGAATCTGATTGTTTTAGACCCCATTTGGTTTTTTCATCGTAAAGTTTGACCTTTTTGACCACTACATTCCTAAGAAAGTTTTGAAATCTGCGCTGAAAATATTTTCAATATCGTCGATCGAAAATCGTAAGTGTGCGGGAAAATTGTATTAGAATGTTAACATTTTCGTGCAAATGTTTTTTACGACTTTCGACGTGACTTATAGAAACAGTCGTGTCTATATCGACTTATTTATTATTTTGGTGATAAAGTCCGATCCTTTGAAAATTTAAAACGCTAATATGTAGAGTTCTATCATGAATAGTTTTCCCTCACCAATGAAATTTCTAAAGGTCGTCCAAGGTCACCAGTTGTGTCCGGAAAAATCGATGCTGTGCGAAAATTAATTATGCATTTTCGTTTCCTGACACATCGATAGATCGATACAATCCTATACATTATTTCCACTCTTAGATATAAAATATTTGGTGAGAACATTTCCGTTTAGAAGTTTTTTTCTTAATGAGCCAATTTTTTTTCTACAAGAATTCGCAAAGGTACTCGCGCCGATTAGTGCGAACAAATGCTTGAAAATTCTATCGTTTTGCTTCAAAATACATGTATCAAATCGTGACAGACCACAGATCTAGGATCTATGCGCATGAGTTGAAAAGTAAACGTCAGTCGACTTTATGGATGCATTAAGATGAACCAAATCCAGAAAAAGTTTTTCGCACTCGAAGCACTTCGAAACAAATAGTCCCTTGATTTTTTATAAAAACTTTGTCACTGCCCAAAATGTCTTTAGAAAAATGTAGAATGGTTAATTTTTATTGATTTACAATCAAAAGTTTACCGATAGACTGGTTTAAAATATGGAAAAACCACAAAATCCTACAGGTCGAGTGCTATAATGACAATGCCCACACCAACACATCTTGTTAAACAACCGGCTGTTATGTGCTCGAAAATAATCGAATAAATTAGTTTCTCGCCATACACTACAGTTTGACATCAAATGACTTTATTTAGTTCCAAAATGTCAAGAATAAATAGCATTAACCTTGATTTTTCATCGGCACAAGAAACAGGTTATGCTTTTAAACACCCTGTTTTTGAGGGGTCTTCGGGAAAGAAAAAAAAATATTAAAAAAATATTTCGATCGGATAAAAATCTATCTAGATCATGCATAAGAATACCCGAGAGCACGATAAAGTAGTTTTCACTCACATATTTACCTTTTATCATAGTTAGGCTCAAAATATAAGTAGTGGCCCACGTATTTACCTATAGAGGAGACATACAAGATGTTTTATCGCCTTGTTTTATGGTAAATATTCACAATAACACAGTAAATGATGCATAATAAGAGCACAAATACTCTGCTCTGTGGCAGAAGCTATCTGTTTGTTCTTGAATGCCGCCAGACGCGGTTATATCACGACTGGACGCTAAATATTTGCTTGTACCCAGTATAATGCAGTAGCATTAGGCCGGTGCAGATCCTATTTACCTTCATACGAGTATCCAAGGATTTGTTTAAGATAAGCTGTTTATTTGATGTGAAATGGGGGTCGTTAGGCAATCAATTTGGTAATGCGACAAACAAGAGTATAAGAACTAAATATTTAGTTACATTACGCAATATTATTTAATGTCTAGACTTGTTTGTTGGCTCGTGACATTTATTTTATTCTTGGTCTATAAACTTAGAGTAATGAAGTTAAATGTATACTAGGGGACCTATTACGTATCTTACTTGAGAACTATTTGAAAGTCATTATGTTGTACATTGTTTTCTCACTAAATTATAGTGATTAACACTAGTCGTCAACCGAGATACGTAATACGCGTGCTAGTCCATACTATTAAGAGTAAAACACATCCAATAACACAAAGGCACATTTTTTACACATGTCAGTGTTTGGTTTTTTCCGAATATGCGTTTATTCGCATTATTTTTATATGTGGATCTTTTTGCATATTACTGTACCTACTTTTCAGTAGAAAGTGTTTAAAATCTTGCAAACATAATCATCACAGACACAACACCAGTGTTAATACACGAAACATTCGAAGCGTCTGCAAAATTAACAATAAAAGTATGAAAAGCTCATTCGCAACAGTGCAAACGAAACAGAGCATTACTTAAACCGTCTCTGTTTAAACAATAAAAGTACCACGTCATAATCCTCCATATTAACAGACGGATTAAAACTTTAAAAACGTACTGAAACCGAGAATAAAAATCCGTTTGATGTGTACAGTTTTGTTGAAACAATCTCTCTGAATTTTCCTTTGGCAGCTGCATTTTGTAGTATGAATTGTAAGGCTGTAGCTTGATGATGCTAGAATTAAACAGAGCGCTGTTAGCATAATTTTCGAACTGTTTTGGCATACAATCGAATTTTTTTAAGGAAAATCTTACTAAACACCTAAAGTGTAGATTTTTTATCCCGTGGTCAAACATTTATTACCGTTAAAGTACACACTACGCAGTGTTTAGTATTCGCTCGTCGTGTTTTGTTTGATAAACATGTGTTGCTTAATATTAAAGTTATCTATCTAACAATACAGAATCACAGTAAAAGCAAAATAATACCTAATTATCAGAGATTAATAAAAACTTATCGTTTCAATTCAAATCAAGTTCGTAGAAAATATAATTGGTAAGGAATTTATTATATTTACCAAATAATAAAGCGTTTCAGCAATTCTAGGTCTATCATAGTTTCATGGAAATTCTTGATAATGACAGGCACGCTAAGGTTCTAAATATTTCCACTGAAATGTGAATAACGAATTGAGATTGTATCAAAATTACGACTTTCATAAAAACGTATTTAATTGTGCGGCATAAAAAATACTTTTGAATAGCTAGTTGTGGTATTTGAAGTAATGAAATCTGGGGGCACGGAAGTGCCCCCGCAAGTCGAGCAAAAAAAAGAGGCACGGCCGTACCATCCTTTTCTCGAAGCAATTCGGGCTATTTTCGACCCCCCTATAATGTCGTTGTGGATAAAATAAGAAGCCTGAATTTTCAGCAACTAATTATTCATTGTATAAACACGGTATATTTAAAATTTCAGTCAATTTGAACCAGCAGTTTAAAAATGAGAACTTGTTAAAATTTTGAATTTTGTCACTCACTGATTCACTGACTCACTGACTCACCGATCATCAAAAGTCTAAGGTACTTCTAGCAGACTTAGAAGCTTAAAATTTTGAATACAAATAGGGTTTAGTGTCTTAATCATGGGAAAAATGCAATATTTTCTAATTTCGGTCCAGTTTTCTAAATACACTAACTGCAACATTAACTTTGTAATCCCATATAAATGTATAAGATTACAAGATTACATTTGCAGTTAAGAATCATTATTACTGTAGAAAATAATAAATAATAGGTGTAGATAGGTACATACTATATGAGGTATAACGGGAGGGGGTATAGGGTGGGTAAGGGTGTTTAGCCCATGAAGCTGAAAAACATTCCCATAGGAAAATATGTTGAATTATAAGAAAAAACGTCTTTCCATACAAATTGGACTTATGTTCGTTCTACAAAAAGAAGTGAGATGCCACCAAAAACATTCTGTAAAAACTCAAGTCTCGCAGCTCAGACTTTCTGGCGTAAAAAGTGATGAGATCTATATAATACCAAGTCGATTAATCTATTTCGTCTCAACTTAAAGGACCTTCTGTCTTAAGTTATTACATAAGTTATTATCATGCCAATATTAAAAATATTTTACGTTTAAAACAAATAGATCGACTTGGTCATCGCATGAAAACACAAATTCGTCATTAAAATTTCAGGAGCATTAACTTCTCGTCGTGCTGTGTAGTGTAATACATACAAATCATGCGATGGCCAGGTCGGTCTATTTGTTTTAAACGTAAAATATTTTTAATATTGGCATGATAATAACTTATGTAATAACTTAAGACAGAAGGTCCTTTAAGTTGAGACGAAATAGATTAATCGACTTGGTATTATATAGATCTCACCACTTTTTACGCCAGAAAGTCTGAGCTGCGAGACTTGAGTTTTTACAGAATGTTTTTGGTGGCATTGCTTTTTCTTGTCAATAAGTAAAGGAGAATGGGCACTCCTGGGCGGTCGGCGGCCATTAATGAAAGTAGTGTCAAATTAAAGTAATGATAACTAGGAACAACTTTTACTAAGAACGTTTCGCTGCAATCCTTTCAGGAAACAATATATTGACATGTAAATATAATGGAATTTCATAGAACAAATACAATTATTTCATGTCTGTAATGCATTTAATGTTGTGTAATAACGTTACATCTTCTTATAACGATTGCAATGCCATCAAAATGAACAATAATCGTAACTCGTATCTATCTATCATATGGTTCACCTAGTTTCAAAGTTGTTCAAGCCGCCCGAATGTTATCTTAGTTGACAACAACCGGGACCGACTTTTTACGTGCCCTCGGAAGCACGGAGAAGCTCAGTTCAAATACCACAATGCGGTCACCCATCTATAGAATGACCGCGCCAACGGTTGCTTGACCAACGGATCGTTTACCGACCAGTGAGCGCAACTGGCTATAAACGCCTCGTTTTTAAGCTGAGCATTCAAGACAGATAAGTGGTCTCAGTGAATATATTATAGAAGAGCAAGATGTTTACTTGTTACGATATTTATATATTTACATGTTATGATTGTTCGAATATTAATAATGTCTACATTTGTATGCAATAATATAAATAGTACTTTTTATTTAATCTCCGAATATAAGCCAAAAATATGTTTTTATACTATTAAAAGTGCTCAAAAACAAAAATGTATTTTGTTCGTCATATAAGTGCGTCGCGGCAATAAAACTTCTACACGGTAATTATAGGACTAAACTACATTAAAAAAACAAAAAATCAAGTTTGGCCGCGGATCGCCCAGGCTCCATACTATTTTGCCCATTCTCCTTTTTAATCAAAGCATAAAAGGCTTGTTTTGGTAATCGATATGACGAGAAGATAGGGATACGAAGAGAAAATCTCATGTCAAGAGAACAGAATGATACGTTACTATCTCCCTTGTATCCATAAATAATTTTTAGTCTTATTTAGTATATTAGTAATCTTTTACAACTGTAATATGAGTATTGCAATACAAGTCTCTTCATGACAGCAACTAAATACCCTAATCAGTCTTTAACGTTATATATTAAATATCTTCTGTTTTTCTGAAACGCCGTTATAGTTCAATGTCTCTAGTCGTTTCATGTTTGCATTAAGCTTAGATCGAGAGTATTACAGGCGTACAAAGGGCCCGAGGGAGGCATGCGAGCAAGAGTAACATGCTGGGAAATTAAATTCCATAAGCTGTTAGAAAAATTATGTTCGAAAATACATTTTTTAATCTTTTATAAAGTGGAAAATCTAATAGAAGGTTTTGTAGACTTTCTGTTAAAGTAGAGAGCAGTATTATAAAGCTATGAAGTAGTAGATAGTTTGAGTATTACTTACGAGAACATGGGTTAAAAAGTAATAACTGGTAGGAATTAAATCGGATCAAACAATTATCTTGAAAACGGAAAAAAATACAAGTTATAATACTGGGACACAGCTAGAAAGAAGATCGTTTTCCTTGTTTAAATATTGTGACTTCTTATGTTGACATAAGAAGTTTTTTTTTATTAAGTGAAAAATCGTTGTTATAGTAAATGAGATTTCTTCAATTTTATTTTCGAACATCACATGCATAGCAATGCATGTGATGTTCGAAAATAAAATTGTTGTTAAAGAAAAGTAAAATATTTGCATTAGTCTTAGCAAAGACTAATGCAAATATCAAAAGATTCGACGTATTGTAAATCGGAATCTTGTTTTACAGCTAAATTATTCAGGCGCCTTCTTTGAACCAAAGTCCTAACATGGCTTAGACTGTTTTCAGAAGCTAATATACTTGTCTAGTACTTAAGGGATGCTAGACATGCGCCCATTACGTTCAGTCTCGACTATCGGCTTTTTGACAAGACAAAATTTTATTTTCAAGTCTTCTTTTTATGATTCGGTCCTTGGCATTTTAATGAGGGCTTAAAAAGGTCTCCACGGATGATTTATGGTGATCTTTGAAATCCTCCGAACGACTGCTGTACCAAACTTATTATATTTTTCGGTAAATATTTCAAACTTCAATCGGTTTGAAATAATTTATCAAACTCTTTTAACATTCATAGATTTTGGAATAAAAACTTAAGTGAGTCAATCAAGTAAACTTACTTATAAAACCGAACACTGAAGATTAATTTGTATGAATAAGCACAAATTGCTACATCTTTACATTTTTGTACTAATAAAGAAATACCATTATCGTAACACTATTTTCTTTCATCACTTCTATATATAACTATCGATTAGGACCAACCGATTAATCGGTAAAATCGTACAGAATTTTACATTCATTTGTTGGCAAAGTTTTTTTATAATGAAACTAACCCTTACTTTTTGCCAGTACTTAAAAAAAGATAATTTTCTTCCTTTTTCATATCCGAATATTAACAACAAGTCATAAATAAGAATCTTTGATTTCGATCTTCAGATATTGATATGGCTTCAGTATATTACTTAGCCGAGGGCACAAGTGGCTTATGCCATATGGGCAGATATTATCGAGGGGAAGAATTTCCAATATACAACATATTGCCTTCTCATGAACATACTAACAACGGACCCGTTAGAATTCCATGACTAACATCCTCTTTCGCAAAATGTACGGAGATAATAATGATGTTTTATTTTTGGTATATCTTTACCCTGTCATTATTTCGTTTTTTTTTTTAGGCAAATTACAATGAAACACAGCTTTCGGTTCGTTTTACTTGTCTCAGCCGTTAAGACTGTAAGTTTTCGATGATTCGTGCAATCCGGACAAAATATCAAGTCAACGAAATAACTAATGCATGATCGTATGAATGCCCGTGTAAAATTAGACATTGTTGAAGAAAATTGCCAAACATTGGAGTGATATGCTATATAGCAGAGCATACTGCCCGTGTAGCAAATATTTCACATCTACCTAAAATCTTCGTGACCAAATCTGCCTCTAGACTAGTTAATAAGATAACGTTAAACAAAAGACAAATATAGTCAGAGTGACATTTTACTTTTCAAAGTAAACAATTTATTTTTGCAATAATAAATTCTATTAAACGTATAAATGTTTTAAGTACCTCTTTCAACGATAAGTACTTTGACATGCTTAGACACGTTTTAATAAAGTAATTTTCTAACAAAATTATTTTACGAGAATACATAGAGAACAAAATAAAAAGCGAGTAACGCTTTTAACTTGACGACAGAAAGGCTCGCAAAAGGTTTTTGTCGTCAATTAACTTATAAAATATTATTTTTTTATTACATTCGGTGCGAAAATGAAATAAAAACCTTTGTGAATTATAAAAGTTGAGAGGAAACGCTCCTAAAATCTACCGTTCTTAAAATTATAAGAGAAATATCCTTATTATTATTGGGTCAATTAAGTACAGCGAAGCCATCCTTTAAAAAGAGTATTAAGGTATTTTTTTCGGTTTATATACCAAGCCTGAGTTTACTGGAGAGCTATCGAATTTTCCTTGTGCCATTGAGATTGATTACAAGCATTCATTCTGACTCAAATAATACAGTATATATATAATATACAGAGTCTTTTTCATCCAAATAGATTCACGCAATTAGTCCACCCGTCTAAAATAAGTGATAAACCCATGTCTAACCCATTGACATCTAATTGACCCGAATTCTCCGAGAATTTGATGAAACCATTAGACAGACGTCTTCAACTATCACCCATGAAATTAGCAGAGGGCATCCAATAAGAGGAATGACTGGACATTTGTACCCCAATTAGTACCGGCTCTCCTTTGTCCGATTGATATAGACAGGGTTGAATTTAGCAATAATTTATTGCGGGGTTAAAGTGTAATTTAGTTTATTAGAATTTGGTATTTAAATGAAGGTCTTTCACGATTCGTCAGGTTCCCGGCACGGTTATTAGAATACCTAGTATACGCTTCGTTCACTCGATCCGTCTTCACACTGCAGTAGAATTAGCAATTTACAATGTACACATTTTAGCCGTTTTGGTTTGATCGAGCTGCAACGATCAATTAAGCGGACGACTGTGAATAGAACATGACTTGAGTTTACCATAATGATTGTGTAATATTACTTACTATTTTCTTTCCAACAAATAGGGCTCAATCGGGCCACAAGACGGGATGTTTAATCGCACTTTGTTCAATTAAAGGGTATAACGAGTATATTTTCTATTTAAAATAGATACTTTCAAGTAGTAAAAACGAACCCTCTTATTCATAAAGACATTATAAACCAATTTTAGTCAAAAAAACTACTTTAATATGTTTTCTCTTTTTAATTTCGCTAAAGAGTGAAAGAAACAAAACTCTCTGTAAGCCTTTCATAACTGCATATATTTTTATGAATAAAAGGGTAAGTTTACAGCTGCTGTATTAAGACTTTTGATCTAAGTTTACTCTAATTTAACTGAAATTGCGAAATACCAGCGTTTTGCATAAATATTTCTGCAATTTCTGAAGAGTGTAGCAACCGAGATGTTCAAATAAGCATATAATATAATTTATATAATTCGACAAAAACAAATATTTCATGTTCATTGACATAGATAACTGATATTGTTGAATATTTCATCCTTAACCCTGATTCTGTATCAATGTTCGATAAAATACAGACGATACCTGATTTATTTATCACTTACGATATCTTAGTAGAACGACCAAGTCAATTACAATTAACTTGATAAGATATCGTTCGTGAATTGATTCCAAGTGCTCGAGATAACTGAAGGAAATGACGATCCTTTTATGTAGCGTCGAGAAAATGAAAATTAAATAAATAACCTACATTTTCCTTCTAAATTCATAAGTAGATCAAGCCTAGACTAAAATTCTAGGCCAGAATTATTGTCTAGAATTTTGGTTGGAGTTCAAAGCGAAGAAGTTTCTTTTAAACACTTGAAAAACTTAAATTATATTTGTGGTGCTGGTTATTATACGTCGGCAATTTTTGAATCATGTCATGATTTATACAAATTCTTTGTAACCAAGTATTACTTTTTAATCCTCTTCAAGAATCAATTATACAGTGCTACTAAAGATCAATGACGACCTATAGAGATATAACTGCTATAACTCATAATAGCATTGACTTTAGACATAAACTATATCTTAGCAAATATCTAAATAAATCTTGTGATAAAATCAAGCGATCTTTCACTCTTTCGAAAGTAATTCCTTATACGCTTTGCTAGTCTCAGGACAATGTTTGTTTTCCAGATATTCATTGATAGAGCCATCGATATCCTTAAAAATGGACCGAAGTATTTGTCTCTAGTATCCTAATATTTTTTGATAAAAAGACCTTTATTTAGGACATAGAATTTATTTCTGTGATGTCTTTCTACGTTTGTCTTTTCTTTTTGTAGTTGTTACAGCAATAGGCTTTTAGATTTGAGCAAAAAATCTCGTTGGACACGACTAGTAGCAGTGTTATGAAAGTTGAACAATTGATAATTAGCAACGAACAAATAAATGTAGAGAATATATATTTTGTCCAATAATGGTATAAGAAAAAAAAATCAAATCAAATCGCTGGTTCAGAACTTCAATTTATTTTTTAATTGAAATTTCTCTCCATAAGATAAGTGGCTCCATGTAAATACTGGCATTTTGCTGCATCCGGTGAGACAGGAAGCCAACTGCAACATACATAGTTTGGAAGACAGTCTAGGCTAAAAATTCAGATATTCCTCTCCATAACACGGGAGATTCAATAACTTACAAGATATAAAAATTCTACATTTGTACGTCCTATTATTCATTTCATTCTACATACCAAAACAAAATCTAGCCCAAAAATAATCCACTGATAATTCATTTGCGTAAATTCACTGCAGTATTTTTGTGATAACAGATATCGGTGCTAGTATCGGTTTGATCAATACCTACGCGTACGCAACGTTCGTGCATGTTAACAGAAACATCATTTGGAAATGCGTCACGGCGAAAATGAAGTGCTTTGCGAACAACTGACGTGTCCATTTCGTTAATTTGAAGTTAGGCGCCCATCCTCTGAATAGAAACTTAGCACCTTATTGCCCAGCCCAATTTATATGTCAAAAATTACGTATGTTTTCGTCATGATAATTATTTCTGTGTATGTAGAATGTTTTGTCCGTTTAAATCCTATTGAAAGCACTAATTAATAGAAAAAAATCTGATATATTGAGTAAAACTACACAATAAGATTGAAATTTTTTATAAGTTTTTCTTTCAAGCTCAGGGTTAATGCCCAAGGTTTCTGTTCTACAGGTAGAATTGTTATTTTCTGTAATAAATCTTTTTAAAGCTAAACTATCTGAGAACTATTTACACTGAAAAACATTTGTGAACATTTTATAACAGATTACGACGTTGCTCAACGATATTTTTCTGTATAAAAATCTTAATTAACATCATTAACGCGAGTGGATCTACTACTGACAAATAAGAGCTAAATATTATTATATTAATTAGAAAAGAATTTTTAAAATGAATAACTATGAGTAGCTTTATGAAATACAGTTTGTTATCCATTATACGACATATCTAAGGCATCTACAATGAGCAAGAGAATGCACAATCCAATTTAAATAACATACAAAAGCATGTTAATGAGTAAATTTTAGCTAACTAATTTTCTCTATAGCTGTACGACTAACCGTAGCGCAGTTGGTCAGCCGTACTCGCCACTGCGGCCCTTAGTAGCGACCTTGCCGCATAAATATAGACTTGTACAGTGTCGCCAACAACTAGCCGACTAACCACAATCACGCTTCAGATACACTTGTCTTATCAAAGAAAATGGCTAAACGATTGCGTTCTAATCGCTTTACACCAGTCCGCGTGAATCAAAAAGTGTTTACCAAGTATAAAACTGTATTGGACGTGAACTAGCTACGTTTGTTGTGGCGTCCAGTGTTATTTTCAGAATGTCATCCACTTCGTCGCCGGCGGGGAAAAAAAGTTAGTCTTATTATTAGTTGCGTAGTGTGTATTGTGCTGTAATAAGCATATGGTGTGTTACGGTTCATGCCCATAGTGTTAGCTTGTGCTCGCTTGTGAAGTGAACAGCGATTCAGTGTTTGATCAAATTTAAATGGGTACTGCTTTTTCGTATTTGTTGTTGTGTTTCTTTCATTTTATTTGAATGTTACCTAGTACTTACCTACCTTACAACACAGTTATGAGGATGTTAAGGTAATAGTTCAGTGCGGTGATTTCTCCGTGAATTGTCTGTCTGGTTTAAAACCTTGAACTTCTAGTCAGTAACTCCGGAACTCTCGCATCATTATTTCTAATTATGCTTCGTATTCTATAAATATTCTGCTGCAAATATTTGTGTGACTGTGTTCTGGCAACTACGTACAGTTTAACTACATTTCGTTTTCTTAGTTTCCATTTACATTTTTGAAATTAATAATAGTTTCATTGCCAATGGTTCCACCTGTTTGTTAGACTAAACAAATCAAATAACAATAGTCATATCGCTTGCCAAACATGAAAACACGGTGACAGCTAATTGAAAAATAATTATTTAGTTCATTATTATTTTTACTTCCTTACACTTTGTTATGTCACGATAACTAACAATTTTATTTTTTTGCGTAACAAAAATACAAATTTCAAATAACAAAATGTAAGTACTTTTTTGTTGCTATCTACCGCTATCGATAAATTTTAATAAACTCTTCCCCCTACCTCGCTTGTTAAAAACGCTATTAGGCGTACCTACAATCTGAGTTTCGTATTTCGATCGATACAAGCAAAGTCTTTTGTTTGTGCGAGCCATATAATTAGTGTCTAGCATTCCGAGGTTTAACTCAATATGCCCGTTCAGGCACGACGTTAAAATGAACACTATTTTAATTGACTACTTTCATTCTTTTTAAAACTGTTTCATGTCGATAAATTGATGCAGATAAAGAACACTGGAGTTTGTTGTTTAGCAAGAATCTATAATTTTAATTCAAGTATTATAAACGGTTCTATTTATTCAAGATATCAATACTAAGATAGTTTTGAAGGATAATATTTCGACTGAAAAGTATTCCTAAGATAAGTATCAATAAGCTTATCAAACGGAAAACTGGCGTGTCGTTTCTAATATACCTATATATTATGTTTTTACTTTTTCTATTAGTTAGGTTATCCTTCACTCACATAGTAGTCTTAGTAATGGCCATTAGTCCTTATTTTATTAAAAAAAATACACTGTTTAATGGTGCATTAACGTTTCTCGAGTTTGTACAAGATTAGTACCATTTAGTCGTAAGTAACGACCATTATGGTTCATATAACATAACCTTGTATTTTCCAAAACTATAAATCACTGTATGACGGACATTTGAATACATATCCATCATTTACGCTCGGTTACGATTATTGCAACCTAAATTCAGATTTCTAGTGCCATGTTCCATTTGTGTACGTCTTATTTATAGAATTCCAGCAGAAACATGTATCATCTTGTACTGTATCTGAATGAATTACTCTGCGTCAATCAAAATTATTTAGATACTACATACAAACATGAAAACCTGCCTGTTATACACGATAATATAGGCTGAGGTGTATAAAATACGCCCATGTTCCGCCATTTACAACGTTAGTCATGTAGGGAACAAGAATATTGACCTGTGCCAGAACTTTACCAAACCCCGGGCTACTATTTAATAAGAATAAATGGAGACTTTCGAGATATTTATTTATTTTAAACTTTATATATAGAGCAGTATAAAGGTTTTAATACCAGGGGCATTTTCTGCCAGTCTACCTTGGGGTAATTCAGAGATTATTGCAAAGGTGTTTAAAGAGGCAGAAGAGTGAGTTGAGAAGGAGTGTCCAAATAAATAATAAAAGATGTAGACAATATGAGTGTAAATAAATGGAAGTATTCATGAAATAAATAAGAAAAAGAAAACCTAGAAAGTATTCGAAACCTCTTGCCAAGCAGTCGTATACAAAAGCGATAAGACCACAGAAGCAGTTCAGATATTGAATAGTCAAATTATCCCTAAAGCCATGAGATATAACAAACAGTCTGTAATCATTTCTATGAAGTTGAAGTATTCTTTAGAATTATCTAAGTTGGGCACGTGGATTCTCTTTCTAAGAGCTATTGTTGGTTTGTTTCAGTTCTGTATTAATTAAGTTTTGGCACGTGGCTACAGCTTAAAGAAATTTTCCTTATTGGTTCTGTCGTGTCTTTTTAATTCATATTATGCTTCTTCCTTGGCACATAGTACAATTTTGAAAGAAAGACTTTGATAGGAAATTTTATGTGTAAGGCTAATATCATTATGTAAAATTATTATACTGTTTCGCGGTATGACTTCTGAATGAATTTCGTGGTTTTTAAATTATTCGCACTAGACACAAATATATTTTCATTTTGAAGTTTCATATTCATGAACAACACAAAAAAACTAAATTTAAGTAGTGTGCAAGAACTTTAAAAAAATTTATTACTACATTACAATTTTTCAGTGAAAAAAAATTTTTTCGTACACTATCGTATCCAAAAACTAAGCGAATCAAGGTATTGATTAGTCATAAAATCAAGTTCTGAGTACATCCTTGTTTGTTTGACATTGCAGATAATTACACTAAAAAATGTTATAGATAACTATTATCAAACTGATAACGCGTTGAATAACAGCCATGATTTGGTAATAATCTAAAAATAATCCATATTAGGTGAAGTGAGACCCGAAGCCGACTCCAACATAGTTGGAAGAAAGGCTAGGCTGATGATGAGTAATTTTTTCAAAGAATATTGATTCTTGAACGACGGCACAATGTGAAACAGCTATAGCTTGATTTATTACTACTATCTACCATCGAAAACCGGCTAGCAATCGAGAAATTTTAAACGAAAATCTGTTAAGCGCCTCTACCAGGCTCCATAAGAACTATTGTGGCACAAAATTTTAAATGACAAACTCTGGAAAGTTGGCAATACAGATTATAAAGAATTGCGCTACTGGTTCATCTACAAATTATACAATAATATAGCCTTATTATATTATATGAATCTGGACGACGTAACAACTATATAAATTTTCTTTTCTTATACAGGGTGTCCCAAAACTCAACGATAATCCGAGACAGGATGAAAGGCCAAGTCATACCGGCTATAGGAAAAATAAAAAAAAAAATTCCATATCACTTAGTTCAGCAATAATAGACACTTTTCAAAAAAGTTGAAATTCCACACCCTTGGTCGCATTTTCAAGTCCTGTGATCACCAATGTCACAATTTCGCAGTGTTTTTTGAATTTCGTGATCTTAATTAAATATGCTATTAATCGTATAACAAATTAATGCACAAAACATTGTTAATTTAATAAAAAAAGTTAAGTTTTAGTGAGTCATCTTTCTCAAAAATATCGTTAGTCAACTTTGACCCTTCATACTGAAAAAAAAATGTACCACACTACCCTTGGCAAGTTATTTCAAAAGTTGGCGCATTTAATCAAGATTTCAAAATGGTATAACACTTGCCACTTTTCTTGCCATTAAAAATGTTATTTTTATTTGAACGAAGAGTATCCTCGCAAATGGATCGGACGCAGTGGTACAATTTTATGGCATCCTCGTTCAACCGATCTAAATCTAGTAGATATTTTTTACTGGGAATGCATAAAAGAAAAAGTCTTTTCAAAATCAATACAAAATCTATCAGAACTTCGCCAGAAAATTGACACAGCGTCAGAAGAAATAAATGCAAGGAATTTTGCTTGACTGGTGAAAAAATCTTTTGTACGTCGTTGCAGAGCCTGTCTTCGTGCCAGAGGAAAGCAATTATTTTTAGTAAAGATGTAATTGAGTCAGTCCATAACAAATATTTAATGTAATAAACATAATAGGGTATAATAATTTAAAAAAAAACAATGAACGAACCATCGATTTTATTTAATTATTCTCCTTAAACTAAAGTAATTCTGAATTGTTTTCCTCTAGCATGAATTCAGGCTCTGCAACGCCTTACAAAAGACCTTTGCACCGGTCAATCAAAATTCCTTGCATTTATTTCCTCTGACGCTGTGTCAATTTTCTGGCTAAGTAATGATAGATTTTGTATTGATTTCGAAAAAACTTTTTCTTTTATGCATTCCCAGTAAAAAATATCTACTGGATTTAGATCGGGAGAACAAGGAAGCCATAAAATTGTACCACTGCGTCCGATCCATTTGCGAGGATACTCTTCGTTCAAATAAAAATAACATTTTTAATGGCAAGAAAAGTGGCAAGTGTTATACCATTTTGAAATCTTGATTAAATGCGCCAACTTTTGAAATAACTTGCCAAGGGTAGTGTAGTACATTTTTTTTTCAGTATAAAGGGTCAAAGTTGACTAACGATATTTTTGAGAAAGATGACTCACTAAAACTTAACTTTTTTTATTAAATTAACAATGTTTTGTGCATTCATTTGTTATACGATTAATAACATATTTAATTAAGATCACGAAATTCAAAAAAACACAGCGAAATTGTGACATTGGTGATCACAGGACTTGAAAATGCGACCAAGGGTGTGGAATTTCAACTTTTTTGAAAAGTGTCTATTATTGCTGAACTAAGTGATATGGAATTTTTTTTTTATTTTTCCTATAGCCGGTATGACTTGGCCTTTCATCCTGTCTCAGATTATCGTTGAGTTTTGGGACACCCTGTATAGTAAGCCTTTACATTAGGTATGCATTTGTTTTTAATTTTGCTTTGCTTGTGCTAAAATTGATGAATATATTTTGTGCCTGTCCTTTTAAGCTTTCGACCACGCATTATCTCGACCGATACAGTCGACCAATATGTCACATTCCGATATAATCCGCTTTAACAAACCCATTGTACTGTACATGATATTTATAGAATTCAATGCGAATCAGATTTACATGAAAATAGTTTACATAAATGAGATAAAAGAAATATTTGCATATTCGACGACACTTTAAGATAATGCAACTTTTTTGTACATCTAAAAGATAGTTTATTCTAAGATACCTAGATTTTAATCACTGATACGAAACGTGTCTCATAATAATTTATTCCTATACATTATTAACTACTATTTTTACTATCGACATTTGATAACCGGCTGATTACCAGCAACTTTTTATGAAAAATGTCCAAGTTACTCGATAGTATCGACTGTAAAAATGGATTTTAAAATGATCAGTTCTTCTATACATGCTCCTGTAGCTCGATTCTGTACTACTATCGACTACCGACAGCCGGCTTGTCATCGAGAATTTTTTTATGAAAATCTGATCAGCGCCTCTGACAGGCGTCGTAGGTACTATTTTGGCAGTAAATTCTAAATGTCAAACTTTCGATACTTGACAGTACCAAATGTACAGAATCGCGCTAGTACATAATCTTTCACATTGTATATATTCCAAAGCAGTATTTATTTCTGGTTTCATTTGTTACAGTAGTTCTAAACACGTTGCTCGAGACGGACCACTACGAGAGCCTGATCAAGGAGCTGACGTGTACAAAATGTAACAAGTATATGCGGCCGCCCATCCACTTGTGTGTGGATGGACATAGTGTCTGCGGCCGGTGCTATGAGAAGAGCTTCCAGTGTCATGTGTGTCAGGTATGTAAAGGATGTAATTTGGCTGTTACGTCGTTTCTCTTTTAAGGTGTTGTTATCAGTGTCTATTGATCATTTTGTCGACTGTCTAATTGTTGTATGAGTTAGATATTGCGGATTACGAGGACGTGCAATGTGTCCTGGATTCTTTGTGTTTAACTCGAGAATCTGCATTGTGTTCTTAATTTTATTACGCGTGAGTTTTTTATAATTTTTGAATTTTGCTGCTAGGCAATGTTAGTAATAGCCCTAATTTCACTTCGGATTTACTAGATTCAGACTTATTTACCCATTTTTCCGAGCATTGTGTGATTTAAATTAAAATAATGTTTACTTCAAAAAATAGAGCATCTACACGTGACAAAGATGTAGCTTATGGGTACTATAATTTTGGTTAGAAATCGTTCCTTTCGGTCGATTTCAGATTATTACGCTCATATTCGGTGTAGTGATGATAACTGTCAAAATCATCCAATTTATGGTAACTATGACGAAATAGCGTGAACAACATATTGGTTTCATGTAATAATATCTGCCCTACCTAGAACTACGCCTAGTATCACGGAATATTTTAATCCATGCCACAATATACCTATTATGTGTATTACTCATACACAAGGTAACTAGTTTTTCAACACAATCTGAAAGTCACCTGCGTGTTATTCTTTAATTAAGTAAAAAAGAATCTAGTTCATATTTTCAGTGAAATTTTTACTTTCATAACTATACTTTTAACGAAATTATTATACTCAAAATAGGCTTAAACTAACGAAACAAAAAGTTTAGATTTGGAAATAGAAAGAAAATTTAAATTCCAGCTGCAACTAGAAACCAAAAAAACTGATAACAACTTCACATACCTATTTAGAGTGAAAGTTATGATAGTTATACACGATCCATTTTTACGACGACACAAAACATAAAATAGGCCAAAAAATAATTTATATTCTACTACCACGTATACTGGTTCAGTAACCTAATACCAAGAAGACAAGAATAATGGGCGAGAAATCTCTCGAATGTTCGTTAAAAATATTTATTTTATTCTGTTTTTGGGCTCCGTATTTTTGCTGCTCATTTGCTCAGAACAATATTCGGACTAAAAACATTTCTATCTTTAAAATCATGAACGTGTGCTGTTGTAGAATATTTCATATATATGCTGGGCTGTGAAACTACGGCACTGAAGCTTAATTTTCTGCAGGCGATATCGACTGGCGAGCGTTGGACATTTAAATGAAAAAATAGTTCTTGCAAACTACGCTAGGGGCGCTGAACAGTTTTTCCTAAAAAATGACAAAAATTGAGTTAGTAGTTCTATCTGGGGGCACGGGAGTGCCCCCGCAAGTCGAGCAAAAAAAAGCGGCACGGCCGTAACATCCTTTTCTCGAAGCAATTCGGGCTATTTTTACACCCCTATAATTTCGTTGTGAATAAAACAAGAAGCCTGGATTTTCAGCAACTAATTAGTCATTGTATAAACACGGTATATTTAAAATTTCAGTCAATTTGAACCAGTAGTTTAAGAATGACAACTTGTTAAAATTTTGAATTTTGTCACTCACTGATTCACTGATTCACTGACTCACTGACTCACCGATCATCAAAAGTCTAAGGTACTTCTAGCAGACTTAGAAGCTTAAAATTTAGAATACAAATAGGGTTTAGTGTCTTTATCATGGGAAAAATTTAATATTTTCTAATTTCAGTCCAGTTTTCTAAATACACCAACTACAACAATTACTTTGTAATCCCATATAAATGTATAAGATTACAGGGTTACATTTGCAGTTAATGAATTATTATTACTGTACAAAATAAAATAAATAGGTGTAAATAGGTACCTACTATATGAGGCATAACGGGAGGGGTATAGGGTGGGTAAGGGTGTGTAGCCCATGAAACTGAACAACATTCCCATAGGAAAATATGTTGAATTATGAAAAAAAAACGTATTTCCATACAAATTGGAATTATGTTCGCTCTACAAAAAGAAGTGAGATGCCATCAAAAACATTCTATAAAAACCTCAAGTCTCGCCGTAAAAAGTGGTGATGGCCAGGTCGGTCTATTTGTTTTAAAGGTATTTTTTTTTAAATTGGCATGACAATAACATACGTAATAACTTAAGACAGAAGGTCCTTTAAGTAGAGACTAAATAGATTAATCGACTTGGTATTATATAGATCTCACCACTTTTTACGGCGAGACTTGAGGTTTTTATAGAATGTTTTTGATGGCATAAATATTTCACGGTGGTTGACGGTCAAACACAATCAGTATCACGATTCTTTACAATTGGAACTATCGAGTAACAAGGGTTTGACATTTTAACTGCACTGCAAAAATAGTTACTACGACGCCCGCTAGAGGCACTGAACGATTGTCATACCAAATGTTTTTGCAGCCAGTGCCAGTGTAAGGCAATAAACTCCATACATTAATTGTGAACGTATTCCATACACCTATTCATATGACAGGTATTACCACCCGAACCTTATAAAATATAACAATAATGAACGTACGAAAAGAATTGTATTTTATCTATAAGCTATCAATACTTATTTTTCTTTAATACAGAAAAGACCCTGAACATCCTACTCGCGACAGATTAGTTTTTATTGTATATCCCTAGACAGCGAAAAAATTGGCAATATTTCTAGGCTTTTTCCTCGAAAGAAAGCTTGTATGCTCTAGGGTAAAACATATACAGACAAAATACTGATAACAAAAGATACATTACTATAACTATTTCTAGGGCTCCCAAAGTACCTACTCCGAGGTATTGCCTGAAAAATATTTACTTTTATTACTGTTTTCCATTAAATAACAATATAACCTCAATGTTCTTTTATTTGCGGTTTTGGTCTTGTTTCAAAATAATATAATAATGTATTCTTCTAGTTGTAAAAAATAATGGCTTGCTTGTTATATAATGTTAATATTGTTACAAAAATCAAAATCGGATTCGGCTTGTAATAGAATAGAATACCATAAAAATAATCTATTGATCTCTTTTTTAACTATCGATTTTACTGAAATGGTTTTTGCTAAAGGCGTCAACACGATAAAAATTTTAGAGTAAAATATACCTAATTTGTTATTTATTTTAAAAGACTCGAAATTGTTTCCATTTTTAAGTTTGATGTTTGTATTAAAATGTGTGAGCAGTGATAGCCGAGTGGTTTAAGTTGGCACCTCCCACGCAAGTGGTCGCAGGTTCGAATCCGAGGCAACACACTAATGACTTTTCGAAGTTATGTGTGTATTAGAAATAATTATCACTTGCTCTAACGGTGAAGGAAAACATCGTGAGGAAACCTTGCATGCCTAAAATTTGTTTAATACATTTATTGAGGGCATGCAAAGTCCCCACCCCGCACTTGGCCAGCGTGGTGGACTCAAGGCCTAACCCCTCCCACTCGTTTGAGAGGAGACCCTTGCCCTGCAGTGGGATACATAGGGGTTATTAAAAAAAAAAAAAAATGTAATTAATTCGAATATTAGTTAGTAATTTAACTAACTAATAGTATATTATTTTACCACATAATAATATTATACGCATAAATCTATCAAGGTTGATTTAGGTAACCAAATCTCAGTTCAGTTATCACAGACAACATAGATAATATTATAATTATTATCTCTGTACTATCTACACAATTATATTGTGTTTCTGAGCGCAATATATGGCTGACTAACTGGCTAAATATATATTATTAATATAATTATGAAGTAGATTTCAAATAGAGTTGTGATAGTTCTATGGTTTTGGAAGAAGATCCTGGAATCACCAGGTTTCGCAAAAGAAATTTCATTCATTTTGCTACTGTAATGGAGTTGCTACTATTACAAAGTTTTAAGCTAAGCTAAAGTAAAGAGTATTGACTACATTATTACTATTTTAACAATAAACGCCTTGTAAGCTTTAAGTAGTTACACTTACATATAAATGAAAAGGATAAATCACAAAATTTTTATTTGATTATTATTAGTGACCAAATTAATACGGCATAGCTACACGTTTCATTAGAAAGACATTAAAAAATGTACTCTGCCATCAAAAATCTGTAACTTTTTTGTGTATTTATTCTATCCGCTAACTTTTGTTACGAGGTCAGACTGAACTACATTAATAAAAGTACTAAGCATATTCTTTTTTGGTCTACGATATTTCATTCCTCCATATCCGTTGCTCTATTTTCTATTTTCGGAGCAATACAATACTTCTTTGTATTCGTTTCCGATATTTTTCTCTATGTAAAATATCTATGTGTCCGAAGGAATAGTGTGAAAACACGCAATTCCCGAAGGTATGATAAAAACTATCGTAAGCATAGATTCTGTTTTCTTGAAGTAGTGTAGAATATACCTACGACGTCTCTTGAATAAAATGGCGACTGTGGTTCAGTCTTTGAATTACTCCCGTCATGGTCTACCTTTTAAAAGGACCTTTTAGCGTTGGAAAGTTAATAACGAAAACAAATTCTTCATAGTGGCTGTAACTATCAAAAACTATCTCGTAGAAGTAATAGCTTTATTTTCTATACATTTTGTATACTAACATTTTTACGGAAACTTTAACAACTTTTGCACACCATCTGGTAAATAATTGATAAGTAGATTAGATTATAGAGAGAGAACACTGTACAGCCTATTACAGTCTAGGCTTTCAAATAATTGTCAACTGAAATATGTGACAGCCCCCCAGTCGGTAAACGTCCTAAGTACAAAATGATAGAAAAATAAAAACATAACAATTTTGCTTTTTCTATTTCATATCTCTTTCACAATAGTAAAGGGTATACTTGTAACGATAACACAACCATATTATCATATCAAAAGAAGTTATAATGGAGGAAAAAAGTGGTTGCTAAGCAAAATCTCATTTTATTTGAATGATAGAAAGGTATACCCAGTTACCCACATAATGATATGAATCTACATACTACGAGTATATACCCATACTTTACAGGTACAGACAGGTATTCCTTTGTTAAAGCAACTATTTTAGATACGTATTTTAGGTGGTATGAATACAGAATAATCATTCTTGAATAAAGTAGACAACGTTTCTAATAGAAAATATGATATTTATTTTTGTGGGTTTCTTTGTTATTTTAGTTAAAAAATTATGTAAATAAGTGATGCCAAAAGTAGTTATTGCGCTATGATTTCCACGAGTTTCGTATTCTTCCAATATGACAAAGACTCTAGAAATCCTACTAATCGCATAGTATGTTGGGATTGTACGAAATACCTATTGATTGTAATGTTTTGTACAAAAATGTAAAAATCCGAAATTAAGACAGTAGATAGTCTTTTTTCAAGATCACCGTTGCGATTAGTATCGACTATCAATAACCTGATGGCCAGGAACTTAGCATAGCATTTTGTATAAAAACTTCATCAGCTTATTTAGCGGGTGCTGAAAGAATACATTTTTACGTGCATTATAAATGTCAAAGTCCGAACACACGATAGTCTTTTCCAATACTCGACTGTCATTCCATCACTCGTCGGCAAGTCTCGTGACATTATTTGTCCGCCGTCATTGCACTAAAACTTGCGATTTGACGATACATCGTGTCATATCTTTTGTCACACTCACTCGTGCGAGCCCTGTTATAGCCTGTTAAGTTCCGATTATGTGTAGTTTTGTATGGGATTTAGTGACGTAATATCCAGGGGGAGATAAAAATGTGATATCGTACACCCACAGTTTGTTGACAAAGGTATTATAGTCTATTTTCTTGGAAGGGAGGGTCGTTGACCTTTTGACGGTGAATAGCTGAAGATCGGAGTTTTTAACATTGTTTGTTGAGTGATAGCAGGAATAGTATTCTAGGAACAATGGTTAACTTGGGCAGTGTACTTACGTACTATGTGTAACTAGGTATAACGTAACGTACCAATATCTATATCAAATTACCTATCTAAGGATATCCGTTGCCAATTTGATAATACTTAAGTAATGACAGTTAGAGTGTGGTATAATGATGATAATTAAAACATCGTCGCAACGCCAATCGCAACAAACTCCTGAATGATTATCTTATTGATAAAAGCGGCAATTTTTACAGGTTTTTCAACAACCATGTAGCTTCCCCAAAATACGCCAAAAAATATAATTATCGTCGTTAGCGTGCTCTATATGAACATTTTTTTTTTAAGACATTATAATGTCCAACAGTACAGGCTATTGGAAAGCACTTTAAAGTTCTGTCAGCAACTACCATAGTTACTGTTACCAAATTGATCTTCACTTACACTAGATTTTCTAAATTTATATATTAAATAAATTGCATTTCTTCTTCAGAAAGAGTTCGCCCTCATCCGGCCTGTAGCACTGGAGTCCTTAGCGAATAAGGTGTTGTTCCCTTGCACGAACAATGGCTGCCCGAAACACGCAATTTTGCCGCAACTGGACGAACACTACGCTCACTGCCAGTTCCGCATTATCAACTGCTTTATGACTAGAGTATACGGTGAGTTAAATAATATACCTAATCAATTGATTTTTAAGAAAAAAAAAAACTTTTATTAGCCTTTAACTAGTTGTCGTCCTAGTTGGTCAACAATCGTATGAGTGAATTCATAATTCATGGTGAAAAATACGGTTACTGGTGCTTGCGCGTAAAGATAATAATGAATCTATGCTCCAAAAACTAATCGTTTTCTCGTAAGACCGTTTTTAGCAAGAGTCTGATGTTTGTTTTGTAAATGTTTCACTCGGTTTAACGATCGTTAGAAAATCACAACATCCGCGACTGGTCGATGACGATGATAATTCGAGTTTTCTGTAATATTTAATAATCATTTCAGGACTTAAAATGTATTCGTTACCATAAATTAACGCAATTTAAGATTAATAAATGCTCGTCAACTAATCTTGCCTAGAACATACTCACGAGAATAGTAATAATGGTAGTATTTAATTTTAAATCTTGAATAATATACAATGACTGTATTCTTCAGGTTTTTTATTCCCTTTTGGACCAAGCGCTACAAGCTTGCAGTTCATCAAAAAGAATGGTAAATGTTTAACACTTAGAATTATGATTTAATCCAATTTAAGGGTCAGAGAAAAACTTCAGCCGTTCTCGTGATGAAATAAAGAGACGGTGAAAAATATGAAAAATATATTTACGAAAGTTAAGAATATTTATTAGTTCGTGCTAATTCTAGGTATTTTATTAGTAACTGTATCGCTATAATGACTGGTATGCTAGCCGAAGAAAAATATTTTACCTTTACGGCGACAATAGATCGATTAAAAATTCCTGCGCGGCAACGAGGTAAAAAGTATTAAAAATAGAAATAACGCTACTAAAAATATTTTATTGGGTATTTTTACTCTTTGTTTATAATACAGAAACAAAACCTTAAAATACTTTGTCTTAAGCAATATAGCTATATGTATAAAACTCTTTCGTTACTGAGTAACTGATGGACAACGCACAGCTGAAACTACTGAGCGTCGAAAGTTGTAATTTGGTATGAAGATTCTTTAGGAAGTGAAGGAGCACTAAAAGATGATTCTTGGAAATTCCCCTCCGAAGAGGGTGAAACTGAGTAAATACTTTTATATGAAAGAACAGTAATAAAAAAAATGTGAAAATCTAAAGACTACGCGGAGAAAGTAACGGGCGATCGCTAGTTTTAGTATAATATTCTCTAACTCTTGGATTCTATTCACTTTATTTTGTTATTTGGTCACACACCCAAAAAACAGTTACAAAACATTTCCTTATAGAAAATAGAAACTTTTTCCGGAACTCCAAATTGAATGAACTTTGTACCTTTAAACCAATCGAGGCCAAGCAAAAAAGGTATATTTTTTTGCTGAAAATACTCGTTTTTTCAGGAGAGTGCAAATGGAAAGGGCGTGCTGGCGACTGGATGGACCATTGTTTCATGGAACATAGTGATAAGGTCACTGACCTGCCTTTCATCACCGTGAAGAACAGATGGGACGCGAAGAGAACTGAGCCTGTGCTTAACTATTTCCTTCTGAGGTGTTATGAAAGGGTGTTCAATGTGTACCAGATTTATGATAAAAGAGGAGGTAAGAAAAACTACATACTTACATTAATGAATAACCCGTGACTGCCTACTGCCGGACACCGCTCTCCCATAATAAGAGGGGTGAGACTTAATCTATATACATTTTTTTCTCATGTGCCAAGTAAAGTTATCGTCACAATTTTCTAGAGAAAATTAGTTCTCTGCCACATAGTAAGTGACTTTTGCTCCCAGTTCTAATTTAAATTGCCATTGAAAAATATAAAGTACACAATCTTTTAAGAAGTCTCTACATATTGGAGTCGAAGAAGGAATTTAAAGGAAAAAAATGGTCCCTATTTTCTTTTTAGGAAGCGTAAAAATATTTACTTTGCATTTATTCTTATGATATTTTATCAGTTCTTAAGTGCAGAAAGAGGGTTATCGCCTTTCTTTTAAGTATGTTGATGTTTGACAGGCGTTGAAGTGCAACCCTTTTTGTAAGAACTGCCGTGTACAATCGTATAGATACTCGTACATGTAATGTGAACACATTTTTTTGTTTTAAAATGAATATTCTTATGGATTGACCAAATGAAATTCGGTATCAAATTAGCTACATTTGGATAAAATATCAAAATATTCAGTATAATGGTGCGTACTTAGGTTTTAAATTTCTTCGAAAGCCGTGAAATCTTATGTTGTGTTTCTATGAGCATTTTGTTGCATACAAATCAAAAGTTAACTAAATCTATATAACCCTTTAACTCAATAAGAAATATTGATATCACTTTAAATGAATTCTACATTCCTCAAAAAGAACGAAACATAAATGTTCTGTAGAAAACGGTCGTTGAAAAGGTTCTTTGTAGAAATAAACCCTATCATGTGGGGCTTCGCTCGGCGTTAACTGTGACCTGTACAAATGAACCGTTCTTAACGCTATTACGTAAAGGAATATTTCGCACAAAACGCCTTTTACTTGGTATAATTTATATTTATTAAGTATATTATCGTTATCTCTGTAACTACATTGTTTTAGATAGGAACGTGTTGTATCGGGCGATGGAAAATTATGATTAGTAATATTATAATGATGACCTTTACTTGTATGTGAAGACTGAAAAGTGATATTTAAATCTATTGCAGCGGATCGATTCCTTATAATAGAACAATTCCTTGTCTCTAAGAAAGCTACAAGATCTCCGATCAAAGGTTTCTGATGTGGAAAATTCATAAAAAATCTTTTGATACTGTTTTGATTGCTACTAAAGCTAGCGACAAGTATTTTAACGCCACAATACAATGTTATTCATGACCTAAATGTTTACAATTTTAAGTCGAAATTACTTGCTTCAAAAAATTATCTCTAGAATTCCAATCGAACTATTTCTAACGCTGTATCCAGCTTGTGTCGGGTATAAGCGATGCCTACAAAGATATCGAAACACGGCACGTCACCGCGGCGGCGCCGATACAATTTCCTCATATTCAACGACAGCGCGCCATGTCAACGATAGCAAACGAGTTTAAACGAGAAACGCTTACGGTGCTATTATTTTTCATGTTGGCTGAATTTGTGGCGATGGCGATAAAGTTTCTGTTCTAGAATATTGTTTTAAAATAGAATCAACACGGATTTTTAAAATACAAGCGAATAAACAACGATTCTCGGACGCTCCGCTATCTTGACTGAAATAAAGGATAGTTTATTAAGCAAAGATTCTGAAAAGAAAATATAAGATCGTCCGCAAATGCGGCTAAAAATACAACACACGAGACGGAAAGAACAGTGATAATATTATACCTGTTAAAAATCGCATAGGCAAAGTTGAGGCTTTTTTATATTTTGCGACAATTGTAACCATCTCTACCAATATAAAACGTCATATTATAAGTATATTAATTTCGGCAAAATGTTATTTAAAGTTAAAATACAGAATTTTACAGACTGCAAATACTTATACTTATTTTACCGAACCACCTTCAGACGACCAGACGGCATATGTAATTTCAAACTTAACTAAGCTGTGTTGTCAAGAAATTAATGCGATAGTATTATTCTTTAAGTTTGTTTTTACTTTAAGCCTTGCTTCGTTTTAAAAGACAACGTTTGTTTAACTACTTGATTTTTATCTTGAGTGAAAAAGTAAAGTCTCGTTTATAAATCTCAAAAAAGCAAGGGAATCAAGGCGAGATGCTACTTAATTTTGTATATTGAATGAATAAGTATTTTTACGGTG
Organism: Anticarsia gemmatalis; assembly: GCF_050436995.1. NCBI lineage: Eukaryota > Metazoa > Arthropoda > Insecta > Lepidoptera > Erebidae > Anticarsia > Anticarsia gemmatalis. The sequence continues at coordinate 5,872,108 of NC_134758.1, forward strand.
TGAGTTAAGAACTTGTTCCATCTATCTACCTATCTATCGTATGGTTACTATGGTTAGTGGTCAACCTAGTGTCAAAGTTGTTCAAGCCGCCCGAGAGGCCTTTGACATGGCTTAGCGACTGTTCTCTTTATGGAAACAACCAGGACCGACTTTTTACGTGCCCTTCGAAGCACAGAGATTCTCATTTCAAATACGGTATGCGGTCACCCATCTGTAGAATGACCGCCCCAACGGTTGCTTAACCCACATATCGTTTACCGACTGGTGAGCACAACTGACTATGAACGCCTCAAACTTAACTAGAACTTGTTACAACAAATAAATATAGAGACCTAGCAACCACCAAAATTATAGTAACCTACGCTCAGTCAATAGGTACTCTTTGATCTTTAAATAAAAGTAGTCCCCTTGCGCGTAACAGTTAACACCCACATACCTTTCCAATCAAAAGGTCACACGTATGAAACCTAATAAACAAAAAGGTAGTAATTACATAGAAACTCCAAGGATTTATTGACCTTTTAGAAGTGAGTTACTAGTACTTAGTGTTTACTTATGTTCTTTTTCTTTTCAGGAAGAATGATGTGGACAGTATTGGTGAATGATGAAAATGCAGAGAAGTTTTACTTTGAAATAGACATATTCCTGCCAAATTATCCCAGCAAAAGGATCGTTTACAGGCAAGCTTTCCAGACATTTTTATTCTTAAAAATCCAGACAGAAATTTCCGGCCTACTTGCCGCTTATAAATGGCGCCATAAGAGGAAAATATGTCTGAAATCCATAAATAAATATTCTACTGTTGGTAAAATATGTTCTAGTAAGCATTACAAATTGTTTTCCCTGGATATAAAATTCATCGGAATTTTTCTTCATTGTCTGTTGGTTGAATTATTACGACTTGATCTTTTACACGCTTTCTTATACGCTTGTAAAATATTGTTAGGCTTATTATAGAAATGATATTTAACCCTAGAAAGATAATCTTATTATAAATATAAAATATACTCATGCGTAAAGTTGACTCACGCGGTCGTTATATTTCAAAATGGGTGCAACTTACCTTATTGACACGCACGCCACACAGTACTCTCCCAGCGACCAGTGAAATGTCCGATACGCACAGCGCTTTTTAGAAAGATAGAGCCATATTTCGCAAATGCATGCGTAAAATTTACGCATCTACAACTATCTTTCTAGGCTATCTTTCGAAGGTTCATTGAAGCCTTCTTTTATAAATGCGTCATATATGTATATTTTTTATAATTCCACACTTACATTTTAAACGTTATTGCTTTCAGGCGTCCCTGCAAGTGTGAGAAAGACGCGGACTTTTTGGAGCACACTCAGAACGTGTACATTCCCGTAGAAAACGTCTTCTCCATGTTGGATGAAGATGAATCTGTCAACTTTATTGTCAGAATCGGTAAGATAGCTACCAAAATTCTTGTCATTATTTTGGACCCCGTCACCTAAAACATTTTTTTCATTTATTGTTTGAGTACCATAATGTCTAAACTAAAAGTAACCTTAAGTGTTTTTGAAGTGTTGGATCAAATACTAAGTAGTTTAACCCCTCCTTTCTTTCATTTGTATATAACTATGGCTTGCATCAAGAAATATCGACGAATTTTGTTACAAAAGAGTTATGGTACATAGAGGATGACATAACTTTTTTGCAATAAAATTCTATTTCGCATTCACAGGCGAAGTGGAGAACCTGCCTCTTTTCGAGACCCCTACGGAAAGCGAGAGTATGATTCTTCTACACGATGAAGAACAGAAGCCACCACAGTAACGGATCAAGACACAACACTTCCACGGTCTTTTACCAACGGACTTTTCATTGAGAAGAATGGAGCGACACGTTATGATGTTTTGTACAACCGTAGTTTTAGAACCAATAAAGGCCACCGATGAAATCCCGCAATTAATTATTATTTCTAAAGAGATGTATCTAAATATTAAAAACAACATTGGGTTTTTTATTTACTTACAGCTCAAGAGCAACTGGTCATAAATAAAAATCGGCGTAATTTAGCTAAAACCATTAAATGAGTTAAAGTACAATTTCAAACTAAAAATCAATGTTTGTAGGAAACCCTTTTCCTAATACTTTGCTAAGATTAGATTGGCCTGAAGATAACGCAAATGCGTATTACCTAATTCAAAGAAAAAACACAAAGTAATTTAAACATTAAATCATTCACGAAATGTTCCGCAACCTTTCATTATTAACTAGTCTATTGCGGTCGAGTTATTGTAATTTCCTCGGGGAAAACTTTTTCTTGAGAGAAACAGATGGATTTATGTTTTCACTCGTATCATTTCTTTAGGCTGTATAAAGCCGAAAAGAATGGTTCACTTTCGTAAACAATGTTAATGGGAATTAAAAAAAATGCTGCAATTTTACTTGCTCAAGTAATGTTTTTGCTGTATTTTGTAATAGGCTGCCTAATAAACAATGTTGATTAACTTATTTTAAGATATATTTATTCACACAATTTAGTAGTATGTTTCAAAGTGAGAGACGGTAATACAATCAAGAAGTAAGATATAAATTACTTTATAATAGTAATATTTCATATTCACAATACGCGTTCGACGGCAAAACTATGAACAAAAATATTTCATCAGCTGATCGTGAGAGGACATTTTCCTTGTTTCTAAAGGTTGTAGAACAAAGTTGTTTGTGACGTAGTTTATTGACCTCAGAGTTCAATGTCGATCATATTATTTATTGTTATGAGTACAGTTGGGTAGAGAGTTTGATGTATTTAAGATGTTGGAGAAATAATATAATAAAGCAGATAGAATATTTTTAGTAGCACCAAAATTGAGTTTTTAAAACGAATTTTACAACGAGCTTTTATTTGCAGTATCAGATTGAAATGAATTGCTTGAGAGTCGGTCATCAATTAATTATCAGCTTTATACTGTAACTTTTTTGAATATCAGAACGATCGTATTAAATTATTTATTTATTTACCGTGGCCTAAGCTTGGGATTCCTAGTCTGAATTCTGTTAATTTTAAACGGAAAAAATGTACTTCCGGTAAAAGGGCAAAGCTAATTATTTAATAACAGCAGTTTTTACTACATTCGTTAATTTGTAGCTCGATTCCCTATTACTATTGACTTCTGGCTAGCTATCGAGAAATTTTACACGAAAATCTGTACCTCGATTCTCTTCCACTATCGACTACCGACAACCGGCTAGCTATCGAATTTTGACATTTAGAATGTACTGCCAAAATGTTTCCTACGACACCCGACAGAGGCGCTGATCAGATTTTCATACAAAATTTCTCGATGACAGTTCGGTTGTCGTTAGTCGATAGTAGAAGGGAATCGAGGCACCGTTCCGCGTTTCTACTGGGCTTCGTAAGTACTATTTTGGCAATACATTTTAAATGTCAAACTCTGATACTCGACAGTACAGACAGAATTGGGCTAAAGGCAAGTGCATACATGCAGTATATTAGGCCCGAATCAGACTTAAAACCCTCGCTTACACCCATTAACAGCCACAACGTCAGAGATTTGTATTTTCAGGTAGGCGTTTATCAAATTCTGCAATTCTGAGAATACGAGTTTCCAAAGCGGATGGTCTAAAACGCTCTAGTAAACTAGTGTGCACTCAGTACAACACTGGCCAAGCAATTTGAATCAATCGCCGAACAGATTTTAGGCTTTCAATCATGTTTGTAAAATGAAATAATAGCTTGTAATTGTTTTTTTTTTATTAGAATTTAGTTTAGCGTCCACTACTATACTCGTAGTTTAAAACGTAATACAAGAACATAATACATAAAAGTGTGACGCTACTAAATGTTACATGGTCGTCACAATTTTTATTTGGTTATGAATTCAATTTATAGTAAAATATTGACAAATAGTTGTGTGTTGTTTAATTTATTATCATGTTCTTGCATTTTATTGGAATAGAGATGAGCATAAATATCTAAATATTTAGGTATATTTTAAAACCTTATATGAGAAAAATACATTTTAGGATTTTCATTTGCAAATATGGGTTCGAAATTGCTGGGTTTGTACTCGAGAATAGTTTTGTTAAACAAAGTGTTTCCAAAATTCACTGAATCACAATCGGCTGCACCTAGTGATTTTATGATCCAGTATGACTGTACGTACCAATATTGGCCGTTAGAACAAACATAGGGGTTTACAGTTTCGTTCAACTAAACCTTGTTTCAAATCCAATGGGGATTATAGCTCAGTCAGTGAATGTACGTTATTTTTAAGGTAAAAGATTTTAGTACAACTCATGCACCTGTGAAATAATTTTTAATTCTTATTTGTTTAAATCAAATCAACAGATAAACTCGATAATCTTTTCGATCGAAAATCCTGTCGTAAACTCCATTCCGTGACCGAAAAACCCAGTTATATCGGCAGCAATATTCACCCTTTTACAATCTCCTTAAAAAGGTTACTGTAACACATGAATCGTAAGATTTACTTTCACAGTCGATCGAGCACGCTCCATGTATAAAGTAACAATAGGAACATATCAGCGGTTCAAACTTTCCCGTACAAGTTGTTTACTTTCTTTTTATGCTTTAGACCGCAGTTCCAAGCAAACGAACTGAAAATTCCGTGCAGAAATAAAAATATATTGACGCTGCAATCGATCTCCCACACAAGCCATTAAACTTTAAGCGAACGATAGAAAATATCGGAAATAGCAACCGGGACAAAGCAAAATATTCCTTTGAAAACTATTCTTCGCTCAGACTTCATTTGCGAAGCTTTGTGAACTTTCGGCTCGTTCCGTTTGATGACTTGTGCAGTGTTTGCATAAATATTTATTTACACTAGTGCCCCGGGCGGGGAACTCGGATTCTCGGAAGACACGCACACGTAAATTCTTTTTGTTCCATGTGAAATTTATGCCATGATGTTTGCACAATACGGAGCCGGGAAAGTCTTTGTATTCATGTTTTCTAAGCCAGGATGAAAGTGCAGAGTAGTGTTATAAAATGTATATTTATTTGCTTCCGTGAAATTGAGTTCCATATTTGCCAAACATAAATAAATACTGTATCTGTCGTAATTGCAACGTCACATAGTAAAATATCCTGTTAATTGTCTTCGTGTAATGACTTTAAATAATGTACGGGGCGAGGTGTAATTGGCATATTGTACAAAAACGTTCCGTGTCGCTGAAAATCACGTTGTAAATCATGCCACAGAGTTATGAGAGCATGAAATTTATTACGTTGCGTCCGCTTGCAAATTTTCATCACACAATAATTCTCTACACCCAAATACAAATTTATTCAAGCCTCTTAATATTCTTTTTGTTTAAAATATCCTTAAATGTGGGGTTGCTTTGAATAAAGAACAGAGTATTTTTGCCTTTATTGTACATGTTGTTTCACGTGCAGTTTATGTACAATGAAAAAACGTTAGAGATATTGTAGTCATAATACAATCATACTCATTTTTAAATTTTGGCAATAACAAGCGCTGTCTAGCGAAAATACACAGACTAACTACTTTTCTAATTGAAAATAATATCCCCACAATTCGAAACTTTCTTGATTTTTCAAAAAACGAGTTTAGGATTTATAATTAAAATAGGACTACTGTACTCGTCAACCATTTTACATTTAATCCTACAATAACTTGACGTTCAATAACACGGCTGATAACTTCCATTACACATAGGCAGTGAGGTTTTTACTACTATTCCCGGCGTAGACATTTGACAACTCATTAAGAGAGAACGCTGGAATGCGCTTCATTATTCCTTGGCTTCAAAATATAAGACCTTTTACAGTCGCTGAAATGAAACATGTAACTTTTAGGCTGGGAACTGGTTATTTTGCTCGTGTATTTGAAACAGTAATTTTCAGTATGTGTAGCTTTTTGGTATTTTAATTTCAGCCAACATATTCAACTGAAACAAACACAACTTAATTTAAAAAACTGTGTAGTTATAAAAGCCAAGACGTATTCAGAATATTTGCCAAATAAACACTCTTTGATATCCTTAGTTCTTAGGATTAACAACAATACAATCACAATCAATGAGAATTCTAGTATATAATGCAGTAATATAATGTAGGGCTAGCCCGTTACTTATTTACGCGACTACGTCCATGAAACTTACTTACTTTTAGTATAACCTGAAAAATAACACACCTTCATCAAAATATAGAGCATTAAACATAAAGTCTACGATCCTTGCTCACGGCCTGTCAATGTTTTACAAAAACAAATGTTTCAAACCTACATCCCAAAAAGGCCTAAATCAACAACGATAATTTGGCCTAGAAACAGAAAATCTAATTTAGCTACCTTTTCCCAACGAAAATACTGTTGCCTAATAACGCTCGAACAAAATGTTTTGTTCTAGGAAGTCGTTCCTTTCGTTGTATTAAAAACAATCACCATTTTTTACTCGGGGAAACACTAGTGTGTACCCGCGGATCTTTGGATTCTTAATGTGAACAAAGGTTCGCGATTCCCTTGTAGGTAATAAATCTATTTGCTATGTTTTTCAGTCCAATCAATTCTAAGTTTAGACATTAATAGGTGAAAGACAGAATACTTCCACATTTATTATGGAATATGAGTATTCAGTAACTCATAATAAATTCATTGACATAACTGTGTGTAGTCTTCATGAAACAAAACTGTGTATCTGCACGTGATGTATTGACGAACAAATATTAAAACGTAATAAATTAATCAACAATATAACCGTACAACTTCGCAGCCAGTTCAATCCAGCTTTAACTGACCTTAAAACAAAAACTAAACCTGCAAACAAATTAAATAATTCCCACTCAAACTTTATCGTGGATCTCTCACATACAAATGAAAGCACGGCAAACAGAGAAGCCCATTTCAGTTTGAATACGAAATGGAAGCTGCGGTCCTTGTCAACACGAGAAACATTCATGTAACAGACAAATTGCTTTCACTGTTCGAGTTTGTACAATGTTATGATAACTTACAATGTCGGGTTACCGTGTATTGCTACACGTATGTTATTGTAATGGGAGCTAAAGTTTCAACAGCCTACACAAGTTTGAAGGTGTCGACGGTACCGCCAACAAGTCGGTCGAATATGCTACAGTTTCAAATCATGTTTGAATCGTGTTTTCAATCTGCAAGGATTACATAAACCTCGTGAGGTTTCAGAACATGATTCGCGTTTTCTAGGTAATTGCAAACCTTTAAAACGTTACACGCGAACTAGTTGTGAACTTCGTTATAATTTTACAACACCGTTTAATGGAATTTTACTTTCTGTTTCTAAAATTCAGAAGGACCTTTTTGATTTAAAATTCGTCGAATAATACAATGTTTTGGACAAAGATTCCCTCAATAGCTCGATAACAGCTTAACAAATTTGGGAATATATTCAAATATAATATATCACGTGTACATTTTCATCACAGATATGTTACATAATGATACGTTTTGCAATTGTTTACCAAATTTATAAATGTCACACCCTTCTCTTCAGAGAAAATATTTTATCTTCTTCAGTTACTGTAAATACTGCGCGAAGAATTTCTGAGATGTAAGCAAAGGTTGCCGTAGAATCCATTTCAATTTAGATGCTTTGAGCTGTAAGTAAGCGGAACAGAAATGGATAGGTAGTAGCTCTTGTACTTCAAATTATATTACTATGCATAAAGGTACAAAGCTACTTGACTGATAGCCTTACTGTTGCTCTATTCTCTACAATTATTTTCTACCCAGATTTTTTAATGAAAATCTGATCAGCGCCTCTAACGGGTGTTGTAGGAACTATTTTAGCAGTACATTTTAAATGTCAAACTTTCGACACTTGAGAGTATCGACTGTAGAGAATCGCGCTACTGTTATACCAATAGTAAGTCATTGAAGTTTAAATTTAATACTCTGTCCAATTTACTGAATTTTTCCAAAGCCCTCTTTGTTTTCAAAGTCGATCCTGCCAAAAAAGTTTTTCGAGACACGACCTTGGCCCCATAAATTCACTCAATTGAGCTACAGGGTGTTCGTACAATTTGTTATATGTTAACCTTGACGGGTTAATAAGTAAGCAGAATATGAGGAAACGTTCCGTTGTGAGTTTATGAGCGTCTCGAAGTAATGACATGCTTGCTTACGTGTTCATTTTGAACCTATACTTGTGACGTATGAGAAGTTTAGAAGGCTTTGCAAAGACGAAACATACCTCTATAATAAGCAAGAGCAAATTACAGCTTGATGAGTAACTTACAACATAATCTTATAGATTTCGTTGAGCATAGTTTTATTTTTATTATTTATTTAGTTAAATTTTGAAGAGATAAATACCAAAACCTATCTACACTGACTATCAGTTAATTAGAAACATTATTTTGACACATTTAATCAATTGTGAAACTATATAAGAGTGAATACACGGTATAACTAATCAGACCTTACACAACGTATATCTATAAGAGTTAGTATACATATAAAGTAGAATATTCCTATAGCTCCTTACAAATTCCTTCAATATTATAAAATCCTTTCATAGTTTCCTCAAGCAAGGCGCCTGCACTTAATTAATTGGCTTCTTCTCGGTTTCATAATCTCAGGAGACACGATTGATCGTCCCCTCGACTCGTCCTTAATTTAATTATTGAATCCACGTCGCCGACTCCCCGATTTGATCAACCTTGAATGTTTATGAAAACGTGAACAAAACAATCATTTTGAACGGAGTTATAAACACCATAGAAACGAAGGTAAAAAGTTATGGAAAATTCAATAGATAAATAAAATTATATGAAGCCACGAATGATTAGAATTATAGGAAAATGCCTTAGGTACAGTAAATTATAGACCAAAATTGTTAGAGGTTTTTCTAGTTCATTGAAAGAAACCTAATTGTATAGAGCCTAGTTAACTGGGAGATAATTACTCTGGTAAGTACCTTATAGTATGTGTAATAGCCTTATAACATGCAATACGTTGAAAAAGTTCTAGGACGTTATTTTGATGCCTTTTTTTTTTTTTTTTTCGTCAGGAAAATGCATTACTGCATGTCCCGCTCCAGGGAGGTAGCGGGGGTCTGTCGGGCTCTCCCGCCGGCTAGGCGTTCCGGCTTTTAAATTTGGGCATACCGACTAAAAACCTGACGGTGTTCCTTCAACTGTCACCATAAAGTGGCCAGGACGCGGTACCTCCGATTGGATACTCCGCGTCCTAGCCGGTGACGGCCCGCTTTGGATGCGGGCCCACCTTCGAGCGGGGGCGGGCATGAATATTGCCCCCCCTAGCTCTCCACTTCAAGGGGGTATGCCAGGAACACACAGCACACCCCCACCTCTCGGACCTGTTCCCTGTTCAGGCGACGGAGCGTTCCGCCTCCGCCGCCCACAGGTCCGCGTCACGGGGGCCGGAGATCGTCCCGGCGCCTGCGACGCCCGGTGCGTCTAGCGCGGGATGGGAGGGGAGCGTTAATTTCCCGCTCCCGTTCCGAAGCCTCTTTTGCGGAAATTACATTTTCGCAAAATGAGGCGACGGCCGACCACGCTGCCTCGCTCCCGACCATGGACAGAACCACAGCCGAGAGCGAGAGGTCGCTCCCGACCACCCCGATTAACTCACGGCGCTGCGACGACCACGCCTGGCAGTCTGCCAGCGTATGCAGCGCCGTATCGGGGCAGTCACCACAATGATGGCACCTGGGCGTCTGCTCACGGCCTATACGACACAGGTACTTGCCGAAACATCCGTGTCCGGTCAAGACCTGCGTCAGCCGAAATGTGAGCGCGCCGTGCCCTCTCTCCAGCCACTCCGTGACCGCCGGCCGCACGGCCTCGATAGTGACGAGGCCGGCGCTGGGGTTCTCCAGTCGTCGCTTCCACGCCGCCAGGACGTCTTGGCGGAGCTCCGCCCTGCGCGCCTCGACTTCTTGAGGCGCCGGCATGAAGCCTCCGCCTCGAGCCTCCTCGCGCCATTTATATAGTGACGCGAGGGCCTTTGCGTCCAGATCCCAGGGCGGCGTTCGGGCTAGTAGGCACGCCGCTTCGTATGAGACCGTGCGGTAGCCTCTCACGGCCCTGACGGCCATCACGCGCTGTGGACGCCGCAGCGCGGCGATGTTCCTGGCCGACAGGGCATTGGCCCAAATGGGAGAGCCATATAGGGCCATCGACCGCACGATCCCGGCGTACAGCCGTCGACAGTTGTTATTTGGCCCCCCGAGGTTCGGCAGCAGACGCGAGAGTGCGCCCGCCGCACCTACGAGTTTGGGGGCCAGCTGTCTGAAATGGGCTGTGAAGTCCCATCGACCGTCGAGAAGAAGACCGAGATACTTCATCGACGGTGCAATGCCGATGCGGACTCCGCCTACTATTATGCTGGATCCTGGAAGTGGGCGGCGTCGGGGCCCGTGGAAAAATAGGGCCTCCGTCTTTTCGAGAGCCACCTCCAGACCCAGCCGCCGGATGCGAGCGACGACTTGTGCGACCCCAGCTGTGGCCAGCACCTCCGCGTCGCGGTGCGTCTTCCCCCGGGCTGTAACTAGCGTGTCGTCGGCATAGCAGAATATGCCGACGCCCGGCGGGAGCGCACCGCGTAGGACATAATCGTATCCTACGTTCCACAGGAGCGGGCCTAAAACCGACCCCTGTGGAACCCCACAAGAAACCACTCTTCGCGACCAACCACTTTGACCCGGGTAGACGATCGACCGCTCCTCCAAATAGGCCCCGATGATGCGGCGGAGGTAGGGTGGCACTCGGTGATATTCGAGTGCCACTCGTATGCTACTCCAGGGGAGGGTATTGAAGGCATTGGCGATGTCGAGTGACACCGCCAAGACAACTTCTCCCTGGACTACTGCGTCCTCCGCCAGGGCCCTAACGCGTGCAATTGCGTCTATCGTGGAGCGCCCTTTGCGGAACCCGTATTGTTGGTCCGCTAGGTCCGGCCCGACTTGAGTTAAGTGCGTGACGAGGCGGTCTGCGAGGATGCGCTCGAAAAGCTTGCCCACCTCGTCCAACAACACGATGGGCCGGTACGCGGATGGCGAGTCCGCGGGGCGCCCCTCCTTCTTCAACAGGACGAGCTTTCCGGTCTTCCAAAGTGCCGGGAACTCGCCCCTCTCCATGCACGCGTTAAAGAGCCCCAGTAGTCGGGGCTCGAGGGCCTCTCGAGCCAGGACCCACGCTCGGCCAGGAATGCCGTCGGGCCCTGGGGCGGTGTTCTTTGCCGCGAGGCGTTGCACCGCCACCCTCAGGTCTACCCGGGTCACCGGGGGAATCTCTTCCTCTTCCATCGTCGTCGTCAGCGTCCCAGCCGGCGGAGCCATGGGCGGCGGGATGTGTGCCGCCCTGAGAGGGAACAGAGTGGAGACCACGTGCTCGACCACCTGGGGCTGGAGACTCTGGGTTAATGGAGGGGCCCAGGGGCGAAGTTTGCCCCTGACCCAACGATACGGGCGCCCCCACGGATCCGAGTCCAGAGTCTCTAAAAGTGAGCCCCAAGCGGCGGTTTTAGCCCTGCTGATCTCTGTTGACAGGGCCTTTTTCGCCGCCCTGTACCTCTCATACAGCTCCGCCTCTTGCGACACCGCGTCTGGGGGTCGGCGACGCCTCCTGCGGAGGCGTTGGTAGCGGCGGCGCGCCGCTGTACAATTCTTGCGCAATTGCGCGATTTCCGCCGACCACCAGTATACCCTCCGCCGTCCGGGACAGAACCGGACGCGGGGCATCGCTGCATCGCAGACGCGGGTCATATCTGCCCGAAGCCTGTCCGTTTCCACCTCCACGTCGACGGGCTGTTCTTCTGACGCCTGCGAAATCCAGGCGTCAACGATGGAGGCTTCGACTAGCGCCTCCTTGTCGAGGCGTTTCAGGGACCAGCGCGGTCCGACTTCTACCGGGGTTTCCTGGATACGCAAGGCCCCCGAGGTAACCGGGGAGACGCTGAACCTGATATATCGGTGGTCTGAGAGCGTCTCAACCCCCTCGAGGACTCTCCAGGACTGAACACGGGGCGCAAGTGCTGGGGTGGCAAATGTGAGGTCCACTATGGACCCACCCCGCTGGCGCACGCACGTGTTCACAGAACCCCGGTTCAAAACAACAAGACCCGTGGCCGCCATCCAGTCTTCGACTTCCCTGCCCCGCGCGTCCGTGGACGGGGAACCCCAAGCCGTGGATTTGGCATTGAAGTCCCCGAGGACCAAGGCGGGGCGAGACCTATCACGGCCGACCACGGTTCCAAGTCCCGCAAGAAACGCCTCGAATTCGGCCAAGCTCCGGTTTGGCGAGAAATAGACGCCAACGACGACGATGTCCCCCCATGTGACCGCCACATATCCATGGCCCCTCGCTGTGGGTACGAGGGGCTGAACTCCGACGGCGGCCGGGGAGACTATGGCTACCAAGCCGTCTAAGTCACCCGCCCAGTCATCCCTGGACGGAACAAAATAAGGCTCAGCAGCCACCGCAAGGTTTATGGACCACTGTGCCAGACTTTGGGAAAGAAGATCCTGGGCCCTGGCACAGTGGTTTAAGTTAGTCTGGAGGAGACGGAGAGCCATTATTGTTGGGTCTCCATCTCCGCCACTTCTACCGGCGCGTCAGCGGCATTGGAGGCCGCAGGCCGGTCGGGGGACTGCGAGGCGGCTTTGGCCTTCCTCGCAGTCCTCTTCTTCTTTTTACTTTTGGCGGTCTTTTTGACGCCGCTCTGCGCTTTCTGCGCTTTTGGGGGGGAACAAGCCTTACTCCCCACCATGTGCGCCGCTGGCTTACCAACCGCGGCGCAGACGATGCAGTGCGGTGCTTCTGAGCACAGCCGGGCAATGTGCCGCCCAGCTTGCCGCACCGAAAGCAGGTACCGCTGCGATCCTCCGTGGAGGTGCATCGCGCACAAACATGTCCGCCCTGAAGGCAGCGGTAGCACCTCCGTTCGCGCGGCGGAAGTAATTCGACCCGTGCCGACACCCAACCAATCAAGATGCGGCGGCCATCAACAATCCTTTTGGCCGCCGCTATAGGGCAGCAGACCCAAACCGATCCGCCACCGTGAGGGCCGAGACGAATCTGGCCCAGACGGAAAGAATCGGCGGAGCAATCGCCGGCCGCTGAAAGAGCCGCCTTCACCTCCTCCGGGGAGGCAGAATCGTCCAGGCCCGTAATCCGCAGTTCTGCGGTCTTTGTGGGCCTGGACACTCGAACTGTGTCCTCCCCGAGGACTTCTAACAATTTGGAAGCCAGAGCGTCCGCCTTTCCAGCCCCTTCAGGTCCTGGGAGCTCGAACATTCGAGCCCCTGTAGCCGCGACTCTGAAGCGGACGTCATTGGGGCCTATTCCGATATCGGCCAAGTTGATCTTGGCCTTTGCGTCTCCAATGACGTCACGATATGTTGCTCCGTTTTTTACCGCCTCTGGCTGCAATGTGATGGTGACTGCAGCCGATTTCGGAGCGCGAAGTTTAGGCGTCTTCTTTTTGCTCTTCTTCGCGGTTTCGGTAACCTTGGGCGCCTTGGCTGCCTTGCCATTTTTCCCGACGACCTGCCACTCATTGGCAGCCGTCGGGTTTGAGGACGGCGGTTGGGCTGCCACTGCACTGTACGAGGGCTGCGGGTTTTTGCCCTGCTTACCCTTGGTCTGAGCAGCTGCGGGCTGCGGTGTGGTGGCGGTGGCGGATGCGGTAGCCGACGCAGCTAACGACGTTGTGGCCTTGGCTTTTCTGGCGGCGGGAGTTGGTGCCACCGCCTTCGCTGCTCTAACGGCGGGCACGGGTGGTACCCCTGCCGCTTTCTTGTCCGCCGCTAGGGGTGGACGAATGCGAGGCTCCGGCGGAAGCCGGGCCTCTATAGCCCCGAAGCGAGCGTCCACCATCAGGCGGAGGTCAGCGATGGCACGCTCGACTGGAGGCGCCTGCCCACTGGTTTCGGGCTGGGCGCTAGTGGTGGGGCTGTTGCTAGCCACGGACTTTAGAGCAGCGATTTCTCGCCGCATGTGGTCAAGCTCCGCCTGGAGTCTTTGATTCTGGGCCCGCAGCGCAAGATTTTCTTTTGTTGCAGACCGCCTACTCAACTCAGATGCCGCCAGTTTGATGTTCCTGGCGGCTTCTTTAAAGGACTTTGTCCCCTTAAGGTGGCCGGATTTGTCGGCCACCTCCACCACTGCCTCCAGGTTGGAGAGAATGGTATCCGCCAGTTGGACGGCGGATTTTCCTTCGGTGTCGTCACCAGACACTCGTTTCCCGAGCGCCTTCTTCTTCTTCCGCGCCCCGTCCGACTCCTCGGACTCGGGACGCGGTCTTCTCTTGCGCCAAAGACGGCCGCAGTCGGATGGATGGGTGGCATCCGATACCACGCTCATATCGGAGCCAGTGTCGGAATCGACACTGGTCTCCTGAGCGACCTTGGACCTCGTCCTCACCGACGAGGGTCGCGCAAAACTGGGCGTGCGCCGACCCTCTGCAACAACGCAGTCTAAACTGCCGGGCTTTTTGCCCCCTATCTCATCAGATTTGGGCTTCTCGCCCCTCCCACTATCCTCATTGGTGGTTTTATTTAAATTAATTAGATCCATACGATTCCCACGAGAAGGGTTGCAAGGGGTAGTCCGCCGTGGCAGAGGCACCTTACCACGGTAACCCTTATACCACTGGGGGGCGGGAGGTACCCCAGGGTTGGCCGCTAGCGACTGGTATTCCCTCCAGCCACTCGCATAGCGAGTGAACTCCGACCACGCAAGGCCCCAAGAGGGGGCGCCACTGCCGAAGCTACTGGGGATTTTTTATAGAGGTTGTCTCCTCGCGGCCCGGCCGGTTAAGGCAAGGCCCTCGGTCGCACCCAAGATGGGCGGGATTACGATATGCGACGGTTGACGAGGGCGGCGGCGGCCTGGCCCCCCGTCTGCTCGGGGCAGTGTGAGTGCACACCGAACCCGTCCTCCCACTGACGGCTCACCCGTCCTTCACCCGTGTCCTCTGCAAACAGAGAGACACGCACAGTAATTTTTTATAGAGGTTTTCTTCCTCGCGACCACCACCTCGAAAGAGACGGCAGCCCCCGAACCCGACTTACGTCAGGCCTTACGGGTTGAGTCCCTCCTAGCTTCACCGTGGCTGGATTGCCACGGCTACTGAGCCCCCTCACCACGACAAGGTGGAAACTCCCCGAGGGGGACGTTATTTTGATGCCTGACGTACCTATACCTACCTTAGCTGACGTAATAATGATTGTTTCTTGCATACTATATTATTATGTATTACTATATATATTTCGTCCTATGCTTGTCACGTTTTCATAATGCTATAAGGTGCAAGGGCTAAATATGCATTTTTCTTAACAACATTTTTTTTTGTTATACCTAATACCTCTTTCTCTACGCTTACGATACGCGAAGCATAGAATATTGCATTCTTAGATGTCTAAATGTTAAACGAGTGAGACAAAAAATTAAAGCATCTTTCACGGTCAAACAAATTATCTTTTCAGTAAAAATACAAGTCATTTCACAAAGTAGTTTACTTTATGCAAATGTCTTTGTTGAAATTAATAGGATTGGGTGTCGTGCTGTTATAAATTACTTTGTAAAAGGTTTGACGATGAATAGAATTCGTTTGGAAATAAATCTTTTTTGAGAGTCTTCTCCATTATTTTCGATAATTAAGAAAACGCCTGACGATCTTTGCTCAAGAGTCTTTGAAAGATTTCATTAATCTCAAAAGCCTAAGCTTTTGAAAATTAAAATGTTACCGTGTAATTCATATTAATTTTCTTATAAAAAACTGTTTATTTTATTTATCTACAGACTCAGCATGATGATCTTACAGTAGTCATAGCTGAATCTTAAAAATCTTAGGTTCTTTTAAGTACTTCCAAATAAGGGATGACCCTTAGACTTTATTCTTAAAATGTCATTCAACTTTCGCTTCTAAAGTGAAATAACATTCTTCACGCACTAAATTACCAAAGAACTCATTACACGCTCAATAGAAGCCCACTCACTCAAGAATTCAAAAAAAGGAACACTAGAATCTCAATTTTTCGAAGCCAGACAGAAACAAAATGTAAGGAGGTTCACAACAATAGAGGCTGGATTAATTCCGCCTGAGACGGTGTTATAACCATTGTGGGTACGTAATAAGAACAAACTGTTACCTATAAAGTGGTGTAGGTGTACTCCGAATTAAATTCTGGCGGAATTAATTCTAGCCGAATGAGTAGGAAACGTCAACTGGAGGTGGCATGCCATCTGCAGGTGCCGACATTAAATTGGACGCTATAATTTTATACAATGTTGGTAAACTGAGGAACTAAAATTACTTGACAGCCAACATAATGGATTTTACGAATTATAATTTGGTTCTCGTTATTGTTTAAGCGAAAGCGTGTTTCTGGCAGGTTAGGACACGGTAATTATTTGTTAGGTACCGTTTGAAATACAGAATTAATGTAAACCTTTAGGCTTAAGTTAAGATCTGTAAGTGGCGTAGAGCAGTAGAATTACAAAGGTGAGAGTCCGCATTAGACATTATTTAGACTAGTAAAAGTCTCAAATTATAATTGTTAGCACAAAGTTTCATGATGTTAAAATATAAACTGGGTAATGCGTAGTGCGTAACGCTCTTACTACCTATTCTGCGCGAGCTTTCATTAATCTAAAGGACTTTCCTCAAAAAGCATGTTCTTAATTATGGCTTAATCAAAACGATGTAATTAATGGAATAGGCTGCTTGAAAAAACATCTTGGTGATAACCTCATTTGAATTCAAAAGCAGGGTGCTTTATGCGTGATCCCAACACGGACAGGAAATTTAAAAAATACGACAGCCACTTTCCATATCTGATTTATATTCTACCATAAATATTTTTTAAGTCGCTTACTTACTAAGACAAGTTTATAAGCAAGATTTAAAATACTATAATGCAGTTATTATGACCATATTATTATTATAGTGAGACATGTGTTGGGATTTAATAAAACGCAAACCTCCATAAATTTGATATGAAATTCTTTTGGCTTATTATTACGTATTAGCTGTGGTACATATAAAAGGCTGTTAGTGTAAATCTTAAAAACTCTTAAATGATTAGGCGGACGCCTAATCATTTAAGAGTTCTCATCTTTTCAGAACAAAACATTACCAGTTAATTGATTGCCAGCTAAAAATAAAATAAAATTTATAAAATACAAAGCAATAGACGCTACTGATAAAAATAGTCTGTCTGCTAATAAAATAAGAATTATCACCTGTCGGTATTCCCACATTTAATGCACGTACACCGTACAACGTGACAACTCGTTGAAACGTTATAAATTAATAGCTCTACAGCGGAAAAATACGTTCCTATAAATTATTTAATAAGAGACTTGAATATTGTAGAATCCTTGACGCGTTTAAATTAGATGTTATAGTAAAATTCCGTGTATTTTTCATGATTTGACATAAAATGTAGACCACAAACATATTCGATTACGGCCACAAATATATGAATAATTATTATTACTTATAATAACGGTGGACGAAATCGTCATGAGCAGAGCTTGCATTCCGTCTTTGCACTGCTCTTGAAGGAACACAAATTTCCCAATTCGATTTTGGCCAGTGTAGTGGTCTCAAGGACTTACGCCTCTCCCATACTAAGAGTAATAAGTTAAATATTACGTCCTACGTAGGTACAGTCAGCTCCAAGTCGTTTAACAACTTCATATTTTCAAAACCTCTGTGTTACATAACTTTGATAAATAACTAATCAAAATCAGGTAGAATGAGTTGTAATTAAACATTTCAATCAATGGCAAATGTTTTTTTCCATGGAATAATGTGCACACTTCAGTAAAGGGTCTCAAAAGATTGAGTATGATCAGCTACTTTTGGAGCTGACTGTACATACGCTTGAAAGGACGTCCGAGAAAAACAAGAAGCGATCATGAATGCTCACATCACATTGATGATGTTCTCCAAAATGATTCATAGAGCACCGAGAAATTGACAAATTTTAAACGAACAATTAGTTCTTACAATACCCGCTAGAGGCGCTGATCAGCTTTTTATACAACATTTTTCGATAGATAGCCAATGGTGGTAGGGAATCGCGCTACTAATTTCAGTTCACTTGGATAAGAAGAAGGCTTGATTGTACATATATGTTGTATGTATTACCTACAAACAGGATGGATCATATTTACAAAGACATTAGCAAAGTCTTAATATTAATTAGTTGTACATAACAGACAATCTCGTTCAATTATTCATACTTAATGCCGAGAGCGTATTAACTAATTTGAATATCAATTAGACTGATTGCTCTACTTCTGTATATGTTATACTAAGTACTACTTAAACATAATGTATGTATATCATAATGACTAGAATTAGAGTAGAGTGTTTGAGAGATACTCAGTTTAATTTGTAGAATATTGTGAGCTTTGAAATTTCTCGGATTATGTCAAAGAACTTCTTGGCGTTTAACTTGTCTACAATGTTTTCTTAACAAACTTCTATTTTGTTATGAATTACAAAATTATCATAATGCTGTATATTTTCTTGGTATCTACGTGTTTTGAAGTAAAGTTCTCAGAGGATTCCTATTAACCTATACCGATTATGTTATGTATACTGCCGAAATAAATGTATAAATAAATACAATATCCTTCAATACTATTCTTACTGTTGTTGTTAATCATACAAATTAACAACTCACTATTTTAACGCCCTTACTTCTAGATCCATCAATGTGTATAGTCGAAGGAAAACCACATTAAAAGTTATAAGCAATTATAAAAACCTATTAAAACCAATTTCAAAACTTAAATGATATTCGCCAATAGTTTAGTAGAAAACGAATTTGTTTATTTCATTTATGAACAAATATTGAAGGTTCGAAAATATTGAAGGCTCATTGAAACGTTAAAAGCGAACCACTTGACTCACGACGTTGTATAAAAAATTTCATCTCATCGCCGTAATAAGGTGTATCGTTGAATTATGGAGTACTTTCGACGAACCATAAGCTTTATTGATAAGTATTAAGAGGTTCATGTCTTAGGGATTCGATTAATACTAATATTGAATTATCTTATTAATATTGAAGGGATAGTCACTAAATAGCCACGCTTGAATAAAGTAGTAAGCATTTTGCAACAATATTATTGCAAATTCCAAGATTTGTCGTCTAGTTCTTTTTAATCTGATTACAATAATTTACTCATCGTTTATTCGTATAAAATTAGCCTTTCATTGCAACATTCTGCTTATTCTAAACTAAAAAAGCTTGATAAAAAATCAACGCCTGAATGCGACTGAAAAAAACTATCTTAAAAATTTTATTAATTCCAAACAAACTAACAGGATGGTGTAGAATTGAAGATGGTAAAATGTGGATGGGTAACAAATAAGGTATTTAGTAACTTAATATTACGTGCACAAGCGATAGTTTAAATACTTTAATAATAAAATATGTACATAATTATGTATCTATCTCGTGAACAGTTTTCAGTTTAGATACATAAAAAAGATGAAAATATACAAACGAAAGATACTGGAATTTGAAATACTTGAATAGTTTTCATTACTTTATCATCCCAATAGATTTATTGATTAACATTTGGTCTCACTTACGTGATTTGATATTGTCTTTCTATGTTCACTTTCGAATGATTTCACCTTAAATTGCGACGTGCTGTCGTCTTAAACAAGTTTATCACTCGTCGCGTTGCAAATAGCTTTTCAAAACAATCAAGCACAATACGAAAGGCTGAAACCGAATCGGCAGTTCTAAATATAAGTTTATTTAAAACAATAAAGTGATAAAGTATTTTGACTACTACTAAAATCTTTCTAAATTGCTCACATTACGAGCTTCACCACAGTCCTGAATATGAATCACTATAATACAAACAGGTACTACATTCTACCTCCGATTCATATCATCGAGTGCTCTGTGTATTAAACGTATCGCTGTATTGACAGTTCCTACGAATTCAGCTTCATTCGTCGCATACATCAATTAGTTTCCGCATGGCCAATCATTTGCACACAACGCACTTAGGGACGAAATACGTTTCAGCGAAAATGATGGACAATACAACGGAAAAGCCTCATTTGACATATTATCAAGGCTTAATATCCTAAACGATTATTGTATACTAGCTCTTACCCGTGACTCTGTCGGCGTGGACTATATAGTACGCATAGTTTTCGCTCCCGTGGTATTTTGGGGATAAAAACTATTCTTAGTTTTGTCACGGGTTCTATCGGAATTGTAAAAAAGAAACCTTTAGATTGGTTCAGTAGTAAAGACATGGAGGACCGATAGACAGATTAAGTACTTTGCAATTTATAATATTAGTAGGGATGAATATGGCATTACAAATTGCGAATAATTTACTATAGGTACATTAAATTCAAGGAGAAAGAATTCGCTTAGACGGTTTACAAATTACTTTTTCGTTCTACAATTTCTTTCTTAAAATTCAGAGACTGGAATTAATCATTCGTGATACAAAAAGCTGAAAACAAATCCTTTCACTGTATAAATTAATCAAGTAACGACAAATAAAAATGGAGATTAAGAAATACTTCCATTTTCACTAAATAGAATTCTCGGTAGCTAATTCATTAGAAAAATCGTTTCTTAGACGGAATAATTTATTAAACACCTAATTTTCTAGAAACCAATTTGCACCCAGCCCAGCTATAATCAACTAGACTGGTTAATCAAACGAAAGGTATTGCAAATTCAAATACTGGTAATACTGGTAATGGTTTGCATTACTTTATCAACCAAGTAGATTTATTGATTAACATTGGATCTCATTTACGTGATTCGATATTGTCTCCCAATGTTCACTGTTAATAATTTTATCTAAAGTAAATTTGCAATATGATAGGCCGATAATTAACGAGATAATCCGAGATCCAATCTCCGTCTTACTTGTTCGAAGTTAGGAATGTTTCGAAAAGATTCTTAATTGATGTTTCATTTGTATCACGGATACTTATTACTGCTGGTTAGTAAGAATAATCATTTGTGTACAAAAAGTGATAATTGTAATTATTGTTCTTAATATCCATAAACAAATGACATGAATCTAGTGCTTCTTCCTGTTCCAATACTAAATTGGATTTGAAGTGTCCAAGAATCTATGTTAACCAGTTAGTAACCTACTCTTACGTTGTAAGAAGTATAAAGTGAAAGCCAATAATATTGTTCCTTTAAAATTAGAGTAGAATAAATGTAGTTCCTGTTATTAACGTGGCAACTGCCATTACGAATGCTGATAAAACACATTTCAAACTACGGTTTGAGATAATAATGCATATCGACGGTCCCTACGTACAATAACCTAATTGCAAAACGCAAATTTTACAGGAGAGCGGTTTGAAGTTTCAAACACTTGTATCTCAAGTTCTATCAATCGCAGAGCTATGAAATTTTGCACGAAGTCTTTATTTGTTGTCTTTTATGAGAAAATAAAATAAAAACGTTAAAATATATTCATTTTATGTTCCATTGGTCACAACCGTCGTTTTAGATCGGAAACATTCCGACTAGCATTTGCCTAAGTGGTACTTACTGATCTTTACATGGGGGATTGAACAACGATCTAAATTGTAACTGCCTTTTACTAAATTTTACGTTGAGTATAATATTGAATTACGTTGTTTTCATACTGGAAGCCATGAGGTAAGGGCTGATAATGAAATAAAAAGAAATATTTTATAAACTTTTTTTATTAAATTCACAATAGGCAACCTTTTTCTTCATCATAAAGATATAAAATATTACATAGTAATAATATTGAGCAATCATAATTAGGTACTTGTTGAATATGATTGCTCGAGAAAAATGTTTCAAGTATACATCAACACTTCCAAAGAAGGATGATGAAGCCGAGATCGAGAAGGATCAAGAAGCATACACGTTAATTTGCCTTTACTTAGAATCTCATCTGTATCCGTATGTTCAAAATCTTACTTACGCAAAAGAAGTGTGGGATGCATTGACAATATTTTTTGAAGACAAGGGACTAAATAGGCGCATAACTCTGATGAATTGTCTCTTGGATGAGAAGCTGGAAAACCACCGATCTGCTGTCATGAGTCACGCTCAAAAGCGTAAAGAAATCAATCAAAGTTTCGATGACGATTTGGTTGCCGTGGTACTTTTGCGAGGTATACCTGATGTTTACCGACCATTACGGATGGCACTAGAGCATTCAGGAATGAAGATTACTTCTCAAAATGTTCGGCAAAAGCTTCTACAAGAAGATAGCGCTCAGAGCTCTTCAAATGAATCCTCGTCGAACTCGGCTTTAGTAGTAAAGAAACAAAACAAAACAAGCTTTTAATGTGGAAAGAAAGGTCATAAGAAGTCCGATTGCCCGATGCTGGACAAGGATGTGGTGCACGCTTACCAACGGGATCCTCGAAGACGAAGAAAGTTGCGTTATGCTGTTCAAGTGTTTACTGTCGGTGCACACATCCTTCAGCCCCTCAGCGTTTTATCTCGATAGTGGAGCCTCGACACACATGAGTTTTCAGAAGCAGTGGTTTAGAGACTTTAAGGTTACTGATAAGAATGTTGTGACGTGTGCAAATGATGATAGAATGTCAAGTGAAGGCAAAGGTGATATTATAGTTAATGTGAAAGGAGTTTTGTTAACTGTAAAAGATTGTTCCTTTGTGCCTGGCTTGAAAGTTAATCTTTTGTCGGTATCTAAGTTGGTACAGAATGGCTGGAGAGTTATTTTTGATTCTAATGGCTGTAGGATGTTTCACCAATCGATAAGCGCGATAACGAGTAAACTTGTGGTTACTGCTAGTGAAGTCTCCGGTTGTTGTTTTGCTATTGTAGATGGTGCTTTGGCTACGGTTCTAGTTGAAGACTCGTTGGCGCTTTGGCATCGTAGATTAGGGCATGTTAACTTGAATGATTTACGGAAGTTGCCTAACATCGAGGTTGGAGGTAAAAGTGTAATGGAACCTTGTGCTGCTTGTATAAGAGGTAAGGCACATAGATTACCTTTTCCAAAGGGTGAAGCAAGGCGAGCGAAAGACAAACTCAGTTTATTACATGCTGATTTGTGTGGTCCCATGTCGGAACGTTCTTATGGTGGAGCTCGTAACATGTTCGTAATAGTAGACGATTTCACTAGTAAATTCCTTTCTCAGGGAGAAGTCTCAAACTTTGAACTTTTTCAAAGACTTCGTGAGGCATGTGGAGAACGAAACACGTCTGATAGACCCAGACAGTATTGAAGATGCGGAGGAGAGTTCAGACTCAGCAGATGTGGATACAGATCCTTGTGTTGAATCTGTGGAGCCTGTGGATTCAAATGAATCTGATGCTGAACATTGTGATACAAGAGTCAGAACAGTAAGTGTGAATATCGAGGAAGAGCCTAAGTATCCTCTGAGGAATAGGCTTCGTAGCGTACAAAGTGGACTATATTGCTACAACAGTACATGCAAGTTAGAGGAAGAACCACGTTCGTACAAAGAAGTCCTTCGAAGACCTGATAGCCATGAGTGGATAGCAGCGATGAAGCGGGAGTTGGAGACCATGAAGGAACACGATGTTCGGAAGGTGATTGAGAAACCCCCTGGAGCCAAAGAGAAGACGTCGGTTGTGGCGATTCCAATATTTCTGCTATACTTGAATCTGACAGTATTTTATCACCGAGCAAATTTGAAGCTAATGGAGCCGAGGGGGGCGTAGGACTCATTTTTGCATGGATTTGAGCCAGATCTTAGTGTTCATCTTTTGATGCTAGCGAAAATGGACCCGAAAAAAATAACAAAAAACAACGTAAAATAACAGAAATGGTAATTACTTACATTTTAAATTAAATATTCCCGATGTAAAATAACTTAAGTGGCAGTTACTTAAAACAGTAGTATATGTTCTCCCACGTAAAAACACTTATGTAACACTTAAGACTTTTTGATTCAAAACATTCCCAAGTAAAATAACGTCACTACCAAAAGCGACTAATTACGTCGGAATTGAATAAAGCTTGTTTAGATTACCAAAAAAGTAATTTAAGTTGATAATGTAATTAAAAATAAACTTTTTACTGACTAATAATTAAAGTTAAAGAAGGTACAATAAAATAAAACGTCAAATTCAACTTACCTGATGATATTTTGATGGTTTTACCTTTATCTTTTACATTTTTCATTTTCTTTTTTGCGCGAGCGCAACAAGCCCGCATGTGGGAGTTACGGGGGAGGCGCGCGGGGGTGTTGTTGACTTGCCAATGTAAAATGTCTTAACTCTCACTAGTGACATTTTACATTGGAAGTGTTGTAGTTCTGGGGTTTGTCGAGTGTTGATTTAGGGTAGAATTAAAGCATTTTTACTAATTTTTCTTTAATCAATCGAAAGTATATGACAACCGGAAGGTCACGGAAACAAAAAAAGGCAAATCCCGTAAGTACCACTTGAGGGAATGTACGTAGGGACCGTCGATATTTGCGAATCCTGAAACTGTATGGTACAGAGAGGAGATTCCTACGCAATCGATAACTGGTTAGCTATCGTACATTTTTGTATGAAAACCTGATCAGCGCCGCTAGTGGCTGCCGTCGGAACTAATTTTTCAGTGCAGTTTAAACTTTAATTTCTTGATACGCATTAGTACCAAATATATAGAATCGCGCTGCAGGAGTAATTACATTAGGTTAACCAGCCGTCTAAGTGTTCTACTGAACATGGGTCGTCCCCGCGGAGGTCGTGTCACAGTCAACACTTGTACCTCCTGAATTTAACCCCGTACGATACTCACTCAGGGGACCAGAAGAAGTGGCACATCGTGGTAGATCATAATATAATAGAAGCGGAATAGAGATGGCGTAAATGGGAGGTGCAATGATGAGAATAAAATAAATAAATGTTATGTTACCAATAACATAACATTTATTTATTCAAGTCATTTGATTCCAAACCAAGCAGAGCTTGTACTATGGTAACCAAATAACTAATTAACATACTTAGGTATATACTTCTAAATACATACTTGTTTATGAGCTATAGTTTTTTTTTCACTAGAGTACTAATAAAAAGACATTATTTCATTTTAGCAAATTTTTTGTTAACAAAAAAATTGGACTGAAAATATGCAATCATGAATCGAAATCGTATGTGCATCAATCTACAAAAACCTTTGTTTTATAACAACAATTAAAACATTTCGGGTAACCAAATGTATTTTTTTACTGTTTGTGTTACTATTATCGTACAATAGCAATAAAAAAAGTATTTTATCGGAACAGTTGCAGTTAAAAACAACGATATAGTTAAACATTTATTTTGGAATAACATTTAAAAAATATTCATCTTTTACTTTTTTCATGCCAGATGGCTAGTAAAAATAAAAAAAATACCGCGATCTCAATTACTTATCACAAAATATGTCTCATTTTGTAACATTTGGCTCCCTTTTTCCTTCAGCCTATAAAGTGTACGAAACATGGTTCATTTATGTACCCATTTCCTTATGCGCACGGTTATTGAACCCCAAAAAATTACTTGCTATTTTACGATTCATAAACCTCATTCATTGGCCTAGAATAAATTAACGGTGTCAAATATTGTACCACAATTTTGTATAGGTCAAGTGGACGCAGCTATGTTATCTGTGGTAGCGATCTTCATGTTGCCAGCATTGTATTTCGAACGAACATGTTGGTAGCATTGTGTTTTGAGGTTTTCAATGCTGAAATACAATGCCATTGGTGCACGAATTATTTTTAATACACTCTTCATTCGTATTGTTACAATTTGTAAAGCAATTGTTTTAATCAATTTCAGGAAAGACTATGTTATATGAGATCCGATTGAATCGGTTGAGGTTGCAACTCAATTCAGTCGTTTTAATTTTACTTTATTACATATGTACTTTTTAATTCTAACTTCGTAGCATCTAGGTATAACTCATAGCCAAATACATGACATGTTAAAGTTAGTTTAACTTTGTTAGTTTAAGGTTTAGTTAAATTATTTTAACACATAAATAATAATAATAACTAACCATGTAAAAAGCAAAGAGTCTTTAATCTGTTTTTCACTCCAGAATGTTTTTCATCTATTGTTTCATAAATTAATTAAATAATCATAAATACTAGCCTTTCCAAATCAATACATAAACAACGACAATATCATTAGTCATGGAAGCGTGTTATGCGCGTGACGTCATCGCATAGTGACAGCCGCTTACATACATCACACCGATCAACCCTTCAGTGCGGCTGAATTTGTCACGTCAAAACCAGACGATTTATATTGATACTAGGTAATTATACACCAAGACTAATGTTTTGGGGTTCTGTGAAGGGTTTTAGTGTCTCCCGAGGACATACACTTATAAGTGGTAAACCATAAGTACAGCTAGTTGGGTAGTATGTACGCTACGTGTGGTCCTCATGACATGTGACAGTTCTTCAAATGGAAGCAAAAGAGATCGAAGTGCGATGGAATTATGCTAAGTAATGTTCAATGTAAGCTTTTATGGTGAACGATATGTAAATAATAAAAGTAAATTATTTCATATGTATGATTTTTAGAGTGAATTAAAACAACTAGGTATTTATTGATTGGAGAATGTTTCATTTCCTTGATTTTTGTCTTACTTTTACTTAATCTTAGCAACTTGTGATAGAATTCTAACGATGGTATGGCAATAGGTATTTATCAAAGATAGTGTCAAAGTTGAAATATTCACTTAACTATGATCAAGAATGCTTTCCAGTTACACTTTTTAAATGCAAGTAAAAAATGAGGTACTTAGTTTTGTCTTAATTGCGGTATATTCCTCTTTTCTTAACTGTTTTATAGTGTTGTTAAATACTTAGCACTGACGTTAAAAATAAAACAGGTGTGCAATAATGTGCAGTTATTTTCAGTGTTTGAGTTTAAGCGATTCTAGAAAAATGTGCGAAGTAAACACGTGGTAAATAATTTAACTGCTCAAACTACTCGTACGTAACGATCATCTTGTGCTAAAACCATTAATATCTCAACTGCGTAGTCTTGTTTATTTTTTTAAAGTAATCTATAAATTGAATTCCTGGTTTTATCACAACTGAAGTACCGGGCTAGCTTATCATGTGAAATCTTGACAGACGTATTCCTACATTTATTGTCACTTTATCTGTCGGATAGTCTATTTGTCATCTACCCATAAGCCGTGAAAATATCCCTAAATAAAATATAAGAAATTCTCCCCGATATTCCCAGTTAGAAAAGTAAAATTTTTACAGCGATGAACGCTTAAGCAACCCGTAACCACTTCAAAACTAGAATATTGCAAAATACTATCGTGAAATTGTGTACTATTTATAATAATTAACACAAACTCCGAGCGAGAAATTAAGCAAGTTTACCGGTTGAAGTTGGAAACTGTCAGCAGTTAGTTGAAGAGGCACCAAATGAAGAAAACCTGATACTAGCGAGAGGTAAAGTTGGCGATTGTTTCCTTACTCGCACGTTATAATATTTAACTCCTTTAATTTTAAACAACTATCATCTATACTATCTATACTAATATTATAAAGCTGAAGAGTTTGTTTGTTTGATTGTTTGTTTGTTTGTTTGTTTGTTTGAACGCGCTAATCTCAGGAACTACTGGTCCGATTTGAAAAAATCTTTCAGTGTTAGATAGCCCATATATCGAGGAAGGCTATAGGCTATATATCATCACGCTACGACCAATAGGAGCAGAATACCAGTAAAAAATGTTACAAAAACGGGGAAAATTTTGACCCGTTCTCTCTTATGTGACGCAAACGAAGTTGCGCGGGTCAGCTAGTACTTTATAATAACAATAACAAATAACACAAAACTGATTTGAAAGATTGCCGTCAAAAAAGAAAGAGGAAAAGATGAACTTTACGTCAATGATTTTCGAAGGTAGGTACTTAGTTTAGTTAGTTAGTTTAGTTAGTTAGTTTAGTTAGTTAGTTTAGTTAGTTAGTTTAGTTAGTTAGTTTAGTTAGTTAGTTTAGTTAGTTAGTTTAGTTAGTTAGTTTAGTTAGTTAGTTTAGTTAGTTAGTTTAGTTAGTTAGTTTAGTTAGTTAGTTTAGTTAGTTAGTTTAGTTAGTTAGTTTAGTTAGTTAGTTTAGTTAGTTAGTTTAGTTAGTTAGTTTAGTTAGTTAGTTTAGTTAGTTAGTTTAGTTAGTTAGTTTAGTTAGTTAGTTTAGTTAGTTAGTTTAGTTAGTTAGCACTTAGTTTCAATTATTATTACTTATCAATCGTTATACCGCAATAAAACTGCCCATTGGAAAGCTAAATAAAAGAAAAGACAAAGATTCTTAATAGACTTTTCATCTTTATGCAGCAAAAACCTAATATAGTGTTTGCCAATATCGACAAATTATGCAATAAATAAAGACCAAATACGTCTAAGTACTTCCTACGAAATTTATTCGCCAACCAGACCACTAACTTATTCAGAACTTTAAATTGGCCGTACTTCCAATACGCGATATTTCAATACCGGGCACAAACATGCTGGAATAAAGTTCCGGGAGACAAGTGAGATCTATCTTTTGAATTATTCCTGCAGCAATACCTACCGAAGCAGGCGAAGCAGTTACCTGTGCCCGGTTTCCGTCGGACTTACATTTTGCATTGTGAGAAAAGCAACAAGTCTTCATATTTGAATGAAACAAAGACTTTACTGTCTCTGTTTTTGGAGCTTTAATTCATGTGAAAAAATATAAATTGTTTACTTTATATTTTTACCTACACAGTAAAAAAAGAAAGCCTTGTCGATCTAGAAGTCTACCAATGATGAAGACACGCGTGAGGTTTTGTGGCTACTAGTAGGTTTTACTCTAATTACGTGCAGCTATGTA
Source organism: Anticarsia gemmatalis (assembly GCF_050436995.1). Lineage (NCBI taxonomy): Eukaryota > Metazoa > Arthropoda > Insecta > Lepidoptera > Erebidae > Anticarsia > Anticarsia gemmatalis. The sequence continues at coordinate 5,900,941 of NC_134758.1, forward strand.
GATGTAAGTACGGTAGTATTTTAATACAAGGCTTGCTATAACTACCAATGTGTGGAACTTGTGGGAGTAAGGAAGCAAGATCAAACGACGTTAAACAACAAAAGCGATTACGTGCTATTATTATACACAATACCCTGATCAATAAATCGCTTTCAAATTTCTATTATAGGTACCATTATGTACATTATGATTAATGTATGTTACTCTAAAAATAATACTTTCAAACTTATTTAATTACTTACAATAGGTAACCTCAATATTAATCTTTAGGAACCAAAATAGTTTTCTAAATTTAGTAAAATTCTGCTCCTGTAAAGACCTATCCGATATATTTAAGTAATTGACCACTTCGAAATACTTATTAAGACTTTACAATGAGATTGTATTTCAGACCGAATCTGCCTCCGTGGCGCAGTGGTTTAGGTCGCCACGCCGATACCACTGCAACGGGAGGTCGTGGGTTCGATTCCCACACGAAGCAATTATTTGTGCGATCCACAAATAATTGTTTCGGGTCTGGTTGTGCTTTGTGTCCGTTGTTTGTATGTTTGTAAAAGTCCCCGCGACACAAGAGCAATTCTTAGTGCGGGAGTTGTCTTTTATAAGAATTTAAACTGTTCTATTTTATATCGTTGCACTACATATTGTACTGATTACACTTTTATAGGATACAGAATTAAATCTCAAAACTTCAAAAACCGACTTAGCGGTTAGTAGGTCGTTTATGTTTGAATTTCATTTTATTGCGTCATTATTATGTGATAGAAAGACTACGTAAAGAAACGTAAGAGTAAACAATATAGCTGCCGTATATTTCAACGAATGATACCTCTATCCGAAGGTCGGAGCACGCAATACTGATGGAATGAGTTCGTTGAATACATCAAACGTCGTCATCACGTCAATACTGAGCGAGCTGCGTTCATTTCAGCGCTGTGCGGTACCATCAGTCAGGCCGGTCACGTTTGTCAAAGATGACACATGTGGAAGCCTAACGAATGTTTACTTTCGCCGCCGAAACAGGCTTTTACGTGTGGCCCTATCTGTTTCCATTTGAATATTTATTTTCAAATTATGTGTTTCGAATATTCATGCAATTAGTACGGAATTAGGTATTAAATATTGGTGTTTGTGATAATAAATTATAATATACGTTAATGTAAAAACTTGCTTTGATAAATTAATAGAATATTAAATGTTGTTTGTGAAACATAGTTGTTTATCATCCATTGCCCGCAGGTACAATTATCTAATTGTGTCAACTTCAATTTCATTTAGTAATAGATACAAAATCGTCCTTAAGCCAGATACTTACGGAATAAATAAGTTATGAAAACAACTTACCACGACATTCTGTTTGTATTAATAAAATGTACTTTTTAAACGTGATAACAATTTTAAGTTAGCAAGTATAAGTTGTAAATAGACTTAAGCATCGCTCGTATTAGAACGATACGCCAACAACTTACATCGAAACCGAGTACTCTCGACAATACACAATCTCTGCGGATTCCGCCTCGTCTCACCATCAATTGTGTGGTCATAACACAAACACACAGCAATCTCAGCAAATACACAAACAGCAAAACCATCTACGACAACAATATATCATCTCCGACCATCTATAAATAACTTTATGACACGCCTCCCTCTACATTACAAGTAGATGTTCCTAATTCAGTCAGCACTATTGATCGACAACTAAGCAAACCGTTTATTATGTATCGGTACACTGACACACATCGCATTATCTCTGACAACAATGTCGGATTACACTGAATACATAGCGGATGCTCATTTTGTATGAGGATAGAAATCGGAGTCGATGAACTGGTTCAATGAAATACTGTGTACTTATCTGAAGCAAAATTTATGCACATATTCATTTATAGAGATTGTTATTAATGATGCGGATATTGTTGGAAGTCTTGCAAGTCCTTGGATGGAATGAGAGTGGGTCTGTTAAGTGTTCGATTCTTGTATACGAGCTCTCGCTAGGATGCTATTACGCTTTATCAGCGTTAACGTATGTTGCTGCCGTTACAACAGCTTACGCTTACGTAATGTTAGGGTGGATTAGCCGCTGCATAGCAGCTTTGTGACATACCAAGGATATCCTCTTCTGCGTAACAGTTAAACAGTATGGTACAGTGGACTGATAATATAACTTAAGTATTTCACTCAGAAAAAAAATATTTTTTACCCAATAGTAATGTAACAACAGTGATGTTATAAAACATTTTCACACGTAATAGGTACTGGTAAAAAAACATATCTGTAAGGAAAATTGTAAAAATCCGAGTGAAATGTTTTCCTTTAAAGTGAGCGCGTAAATTCAAAATCGTCATCCCGTAATTTATCCAACACACGTGAATATTGAATTGTGTTGAAAGTTGACTTCCGAAAAACCCCCGGGCGCCTTTAATGGACGGAGCCTTGAAAGTTAACCCACAGGGGAGGCTATTGTTTAAAACTTCCTCCGGTTTAAATTCACCGTGTGTGTTGTGTATCAAACAAAAATAAAAACAATAAACAAAAGGACTCTGTGCCTTTCTGCGAAGTAAATAAAAATAGAAAGGATCAAACCCATCAATTGTTGTGGATGCTGTGGAGGGAGAATAATTGTTCGGAGGACAGCGCTGTGCTTAGGAATACATTTTTGAATTATTGCATTCAACTGTACTTTGCAGTCTGGTTGATTGTGTCTATCCCTCTCATTGTTAGAAGAACTGTTGAGGGTTCATTTTTTATACTAAGGAGCGAGGTAAATGAATAAGTTTACCGTGAATCTAACAGGGGACTTCGTGATCAGTAAGCTAGATTAGCTATCGATCATGCCATGAAAGAATAATATTATGTTTTTTTTATGCATAAGTTTCATAATGAAGATTTATTTTAATATAAATAAATAAATATCATTGAACTCACACACACGGTCACATGAGTATTGAGTATGTTACGAGTAACACATCAGTGTTACGACTAAAATTTAATACTTTTAAGGCCCTGGCTAATCACATAAATAACAAAGGTCACTAACGTAATAGAAATGAAAGTTGTCAAAGTCATTTGCAAAGCCACAAAAATAAAGGCCTAAGTCGTCTTTCAAACTTTTTCTAGATAGCTTTTAGTGGCCATTACTTGAGTTTATGCCTAATCTGTGCCCGAACTTATGAATTATGAAGCGCCTATGACCTTTTGGACCTAAGCTTGTAGGCGTAAATACGACTAACCTTTATATAAAACGAAAGAAGATTACTTTATTCTGATCTCATAAGCTAAATTATTTGCTATAATGGTCATAATAATATTCTCATGTATTCGTTTTCCAAGAAAGTCTATACTTGTATTCTATTATAACAATCGTAGATGGACCAATCTAATTTAGGATCGATATTCTATCAGCAAATAAATGTATTCAACAAATAATATGTTGTTACTGATAACAAACGGCTAAACAAAATGCTTGAGATAGTTTAGAATATTATAATATAATATACTAGCTGACCCGCGCAACTTCGCTTGCCTCACATAAGAGAGAATGGGTTGTAATTTTTCCCGCTTTTGTAACGTTTTTTACTCTGCTCCTATTGGTGGTAGCGTGATGATATATAGCCTATAGTCTTCCTCGATAAATGGGCTATCTAACACTGAAAGAATTTTTCAAATCGGACCAGTAGTTCTTGAGATTAGCGCGTTCAAACAAACAAACAAACAAACTCTTCAGTTTTATAATATTAGTATAGATTAATATAGATGTCAAGTAAAATTGACCATTGAGACTTAAAATATCCATATATTTTCGATTCCAAAGGTTGTTTATTCTCTATGCAATTAAAAGGAGAAAACAAAGACGAAGCTTAATTATTTATAGTTGCTAGAGGCTACGATACCGGCGAAGTGTCGTATGACGTGCATTGTGCTTGCTATTTTAAATTGTCTCTACTATGTTTTGATTACGTATTAGTTAGGAAAACATAACAATACATTTTTCCCTAAGGCTTTTTTAAGTTTCTTTTTTAGATAACATAACACAAGTGCTATCTACACGGTAGACAGGTACCACGCCTTGTTTTTCATAAAAGCTTGACTTTTTTCGAAAGCTTTCATAATGACCATCTTTTTGTCTACATCAAACTAAAGATAATGTCGAATAGAACGGTTTTAATGTGACACGTTTACCAAAAATGCATCGAAGGCAATATATCCCGACACTACTTTGCCGAAACAGTGTCACTCTGATAAAACTGTCGCCATAGAATTAATCCCGAATATATCTCAATTTCATTCAGCGCAGACAAACCACGAACAAACACTGTCAAGCCCAATGATCAATCGCTAGCAGTTTGTAAGCAATACCAGGCCGTAGTACACGTAGCCGCACAGATTTATTCGCTAGCAACTAAAACGCCACAGTCTCTATATTTCAGAGGTGAATGTCAGTACCAGGACTTTATGATAATTGCTAGAGGGTCCGGAATTTGCACCGTGGAATAATAATAGCTTGGATATTACACGTAGATGGTGGGATATTCTATAGCCTTCTTTCTTCTGTTTATTATTCATTTGTGGTGCTCTGCTGCTGTTGATTTTTGTACCTACTCAAGATGATTCGGCATTTCCTTTCCCGTGATTAATCACTAATTTGACCAACAATTGTTTTACTTTCAGCGAATTCGGATACGTTCTGAAAAATATTACATAATGGATAATATGCAATATTTTTTCATGTTTATTGTATCACATTTTAGTTATTAAATAGATTGTACTTTATTTAAATAATGCAAATAATGTCGCTTTGTTTTATTCATCAATAATCCTTACTTATTTTATACAGCGAATAGTAGTTCTGCCTATAGGCATATCTTTTCTATTAGGATACAAAGAAATCATCTCATCACAAAAGCAAGATCTTACTAGGTCAGGTAGACTATTTCTCCGATTGACAAAAACTTATAACCATATTTTGTCCTGAAAACCTCATATTGTCCTATTCCATTATATTATTTCATTTAGCTGCGGATACAAATTCTATCTGATAGCTTCATCCAGTGCCTTATTGGGACTTAATGTACAAAAAAAAGATAAATAAAGGTAGATCCCGGATGTATGTAGGTGTAGTAAGATGAGAAAACGAGTATTCGTTTGTGTAATATGGCTGTTACTATGAGATTAATTGATTCGAATTACTAGTTTTACGCTTGATACTACAATTAAGCGATGGATACACTAGGAGACAAATGTCACACAACATAATATACGTCAGTGACATGTCACGAGGAGCACAAAATCTGGCGAAATCGCGAATGGCGAATCGATTTATGTTCGTAGCGAGCGAAGCGTAACATGTCGACCGAAGTTCGGTAACGTCGCTCGCACCACGGCTCTCAACATAGCTGGAGACAAATGTCGCTGCGCAAGACACAGTAAAAGCGCGTAGCGCGATTCTCTACAGTCGGTACTGGCAAGTATCGCCAAAATAGTTCCATAGTATCATAGTTCCCACAGCACCCGTTAGAGGCGCTGATCAGATTTTCATACAATTTTCTCAATGACTAGCCTGTGGTCGGTAGTCGATAGTGGGAGGTAGTCTATCCAGAGCACCCGTTCGAATAGCACCTGCCAAATACATATAATGATGGGTGCCCTTCGTGGACTAGGCTAGGAGCTTTTTGTCAAGGTGTTATTCGAACAGGTATTCTAGATGGACTACCTCGATAGTGCTATTATACATTATTCGAACATCGCTTTTAAGCAATTGCAAACCAAACAAATTATTACGACTAATAAGTAAATATCTAATTGAAATTCGTAACGTTTTACTTTATCTTTACAATGTTTATTTACAAAGGAGCTGTCATATAAACTGGCCTATGTTTTCAACAGATTATAATACCTTAGGCTATCAATTTCATTGAACATGGAGACGACTATTGTTCTATTAGAAATAATACGAGTAGTTATTTTTTTAATTTTAGCAATACTATTTATAACGCCAGCTTTTGTGAAGTGGATAGGTTTGACATAAAATTATATTTTAAAATATAGTACTTTATCATTTGAAACATAAATATGAAATATAATATGCATAAAGTCTGCTAAAACTTAAGTTCTTTGTTTGCTTGTAAACAATAACATTTTGTTGATAATTACATTTGTAAAATGCAGTAGGTACAACACACTATTTTAGCAGTGACTGTTACGATAAAAAATATTTAACATAATTTGTTATAACTATTATTTTCTGTAACGATACTTTAGGGAATATGCTTTCTGAGTTAGTTTGATAAACAATTAAATAAAAATAAGAAACGAAACCTGAATAACACAAATCTTTTAAATTTATTACAAACCTCAACTCCTAAATTATTCTAAAGTTAGTTGAATAATTCAAGTGTATCTTTTTCATTTCTTAGAATTTAATAAAAAGATTGATACCCGAAATTCATATAATTTCATTCAACAAGCGCAAAATATGTATGTAAGCACATTAAAATGGAACGCAATGTATCTCTCGTTGCCACAATATTTCATAAAAAAATATTTTATATTTTTAGATTTCTTGTAAACATTTTACTGATAAAAGGAATAAATAATGTTCTCTTTGTACCATTTGACATTTCAAACATATTACAAGCCAAATAAGTATAACAATTTAATTTATAACATTTCAGAATGAAATCGAAAACATATTTATAACTTTTAATTAAGTTATATTGTAATTATTTGCGGTCCTGGAAACGTGTTGATAGGTAGTCGACCTTTTAGGTTTAAATTAGGCACCACCTACATAAAATTTGATATAACGTCTATGAAAGATAGTTTAGCCGCTTATTATCTGGGCTTTACTATAGCAACCATCTTCGTTCATTATTAGCTTTAACAATTTTTAAAAACGGTCAACCTCTTTCTTGGATCCATAGAAATGGATCATCGGACTGTATTCGTACATAAAATGTGAGAAGGGATTATCAAATTTTGAATAAAAAGGGCCAGTTTCTGAGTTTATGAATAAGTTACAGATAGTGTATCTACTAGGTGACAGTAAAATGTATCAAAAAGACAAAACTTCATCTGATAAGCTATTTTATGGATACATAGCAGTGGTGAAACTGCCTAAATATACGATCGTTTCTTTCTGAGAACAAAAAAATTGCATTCTTATTAAACGGTTAATTAAAGCAAATCTACTAATACTCCTAACCGTATCTAAGCCATAATAATCCTGAAGGTATTTACATTACATAATCACAAATTCCTCGTCGCCCCTTGCTACTAGCTGAAGTGGCTGGCATGTTGTCAAGACGTCCGAACGCCCATAGTCCCACGCAGTTACCCCGACCTACGCCGACCCTTCGTTACCATGGCAACCGCTATTGGATATTATTACACATTATCATAGTTTTCATTATCAAACAAAGGCTGAACGCTTCGAAACTCATGTTACTTGATTGTCTTCTAAGTAATTCTAAGGCATTGTTCGAAGAACATTGAATTCAGTGTTCCTCGAATGTGTAATGTAATATTCACTTTATAGATATTATTGAGGGATGAATATGAATGTGTGAACACAATAGCAATATACCTACATGCCTAAACTTGTGGAAGGTACAAAGATAGAAAGAAAGAAATATTACAATTACAACACAAATATGTGTCACGATTTTTACACTTTTACTTATCTACCTAGTCACTTAAATACAACATAGCATTTCCATTTCATTTTGGGTATGAGACCAATAACACACGATTATAATCTTGCGACCAAACATTTGCTTTCATATTTTCTACCAAAATATTAAATTATTAAATATTTTATAGGGGTACTTGAGATAAACATAGAAATATTCTAAACCCCTAACGGCCAGTTTCTTCAACAAAGATAACAAAGTATGGGGTAAAGTATAAATGACAGACAAAATCATTTGTCAAATTTAATGTCATGTTTACTTTGGCTGGTTCTTTTGATGAAGAAACTGGCCGCAAAAGAAAACCTCAAAAGAACTATTTTCCACGGCTAATGATGATCTAACCGCGAAATTACACTAGACCCCTGAGTTTACTATGTGAAGTATCTGCACAAATCTACATTTAAAAGTGTATATAATCTGCTCAGTTTCTCAGTATTGCCTCTGTAAATGCATTTAGCATTCAAGTGTAACTAAGTTCCTTGAAGTGGACTGTAATCTGTTAACAGCTGTTAAATGTCCTAAAATGTTTCCTTGACTTGACAACAAAGTTTCAAAGATATAGCTGCTAGTTAAATAGAATTCTTGGTAGCAGTTGCAAGATTCTTATACTTGAAGTGTTTTACTGATGCATAAATGATTACGAAGATTTTATATGTACTTAAAATACTAACTTTTGTGCACATTTCTGCTTACTCAGCTATTGGTTTGTGTACATAAAAGAAATAAAATCACACCTTTTGTCCTTTTGGGAAGGCAGAGACCAAAGAACCACACTTCAACTTCTTTAGTTTGTTAAAAAGGTGATTTAAATAAGATTTCTGGATAATTATTTTTCCCCAAAAAACATAGTCGTAAAATGCTGAACAATTTTAACTATTGATGCATTTCTCAAAAAATTCAAAGATAAAAATATAGAGACGTTTTCATCTCAAAAAATTATTAAAATATACGTGTCATACGCTTGTTTTAAATGAAAACTGCAACCATACTTTGTTTTCACTTTATATGTATCTTGTCATAATGCGCAACATTTTGTTTATGCTAACAAATACGTATATTTTATAAGATATGTCCTCAGTTACATCTTGTCCTTAGTATCCAAGCAACCACTAAATCTGGCTCAAGTAAGTCCGGCGCACTCAGTCATACAATATTAGGGGTGTGCCACAAGTTAGCGGAAATATTTGCGTCTTTTAAATATTTATTACTCTATAAATGGTTTATAACGCTTCTACACAGGTAATAGGGGGGTGCTATACTTAGAAGCCTATGGCCACGTTACTATATTTTGGTGCAAAATAATTTAAAATACAGTATTAGGTACTTTTGCCAACCCCATCATTAATCCTTACCTTATCATTGGCCATTTACATACATGCCCAACTCATCTATCTCTCATATAGAGAAGGGTTAAGTTTATTTTAAAATTTTATGTTAAGAAGCGATAGCTTTTGACAACTTTTCAACATACTTACAGGCCAAAAGTCGATAAGTACTTAGATTAACATTTTTTTATCCCATTACTATCCCACTGCTGGGCAAGGGTCTCCTCCCAAACGAAGGCCTTGAGTCCACCACGCCTGCCAAGAGCGGGTTGGGAATGTATTATTGTCATTACATTAGGTAATTGAATGAAGAAACCCACTAAAATTATTGATAATAATATCCAGGATATTGAGATGAGAACTCTGCTAACGACGTTCACGTGAAGCGACAAACGAACAAAGGGAGAACAATTAAGCTTTTCCTGGTAACATACTATTATAATTAGTCTATCGAAATATAATTTCGAATCGGAACACAAAGCAAGTGCCTTGTTGAATTGAAATAAGCTTGATCTAACAGTAGGTTGACGTTATGCAGAGGTCGTTTTTACATTGTCTAGATTTATGTATCAGAAAAAGAAAGATTGTTTTTGAGTCATCTGTCGCAATAGAGTCGTTTTGCGTCTCAGTGACTTTTACACAGTCATTGAATTTGTTGAAACAACAGACATAGAGAATCATACCTGCAACAGTTTGGGATGGATGACAGAAATATTGTATGAGTTATCCTCTCGAGCGCCCAACGTCAAAATTCAAATATACCGTTAAGCGTCCAGGCCAAAAATGGCGCGCGAAATTGAATTGGCGGTTGGCGTTTAAGCGCCGATTCCGTCATATTTTGATACTAACACCCTAGTCATACCTTATATATTTGAAATCTACATAAAATTTGCTATACATTAAAAAAATAAACCACAAATAATATTTGATAGTGGTGGTACAATAGTCGGTTTAATCTGAATATTGTGTGCTTTAGGCATGTGTTTGAAAAAAGTCTAAAAAATATTTTTAGGCATAAAAAATAATATGACGGAAGGTCTTATCGTGTAGTTAATGAATAATGACATTAAAATTCAACTGTAAAATATACTCAAATCTTTATAATTAGTTAAAAAAGTATTTACAATATTGGTCATAAAGGAACATGTCGTTGGGTCAGATGTTGTTTAAGGTGCTCTCTGGCCTATATCAACCACTTATTCAAGTGTGTGCATTAGATCGTCGTCTCGTTTCATCAGCTTCAATGCCAAATATGTTTGAAAGGGATAAACATAGTTTTAGCATTTAATTTGTACGTTTTTTTAATGTAAGATCGTTTTGCCGTACCACGGTGGCGGGGCGCTTGACGGGGGTAGCACATTCAACCGTGACACGGTGGCCGGGCGCTTGAGAGGTTATGGAATCGAAGAGGTTTAACTATGGTTTAAGAAGCTACGGCTATACCTCTCGTAGTGAATTGTCGACCACATTTCCCATTACGCCACGAAGGTTTGACAATATGCCTGATTATGTCGTGCCATAAACTTATAAAATAAAAAATTAATACATTTATTTTTAAATGCCAATTACTTCGCAACCAATATGCCTCATAACCTTAGGGGAGTCATAATAAATAGTTCGCTGTACCACAGAGTATAGTTAGACCTAAATAATTGGTTTCCCGCGTTCCGGCTATTGATTTAAACTTTTAGTGCTCGGAACTCGGCCTTTTAGTTTATTTTACTCGAAGGGTCGACTAGTGGAGCTTATTTAAATTTCTAGAGCAATCAATTTCAGATAATATTGAATATAAATATTTTTCGAACTGAGCATTCTATTAATATATAGGACGTAGCATGAAAATCTTTCGTAGCAGTAGTTACGCTAGCCCGTAGCTGCCACGTAGCAGCCCGTAGCACATACAACTACTTACTCGTAGTATAGTAGCTACATTCCAATATAAACTTTTGCGATGCCTCAAACGTCTGCGAAGTCAAATTTGCTCGTAATTATATCCAACACGCCCATCATCTTATTTCATTATGAGTGTTCCGCTTTCGAATTCAGAACTCCGTTCAAAACGCTAACATCCATGTTGCTTATTCAAAGCACACACAAATACAAACCACATCGATCAGTCGATTGCTAAATTGCCAATTAACCACGATTCCCACATGTCATCTAATTTGATAGGCACGAGAGCAAACAAATTATGTACCTATTTACTACTCAAATAATGTAGAGAAAACGCCTTTCCGATCAAAGATGTTGAAAAGTAAAATAAACGAGAAGAGAAAATAAATATAGTAACAAATACAATATGAAATCTTTATGATGAAGATGTCTATTATAGTCTGACACGTGCGCGATTTACTTCGATTATAATTAATAATTCTTTGTTTTTCAGAAATGAGGTAACTGCTACAGCTACCGTCCACCAAAAAGCCACTGTCTGCTGCGTACGCTTATGGGTCCATGGTGTTCTATATTCTGAATTTTGTGTACCACCAACAGCCGCAAATCTTACATACAGAGTTCTCTGCTAAGTTGTTAGGCTATAGAGCCTGTAAATTCTATTCCTATGTTTCAGGTCGTATACGGTATGCATTTTTGATCATCTTTCTTTTCGCAAAGACTTTTGTACCAATGGCCTTGGGTGCAGAAATACTGCAAGTAACTAAATGACAATAGTTTGTCCCGAGTTTTATGAGTGTTATGTATATATGAGTATTAACGGAAACTTAATATAATGACAGGTATCTTATTATAACAAATAGACATCTAAAATACCTATCCAGAAAATACAAGCATAAGGTTTAAATTTTACATTAAAAAGGTAGTTTATTTTCATTGTTAAACTCTTAAAGAAGACTTAAAAGCACCTTTTAGCTATCGAGAATGCAGTATTTATCGGAAAAGAAAATTGCGATACAAAACAGTTAGTTTTTCTTTTCTTGCTAGTGACATTCTTAGAATATAGGTCGATAGCTTCCGTTGACAGTGCAGAATTGCAAACATTCGTTAGCTATTCCTTTGTCCCGACGTATCACGGCTCTAGTGTAGAACTCTAGCGGAACACTACTATGAGAACTCGACATTGTGAGTTTGAAAAACTGTCTTGAACCACATTTGTGCTATTTCTGTTCCAGTTACGTTGGTTGTTTAAGGTTGTCTGTACTACTATCGAAACGAATTAGATTATTTCTGACAATAATTAGCATCTTTTCATCTTGGAATGCAATTAACAGTCCAGTCATTCGCTTTTTAAACTCAATCATAGTAAACTTCTATAAAGGCAAACTTATTACCATATAACATTTTATAAAGAAAAAACCAACCGAGTCATCCAGCAAATAAAACATATTTCAATAAATATTGAAAAAATTTTACCATTAATTCTGTCGACGATGTTACCATAGTAAGTGCATGATTACTTTAAAACCTCACATTTCGTGAATGTACATAAAAAAGTAAACCTAGGATTTCAGAGATATAAAAAGTAACAGAGTGCCCTGCGAGAAAACGATTTGGGTCTAGACTGAAAAGACTCATTTAGGGGGTCAAATAGGTAAGCGTACAAAGCCAGGGCGCTTAAACCGCTATAACGTGCTTTGTTTGGCCACTCCATATAATTAGATTACATACAATTTCTTTTTATCCAGCGTACTTTTACTTAGATTTTTATCTTTACAATTATCTGGTAAGAAAAAGTAGTTTCATTTGAAGGTTTTGCTTGATGCGAAAATAACTTTTGAATAAATAGACCAATTAATTAAGTGTATCTTCAACAAATGTGGAGAAGAATATTAGCATAAATATTCCTTCATTTACTTAACATTGCATAAATTTATAGCAGAGTAAAGAGTTAATAAAATTTTTGCTTGATTCTCATCATCGACATCACATTGAAACTAGGAGTTTACTTCGACCATTAGGCTATCAAGTTAGTTCTTACTAAAACTACTGAAGTCAGATATTCAACTAGAATGTATCCACATGATGCTGAAAGATTAAAATCATAGAGTAAACAGTGACCCTTTCTTTTAGTGAAGTTTTACGACATACGATTTACGAGTGGCAATAAACACTCCATACTATGGTTTTGTTTATTTCTCTTTTTGTTGACGAAATACGTCAACTCAGCACTCCATGCTTGTAAAAGAGAAATGTTTTGTTTACTCGTATGTATATCCTAACATAACTTAGGCCTAACCCCTCTCTCAATTCAAAAGAAGACCCAATGTGCCCAGCAGTGGGACAGTGATGGGCAAAAAAAAATGAACGTACATGCTTATTTCAGTAAACCTCCTGCTTACAATAACGCTACCCATTTCAAACACTTACGAAAGCCTAAAGCCAATGCGTTTGCATGCATTGTTTAACAAGAAATCTGATCCTAGCCATTATATCATTTAGTAGTAAAAATGTTACCATAGTAACATTTTCCACTACTACAAATATGTGCTAACAAACCATTCACCAGACTAAGCTGTAATTGTTCTCAAAGATGTTGCAAATTACCGGTGGTCTTGTAAGATTACTGGGAGCAGAATCAACTAAGACTACAGTCATTATGACGCCGTGCCGTCCGACCGGCTTTGTTTCCCAACGCCTGTCTCAGCTTAGAAATCTCAAAAGCACTGGTACCTAGGTGAATATGGGATAGACGGGTTTTCACAGTTTAAAAAAGTCTGTTAACCCTTGTTAACTTAATCACAGAATCTCAAATTGAGAATTAATTGGAGAGTTGGCTAAATGGTGTTGAAATTGTAATTATTACAAACCAAATTATTTCATTAGGCACTTATTTAATAACAACGAAACTACAACTGTGACGTCACTGCGCCGTATTTCTATACCAAAATGTATTTTTGACATTTCATAAAGAGTAGCTGATTTGACTGGTAGTCAAGTTCTCTATTGTAAATAAAACGCTAAAATAAAACTTGTTATCTTTTTATAAGTAAGCATTTGGTAAGCCACTCTATCAGACAACCGTATCTTTAGTGAAGTGAAATTGAATATACATTCATGAATCAGTATTTAAAATGCATATATATCACACAAAAAATGCGGTTAGATGTATACCAGTGCCATAACTATTACAAATCGAATATCTAAATTTAACAATTGTATCGTCATCAAAAGACGTCACAATACAAACATAATACAATTCCTATTTAGTGTCCCAGTTGCTCTATCATCGTATAAACTAACATACGCTACTAACTAGAACACAAATAACAAGCGTTTCTGAGAAGCGAATATTCATACTTCATTTTAGTACATACTGCGAAGACGTCTCATACAAAACTTAGTCCCAGCTTTGACGAACATGTAGGACACACAAGTAACAGTACTGACCTATTTATCGGAGCGTGAAAATGCCACACGTGTTTCTAGACGTGAACGGACCTGGATATACGAATAAAATTCTGTTGGACAATAAAATGATGCATTGAAATAGGAACAAACCATGCGTAATCTCAATTTACACTAAATGGAATTACTTGTGGGAAATATGACATCCAGAAAACGGTAATATTTGTTACTGAAAGTTTCCATAAATATGTGATTAAACTCAATACCTTTATGTCACTATGTCAAAAACTATTTACCTACTAAGAATGAAAGATGATACTGTTGTTCGAAAAGATCTTGACCATTCCTTACAATGATTCATGTCAAGTAACGAGTATCAAATGCTTACTTAACTCACAAATGCAGGAATTTTTTTGTTATGAAATGTTAATCCGATTCGGTTAAAACTCAACTAGATTTTCATTTAATGAAAGTGATACTAACCTTTCAAAGAAAACAACATTCACCGGTATATCTCTAGCCATTAATAATTCAATTGCACTAGCACATACTACGTACATACAGTTCTGACCCACACAATACTCAAAGATACTACGGTACTCCACAGCCGGATGGATTAACCAAAGGACGTTTTAGGTGTCAGTCAACGCTATGGTATATATGGTTAGTATGTATAGCGATTCTAATGTACCACTTTGTGATGGCTAACGTTTCCATCTCGTAGAAGGACACTGACCGGTTGAGCCGATTGATACACGATTCTGTTTTCGAGGTACAGTTTGCAGTACCCGCTTTGTGTCTTTTGTTTCTATGTTTGAGCTAGATCAGTTGATATTAGGCTAGTGTTTCAATTTAAATGGCAATATTCTAACAGTTTTGTAAGGTATAAACAAAATTTATCTTTAAAATTTGTCTCCTGGCGCTTGTCTAAGCAACATTTTCGAAGTTTAACTATATCATTTTGGGAAAGTGAATTACACAAAATATGCAATTCACTTACTATTTTACCAAAAGCAGTATTTCTTTCGCTTTTTTGTTCAAATCTAATGAAATCCACACAAAGCGTACGAGAATAGACTCACGACTATCAAAAGCACATACAGAGATAGGATTACTAACAATGGAATACGACCCCTTATAAAGCCTTCCTTACTCCTTTAAGAGATCCGGGACAAACAAGATAATTCGCTACGATTCGTACGTGACGATATACGAGGAAAACAAATCTGTGAATCGTAACACCGTGAAGTCAGTGCAGTCTGAAGGAAGTATTCATACGCGTGTGGAATTTTAAAATCGTACTGCAGATATGAACAGACTGATTCCTGGAAGATATTCAATCTAGTGATTTTGTTATTGAATAGTTCTCGAGCTATTTCGCAGGTCTCACGTTTAGTTCGTAGTAACGGCGAATACGATTTCCACCTAAATCTTAGAGAAATCACTTACAGTGCGGTGAGTGGAGTCCCATTTACGTCTATTCAATGGAAGTCACTATTGAAATTTCTCGGAATTTTTATTTGACGCAATCGCCCTCTACGCAAATGAACGCATGATTGTGGCGACCTTCTCGGAAAAACTTATTTTGGTAGTAAATAAAAATACGAAAGCATCTTAATTAAAATTGACAATTTGTTTGTAGGTTATTAAATATCATTGTCCTATTTTCAGGCCAGATTTAAAACTGAATCTTTAATGTTGAGATATCTTATTATGACTTAATTTTTTCTGCCTTCACATAAACGCGGAATAAAATATTATCACAACAGGCGACAGTCTTAATATCATAGATCATAATTATGCTTGTTTGTATTACACGAATTACCTCTATGTCACAGTAGATGAGCGACAAGCAGTATACTCGTAGAGTAGTTCGCTTCAGTGCAGTAGGCGGGCAGGGTAAATATTCGTTAACTATTCCTTTGTCGCCTTGTTTGTGTGATGAACACGTCAAAGCGACGTTCTCACGACATGCCAGCAGAAATTCAAAATATCCCTCCGCGGTAGCATGCCTAACTACTTTTAGAAACCTCTTCTCAACTTAGATTATCTTTGAGTGAACATTTTGGAGTACGAAACTATTTAAGGAATTTTACGCGTGTTTAAATATAAATTTCGGGTTATCTTTTTCTGTTTTGCTTTGAGACTTACATGATTATGGCGCGGTGTGCATTTTAAAGATCATTAAAACAATTAAAATTATGCAATAATTACACGTCTAGTCTGCCAGAAAGGTCACGAAACAAATGCAAAGAAACCTCATGTAAATGTATTGTAGCATTCAAAGTATTTAGCTTTGACTTATACAGTTGTAAATATCGTCATAAAGGTACATCATACGATACAAATATAAAAAATATGACTGGGCTTGACTCCACAACATCGAATGTTAGGCACAACTCACCCTAAATATTTGCAAAACAAAGAAATCCAAATAAAGATAAAATCTTTTACCCAAAACTGGATATCATCTCTCAATATCTAGTATCCCGTCTCTGGAGAATAAATTCCCACAAAGTCTATGAACGGCGTTATTATTCAAATTCGTGAGACTAAGCTTAGAGTACCAGGATCGTATAAACAACAAGAGATCATACAGAACATAACAATTTGCTTAGCTTTATCGTTGAATGCGAATGCAGTGAGGAAACTTGTTGCGCCGTATAAAGCTATAACATGCATTATGATATTTTACCACTGTTTCTACTGCGTTATTGCAGTAAAGATAAAGTGTAGACTTTGTAACTTATACTAGAAAGTTCTACGTGTAAATGGACTTGCATACAATATGACTTTAGATTCAGGTTATGTTCACTGTATGTTTCATGAAAGCATTGCGCATTGTGTCACGCATCTACCAATGCAGGCTTGGGTTCAAAAGCGTACCGAAAAATAGTTTCTATAGCTCAGTAATTGTCTCATAATATGACAAATAGAGAGTAAGAAGAAGATCATCTGGGTCTAGATCTGGGGTAGCCCAGTGCATCAATCTTAATACTTACTATAGCACTAAGGATCGCTTCTTTCATCACCGGATAAATTTTTTTGGGGAATCAGAAAAAACTACTTATAATCAACACGAGAGCTTATACCGAGGCATATATTATCAATTCCCAGCCAAGGATTCTCAAAGACATTTTCCCGAGCAACAATAACGTGATATAACAAAACGGCGAATATACAAAAGTCCGTTACATTAGTACAGTATCCACATATCAACGTCAGTAGATGTGCACCAATAGAGTTCAAATAGCGCTTTGTTCGAACACATTCATCGCTCTTTCTACGATATATTTATGCGTCTATAAATTGCTGCTGTTTCCCGGAGGCTTGCTAATGTCCTCGTACATCCATCTGCTTCTAACGTTACTGACTGAAATATCGGCCAATAAGTGCGTTAAAGTTCGTGTGTTATACTGATACATCATTATTACTTTTAGAGTCCTCTGAACCGAAAACGTCAAGGACCATTAAAATAAGAATTTAAACATAAATTCTATTCTCAAAACAAACGAACATCGGCCATGAGAATTAAAAAAAACAGTTTAAAAATCACATGATTCATATGGGTACGAAAAGCTCGAATATGAACCTTTGTTTTTTATATACCTACATTTTAGAACAATCTAGGAAAAATAATCAAGAACAAAAACTGGACATGTTATTTTGAACAGAGAAAATATATTTTTCTGTCCAGATGTCTCGGTAATAATAAACGACAAACTACTTCACTTAGCAAAGTGTGTGTCCTAGATTTTTTTCTGAAAAATTGATGTGAGTCCACTACAGTAATCATACGTGGGCGTGAACAAATGTCGCCTTACAATACCTGAGACTAGTGAATAAAACTAGCAAAATGTACACCTTTTTGTAAAAAAGAAACCAACAGTTTTAGAAAGTAGTTTTTGTCTAATGTTTTTTCCAGCTGTCCGCTCGTATTTTACACGTTATTTAATCTGTAGATTTTTGTTTCAACATTCAAAAATATGTGAAACATTATGCTACCACACCAATATACGAAAAATCTATCAAAATTATTCCTAGAGGTATATTTCTGCGGTATTAAAAATCTGTTTTCTCCTCAATTTTCAGCAACTTTATTTTGTAAAAGGTAAAACTGAAAATCCCCGGGTATTTTATTACGAATGTAAAATTTCGATAACCTAGTCTGTCGTCGGGAACGTATCTCGTAGTTTATGGCTCCCAACAGACAGCGAGCTACATCACTAGTGCTGTAGACTGCTTGTTTATGTCTTATTTACTTTTTTAACAAAAAATAATGAAATAGTTCGTGAGAAGGCAGATTTTCTCGGAACTAATAGTGCTGTCTGGAAAATCTTTTGTTCACTTGAAAACTGGTACATCTTATTACTTTATAGATAGAAACTCTAGATAATTTGTGAAAATTCAAGGACATCTGTACAAAAAGAATATAGTGGAAGATTTAAAATACTTTAGAAACAATCTGTACGTGTGAAAACAAAAAGCTGTAAAAACAAAACCTTAAGCCTTCTTAAGCGATAACGGTTTACCTATGGATTAGATAATAGATATATTAGAGACTTATGGATAAGTGGCGAGTAACCTGTCTGATAGGTAAAGTGACGTAAGAAATGTACTTTTAGATGTTTTAAAACTGGTTGTAAAAGTGAAACTGGGCAAAAACATGCTTTTAGTATTCTACTATCTAATGTGAATATTAAAAAGCCTTGTGTGGCTTTCCATAAGAACTTTCTGTTGTTTAGCGTATGAGAATAAATAAAACAAAACGAGCTTTTATTCCTCACAAACAAAAAGTAGAAGCAGGCAATTCCTAGGAATAGAGATGAATTTTTATTATTCTCGATATAGTTTTTTGTTTGAGTTCCAGAGAACAAGTAAAGAGCAAACTCCAAATACGCCTACTTTGGTAGCAAATAATATTGTTTGTAATCGAGGCTACAAGCTGTCGTCTAGATATGACAAAGTACTATTTCAGAAGTTCCAAGAAAAACTATTCTAAGATATGAATATAATGCCAACTTTGTCTGGTTTTGTTCTGAAAGACGAAGCTCACAAATTGCTATCTGATTTTTTGTAGTACCAAAATTTGTTTGCTGTCTTATTCCTTTTCTTCGCAAAAGAGTAATTTCAAACCACTTTTGATTTTGATTCGGTCACGTTGTTTTCGCCTTCATCTGGCTTGTATAACAAGAAGTGATTTCCAAGATAAATAAAATCACTTTTTTCTCATAGGGCTAACAGACACCAAAGAATGCCACTTGATACGATTTTTACAAACTTCCCTAGCTTCATTCACACTCATACATTCTGTGATCTACCGGTTACGAATAACAAGAACCTGATATATTCCGCATAAAATCATTTTTATAAATATAAAGCAAGTGATAATCTATAAAAAGCCAGAAACAAATCTTCTGGATGATGTAAAAATTATTTGCAAAGTAATTTCTACAGAAACAAAGTACGTAATAAAAACAGCTACAACGAAAAGTACCTAAAACATTTATTCTTGAGTTTAAATGAAAAATAAAACTACAACATAAAAATCATCGTAGGCAATGTTTCGAGCCAGAACTGTAATTCCCTTGAGAAAAGTATTATTGAATTTTTATTGCAAGACTCCGTTGTATTCAAGTTTTCGGCAAATACAGAATGAATAAAGACTTTTTATCAACCTTGTTTATATTTATACAAAGACCGTACTTCGGAAGTCTAAAGTTTATTCTTATAGTGAGAGTGTTTATATCTTAACATAATGAAATGCGAAATTCATTTTATTTGTCTTTTACGTGTGCAGAAAACGGCTAAACGGCTAGTCAGTTTAGATAAAATTTCGTTGGCTTATAGAGAGCATTTCAAGTAATTAAATACACATTTCGAGATATACTGTTAGAAAACTAGCCATGAGCAGGTTTTTTTTTTCAAGTTTAGCACAAAGAAGTTTTCTTTCAAAGAACTTCACTCAAAACCATGCACTTTTCATAAAAACTTCTCTAATATATCTAAACATAATATTACTACAAACATCACCCAAAGAATATTCTCACAATATACAGTCTATTAACAATATTAAACGCATCCAATTTGTATACACGCCTAACACTTCCCGGAACAATTCACAAATTATACTAAGGGGTGCACACATTGAAATAACACTTACACACAAACAAACAACTGGGTAATAAACACTCTTCTCCATCACACACACATGTATACTTCAAACGCACATACACGCACACATAAAATAGGTTTTTGTACACAAAGACAAATATAATAAAACACTTGCACATCGCACGCCCAGGGAAATAAAGACGTAAGTGGAATTAACTCACTTTACAAGAGCCCAAAAAAATGTTTAATCAAGGATATGTTTCATGTTTCTGTTTCTCTGATGTTATGTTACATACTAAATCGTAGGTTAGGTATATTTTATGTATTATTTTGCGTTTGTATGGTGATTTATCAAAACACAGACTTTAGACAAAATGTTGAACTTATATGATGCCACCAATATTGTTTAACAACCGTATATATCTTTACAATTTTCAATCAAAAATTTCATGTATTCGTACTTACGCCCTTGTTGCAGTGGGTGTACGATATACACGTGAGCTTATTAAATTTTCTCAGTTATTGCGACATTCGTATTCACGTAGCTCTTCACCTGGTTTTGCCGGGACAAGTCTAGTATATCATATGTACGGACAAAAGGCTGTATTGTTTCGAATTTCAGAACGATGCAAGTATTATAAATCATTGTGCATGGAAATGGAGTGTTCTTAATTACCATTTCAGTATAAACACGATAAGGAATATGGTGGTTGCTGTTGTTTAATTGTTCGAAAAACGATATATTACATGTTATAAGCGTAAAATGTTTGAGCAGCTTAAAATACAATTTCAGCTGTTTTTACCGGTCCGTGTTATTTCCCTAATATCTCAAAAAAAGATGACATTAAGTGACCCGCTTGCATAAGCTTAAAAGCACTTTGAGTTTAAAAGAATGTATACCTATCATATACCAGCTGCTGTAGGTTTCTATTTCCTATGTTTCATTACTTTATAATATAATCCTTATCACAACAAAATTAGAACAAAGCCTTCTTACACGATTACAAGCTTACAATACGTCCAAAATTCTATACAATCCCAAAGCAATCTCCCCAGTGTCTATAGATCACAAATCTGTTCGACGAACGATCCACATATCTCTCTCATATTCATCACATAAATAACTTGCTTAACAAGAACGTAACAATAGCCTACATTGTTTATACTGCCGAAGAGCCTCTATAGACTAATAAAAGAGCCTATTCACGCCGCAAAAGCCTGTAAGGCCCTATACAAGTGAACACCTCGGTAACCCAAATGAGAATAGTGAACAGTCGTTAGTTCTTAAGGGTATTGTCGAAAATCCCAGGTTTTATTTTGCAGGTACCCTATTAGGGGTGTGATGTCCTGTGTCTGGGCTGGATTTATTTTGGGATTGCTAATGTAGTGAAAGGTCGTAAGAGTGGTTCGCATAGCATAGAATTTTTGAATACTTTTAGACTACTTTATTAACATGAAGTGAGTCACATTTGCTTTGATTATCTTCTTTTTTTGTACAGTTTATTTTCAATAACAAAAATAATAATTATAGTTGAATATAATAGTAATGTTTGTATTACACAATATTTTACCAAACCCTTTTAATTTGCTTTGTTGAAATATCTATACTTTCAGGAATTTAGACCGGCCCAATAAATAACATAGTATTAATACGTACTCTACATAATTGATACCAGTGAAACGGTTAGTAATACATCAATTATTTACACCCGTGTTCCTCATAATTCAAATACTAAATACCGAATACTCCCATGGACACACGTTATACGGTGTAATCAAACATTTATCAGCGAAACTTGTAATTAAAAGCATTTGAATATTATTCAATGGGAGCTCGGAGGTTTTAGTGAGCCCGAGAGAATCAATTTCACGAAAATGATCGAACGGCATCGAGTCTGACATAAAGGCTTGTACGAAGCTCGATTTAAATCGTTAATGAAATACATTGTGTGATCGAAAGTTGCCATAATAGGAACTTAAGTACAATTAATTCGTTTATTGGAATCGGATTCGAGTTGTGGATTGTAACGATCCATTTTGGCTTTTTATTTCGTGCGAATGTAATTTGTCAGGATTAAATTGTTAAGGAAAATACTGAATTGATTAATAATTATTACAACATTGCTACTTTTAGTGTTGTATTTTTTTATTATGAGGTATCAATTTGTTGAATGAATGATACTAGCACATGTCATGTCCATACTATGAGTAGAATATAAAGAGGTATATTTATTTTACAATGGACGGGTCGTTGAATTACATCAAAATACAAAAACATCTTCGTTTTTTAGTTCTTTAAACATCGAATAACACCCATAATGTTTGCTTTGTCTGCCAATCGAAGCATGTTATTATTAAAACCTTTAACACAGCGTCCTACACATGAAGAACTCAAGATCAACAAAACTTTCACATTTAAGATAGCTAACAAAATTATAATATGCACATACATTACAAGTACTTTCAAACCAAACAGTAACATAGAAAAGACTCAATAAAGAAAATATTATCACAAAAATGTCTAAAGAAAAAAATACGATCATACCGTAAGCCTCATATTCCATTGACCTATTTATATGGGATATATTCAACAAACACTTTACTTGGAATGAAAACTGTACGCTGTACGTTTAGAAACACGGTAAACACTACAAAGGTAGGCACTAAACGAACGAGAAATAACAATATCCTTTATTCCGTCGAACGCCTTATACAAAAGCTTTGGCGAATACACTTAATACAGTCGGCGCGAGGAAGGCTTCTTTGAAACTGTCAATGTAGACCATGTCAACAGTTATTTCAGGAATCGTTTAAACGTAATGAGTAGATCGTTTTTTGTTGAATAATTTACGTCTATACTAATATTATAAAGCTGAAGAGTTTGTTTGTTTGATTGTTTGTTGGTTTGAACGCGCTAATCTCAGGAACTACTGGTCCGATTTGAAAAATTCTTTCAGTGTAAAGTAGTCCATTTATCGAAGAAGGCTATAGGCTATAATTATATCATCACGCTACGACCAACAGAAGCAGAGTAGCAATAAAAAATGTTACAAAAACACGGAAAGTTTTGACCCATTCTGTCTTATGTGACGCAAGCGAAGTTGCGCGGGTCAGCTAGTATGCTATACAACTGAAACTCTTCTTAATGCTGTGATTATATTTCGAAAAGACCTTGCTAATATTTTATATTAAAGTCACGTGCTTTAAGTTTATTTTTCCCACATATCGTTAAGTATAAATGCTTTATGTAAATATTTATGTCCTGTTTTAGAACCAAATGGCTGAAACTTTATCGATAATATTTTACAAGATAATAGGTTACATCTCAAGTAAGCCGTAAGCTACTATTTTAATAAGCCATGCGCAAAATAAAATATAACCGATAAAATATTGCCTCGATTTACCTATTTTTGCATATAAGCAATTATGCATATTAAATTGAGCCGGGCTTCCAATTAATACTTTTTAATTTCGTTTGAATAATGCATTGTATTTTATTAAAAACTTAAAATGTTAATTTTACTCAACACTTCAGATACAAGTAATAAAGCAAACGATCGTGTTGAAATTTCACACCGAGTAACGTATAAAATGGTTTTATTTACTTTTAGTAAATGTGACAGAAATATTACTGTCGTTAAAATGTGCTCATGTTAAATTATTTCCTAGGACATTGTACATAATCCGTGTCGATTTTAATTTGCCGTAAGAAGGAGTCTAGTGAGAAACTACTTTCTTCATCTGAATAAATCAAAGATCCTGAATGAGCCCACAAAACCTGATTGAACAGAACCAAAAGTTCCTACATGTTGATCAAACGAGTTTCCCGCACTGCCCATAAATACTCAATTTCCTTTAAGTATGATAGATCTCGGTTCGAGCGCTTATTGAGGTCAGAACTTCAGTATCGTTAATTAGACAAATGGAAACAATCTTCAGAAACAATCGCCGAAGTACAATTACTGTACAACTCGTACAAACGCTGACAAGTCCCGCACCTTATCTTTCCGTCTCTTTTTAATTCGTAGGATTAATCGGATCTCTTGCTTACACTTAGAGCTAAGGGTAAAAGGTTGTATTCATAGTTCTTCTGACTGTTGCTCAGTACAAAGTATATTTGTTCTCGTACCCCTTTATGTTTGAGTTGATTGTACTATAACTAGTAACCACGCTTTAATCAAGAAACACTATGAACAAAGAACAAAGACGTACTAATAAGAAGAGGCCAAAGCTGTACAGGTTTTGTATCTTAGAGACGATGATTTAACACCCTTTATTACTCTGGCTAACAATTTATTAAACAACGATGGAGATGTAGATGTTACACAAACCCATTTTCCACTATTCTTTGTTTTTGGTTACATGTGATATGCCATTGACGCTCTTGTTATTAAACCAAGCAACTACTACCAATATACCAAGAGAATAAGCGTATAAATAAGCCATCAGAGAAAATTATATTATAGAACGATGAATTACTTAGAATTCTTAAGTAATCGATATAAATACCCAGAAAACTATCCTTAACTACCGACAGGTTATTGGCACTCGAGGTTCAAGGATTCACGGATACCGGGAATTCAATCCCACATAGTTGCAAAGATAGTCGAGAAAGTTGTACCTAATTCCGTGGCAACGTGAGCGGTATGTCAGTTAGTCGCCGTCAGACCTGCGTCAGTCCGTAATTACGATCTAGGCCCTCGATTGGACAATAACACATTACAGCCGTCACGCCTGTAATCCGACGGAGTAGCCTTTAGTGGTAGGCATTAGGTGTGGCGCTTTAAACACTACAAGTTCCACAGAATAAACTAAATACCTAATGGAAGATATTTATTCCTTTGTAAACTTTTTTAATAGTTGATTGATAGCAATGAAAAGTTTCTGGCACACAGACTTTTTTTAATAATAAAGTATCGGCTACACGGCTGTAGAAATGATTACTTATTTTACTTGTTTCATTGTCAGTTTCACTGCTTATGAATAAGTGTCAGATAACTTATCTCTTCGGTTAATGTATGAAAATAACTATCATATGAAAGACTGTCTGGAGTGGACCTTAGTTTAATATTCAAGTAAGTAGTAGATAGTTACAATTATTTTTATTGATTGTTATAATTAGACAACAGAACAAATAACCAAAAAAAATACAAAGTTTCAATTGAAAAAACTAATGGGCGTATCTAATAATGTCTCTCTGATTACACTACTTTTAAAGTAGGTGCGTCAGAGCTTCTTAATTACTGTTTACTGAGGCCGAGGTTTAATAGAAACCTTACTTTACTATATTATTATTTGCTTTAAAACTAGGCCAGTGAGGCCGAGACGCGCTTTTACTTTCGTAAAGCTCGTATGATATGGGGCAAAAATATGTGTGAGTTTAATAAAGGCGACCCACATACATATACATATACTACACGTGTAACTGTTCTACGTTGCAATTTTTGACACTATACGGTCGCATGGCTTTTGTTCCGAGTAACAAAAAAACAATAATTTAAGGGTAAATAATTTAAAAACAATACGTCTTTCAGTATGAAATTAGCACATTGCCCCACTGAAAACTTAAACATCACAACAATCGTCATCGCTGTTTGGTAAAATCCAGTATTATTATACTAAACATGTGATGACACCTGGTTCTCTAATGCCCGATATGCCAAGAATTTCTTTGTGAACTGCAACAGCGATTTTATATAAAAGGCCATATCGTTCTTCTCAGAATAAAAAAACTATCTGCTTTCAACTCTTTCACATTTTCATACAACCCAAATCATTCAGTTTACTCTATACTGCTGGCTAATTTTTACGTAACATTCGCGCGTTTAGCTGGCGCGCCGTCAAACCTGCGTCAAGCAGTAATTGCGATTTACCACCACGATTGGACAACAAAGAAACAAATCAACGTCAGCCATCAGCGAATGCCTGATGACTCAACTTAATTTGCTATTTGCTGATTGTTTTTGTTTGCTACGAAGGGATTTTACATACGGTTTGTGTACGATGTGTGTAGGACTAACTTAAAGTAACGGTAGGTACTTAATCGGTTGGTTCATATAGATTTACCGTATTCAAAACTATCCGAGACATAGTTACGAAAATTACTTAAATCACTTGAGTATGAAATGTTATTTTGCAAAACGTATAAGATTGATTTGGATTTTAAAATACTGTATATGTCGTATTTTTTTCAGATTGTTCATAAGCGCGTCATTTTGTAGCTAATAACACAGCCGATTTATATAACATTAACTACAACGCTGTAAACATGAATAAACGACACTGACCGGTCTGCAGCAAAAAAAATCGCAACGACTCATGACTAATTAACTCCATCTCCTTTTCTCATTTCGAAAAAGAAATCTCGTCACATTTTTAAACAATTAACATTTAGCTCGAGCCGAGGACGGTGGAACTAACTCTGAAATATTTTAATGTTTAAGCAAGACTTATTAAACCCTGGCCGGCGACATTTTCACACGACAAGAAAAAAGTATATGCGCTACACTGCCGTGAAAATTGCATTCTCATGTAATTCCGAAAAAGTACAATTACCGACTTAAGGTCGCTTTAAAAGATATTTATTGTACAATTTCGCGTTTGTAGGGTTACAAAATAAACTGGGGGTGAATTTTAATAGGCGTTTTGGTATTATCTTATTCTAAATATTTGGCTTAATTAAAAGTGGTAAGGGTCTTTATTAGGCGTAAACGAGAGCAGAAGTAATAACTCCCACATGACGCTTCCTTTACTTACTGATGTTAACGTTCACAAACAATTATTATTGTTTCAGCTTATTGTTATAATCATTTCGGTTTACACGAGCGTATTTCAAGAAGTGACCTACTAAAAGGCTATACAATTTTAGTACTTATGGCACGTTAATTCATGCACTACAAACACTTGAATCAAGTATTTTTTTGCTGTAAATTGTTTTATATAAAAATTTGAAATGCATAGAGCTGACCACGTGCCTTAATTAGATGTGGTTTTCACTTCACTGTATTAACTTAACAAAGTTAATGTTAGTATGGTTTGATTTTGAGAGTTATTAAATTTAAAAAGTTGTGCTTGTATTAAAAAGCCTGGCCTTTCTTCCAACTATGTCGGAGTCAGCTCCCAGTCCCACCGGACACAGCTAAGTTTTGAGACTATCAAGCTTCTGACTTCCGGTAACGACTGTCAAGTATATTTCATAATTACAGACAGGACTCACAATTAAACAAGCCTTTCCAAAACCCGGAGGAATTACATATGTATGAATAATATGGTCACTCATCCACGCGACAACCTCGGCAATCGTAGCTTAACCTCAGGGATCGATCCGTGCGGCTGTTGTTACTTAGCCATGAGTTCCTCAGGGAGGCAATCCTCACAAAAATAATAAAGAACTTAAAACGTGTCTAATCCACGAAACTCGACCTTCATCAAAGACTGTCAGAAAACAAAAAGGTTCCGCTTCCTCTAAAAATCTTGAAAGCTATTTACAAAGTATCAAATGACAGTTTATCTACCAAATTATTTATATCTACAGAAACGGGCTAAAACAATGAAAGCAATTGAATGTCGTTAAAACATTTCAGCACTTAGTATCAGATTGTTATCGAGTTGGGAATTATCGTTAATCGACTGTATTGTCGTTAAGCTTCACGCTATGAAATATTTTAAAAACCTAACAACGACTGTGGCTATTGTTTTTATTGTAATTATTTTTTAATTACGGTGCCATATTTCAATGAAAATAGGCTTTGACTAAATCAATAAATGAACAATAAAATTAATAGTATGCCCAAATCAAAAGGTCTAAAATATCGTAGAGTCTGACATTGATCCATGGGTTTGTTGTTGTATGTTATTGTGATGCAGTATTTGTCTGAACTGTTCCTCTATTTAATAGTAACTTTATTCTTGAATATTCTAGAATAGACACCGGAGATGCATATCTTCCTCTGAATATCATTTTATATGAAGTGCGAGGAGCATAATTTAGATCTAAGACTAAACGTGGGCTTTAATTAGTATACTGTCTGAAAATAATAGGTGTACAAGTTTCAATAAAAAAGGAACTAAAACTGGTATACGGTCCTTTCCAAAATACCATGCGAATTTTGTCTTAGAACATGTTCGTAGCTAATCAATAACACTCTCATAATTCGTGGGTAAACCGTCTTTATATCATTGGACCATATTACGCACGGATTAAGCCGACATCGGTATATGAAAGGGCGCATCCATCAGTATAGAGTGACGTCTTCCATTTATCACCATCGAAGGGGTTGATTGAATATACAGCGATCCCTCGTGATGGTCTGTCGCTTCAGTGTAAACGCCGTAAACATTTTCGCGAAATTACTTTATTTACTCGATGTGAAATGTTTTATGAAATTGAGTTTGAAGTATTTAGTTTGGTGACAGTGATTTTTTGAAATGATTAGACCGGAATTATTTTATTTGGGTTTTGGGAGTTAGCAGCACAGGAATAAATAAAAATAACGTTATAAATAGCTAAGTGTAAACTACATGTTCTTCGTATACAACACCGGGAATTCGATAAGCATTTTAAAAGGTGTTCTTACTTACTTTTAACGCTTCATAAATATGACTCGAGCTTTCTGCACAGAATTAAAAGTACTCCAATACTTTTTACGAGCTATCAGCCATGTTGTAAGAACTTTTCTGGCTACGATTCCGCGAATTTAATTTCCAACGATTGAATAAGGCCAATAACTGCCATAAGATAACTTTATAACGGGAACCTTATCAAAAGACTTCGAAGCCCTTGATTAAAATAAAATTGACGTCGATTCAATCACTAATTCGTTTTTGATGAAGATTGCTTTCAATATTTTCATGAAATAAAAAAGGTGTTAAGACTCCATCAATGACTTTTATTTATTGGAAGTCAAAAGACCGAGACGATAAAAAGAGAAAAAAAAATCTTTTCGCCTTCTTTTTACAATTTTAAAACATCGGTCCAATTAGCGACACCTTTGTGTATTGCAAACGATTTACCAATAAATAAATACGTATGGAATGAATGTGTCTTTGATATTTATGAATACTCAGAATTTGTCTTCAGACGGTTTTCTTTTCAAATTTGTTTTCACCTCCTTATTATGTGGCAAATTGGGTATTTAGACAGTCACAGCTGAATATCGGTTCCATGAATCGACTGTTACAAATCTGGAGTACAACGTTCATTGAAAATAAATATGAATTTAGCATTGATTGTATGTAAATCTCAGATTTATTTGACTTATGATTTTACCGTTACTTGGCTTGGTTAGCCAACTTGGAAATTTAGAAGGTCGGTGACAAATTCATTTAAATTCCAAATAGAATCATGGTTCAGAAATGATATTTCTATTTCGACGACTTCGCATAAAACGATTTATCAATTAACATTCATCTCGTCTTCAATAATAGTGATCTCAGCTGCCATTAAAATATATTTCATCTCAAAATTCTAATTCTCTAAGTGTTACACGAGTTCACACTTAGTATGTAATTGATATCGCAAGTAATACTCCAATTAGTAACAGCGAATGAAAAATACACTCATTTTAAATACATGACACAGCACTTTATCTCGTTGACATTTGACTGAGCTAATAGACCTAAATCGTTTCATATAAAATACCCGCAAAATTCAATATTTTTTACTAAGTGCATTATTTTTAGCTGAAATTGAATAGCCTCATATCATGTTAACAAAATCCTAGGTTCATTTTTACTTAAATTTTGAAGAGGAATTATGATATCAAATGACTGGCTTGTCACTTTAGATCACTATTCAATTCAAAGGCACTTGATTTATATAAATAAATTATAAATAAAATTATATAAATAAAAACACAAAACTTCATCGTAGAGTATAAACTCTACGATGAAGTTTTGTGTTTTTGGAGCAACTACGTGATATGCTATAACTTTATAGTTCCTGCTGATATTTGTTTAACAACTACCTCGTGATTTGATACCACATAAATATTATTCAATCGAATGTGTTGCCAATGCTTTCGTCGTGCGAGACGTTGACACGCTGAAGATAAATGATGCGACTCTATTTTCTATGTATACGTTCTATAACAATCTACAAATACGTCTACGTATTACGCCACACTTTTCTTGAAGCAGATCCTTCTTGCAGCAGTGTACCACGATGACCCGTTTGTCAAAACTCATTAGCAGTCTAAAAAAACTGAGTCACGAACTAAGTTTTTTACTTTTTCTTTATCAAGTTTACGCTTGGCCGTTCTCTAAAGTGCCAGCAAACATCAATCTTTGTGTCATTTTCTGGCAGTGGACTTAGGAAAAATAGCTTCATCGACTTTACATCCTCGGAGAAATTCCAAAGTCATTAATCTTCAGAATACCAAGCGGATAATTTATACTTACTAAAAGACTGTTCATTTTTCAATATTCCATATGAAAAGCCACGACGGCTTGGGAGGGACGTTAAATAATATCACTTCGATAACCACTCGACGGAGAATAATATTGTGCAATACCATTTATGATGAATATAGGGAACTATTTCTGTTTATCTAACACACTGTCTTCGTGTTATGTGAACAAAGAAAATAACAGTGCTTTCATTCAGACAGTACAAGAAGTATATTATGATCTACAAACTGATTTGGCCTTTTACAAACGATCGATTATAACGCAATACTTCGAAGCAGGGTTGCTAATATAATCTGTTTGTGAATTCAAGTACAATTCAAATTAATACACAAAAACATATACAAAAAGCGTTTAAAATTAAAAAAGGGATAAAATTATAGCGTCATTATACAAACCGCATGACTATTAAAAACACGGGACATCCAGATATCTGAATATGCAAAGCTAAATGAATTTATATTCGAATGCGAAATTGCAAGCGAACGAAATATACCAACGATTGCCGAAATTAGCGCGGCTTAACACGCCAATGGCGTAAATCCGATTTGAGGGTGATGAACTGCATATATTGGATAAAGATATGGACATAATACCGACGGCCGTCACACATGAAGGGAACGATTGCCAACCGAGTTGGCTGCTTGGATTTAAAATTATATTATTGAAGGTCCGCTGCACAATGAATGGACATTTAAAAGAAAGAAGAAACAACTGCAATATTTTTTTATATATTACAATCTCTCACCAATTATTTATTTCTTGAGTGAATGTCCATCAATAGATCGTGAATCCATGGCCTCTTTTGAGGTACATCTTAGCAACTTTTTGACTGAGTATCCCATACACTAATTTGAGTTTGCTGAAATGCTAACTAAAGATAAACTATAAAAACAATGCTGAACACTATCTTACTTTAGCGATTTAAAGCTAGTTTCTTGTGTTCGACTTATTGTCTAACCTAGTAGCCCCCGGTTTCTGAGTACATTTAGCGGTAGTTAAAAACTTTATATAAAAAACGCCATTGAATAAATTTCCTACCGCTAAATGTAAATCCATCAACTATGAGGTACCTTTCAAACGGTGAGAAATTAATTCAAACCCATACAAACAAAACTATACTGTACTTTTTGGTTTACAAACTTACAAAATTGTCTATATATTAGTTGTTCAGCCAAGCTCCGATTTGATCGTTTGAGCTATTTTGAGCTCCATTCACAACAGTGCATAATACCGATGCATTAAAGAGCAATGAAGCCTCTATCTCTATTCATAAGAGCCGGCTTAATGTCATTGTATGGAATGGATTGTGGCTGCTATTTATCACGAAGTAAATCCCCAATGAAAATGTGACTTAAATCTGGACTTTTTATAATATTGACGATATTCGTTTCAGTGTACCGTTGGAAATGTTAATCTTATATGAAAATATAAAAAACAAAGAATATATAGAGAAGATGCTTTGATAGCTTTTGATTTAATACTCACAGTACAGAATTGTTTTTTAACCCGAGCTTATGGAGGTCCGCCGTCTTATCCATAGACGTTTTAATAAATAAATAAAAAATGTACGAGCAAGTCTCCTAATCATACGCTTAGTCAGCACTAACCTTCACATTTTTTTTTATTTCACCTCATTGTTTTATAAAGGAGATCCTTGAAATCCGACCCGACCGTCCTCGGACAGACAAAGATAGTAACAGTTATAATGCCGTCTAGACGTATCGTTTCAAAACTATAAATAAAACTATAGGACATATAAAACTAGGTATAAACCATGGTTTATTGATTGCCTTTATAAAATGTGCAATACAGCCACTGCAGATGTAACGATATTATATTGCGCTTTAGTTCTGCTGCACTCGAGTGCAGGTCCTATATTTATCTCTACAAATAGCGTATTGCTGTGGTACAAAAATGTAACATAGTATTATAAGTAGTAACATGTAAAACAACGTTAAAAAAAAAAGTTACTAGGATAATCCAAAATCCTATATCACCTAATGTTGCAGAATACAGTCTATTGGAGATTTAAGTGTTGTTATCTGAAAGAACATTGATAGATACTACTCAATTTATGACAAAAAGTATATTATTCGGACGTTACAAAACCTACTAAACAATAACAAAGTATCGTAACATATAACCAACATTCAATTTATTAGTTAAAGTAATATCCCTCAAGGGAGAACAATTAGTACGATACAGAAATTAGTAGCCAAATACTAAACTGAATAACGGGTGGTTACATCACTTTAATGAGGACATAAATTGTGTGCCCACACGAAACTTCAAGGCTTATCACGAAAGCTAAACAAACAAAACGTAATTATACAAGTTATTTAGATAAAATTTGATTAATACCTCACAAATAAATGTACTAGCTCTAATAAAGTACTGTCGGTTTCTAAAAGTGCGTTAAAAAATATAATATATGAAAGATTGCACTTTCACAATTTTTTGCAAAGTAATAGTTAGCCATTAAATTGAAAAAGCATCGTACAAATTGCATGACTGCAGGTACAAAAACATGTCGAGAGATTTCTGATCAGCATTAAAAAATCCATTTTCTATAGTCCAATGTCCACTAAAAGCCTACTTTTACGCCCCCGTATCTATTTTGTTTCAACCCTGCAGAAACTAAGTTAATCAATCAGCAGGCTCTCAACTCGGACAATACGGCAAGCTGAAAAATCAACTTTATCAAGCTTAGTATCGAAAAATCCAATGCCATTATAAAGAGATTTCACGTCCAATACCGGCGAATTTCATTTCGGAATAGCCCTGTAAATATTGTACCACATTCACTGAGACCATCGCAACAGTGTTTTACCGCTATTGCATTCTTTACAATCCATTGAATCTTTAGTGAACAACAAATAAAAGCTGTTTCATAGATGCGCGAGGATAAAACGCAATATTCCGTAAATTCTGAATGCTCAGCGCATGCATGCAGCTATGCGGAACGCGTGAATCACTCTTGTATATGCTACGCATTGATAAAATGTTAATATGCTAAAGCGGTTGCAGCATTTTTGTATTTTTTAAATGTTTTGCGCAGTGTTTATATGTTAAACGTGGCTGCGCTCGTATTACGCTCCGTGTTTGTAATTTTATTGCTTGTTTGGGTAGGTAAATTACAAAACCTGACCATAGAATGAATTAGGTTTTGTTGCATGGTTTTCTGATTCGCAATACTTTAAAGTTAACTATTATTTGATACACGCTATGCTTATTTAGTTTATTTATAAAAATTTAACATTTTAAGGTATGGCTTCAAACCGCAAAATTTTAATTAAGAATTTCTTCGTACTTTAATTTCAGTCTAATAAGGTTGCTCAATACCAAGTAGTCCCTAGGCAACAGCACCACCAGAAATTAATGAAATTAAAATTAATTGAAAAGTAAATAAAATTACTTGGTGAAAACTATGAAACCTAGCGTTTAAGCAGTCATAAATCATTGATCTCAACTGGAATAACACACAGCTTTTAATTACACAGCCGATTTTTTTAATAACCACGATTGAACGTTTAAAAAAATATTTTATTAACAAGGGAGTAAGCCCCACCCAACTTGTATAAGTATTTTAACCACTATATCGACAAAGTGGGTGAGTTTAATAAGCGCGTAGAAGACATATTATCATCTAGTAAATTCCAATTTTCTCCCCCATTTTTTCGATTCCCTGAGCGCGTTTCACATACGTTCGATGCGTACCTGCGGCTAATAATTTAGGGTAGGAATAACTATTTGGCGGCAAACAGAGGGGTGTTAGAAGTAATAGCTGCAATCTGGGGCGACGGCGACGCACCGACGACTCGCCGTCTCACGAATTTCCCAAGAGAACTTTGAGTGAGGTACTATTAGTTCTAGATATCGATAAATTCGTTACATTAAAGTTATGATGTAACCTACATTCTACGTAACATTACAAAAGTTTTACTGACTGTAAAACGTTCCGTTTATTGTTTAAAGTGCTTAGAAATTTTCTTTAACAATCTGTACATATGTATTACCTTCAGATATAAATCTTTTAAATCTGTAATTCCTCACTGGTCCTATCACGAATTATGATAACAAAAGTTATTTTCAAACGTATTCATAACAGCATAATACGTAGGCATAAATACCTATATATTAATTAAGTGTAAAGTTTAATTAAGTCTAAAACGTACTAATTGGACTCGTTATTTCATTCCGAGAATCTCATCCTACGCGTTTCCTTCTCAGAAGTGAGAATAAAGTGAGTTTAACGATAAAACAAGTGGTACATCTCTATAGAAATAGGGGGTTTAATTTCACCTTTTGGGAATTATAAATTCATTTCAGACGAGGTGTGGGGATATCTATTTATTTTGAAACTGCAGCTGCTGTTTTGTAATGAATTTCTTGTAAATATAGTTTATGACGATGAGCTATGAAAGTGCTAGCGTGCATTTGGCCAGTTAGACGGTCAATAGTATTTTGAGCAATATAAGTTGATAATAATAATTTAACCCATTAATGTCCCACTGTTGGGCAAGGGTCTCCTCCCGGCATGAGGGAGGGGTTAGGCCTTGAGTCCACCACGCTAGCCAAGTGCGGGTTGGGGATTTCGCAAAAGTCATTGCTGTGTCGCTTTGGGTACGAACGACCCCCCGACCACATGCGTGGGAGGTGCAACATAAACCACTCGGCTATCACTGCTTATATAGCTGAGTTGATGATAGAATTTTAAAAATACAGCGTTAATATTCAATAGTCAGCTTGAGCTTAAATGCGATATAATAGAGGTATCAAATTCACAGATTCATTTTCTATTCATATTGAAATCAAATCTCCTTCTTCAAAAGCAAGTGATGACAAGTGTATTGTTAATTTAAAATTTTCTTTATAAAAATAAAAATATTTGCGAGGCATTATTTCATTTCGAAGGGTATAATAGAACACTAATGACGTCATAACTTCTGTTTTAAGACTATAGTAATCGTAAAAAGCAACAGCTTTTGTTGTACGAGTTTCGAACGAAAAAGTCTGTTATCCATAAAACTGCGACATCTTATATTTTTTTATGATGTAACGAGTGTAATATTTCACGGATTCATGAGTCTTAAATGTCGGTTTTATTGTAATTAGTATTTTGTAATTTTCTAGCAGATATCTTAACATTTCATTATCTGCATACCGTTTATGCTGTCGTTATGTATCAATTCGCTCTTACTGTTACTACTTACTATCTGTCTATCTCACGCGTTTCTTTCTACGGTAACCCATCTATGAGCTGGCCATGCATACAGTTGTCTAGCTGGCGTACATTTAAAAATTTAAACGCTATTAATACAATATCTAAATATAGTGACAAACCACTCGCAAAATAGAACCTAAAAACTCCACAACAAATACGATAATGTAAAAGCTTCGTAAAACAAATGATCATCTAAAAGGTAGCGCAAACAAAAACAAGACATAACATGACAACACACAGACATTTTCAAATAAGGAAACTGACAAAAAGGTAAACAAAAATGGAACTCCACTTCGATATTCAAGCCCAATATGTAAAAAGCGTTTACAGAGGTATGACGTCACTCGGTAAATTGTCACTAAAGAAATCCACCAGCATATCGGAGCGTCTTCCAAATGAAAACGACGGTAATGTATAATTAGAGCTTGATAAGGGTCTGACAGTCGTATTTGGGACAGGAAGGAGAGCTCACTAGCAATTTGGAAAGGTGCACCTGACGTACAGATAACAAATATTACGTTACCCACTAAAATAATGGATCAACGTTTCAGTTGCCGACTGTTATTTTAGAATATTGAATGCCAGTTGATTGGACCGACGGTTTTAATCTTTCGAAATGTTTTTGTTGCATTATTTAATGAAATTGAATAGTTTTACGAACATGCGTGCTGTTTGTATTATCATTTCTGGAATAAAAGCTTATTGGTTTAAAACAATCATTGGTATTGTAAAAAAAGTGTTTATTTTTACTTAAGTTTTGTTTGCATTATTTGTGTGAATTAACGAAATTGAATTCAATCAATTACCTAAAACTAAGGTGCTTCTTAAAAAATAACCTGCTATTATTGAATAACTTTTCGGATAGTTACAGAAAATACAATGCCATCAAAAACATTCTGTAAAAACCTCAAGTCTCGCCGTAAAAAGTTGTGAGATCTATATAATACCAAGTCGATTAATCTATTTAGTCTCTACTTAAAGGACCTGTCTTAAGTTATTACGTATGTTATAATCATGCCAATTTAAAAAAAATACCTCAAAAACAAATAGACCGACCTGGCCATCGCATGATTTGATTATTAGTATGTATCACACTACACAGCACGACGAGAAGTTAATGCTCCTGAAATGTTAATGGCGAATTTGTGTTTTCTTGCGATGACCAAGTCGATCTATTTGTTTTAAAGGTATTTTTTTTTAAATTGGCATGATAATAACATACGTAATAACTTAAGACAGAAGGTCCTTTAAGTAGAGACTAAATAGATTACTCGACTTGGTATTATATAGATCTCACAACTTTTTACGGCGAGACTTGAGGTTTTTACAGAATGTTTTTGATGGCATCTCACTTCTTTTTGTAGAGCGAATAGAGCAAACATAAGTCCAATTTGTATGGAAAGCCGTATTTTTTTCATAATTCAACATATTTTCCTATGGGAATGTTGTTCAGTTTCATGGGCTAAACACCCTTACCCACTCTATACCCCCTCCCGTTATGTCTCATATAGTAGATACTTATTTACACCTATTTATTTTATTTTCTGCAGAAATAATAATTTAATTCATTAACTGCAAATGTAACCTTGTAATCTTATACATTTATATGGGATTATAAAGTTATTGTTGCAGTTAGTGTATTTAGAAAACTTGACCGAAATTAGAAAATATTGAATTTTTCCCATGATTAAGACACTAAACCCTATTTGTATTCAAAATTTTAAGCTTCTAAATCTGCTAGAAGTGCCTTAGACTTTTGATGATCGGTGAGTCAGTGAGTCAGTGAATCAGTGAGTGACAAAATTCAAAATTTTAACAAGTTGTTATTCTTAAACTACTGGTTCAAATTAACTGAAATTTTAAATATACCGTGTTTATACAATGACTGATTAGTTGCTGAAAATCCAGGCTTCTTGTTTTATCCACTACGAAATTATAGGGGTGTCAAAAATAGCCCGAATTGCTTCGAGAAAAGGATGTTACGGCCGTGCCACTTTTTTTTTGCTCGACTTGCGGGGGCACTTCCGTGCCCCCAGATTTACCGTACAAAAACGCAAAATTATCTTCTTAGTATAGACATAAGTACACTGCAACGTTCACCTTTAACTAATTTAAAGTCGAAGAGTAATTCAACTACCGTCGATTTAAGCCCGTACAAGTGACTTTCGTACATCAAAGCAGATCCAGGCTTATGGAAGGCGAAACGCATATTACGTTGTTCGATTTTCTCTTGCAATGCATCACGGTATTAATAGGCTCAGGATTCACTCTTTTAGCGCTACGGGCCCACTGAGGCCACTAATCTTCTTATATGTACCTTTGCAAGGGGTCTATCCCCAAATTTCATTACATCCATCCTACTCGTCTTTAACACCCTGCTATCTGTTTTACTTTCACGTGTAAATATTAGCTCCCGGACGTTTATGAATCGTGTGGATTTTCTATGCGCTATATGAGCTGGTCGAACGCTAATACGGGCATATTTTTATCGGTGTTGAATGAAATGTATTGATTTTTAGAAGTGAGTAATCGTATGTATGTACTTAGTAACTCTGATACAAAATGTAATGCGGATTTACACTTATTAATAAGTCTTAAAGTCAAAATAACTCTATTGTTATGTTACGAAACCTAATAGTATTGAAATCAATTAAAACGACACATAAACATTAATTTCTTATTTTACATTCAATCGTCCATATTTTTACTCCTTCAAACGCCAGTTTTCCCATTCAAATTCATTGTTCATAAACAACAAACCAGTGCTAAGTGATTTAACGATAACTGGCTTATTCCCTCGTCTAAGATTCGACAGAAATAGGTCAGCGCTACAGACATTACCATTCATTTATTATTGCAGTGCATAATAGTGAGCCTGATGCCTTATCGAGCCGCAGGGCAATACTGCTGTAATTTGTTGTTCTAATGAATCCGTAATTACATTTACGTGTATGTCGCAGTAAATTAACATAAATATGGTTGTTACTCGTTTTCGAATAACGACATGTGCCTGTTATTTGAAACGCGATGTAACTTGTACAATAATATAATATCGATATGAGGTTCACCCTTGTTTGGTATAACAACGTTTTGTCGAAAATCGCTCCGGCGAATTTTAGTTACAATAAAGTCATTACGTATAATTATTCATTTGACCGAATAATTAATTGGCAGATTTTTATTTAGCATATTTATTTCTTTGAAATAAGTAATGTCATTTGACCGAATTTTCAAAAGTACTAGTTTTATTTAAACGAATGTTTTACTCAACTAATAATGATTTAGTCGAAAGATCGTATCGAATATTAAGTTCATTATTAATTCGTTTATCGAATATTAAGATTTGTACTAAGAAGGATGTCAACATTGAGACCATATTACGTAATTTTGAAACTTACACAGAATTAGATTTACTTAAAGCGATCGCATTTAATTTAAGATTAGTCTAAGTGTTTTCTTTTTCAAAATAAATATTTTGCAAATATTTACAATTTTTTATTTTCTGCATTACATTACACCAATTGAATATTCGATAAAATACATGTTATACCACCTGAACATTACATCAAATGAACATTATACCTTTTGATCAATAGCGCAAATGTTGTTATCGCAAATAAATATTCGATGAAATGAAAATTATGTTAATCGATATTATACAAATTGATTATTTTCTTAAACGTTGTTCGAATTAGTAACATTACATCAAAAGTTGTTATACCAAACAAGGGTGAACCATTTTGTGACCCATGCGTTATATTTGTTGTTTCCAAAAGTTAATTAAGTCTTCAGTTTATTGATAAATTAAGTCCATTTACGATATGTATAAGACTTTTTCATGTAAATGACTAGGCATAACATCTATTAGTTCAATCCATTTTTTTTTTAATTTTATTATGTCCCATATGTTGATTGACGCTACTGACCGATAGTAGAAGTATAAATCAATTAATGTAAGGCACAATTTTGAAAAGAAATCCAATGCTTTCAAACATAGTTGTCTTTCATATTAATGTTGCCAAACGCCTTTCTAGCGCGTCATCATTACTCACTATTAACGTGAGGCACACTTCTGAGAAAACTACAATGTTAACTACATTATAGTCTCACACATACATGTAGTTGCCAAACACATTTTTAACTCATTAAACCAAAATCACACTTAATTCCATAAGCCTCGCAGAAAGTTGTGCTTCGGATTGATTCATCCCGCCATTTTGGTACAAAGTAACAAACAAGCGAACACATTCGCATGTAATTAGTTAGTGTTTTGTTCGTGCCCTCAACTTTTACACGAGGAGTTTTCACAGCTGTACATATTAATGTTTGTTGCCACGTGTATGCGAGTTTTAATATTTCAACTAAATGTTCACTGATATGAGTAAATAATGAATGATTAGAAGTAACAGTACGATGGCTTTTGTTAACATTTTTGTTGGTAAAATGATGAAGTTGGTTTGACTCAAGACGAAATTCGTGCCTCATTCGTATACAAAATCATCTGTCGTTACGAGTAGGACTCTACAATCGCCTTTCCATACAATATAAAACAATTTTTTTAGCTTATATCGCCCCATTGCCACGGCCTCCCTCTTAACCTACCGCTGTATCCTGTCTCCGGCGGTCTGTATCCACTCTGTACTGTAGGTGTCAAGTTCGGTTCGCCATCTATACCGAAGTTTACTGCGCTACTGTCTCCAAACAAGCGAAGATCGCCACCACATTATTAAATGTATAATCAAAACGTCTACACCAAATACTTGAATTAAGCAGCGGTTAAAACAATAGTCTTAATATAGTCATGAAAAAGTTAAATAAAATATCAAACAACTTAATTATAGCTCTTTCATTCACTATATTTGAATGTCACAAAATACATTTTTCTATGATTAATTGCTTTTAAAATGAATTCAGTTCTGTATTTATTGTTTACGTTTTCATGAAACAGATGGCAGTTAGGTCTGGCCTTCCAATAGCTCTCTAATGGACGTATAATTTACGCGGCCACTGTTAAAATAGCTTAAATTGTAATTAATTTACTTTTGTTGAATGACAAAGGCTTTGGAGTTAATTAATGGTAATAGTTCTACTGTTTATCAAAACTAGTGTACGTACTGAACAATAGTTACGAATATCGTTTTGTAAATGGTCGTGTATTTTTTTACTACATCTGTTGCAAACGAAATATAGGTAATAAGAAATTGTTAGTAGATAATAAATAGTTCACTCACATTTATGAAAAGAAAATAAACTTTGTGCTTATATGTATTGAAATAAAATACATTAATTGTGATGAATGTTCACTTAAAGTCTGTATTCTGAAAATACAGACTCTAAGTGAAGTCTTATCTCATTATTACAGTAACCACTAAAACCCTACAAAATTAAATCTGGCAGCCAGAAACTGTGCCAGGGACGTGTCGATAAGCCCCAGAACTCGTTTTAAAATCAAACATTAATATTTTAATTTCAAATCGTTTCCTAAAAGAATTTTCTCGAGGCGTTTTTAAAATGTTTTCCGTGTCGATTGAATTTTTAAATACAAAAAGGTTTTAGATAACTTTTGGGGAAGTTGCAAACTTTTGAATTTGCCGAAATCTTTGTTAACTCTTTAAAGGATCAAGGGATAATGAGTCGACGCTTAGTGCCAGAGTAACTAACGCGGTGTTTTGTTTTTCCTTTTAAATTCTACTGCCTTTTACCTGCGGCCTCGTCTGTACAATGCTCTTGGGAGCCGTTCGATTTTCCGGGTTAAAACGGAATACTCCCCGTTAACCGTAACGGAATCAATATCGACCACTAAGCTTGAAGTTGATTAGTTAACAACGAAAGGGTACTGCGTTTTCTTTTACACGGTTTATTCTGAATAAAGTATATTATGTTCGTTACGGAATTAATCAAAGGACACTAGGGTTCTCTAGCGAGCCATACACACTGAGCAGTGGATGAAGTTTGTAACTCGTCGAGACAGTGGCTTTATAGAACAAGTTTCATTAGCGCAATAGAGGACCCAATTCAAGTAATGTTCAGCAAATACACAAAAAAACAATATTTTTACAGTCATGTCTGTACATCCATAATTTCTTTAAAAACAAGTAATTCGCCTCCACCGTCTGTTA
Organism: Anticarsia gemmatalis; assembly: GCF_050436995.1. Lineage (NCBI taxonomy): Eukaryota > Metazoa > Arthropoda > Insecta > Lepidoptera > Erebidae > Anticarsia > Anticarsia gemmatalis. The sequence continues at coordinate 5,943,122 of NC_134758.1, forward strand.
TAATTTACAAACAAAGTTTCATCATAAAGTGTTGATTATCCGAAGCGAAATTTCCCCGAAACTTTTAAATATATAAAGCGTAATATGATTTTCGTTCTCAAAAGGTTCGCGTATTATATTCATTAACCAAATTGTGAGGGATTGTTTTGAACGTGAAACTCATTATTACGATTATGATATTCGAGGCATTAGACACATTCTGACTTTTAGTACTTTAGTTACATATGGTAATTAGTACGAGAATTACGTTTCACATTAAATACTCAAGTTATTATGTATTTTAATGTTTCTGCCAGATATATTTCAAACATAATTGGTTTTGTCTAGGTCTCAAATGTTCTAGGTTAAACGTATCTTGTTAAATATTAAATGACCAATTATGTACATGAAAATGTACGGGTTAAAACAAATAAATACGATTTTACTTCGCTTAAAATATGGAAGCTATATTTTATGTATGATAAGTACTCGTACTCTAATATTTTAACAGATTTGTATTACGCTTCATATCTTTTGAAAAGCGTTTTTTTGTGTTTTTTTTTATTGAGAACGTGGTTGTAGGTTTTAAGGCCTGCCATGTATAATGGAACGTATGGCTGATTGGAGATCGTATGGAACAAACTTGCTATACGAACATGTTTGCAGTAACTTTTACTTGCGGCTTGGCTCACTCGGACGTTGTTAATGAAAAACAAAACCTGTGTTATCGACGGACTATCGCACTGTTAAGTTTTATTTTAATAAATTCGACAAATAAGCAAAAAAAAGGACTTGCTTTCTCCTTTACTGATACATTATATGTATCAGCTTGAATTAACAGAGTCTAATATTGCCTATTATTGTTTTACATATTCCGTTGGCCAAATAATTTAAAAATATCGATGATATAGCAGATTGAAATAGCAGAGCCGATTATTATATTCCAAACAATAACTTTCGTTCCCGTTTGATTTCTTTTCATTGAAGACGATCGATTTTGTTCATTTTTTCATCAAGTCACTACGTAACTCCACTTTATCCTTGTCGAAATAGGTGGCGCGTTTAAAAGCCACTTCATTTACTTTTTAATATAACAGGCAATCAATCATACCCTTGACAGGTGCCCAACTGAATGGAATGTCGATATCGCACCAACCTGCTGTTTTTACTTCCACGTTTTTAGATTATTTGAAGGATAAAGAAAATGGAAATTGATGACTCATTGTTAAAGGGTGTTTTTGGTGTTGAGTGTGCAGTGATATAGGTTGAAATACTTTGGTTTATTTGATTGTGGAGATTGGACATTGTTTACACCTGAGTGGTTGATGCCAGTTTTGTTTATCTATACTAATATTATAAAGCTGAAGAGTTTGTTTGTATGTTTGTTTGTTTGTTTGTTTGAACGCGCTAATCTCAGGAACTACTGGTCCGATTTGAAAAATTCTTTCAGTGTTAGGTAGCCCATTTATCGAGGAAGGCTATAGGCTATATATCATCACGCTACGACCAATAGGAGCAGAGCAGCAGTAAAAAATGTTACAATAACGGGGAAAATTTTTACCCATTCTCTCTTATGTGACGCAAGCGAAGTTGCGCGGGTCAGCTAGTATTGAATAATGTCTGTGAGAATCTGAATATGAGTAGAGGTATAGAATCGAAGTACCTATATTCGTGTTTCTAATTTAAGCGGGCTTGTACAATCAAATTGTATACTGTTCGATAGGTTTTTCACAAAAAAACATCGCTTGTAACAGTAATATACTAATTGGTACTAGTTCAAAAATGCAACTTTGTAGGCAGAGAACTGAGAATACTATCCGTGGCGAATTACAAGAAGAAAATGGCTGAATTAACACATTAAAATTTAAGCTTTAATAAAACATTATGTTTTAACCAAAGAACATTCAGTAATCTTATCTCATACATAAAACAAACGACAAACTACATTTCATTGCTCTATTGCTTTAAAACAAAGGTTCACACGATGTTGACACGACAATTTATATTCATGTAGTAATACCGAGGTCAACGCCCCCTGTTGACAATAAACTATTTGCAAAGAGCTTTGTGAGGCAAGATTAAACTCTCTACAGACTGTTATGTATGCACATTTTCATTTAACAGAATGTCAACGGCGAAAACTGTTAGAATATTCTTCTGTGAAATATTCGTGGATGTAAAACATCTTGTTTTATGTGATGTTACATGAAACTGCTGTGATAAAGTTATGGATTTTTTTTCGATACTAATAAGTGCTTTTGGTCTTTATGTATTAAGAGTTTAACAAAGAATGGTAGATATTATGGAAGAACGGGATTTTATGTCGAAACAAAATGTGAAAAGTGAATGTGAAAATAAGAATATTTAATTATAAATGTAATTTGTGAAATTAGATGTAACTCTTCTTTGACTCCTTGAAACTTTCATCACACATTTTAATAGTATTAATTTTTGATATTGTTTCTACTAACTCTTAATTTTTAGAATATTATTTGAGTACCTTGGTAACATACAAAGCGCTGCTGTGGATACTTATTCATCGACTGAGGCTACAACCACCGCCAGCTAAATTACATTCAAATGCCAATTAAACTATCTATTGATGTATAGTTACATAACATAAAAACCTGCATAGAGTTTACCTTTCCCAATAATAATATTAAATACACAAAACTAAATACAAACGTATATTTATTCCAATATAAACAATATTTATTCACACAATATTTTTCCAATATTTGTTTGTGCATAGGAATTAGGATGGAAACACCGAAGTGGAGTCAACATCGGTACGTAAATAATGACGCATCGATAGCAATCAATATCTGTCGTGTCATAATGGCTATTAATCAATCGTATATTCAATTATTTTTGTTATTCCTGTCCCGTTCATATGAAAACATATTTTTTGATAATATTTGTCGTCATTAAAAACTTCTACTATGACTATGCAAGATTAGACTACTATGTAAGATTTTATCAACCACATTGTAAAACTTTTGATGCGATTGAAAAGAGTGGCCGTTAGTTTCTTGCTAGCTCTTTTCATAAAGCTCTACCCCTTTTCCGAACTAGTGGCAGATTCAGTAATTGTAACGACTATCATAAGTGTCAATATTTGACCAAAATGAATACGTGATTTGATTTTGATTTGGATTTAGAGCACCGTAAAACGATTGATTAGGTGGTTCAAGGTGGCTATGTCACCACTTTACAAAACCTAACAAATATACGCGAGAACCAGATTATCAATTTTAATTTTAAACTGACAATCTATAAGTATTCACGTGTTTTACTCATAGTGACTTACTAGAGTCTTAAAATATTTTTGAAGATGCGCAAAATATACCTGATTAGGATGAATACTTTGACTAAACCTTTCTTAAATTAATAGGGAACCTGTGCGTTAACATTACCCATAACCAGCACTTCAATGTTATTAAACTAAATACATCGCATCAACCTAGTACATTACATACTAAGCAAGTCCCACATACCTTCACGTCGTACCATAACATTACCCTAAGGCGCTGTCTCCACGGGCGAGAGAATCGCGGCGATATTATCGTCGTGCAACGTATTTCTATACACTCTCTATGGAACCGTCTCCACACGGCGATAATATCGCCGCGATACGACGAGTGTCAACGAGCGTGCGAAACGTCAATACATCGTCGCTAGTCGGCCGCGACAAGCAGCGAGTCAAATGCAGCGTCATTTGTTTTCAATGTTGCCTCTTGTTTCGAGAAGCTTTTTAAACAAGGAGAACGCGGGCTACGAGTCGCGACGATACGCGGCGGAATTATCGTTCGTGGAGATTGTCCGACGACACAAGGGCGGACTCGTCGCGATTCTCTCGCCCGTGGAGACAGCGCCTAACTAAGAATATCAAACTCATAAATATTCACTACATGACCTTACTGTCATCGTGTTATTAGCTTTAGTAGCCGCCCGCATTGACCGTGAAATACATTTAACCCCTTTTCACCTTCTTAACGCAGGAAAATTTCTTCCTAAGGTATTTAAAACGTAAAAGCTTTATAGCAGGTATTTTAGAGTGCCTGTTTTTCATGAGTATTATTTTAATGAAGTAGGTTAGCTTGTTTGGTAGCTGTTGTTGGCCTTCGGGCGGCTTGAACAACTTTGACACTAGGTTGACCACTAGCCATACGATAAAAAGAAGAAGAAGTTGTTGTTATGGACGAAGACAGAAATGAAACACTTACTTCAAATTGTATACCAAAAAAAACACTGCTATCATTGTATAGGCAGCATAGCACAAGAAGGATCAATGTTTAATACATTACATACATTTTAGGTGTACAACTCTTTGTACATTAATTACCAGTAATCATTATCAAACCTTTCGCCTAAACTAGTGAAGTTGTACAAATTAAACGACTTGTCGTTATAACTTGAAGCTAATACTGCAACTCCGTGTTTTCCCAGTCGTTTACAAAGTGAACAACTTTTACTTAAAAAACAGCTTTTAACGACTCAGTTACAAACAGCACATGCGACTTACAAGTCTTTCATACTAAGCAAAGAAAAAAATAAAAATAATAATTTGTACCATGACAAGGTTCGTATCTACGCTTCTCCATTTAATGCAATCGTACAACTTTTTATTTACAAAGAGTTTCTTACTGAAGAGTTTATTGAGAATATTTTATCAGCATCGCAATCGCAGTAATGGCTTGTTAAAAAAGTTGGAAACGCAAACGGATCGTGTTCGACACGCTCATCGCTGTCGTTAAATTGAACGAGGTACAAGTTCCTTTGGACATTTAAAGAAAAGTATCATGTATGAAACGATTTCGGCTACTTAGGAAAGGTAGTACTAATACTTACAGAAAAGGGTGGATCCTGATGACGTCTGCACATCGCAGTTACATTTTGCAAGGAAACATTTTCAAATTATCTAACTCCGATGGGACTGGAGTTTCATTCGTTGAATACAAACAACCAAATCGGTTCTCATATCAGATTATTGTTGTTCAACGAAAAGCTTGTGTTTGGAATTTCTTTACATGTTATGTTCTACAACATGCCACATTTGCAATCGTTGACTTTTCAGTGCCAACTACTAAAATAAGAATACCTTTGCCGTAGACACACTATACAGTATGGTAGGTGGATGGTTGCACTTATTTTGTTCAATATTTAGGTTTAAAGGCATACGTTTGAATGATGGTCCTGGTCGAAATTTTTTTACAAGTCTTCATTACAAGTCAGTTTTAGTCGTTTTTAATAGAAAAATGTGCTTGTAATACTTAACACTAGACTTTTGTTCGAAAAAGTCATTGAGCAATCGATTTTAACGCGTGAGAAAAAGACAATTAACGTGAACAAAACTGATGACTAACCTTCTTGTACTTCAAGGCACTCCATGACATCACAATAGCTAATAACACCACCATGACTTTGCTTCTTATCATTAAGGTTGAGTGCCTTTGACTCAATACCTATAATTAGTCAACGATACCAATTTGGAACGGCTTTTTAAGTCTGGAAACTTTATATAGCAAACTAGGACGTTTGAAAACTTTTGTCTGTAATGTCACACTAATTTTCATGAAGATGGATAGTCTTTACACAGGGTAACACGGAGTTCCTATTGTTCTTGAAATTCAGTCACCATCGACTTAATCATTGTATGATTCAAATTATACGGCTGATGGGTAACTCGTCAATAGAAAAAAAAGACAGCAAATGTGAAAACATCCGTTAAAATTTGATTTGATAAGCAATGCGATTCTATTTATTATTTTAATTTCGTTTCAAACTATCTGAAATCTTATATCGAAATGTAGTAAAATGTCTAGCTGAGGATCTAGTTTAACTCAATACGTAGCAGAAACATAATATTAGAGATCTTACCAAGTAACCGAGTATCGATAGTTAAACCGCATAGCTATTCAACCGTCGAGTAACTCCGATTCCACATACTCAAACCAAAACGAACGCCCACTAGAAATTTACATACGTACCTACTATCGTGGAAAATTATTGGAACCACTACTGAAACCTAACAGGCGAAATATAAAGGACTGCCTACCCTCTAAATACGTTACTCGAGTAGAAGTAAGTGGTTTACGAAAATAAAATTATGTTTGAATTATTCCGTCGCCTATTCAAGAGCTGCTACTAAAAATAAGTGGCATATTCGGTATTTGGTCAGCAAATATGAATTCAAAACTGAACAGAAATAGTACTCTGATGGAAATAGGTTGCCTAAATTCTGTTGGCACATAAGTTCTTTGAGTGTTTGGCTAAATTCCGTTAGTTTTTGGTCTTACTAAAACTCTTCGATTTTTGCGTCGCTATGTTTTCCTCGGAGGGTTATACAGTGCCCTGCGCGTTCTTTACAATAATTATATTGTTACTATAATTTTATGGTTTTAAGTAGACTTGCTTTGAAAACGTGTTTGGTATCTATCATAATATACTACTTACATTACAAGCGTAGAAAGAAATATTCTCTGTGTTAATAAGATTTTTTTCCATTTTTATGTCACACTTCCATAGACTACAGTGACCTTTATATTTTAAATGGTCGATTGACACCTTCAGTAAATATCGGGTTTCCATTTTGTATCGCGAAAACCACTGTACAGAATATTCTTTCCCTCATAGTACTAAATATATATGCTCTCATATCATGTGTTCGTATGTACAGTGTGATATGAATCTTATATTTCCTTCAGAAAGCTTAGAGCCATAACAATCTTCCGGGAAATTCGGTCGCTAGCTTCGTGGGTATCACCATTTCCTTAGTATAATCTATTTTAGGGGTTAATGCTCACACCGATATAACAACGGTTAGAAACACCGTGGGAATACTATAAAAATATACTGGTTTGTGTATGGCCGCGTGAAAAACATAAATGCTTCTACATTCAAACGTACTAAAAAGTAAGTTTTTTTTTTTGCATTAAGAATACCAGTTGATCATTGCTTGTAGAAGTAGTAAGTGTTTTAAATAACACCGATCAATACATAGAATATCTGTAGATTTTTAATGAAAACCGAAGACCTAAATGTAGAGTTCATTTGTTTAAATATGACCTCAATATTTACGAGCCGAGTGACGTCATAACTACATCTATAGAAGTACATACATGGTATTATCTTTTAAGTTCGCTGCCAAAATGTCCACAACGCGAATATAGGTAAACCTGCTTTAGTACGAGCCAAATAGGTGTGAAAAATGATAACGTTAAAGTTCAGCGAATGTAGTATTATTGTCTATAACTTTTAGTTACAGGAAATCCGGGGAAACAGTCGACCGCAAAATGTAGTTAGTTTTTAGTTCAACTCATAAAATGTTAGCGACATATTTTGGTATGGAATGCTTTTGGCTGTTACATTGAATATCGAACTTTGTATATTAATATTCCGGCTTTATGACAAACAGAATTTCAGGTTTTAATACGTTATTACAAAGTATCGAACCATTATTTTAGGCATTGAAAACATGAATAATAAAACAAGACCTAAACAGTTGATTAATCGTTCCCGTACGTATTTGTATAAATGTAATGTATTAATACTAACACGAATAAATTCAATTATCTCATACGAAAGTTCATTGCCCTCAGGTGCAATAACATGAAAGCGTTCGTCTATTCTTTTAGTAATTTCCTCAAGCCTAGTAATTTTCATGTGGATCGCGCCATTCGCGTTCGTAAGGGACGTAATTGTGTGAACAGACAGCTGCGGCTTACACGGTTTCATACCTGCAAATTTGTACATATTAAAGTATTAGGGTATGTTACAAATTATACTGGTTTACAGTTCACCACTCGAAGTCAATTGTAAAAGTTGACTGTACGAACAAGTTTGTATCTACCCAATTGTACTTATGTTTCGTAATTTTAAAGGCCATTCTTAGCGGTCAGCTTACTAATCTATCACCAACACTCAGAGCTATTTGGTATGGTATTCAGTAATGATAAATAAATAAATGAAGTTTTCTGCTAGGTTAAGAATTTTTGTAGAATAAAAGTTTATGAGAAATTATATTTTAAATCCCACCTAGTTATATGACTATTACTGACTAAGGTAAAACAGAACGTAAGTACTTCTACTTTACTTTTACTGTTTGTGTACTTTATTCAATAAATTTTTGAATATTTGATGTATTCATCTTCATATTAATTTCAATCAATCGTTTATTATTTATTCGCGAAGTTCATTCAAGTCAAGTGTTCTTTGTTAAAAGTTAATCTCTGTATTGGCTGACTTATAAGAGGCTTTTAAGAATTTTAATAAGCTTTATCTATTCACGAATAATATATTGAAAAGTTTTATTAACTTGAGCTCTGAAAAATTTATTATGCGAGATAAAACATTCAATGAAAATCATACTTCTGGCCATAATTTTTAAGTTTTTTTACGAATGTCTGCTAACTAAACGAAAGATATTTGAGAGAGAGTTTCAAAATTCTCAAATTAATTGACAAATAAAAGTTGCAATGGTAAAGGCATAAAATTTTGATTCGCAAATATGTAGACTATCAAATTAGAAATATATGTATACTTTTTATAATAATACATATATTTAATAATATTATTAAATCCGCCAATGAAATAAATAGAGCTATTAACCTATTTTAGCAGATACAAGTAAATTTTAACTACACGCATTCAAAATATGAATTCAAATAAAAAACTAAATATAATACAAAAACATTTTTATTCATATTTTTAACTTTTCAACAAATAAATTCGTTGAAGCAATGTACAAATTATAATTGCAAAACCGATATGAAATACCACTAGTAATTAATATGAGTAACAAAATAAATATTCGGAAATGAATTTGCATTGAAAATGTATTTTTTTGCAGATTAACATATTATGTAACATTTATATGTGTACAATTACAATCGACAAATAACATGATATCTGTGAACAACTTATTTGAAATGCACTTCAAACGAACACAATTTCAAAAGCCGAAATCTTTAACTATAAAAGTAACTTTAACAAAGTAATATTAGGTTTTATTTGGATCAGTAGCGCGATTTTCTTCCACTATCGGAAACCGGCTAGCTATCGAAAAATTTTGTATGAAAATCTGATCAGCGCCTCTAACGGGCGCTGTAAGGACTATTTTTGCAGTACATTTTAGATGTTAAATTCTCGATACTCTATACTACCGCGTGTAGAGAATCGCGCTACTATTCTTTAAATTCACAAGTAACGGGTATTTTTTCTGTTCTTTCAAAATCAACAATAACAGAAAACATCATGAATTTAATTACAAGAAAGAGTATTAAGTACATTTCAAACTGTAGAAAACCAACTAATAAACTCTTATAGTAAAATAATTGAATGCATTTAATATAATCAAATCACGGACGATTAAAATTAATTAGTGACATAATAGGAATACTCATTACGAAGGCAAATATCGCTGTAATTATAATAATTAGGCAAATTTATACACAGACATAATTAGAAACCTTCAAGCTTAGACAAGGTCAGTTATAATAATATCTGATATTCTATGTATGACGTACTATATAAACATATAATAAATATCGTTTGTAACTATGAATGCGTTGGAAATTGTATATAACATCTGTTGTACCTAAGTATTCCATTCGTTTAATAAAATATTTCGTTACATTTTAACTGATCTCAATAACTCGCAAAATTACAAAACATTTTCTAAGCAACAAGAAGTTATACGTACACATTTTTATATGTCAAACACATTACGAATGCGTATACAAAAATCGCAAAATAAAATATTACAAATCCGTTTCCGACGTTTTATTCAAATATTGTCTGAAGTCAACGAACGTTAATTTAATCGTGCCGTATTTACACTTACACATATTTATGAATCGTATATTTACACATTGAATACAGTCATTTACATTCCACTGACGTATAAAATATTTACAACAAACTATATTAATATTGTTTTTCATTTAGCACGGACGAAATCGCATCGGACTTTTCACGAACTGTTAATACAATTTGTTTAATTTTCCGACAGAGCGGGCCCAGTACAAAGTTGCTGTTTATTCACTTTGAAACAGTTTCGTGCAGAATCCGACGAGATAGCTCTAACATTTGATCCAATAATACGCTTATTTTATGTACGGCAGATTTGGCAAGGCGTCAGATCTTCGTCGGTGATGCGCCCCGTGATGCCTCAAATGTATCAAGGCTTCTCGCATTTTTTGTTCCCTCAACGTCCGGATATACTCCTCATCAATCGCGTGCCTATTCTTCCCCGCACGTATCGCCGCCTTCTCCATTCTTTCGTTGTCTTTAAACAAAACACACCACAGAGACTTGTCCTTGTTATCCCACAGTAACGACTTCGTATACTCTTTTAATCTCCTACTATTTTCCTCCACCCGCCGCATCGCTATTTCTATTTTAATCAAGTCTTTATAATGGTCCGACATAGGCGGCGTCGTAGTGATATTATTACCGTCGCTCTTAACGGCGCTTATATTAATTCTCGACAAGTAATAATTCTCATATTGGTTGGCCGAGCCGCTCGTTCGCAATAACCACACGACACTGGCCACAAATGTACACGACACTATAAAAGTTAATATGAGGAGAGTTAGTCGGAATACTACGCTCGGGGACGCACAACTCATATCACTATTTGTTTATGTTTGCAGACGCACTGTGTTGGTGGATCGTACATACCGCGCCGGCGTAGTCACTCGCTACGGGCTACGGTCGTCCGCTCGCTACGTGGTGCCGCTACGAACTGGCGTAGACGGCTCGGTGCCGCGACTCGGCGCATACAGCCACTGTTTATCTCAGTTGTAATTTGCAGTCCAAAGCTGTATCCAAGCTGCAGATGCTTTCAAATCTCTTTGTGCGAGCTTTCTTTGCACTTTTGTGCAGTCATTGTGCTGGAATTTTTAAATTCGTAACTACGACGGAGTCATAATTGCTCGTCGTTTTTGTTATACTCTTTTTAACAGCATTTTAATCCATAAATATATTTTAGTAAGCAGACTCGAAATCCGAAACTTGCGATTACAGTGATAAAAAAGTAGGTCGATGTTCCAAGGCTTAATTCTGTAATTTGGCTAGAAAGGCGTCAACGATAACGATCTTGTCGCCGGTGCAATTATTGGGCAGCGTTTTGGACAACGCTACACTTTTACCAAAATTACTGAGTAAATACGCATTCGGTGATATTACTGGCCATAATATTGTGGCTCAATTAACGTAAAATGAAACATGTTTTATGTTTTGGTCATTATTTATGACTTTACTGAAAGTTAATCGCTTTATTATTTTTATATTGCGCTGAACACTTACGAATAACGATTTCAGTAGCCAAGGAGAGTATCTTTGAAGGAAGTTTTAATTTTTATGACACGTAATTTAGAACACTAGTTAGAGTTTAAGTTCAGTTACTACTAGATCTACAGCTACCTACACATTTCACAATCAGCATAGATTAAAGTTCTATGACACTGCACAGACCAACGTAAACCCACAGAGCACATTCTCAACATTCATACATGAATTCATGGCCATAAACTTTATTTTTTAAAGCTATGCACCACTGTACAGATGGGTTGAAATGAAATGCAGCAAAAGTCTCTCTCGAGTTCATAAAAATTGCAGGACACAGTCTCGCGAATGTCGACTGCCGTAGTTATGGCTAGAACCACACGCTGCGGTCGTTAACGGAATCTAACTGACGGTTTTAGAAGTCGCTGTAGTAAATATTTTAATACAGCTTCCGCATTACAGAAAAATATCTTTAACATTATCTATTCCTCTTATAAACAGATTATTATATAAAAGTCGGACTTCACCATACGTATTATTGCATCAGGACTGACATCAGATTCTGACCACGCAAGGACGCACGCAATTAGCAGGACTTTCTGCATTATTTAGCTATTCACGCATAACTACGTAAAATATCGCCTAAATTAGAAAATGATTAAATTAGTGGCCGCAAACCCACAACGAAAACTCGAATTCCTCTACCAATTTGGGCAGGAAAGCGTGAACAAAACGTAAACAACGTTTTTGTATCCTCAAATGATACTGTGGCAAAGAACAGAAAATTACATTGTCTACCATAATAATACACACAACTCTTCAGACTGTATGTTACCGCGTAATTTCGTATCATCCGTTGGCTAAACATGCCGCTTTTATACGAATATTACAATTTAAATTATATTTTTGCATTTCCTTCGCATTATGAACGCGGAAGCCTGCTTGACCGTTGTACCAAGAGCCTTTTTATTTATTCAACAAACCTGAATATTTAGCCTTTACAAATTCAGAATATAATAGCCCTGTGTGTTGGATTACGCCGTTCGTTTTAATTACACGAAAAATAATGAGTGGCTATTAAAGCTGCTTAGTAAAACACTACTCATTCTTTCGTAAATAGGGTCGATGAATACGTAAACAAAATACCACAGAAGCCTTGACTAATTGTTTTGTTTTCATACAACGTTTTAAATGTAGGTAAACAAATGCTCATACGTTCACTGAATGAGTTTCAAACAAAGGCTCGTGGTCTTTCAACTGGGTACGGTTTACGTATGACTTCTGTTCAACTTACAGTTTAGAATATGAGTTTCTATCTTAATTTACTTGTCGTTCTGATCATTCTGCTCTGTGAGAGATATAAAGACTCACTGCGATTTTTATGTTAGAAGTGGGTAGCGAAAATAAACGCGTCATTAATCAAGAAGTTATCCCAATCCATCTCCAACCAAAATACAAATGCAATATTATTGCAGCAATATCCTCTTTAGTTAACATTTGTTCAAAGCCTCACAAACCTTTGACAACATGAAGCTTTAATAACAGCAACCGAATGTGCAAACAAGGCGAACGTGTGGCCATCAGTTGCGTGAAATAAATTGCGGGCCTGCACACATCGTGCCATGAAACTTTATAACGTAACTGCAAGTAGTGACAGCAGGCCAGATTATGTGGGCGGCGGAATTTGTGCAATGCCATGCGATGAAAACAATGACATGCAAATGAAAATATTACATGAATGTTCATTTTTGTGGTGGTTTTTAGCCTTTGTTTTTGGTAACAGATTGCATTGTTCTGCTGTTGTTTTTGGGGAGAGTTAACTATCTTCTTTTCCGTGTTTACCTGTTATGAAATGCATTTATTTTTTGCAACAAACATGCATTTGTACTTGTAATTGTAGTGCGTATGTACCTGTATATATTTTATTTATGACTTTATTTTCTAACAGTGATTCAGATATATACTGGCGACAGCAGATAACCAGCTCCTAAATTAGAAACAAGATTTGTGCATTAAATTCGGCTCGGAAAATTAACGTTTCAGAATTCTTAGAAGCAATCCGGAGTTTCGTAACATATTAATTATTAACAGCAAACAAAATTCCCAGTGGTATTTCATAATATTCCAGGCGCTTAAGCGTCGTAACTACTTATTACCTCACTGTTTCCGACCCGATTAAAGCATCAAATCCTATAAAGCCTTAACAATCCTTGTCAAATTGGCTTACAGTTCTCTTTGAAAGGTTTGAGAAGGTAAACAAGTTCCCGCACACAAATGATTGAAAAATATTGCCGCAATAAAAATAGATGTAAAAACTTGGAGAGGGAAAGCTTTATAGCTTTGTGGTGGGCAAAGTTACAGGAGTCTTTGACGATTGGAAGGATGTGCATAGATATAGTCCTTTGATTTCGATATGACTTTCGGAGACAACAAAAATTACTTTACAACAGGCTTTGACTTTTAAGTTTCGAATGTATTTTCATTGCCATGCCGTTAGCACAGATAGTGATTACAAAAAAAATCTAGTGTAGTACGTATAGCGGTATTATCTAATACTATGGACCGATGGTCGCTGGTATATACTGGTAGACCATCGACCATGTTGCAACAAAAACTGATCACCACTCTTGGGAAGACCTTATTAACATTTTTTTTAAAGTATATAGAAGATGACAAAGTTTTGATACTCGATAGTACCGACTGTAGAAAATCGTACAAACATTATATAACATATTATAATACTAGTATGCATTTTCTTATACAATTTTAAAACTTTATTCACTATCGTAACACTACATAAAGCTAAGTACAAACAGAGTGTATTACATACAGTCACTGTCTATAATCCCACCGTTTGGGGGACAATCTGGCTGGGAAAGAATGGCGTAATAGGGAGGGAACTACTTAACAGCGGGCAGATACCAACTAAATAGATATAAAGAGACCTCGTGTTACGAACGTTGAACCGAGCGACGCTATGATAGAGCGTGGTCGTACGTTGTTTAATCAAACACTTCGTTGTGGTTTTAAAAGCTGTTTGTTTATCTATAATCTATAATCTATAATAGTATTATAAAGCTGAAGAGTTTGTTTGTTTGTTTGTTTGTTCGTTTGAACGCGCTAATCTCGGGAACTACTGGTCCGATTTGAAAAATTCTTTCAGTGTTAGATAGCCTATTTATCGAGGAAGGCTATAGGCTATATATCATCACGCTACGATCAATAGGAGCAGAGTACCGGTAAAAAATGTTACAAAAACGGGGAAAAATTTCACCCGTTCTCTCTTATGTGACGCAAGCGAAGTTGCGCGGGTCAGCTAGTAAAATATAAAATGGTTTTGATTAACTACAGTCTCAGGCTTTGCACGTTGTAAGTATTTTTCTTTTTCGTTGGGTTAGAAGTCAACAAAACTTTTTAATTGTTCAAGCTACTCGAGGGCCTTTGACCCGCATGTCTGTCTTTGCCGATAATCGGATTTTTTGTTATAGCTCACAATATAAAATACGCTCAATTTTTATGCAAATTAGCTGTCAACTATCTATATATTGACTGCATTATTACAGTAATAACTGTAATAATTATAATCATTTGATATTCCCGTACATGAAAACGTACCGAAGTGTTGGTAGTTATTTTTAGTATGTGTTGATTAACATACGTCGTTACATCTGAATTACCATTTTGGTTCACAGCTAATGTATTACAATAACTAATCACCTGCCAAATGGATTGTCGACGCCCAAATCTGGCAAAGATCAGAGAGATGAATCCGCCAACTAGTTGATCTACTAATCCACTAATCCATACAATACGGAAACACTGATATAATATTCCGTCACAAAATGCCAAATCATATCCAACTTCATTATACTTTAATGACTTTAGCCTAATAAATAGTGTTGTGCCGTTACATTTAATAGATCCATCAGACGGATCTAAATTTAACTTGCAAATTCGAATGTGTATTAGTTGAGATAACCGCTGTCAATATGTCTCATAGTGGATGCGTCCCGACTGCCGGGACATTAAATATGCAAGCACTGCTGGACCGAGCCTATTCGTCTGACCCAACTATCCACAGAATTTTATTTTATTCATTTGATGGTCTCTACACATGACCTATAAGTGCCACCGAAAAAGCTCGAATGAGTTTGTATGTTTCTAGCGATGCTCTACTCGTAATTTGGTCAAATTACTACCTATTTGCCATAGCTGATAGAAGTGTGAGATTATGTTTAGGCTAGTGTGTGTTGCAATTCAAATGTATTGTATAGAAACTTTTTATACCAAGACTCTTTATGTGTGAAAAAAAAATACAATATGTACTTTGTTCTTAACATCCACTAATCCTTCAATAAATTCCTTTGCATAAACACGTAGGCCAGTATCGATCACATTCTCATCCTTAGCAAACTATATACCTATAACGAACACTGAATCGGTAACCGGTATTTCAAAGAAAAATTACACAAGTTTTATTTAGTTCAAATATTTCAGATAGTTTGGGAAATATTTCTGCTTGCGTTGCGAAAACGAATGGCATCTCTACTGGCAGTTCGAGCGAATAAAAGAATGCAGAACTAGTGCAGACGGAAACTATTTCGTAAAAATATAACATTTTAGATATCGCTGAATTCAGTGAGGAGAGTTACTAGTTTACTGTGATTGGATTTCGTAGCGGTAGTTTTGAAGGCTCTTAATTCACATACACGACATTGAAATAAAATATTTATACCTTAATATAAAGCCAATATGATTTGTGTACTAGCTAGTCTGATTCTAAAACACTAACTGATATTAATATGTAAAATATTTGGTAGAAATTCATTTCAAAGTATACAATTTTACTGACTAATAAAATAATCGGTTCAATCAAGTTCGTCTAAAAATCGACTTCAATACACTTGGGAGGAGTCTTGGATGATCTTATAATGTAATAAAAGCTGAGCGATTGTGCCAATTCTGCTGTTTCTCCTTGCAGAATAATTTAAATTTTAACGACAATTGAAGAAAGCAGTTTTTGTTTATTGATAAAAAGTAATCATCCTGTACAAAAAATTATATGAACCTGTTTTCGAATAAAATAATTTGTGAGGTTTTTTGTCCTAACACATTAGGTACAAGACAAAATTATTAAGTTCTACGAAGATTTACGATAGATTACGATGAAACATTTCACGTCTTATCGTCACTAATTCACTTACTTCACGAATTTCGCGAAGTTTCAACCCAAATTTTGTAATAAACACAAAGATTTAGCTTTACATACAGAGTGTATTAAATCCTACAAACATGTTTTGGGATAGCGTAAGAAATTAATATACAATTTAGAGGCATTTTATTACAATTTATGTCGGCTTCATACGCCAGGCCACTTTGTACGTAACACAAATAAAGAAAGACCCGCATCACATCACTCTAACTTATGCCAACCATTTGTCATATAACAAAGGTGTGTCCCCACCGACTTATTGTACCCAAAAGGTTACTTTTGGTCTTGGCAACGATTAAAAATTACTAAAAAGCTCTTGAGGGAAAACTCATAATTCATATTTCCTCATTCTTAAGGATTTTTTGGAAGTCGTTACGGAATGTGTCTGAAACAGAAATTACCTAACGTCTATTTAAATGTAATAAGGTTTTATGCTATAATTGTAAATGCTTGTTTTTTAATTACTACTAAGGTAAGGTGAACTTAGGTCACAATAGGACAAGGACAATTAAGACGTTTGATTACTTAAAATTTTGACAACTAACAATATGTATCACCACACGGTCTCTAGTAACCCTTGATTTACGTAACGCTGCATTTCTCTATAATGAGTAAAAATAAGAATTAACAATCATTGTAAATATTGAATACATATGTAAATAGATCAATAATAATGTTTTATACGAAAGTTAAACTTTATACACAATTCTGTACCGCGATTCTCTACCTCTATGAACTACCGACGACCTATCGACAAAAAAATGTATGACAATCGGTTCAGCGCCTCGAGTGGGCTTGTAGAAACTATTTTGACATGTCAAACTCTCGATACTCGATGGTTCTAATTGTAGAGAACTGTGCTACCGAATCCAATACCTAATATTATCAACGTCGCTTTAGTTTTACAATACCTATTCATAGCTAAAAGCCTACGCGTATAAATAGACCCACGTGTTTCTAATGATGGCTCATAAAATGTATAACAGCGATCTTTTGGAATGACATGCTTTCTTTTTAATTACAGCCTTTACATATCGGCCTCGGTTTAAAAAGTCTATAATGAACGTTTAATTATTATAATCTGTGTGATCGATAGAATCGCGTGTCGATATTTCATTTAACTTTACTGTCTCATAATTATAGAGGTAGATATAATTATTATGTTTGATTTGTTACGCATGTGTCGTATACTCCCTGAGGCCCAAAAAATCACTAGCGAGAATTACTAAAAGTAATAAAATTATTTGGCTTCGAACAACAACAAATACATTAATTAAAAGTGTCACTTTTTTACATCAAATTTGAATATTTGCTTTGTGTGTTCTCGATTTTATTGCTACTATTAAGCAAAGAAAGCATAGCCCAAAGATTATACATTAGGTAGAATGGTATCGATTATCTCATGTATGTAGGTTTAAGCATGTAGCTAGTACCTAGTTCAAAGACTTTTATAGAATACATTATAAATTAATGAACGATGAAAGTGTTAGCTGACTCATACGCGTCGTGCTATCGTAAACGAATCAAATGATTAAACACGTTGTTTCTGATATCAAAGAGAATCGCAAACAAACAGTGGCACACAAGTGCCGGCACTGTATAAACAAAGATTCGAGAATTATTCATGTGAAAAGTGACAAATGAACCAAAATCAACTCGCTGAGTGAAAACCACCAATGAAAATTGAATTAATAGCCGATGAATATGCAAAACTGGACATTGTTCCTCGCTGTGCTGTTTGTTCGATTAAGCCCACATTGTTTTCCATCTCTGATTATTGTTCGATATTACAAATTGTAGCTCTCACGACCTGCCCCTCCGCCACAAGAGACGCTCCTTATCAGATCTCGCTTGACGCAAATAGCTTCCAGAGGCCCAACCATTGTTATTCCCAATCAAATAGAATTATTTCTGACATTGAAAACAACTTTTACAACAACATAATGGAAAATAAACACGTCCCCGGTACGAATTGTGTTTTCTAAACGCAATTAATTCCGTTACCTTGATTATTATAGAAGCCCAAATTTGTTATTCATTTTTCGATTTACTCAGACGCAAAACACAATTTGCGGATCGCGGGATGAAATTGAAAAAGTTTTCAGTTATTTATTTGGAACGTTTTGCGATGCCGTCGGCGTAGGCATAAAATTTATTTTTGAACTCGCCAAAACGGCTCCTTAGCTCCTTGAAGGCGGAGTCTTTAGAAACTCCATAGATTCCTTAAAAATACTGCACAATTTCTTAAAATTTGAATACATAATTAGGGAAGCCACAATAGTTACCATCAAAAAGCCGCTTTTTAATTATTACCTTGGTACCTATTCAGTAATTACATTACGCAACAGCTCGCAATAAACAAAGAAACATTGATTCTCATACTGTCTACAATATATGTATTATTAGGAAGGTACCCAAATATGTGTGGTAATTTAAACCGCTAGGTATGTTCCTTTCCACTTTCGTTTGTATTGTATCAATAATTCATACAGAAATTAATTATTCCTCCATACATCCGAATTTCAATTTGTTACGCGTCTACTTGTAACCGAATACCTATTGAATATTATATGTATTTGAAATTCTATCATTTCTGATAAAGACCTCTTTGATTAAGAGAAGTAAGTGATATTTGGAACGCAATTTTGCTAAAGAGGTTCACAGAAAAGCTATTTACTAAGCTGTTTACAATTAACGTAACGTTTTGTATCAGAACCTTTAAATATCTATGTTTTACACACACTGAGTAACAAAAAACGAATACGTTCCTACATTGCTTAACAAATTACCTACATTAAAGTACAAGCTTTTTTCAACAAGCATCTAAGAAAAATAAATTTTGAAATATATTACCGTTTTTTCAAGCATTTTCCCTTTTTTACGGATAAAAAATGAGTTTAAAACTAAGACTTAAAACAAAAATATAAAAGAAGCACAACATTTGACACCTAAACCATCTATCAACTATCAAACATTTCGCTTAGAATACTTCTAAATAACTGTAACAATAGTACAACAATAATTTCCTATTGTAATACTTGAAACATCAATATCCGGCACTCAGCGTCCTCAAACCCGCTACAATCAAGTAAACTACATCCATCAGTCTCGAAACTTAGAACGAACGTTTGTAGGAAATGACTAAAGTCTTTGAGTAAACACATCAATGTAATGAAGTCTGTAATCGCAGTACTGAACTTGAATTACCCGACTGGGACTTGATATGTGAACGAGTCACGCATTTATGATCGCAACGTGCTTGTTATTTTGTATACTTGCTTTTATCTACGGTATTGCTTGCTTTGATATAGATATTGTAGTCCATCAAAAATGCCTGTTAGGACTGAATACACCTTAGTTAACTTAAATGAGTGAAAAATATAAATTAATTTACATAGTCAATTTATGTTTTTCGTTCATTTTGGCTTACACACTTTCCTCAAACAATATTAAAATGATAAAGTTTTTTAAACTATAGCAGTCTGTTCACATAATACTTAGATGTTTAACTTATGCGCTATTTGGAAACGCTTTTAGTCAATGGTTGTTGACTGATTCTTATGTAAATAAAGTTGCTAATAAATGTATCTAAAATTAAACTGTAAAGTACACCATAAAATATTCTGTATAATATTAATAAATACCTTCTTTTGAATGTTTTCATGTACTTGTATAGGAAAAATCGTATAAGCGTTTTGTACTAATCTCATTAATCGTTCCATAATTCCGCTCAATGGAGACGAATTTATTTATTTACTATAATTAACTTGTACTATACAACTTGTTAAAATTTACCCAACGAAGTATTCCAAATATTCAATCAAAAAATTAATTAACTTATGTTTTGGTAAGGCCGCGTTATTAATTTTAATGGGTCAGTAAACTTGGAAACTAATTTCGTTTTCTACCAGTAAATAGCTATCGATATTTTCGTTACCACAGTGATGGTAGGCCCAGTTTTAGAGTAAATAAAACGAATTGGGAATTTGTGTTTCAATGTTGAAATAACTTTAGATATAAAGTAAAGCTTACACAAGAGTTTTAGCAGACGAGACGATTTTGCGATTTCTTTTGGAACAGTGGTTAAGGTAGCCATCTCCCTTTGCTGCAATTAGTGTTACAAGACAAGAAGCGAAGGTATGATACCTACTCTTTCTCGCTGTGTTTTTCTTCTAACTGTCGTTTCATCTACTTTATTGGTATAGAGCTTGTATGGATATAGAGTGTTGTCGATTAGGAGCCTTTAAGCCCCTTTGACTTGATATTATATTTTATACTGTGATCGTCTACACAAAGCTTATGTTTTTTTTTTAACTTACGTCTTACCAATGTGCCAGGATAGAGAATTATAAATATTCTCTAACATTTATTTAAAGATTTAATCCCGGTATTACAGGACGGTGCATGTAAGTCAAGCCTTAATGCCTTTGTTCACTTTTCAGTTTTAACCGCAGTTGTTTCCTTTCTTGACAGTTGCGACAATGGTAAAGTTTAGGCTCGTCCAAAAGGTTTCCCTTTAGATAAACAGAGGCGTTTTTTTACTTGAACAACGTTGACAATTGAAATGAAAACAATGCCCAGTTGGTAAGATGGTTCAGACGAAACTTTAAATTACATTAAGGATTTGTACGGACATTTTTGTTCAGACACAGCTTCTTCCATTTGTTTTTTATTCGTGTGATGAGTATTTCCTACTATTTGAATAGTTTTAGAAGAATTGAAATAGATATTTGCTAATGCATATTTAGTAAACGTGAGACATGAAAGAAATGAGAGAACTTGAATATTATGCTCTTATCAATAATAATCAAAATGATTGTTTTAAGAAGTAGAATTAAAATTAAACCGGATAGCTAGCTCTTCACTGGCATTAAAATAAATGAAACTGTGAAAATATATTTTATTTTATTTAATAGAAAGATGTAAAAACAAACTGAGTACAGGATGTTTATTACGAGTTAAGAAATGTGCAACAAAAGCGAAACGGATGACCTATAAAAATCCATAACCGGTAGCTTTCAACTTATTGTTTTTATTCCGGGAAAACTAAGAGAAATTAATATCAGAGAGTACTGTTCCATTTCGCTATGAATCAAGATATTTCTATTTTATTTTGTATGTATTTACTATATTATTCCGCCTTCAGTATAGAACCAGTACTTCTTGCTATTCATTATTTGCAAGCACAAACAAAAAAATAATTCTGTAAGGTTTTATCGAAACAACGTGTTTTGTTGGAAAAAGGTCAGGCGCGTAGTACTCGTAAGCAGCGGTATCATATGACAAGATACATAGATGTGAATGAAGCAAAGGAAGTTTGTAAGGATCGCACCAAGTGGCGTTCTCTATTCTTCGCTTATAGGAAGAAGGCGTGATTTTAGCCGTAGCCGGTTATCGGCTAAGTTATCTTTACGTACATATCAAAACTAGCAATCCACTTGAGCCACTAAGGTATAAATAAGCCTTGTTTCGAACACATTGGTTGTTACAATGGCTAAGGTAAACAGAAGCATTCCTATAATCATTTAGCTCAACAGATTTCGGCCAAAATGCCTCTAAATAATGTACAAAGTTCATTACACCAGTGACGTTTTTACGATAACACCAAGATTCACTCACAGTTCATAAATAATCCGTGGAAGTTTATCCAGTGTGGGCCCACGGTTATAAGCTCTACAAAATTAATTAATACTAATGAACGTACTAAGTGCAGGACCGGAGTTTCCCTTGGCTGGATTATCCCCTGGGCACAGTTTAATTTCTTCTCACGGAATATAACAGCATTATGTTAAATAGATGTATAGAGATTGTTCTAAACGGTATAACGTTTTCGTTGGTGCCCTTTGTGTTTCTGTTTGCAAACTCTTTTTGATTTCTTTTGTGTGAAAAATGTTGTTTGCTGTGTATGTACTCGTCGGATTGTGAAACGGGCAATCGGGTTTGAAATAATGCGATTAGTATTTCGCAGAATTAAAGATGATTTCGATGGATTGATATATAAATAACTATAGAGTAAGGTTTTGACATAACATGGGAATAATCTATAATCATTAGAAGATTTATATTTAGATACCTTCTATTGTTACTTATTCATTTATTACTATATATTATTCCTAAGAAAGTTTGACGTAAAGCGGTCGGTTTTAAAAACAGCTAAATCCCCTTTACAGCAAGTTTTTAAAGAAACATGTTGTGCCGACATTATGTAACGTGGGATAAGGACAAGAAAAAGAATACTCATCAGACTTAGTATAAAAATATGACTTTGTACTGCAAAGGTTTGATTTAAATAATTACAAAAGATACCAACCCACTATATTTTCATGGAATTTTCTTGCCAAATAAATTCGTTAGTTTATAATTTATTTTACACATAATTATGTTACATTTTGAATTCAATACCTCAGTTGTTTTATACTTTGACAATGCAATTCATATGCAGATTTTATTTTACAACTGAAAACAGAGCACGTGTAACAAAACACACATTTACGTGTTCAGAATAATTTAAAGGCTTGATGACAGTACGTGAATGATAGATAACTTCGAAATATATGTATTTTTCTAAACAAAAGTGCACAAACGCGTGTAGTTTTTCCCAGAGGATTTTCGTCTAAAAATAATGACATTATAAAACAATATTACATGTTTGAAAGAGCAACAATATTTTGTAGAAAGACGTTTAATCTTGTGTAGTTATGAATAGAAACGTTGCGCTAACATGTTTCATGTAAGAAAAGTACGTATTTATTTACCTAAGGAATTTAGCCATCAAAGCCAGTGGTTCTAGTATCATTTAAGGTGTACTCCTCGGTATCCAATTACCATTAGATACTCTTTAACTTCTGCATAATAAATTATCCTATTCATAAACACTTGCAAAGTCAATCCGTCAGTCAGTTCTTCAGCCAGGCAGTACAAAAAAAGAAATTGTATTGTCTTGTATTAGCCACGTTTCAATATCAGTGTGACATTTGAATGCCAAATCTTCCTTTACATTGAAATGTTTATGGCCCCCTCCTGTCCAATGCTGGACAAGGGACAGTCTCAGGGGAAGGTATCTTTGACTATCCTTCAGCCCAGTCTTGAACGAGACCCTTGGGATAAGGAATTCTTAGGCTTGAACCGCGAATTTGACAATGAGAGTGTTTGGCAAAGAAAATATACAGTCAGATTGTTAGAATGATTTAACTTAGCTGATATTTTTAGTTCAAATCCTAAGAGACTGAGATCTGTAAAAACAAAACTGAAAACTGTGTGATATACTCATCCTTGCTCTTTTTATGAACAGTTTGAAATATGTTGTTAGTCATTGGTCAAACAAAATAAGTGATAATCCATGAATTCGTCGCATCTAATATTCTATCAAAATAACTGGATACAAACCATTTATTATAATTTCAAAATGGCTATTTTACCTTCAAATTCCATTTTAATATTGGACAGAAATCCTTTGATGCTTCCATTAAAAAAATAATCCTGTTTCCATCAAGAAATTGGACACGCTAGGTGGAAGTCGAAAGGAAGGCTGGCAAGGAGATGCCTTTTTCACTTTACGTATTTCTTACAACCCTTTAAGCTCAATTTGCTTCATAGGAATTGAAACCCAAGAAATCAAATAATGGTCCAAGAGACAAACGGAAAGCGAAAGAAAGCTTTCTCAAACAAAGATCTTCGCTAAGCTATTCAATCCTTTCGACATTCGTTCGCCCCGTTTCTAAATTGTTTAATTCTAATCAACAATATGTAAAGCAAACTTTGTTATTTTTAGATAAAGATAAAAATTAAGAAACAACGTGGAATAGGGAAAATCAGACGTTCTTCGGTTTCCATCACAATTACGATTGTCAAAATCACCTATCATGAATTAAAGTCGCTCTTGCTGTGTACTTTGTTCGTAGTTCGTGTGTTTTAGCTCATCCTAGTCTTAGCCTCCTCGCGAAAGCTTATATCTTACAACAATCTCTAATATTTCAGAGTACAGCTACCGTCGAAAGCCGACCTGCCTAATCGATTTATAGCTCTACCGTACTTACAAAAATGTATATTTATTTAAGCAAAACGCACTTCATTTCTAATTTCATTAGATAAAAGCGAATTTCTTGCATTACGTCAATAAATACTGATACTTCGTTGAAAAATAATATATACCTATAGCATACATAAAAGCGCCATCATCATTGGTGTGTATGTTTTATATACTTTCTTATAAAAAATAAACAAAATTTACAGAGTTTACTCCCATTTAATTTAAGTTTTCAACTTAAGCTATTTCACAAGTAAACATCACGCTTTCGACAACTCTTTCCACCACTGTACAAACATTTGATGAACCTTGAACCGAGACATGTCATGTCGTATCTACACACACATGTATACACATACTATCTATAGGGAGAATAGTGAGAGCACGATCCAGCTTTTAGTGGGAGCAAACATTACTTAAACGTCATCCGGCGTGTTGACTCCACCACTGAACACATTAGTGCCAATCCAATGTAAACAAAATTACCTACACATATTATCCTACTCGAAGTATAACACGAACTTTCCATTTCAACTGTACGCATTTATACGAATACCGAGTGATTTGATACATATCATTTATTGATAAAACGTGTTGTTATTTCACATTACAATATACGAAAGTGATTACAAAGATCAATATAACGATAAGGAATATCACAAATAAACAATGAAATGCGAACGTGTTTTCTGAACGAAAAATAAAACTGTAAACAAAACTCGGAATAAAGACAGAAAATAAATATCAGATGGTTTACGTCCGTAGATTCAATAAGCTGGCGAAGTTGCACCGAACCTCATCGGCTGATTCCAATAACGAAGTCACCGCAACGATTGTTCGATTTTGTTCACTGTTATATCCTAGTAATATAACAGTAGCCGTAACACGTACGGAGCCCTTCTCGTCATCCCTTCAACGCCAAATTGAGTTACCCAACAGAGTTAATAAAGAGGTCTGATCGTGCTCAGAATCACAAAAGTACAATAACAGCCACGACTTTAATATAAAGCAACTGGAAATTAGAAAAAAAATACCCGTACGGCACAACAGACGGCGGCTTTGTTCGATGGAAATTGCTCCCTTGATGGTTATTAAATCCGGGATTTATAGGAGCCCCAATCACGAGTCGCGGGCTATTAGAGAATTAGCAGGGAATTTTAAAGATTAGATAAAGGCGACAGGCTTTAAGTATTTCTATTTATTGCTTGCCTCCTTATTTAATGAATTTGTGTTCTGGATTAGGTTGTTCAGTTATTTCATATAATTTTGTTTGCGGAAATCCCTCTTCAAAGCTTTTAATTATAGAATATTTGATTAGGAGGTTAATTGGTATCTACAATATTTATCGTTAGATCATTTCTAAGATCGGATGGTTGAGAATATTTACTTTTGGCGAACTTCGACTATTTGAATATAATTTCCACATTTCCATCGATCTATGAACAACCTTTTATCTGTATTTTACTACTTTCGTTCAAAAAGCCGACGACGCGTCTTTAATAACGGCAACTGGGACAGTTGTTTTACGAGCCCCCGAAGCTCGGAGACGTTCAGCTCAAACACCACTAAGCGTTCACCCGTGAGTAGATTGCTTAACCTCGGTGCTTGTTTACAGATCATTTGATGCTGCGAGCTATAGGGATGTGTTTGTTTAATGTAATAAGGATAACTTAAACCATATAAGTAACATGAAAATAAAACTACTGCATACATATTTCATTCAAAAGCTTTAATATTGTTATTATTTGTCGATTTGAATCGTACTTTATTAATTGAAGATGCCTCAACGATTTTGTTTCAAAGTATATAAGTTTTTTATTAAGCTTTTTCTATGTTAGCTAACCTTAGTGTGTTGCAGAGATAAAAAGAAAATATTAACTCGATACTGCAATAAGTGGCTCGATAATGGTCTGTTCTAGTCACCCGTCCGTAATTAAAATCAATATTTTTGAACTAATATTGGCCACTTTTAATCCGTTCTACACGCAAGCTGATGCAATCACGAACATAGCTAGCATATTGCTTAGTAGTGCTTACCATTGTATCGAATGAGAACGCTAGCATATTAGTCAACATATTATGATCTAAAATATGTAGAAAAGACCTAATACTTTCAGCTAACCTACGAGCGGTATACTTTTTAAGTTACTGTACTTTGTGTATTTGATATAAGTATAATACTTTTTACTCGTTTTCAATAGTTGAGCGAAGGTCGGTTTTCTAAGTATCTTGTACTATAGCACGCTAGAAAAGCCTATAATATACTTATAACAGTCTTTATATGCAACTGGTAAACAGAGGGTGGTATCTCAATGCTCAACCTCTTAAATAAAGCCACTTACAACCCTAATACATCTTGAACGACAAGATTGTCTGAATTGTACTTAAAGGACTTAAGTATCACTACATCTACTTAGTTATTTAGCTTTTTGCTCACTATGCATGATTTATAAAATGTACTTTTCAATAAACATAATATATAACAAACAAATTATGATTTTTTTAAGAACAAATAACTGTAGACAAATAGTTCTAACAAGTCGGTAAAAGATTGAAATCTTTCTTTGCTTGTGTCTCTATAAATTTTACATTTACTAACTTTCCACTGAACTATTTAAAACATAACACAAAACAGAACAACGTAAGTTCTCAGCATCTCAGTTCAAAATTCAAATGCACGTCGTGAACACATCCCCCATCTAGACAATAATACAGGCACTCAACCGCTGTCTGATAGCTAAATCCCTTATCGGCAATATTCCTAAACTGCTACAACACCCACCTACTAAACGTACACACCCACTACGTTAACACTTTCTAGAAACTAGCATACACCGAGAATATTCAAGTACTTATTACTTCAAACTTTGCCTTCAGAGAACAAAATATAATCGGTTACCTGCTCGTTTAGTATGATTAGGTAAATTGCTTCACTCCCAGATAGTCTTAAGTAGTTAACGCTCGCAGCTCCTGAAGTTATATAGGACAATATTCTGAGACAGCAACTGTTAAAACAAGGCACAATATGAGGCTTGAATTTCTCGAACGGCTGACTTTGAGTGTTTTGGTTTTACTTGGAGATAGATAGAGAGAAGAGGAGCTCGTGGCTTAGTTAACAACAGCCGCGCGGATCGATCTCGGTTAAGCCATGCTTGCCGAGGTTGATTTGTGGATGGGTGACCATCTTATACATATCGAGTTCCTCCGTGTTTCGGAAGGCACGTTAAATTGTGGGTCCCGGCTGTCATTTTCGAAGATCTTTGACAGTCGTTAACAGTAGTCAGAAGCTTGAAAGTCTGACAACCAGTCTTACCGAAGGGTATCGTGTTATCCCGGGTAACCGGGTTGCGGAGGTCAGATAGGCAGTCGCTCCATGTAAAACACTGATATTCAGCTGCATCCGGTGAGACTGGAAGCCGACTCCAACATAGTTTGGAAGAAAGGCTAAGCTGATATATATAATTGGAGATAGAGCGATTTGATATAGCAGTTTTGAGAAATAAAATTATTTTGTGAGAAGTACTTTTAACTATAAATTGATTGTATACTTTACTCTAAAATTTGCACATGAATAGTGTGGGGGAAAACAGACGGGCTGTTATTTTTACTTCTTGGGATTATAATGTTTTTTTATTAACTTTCGACGCTTTCGACGAAAGGATAAGTATAAGCAGCCTCTGTATACATGCGGTAATTAATTATAGTCGAAACGGCAATATTTTTAGATAAAAGTTTATGCTACATTAATAAAATAGTACGATAAAACTAGTTTAAAACGAACATCAAGAAGTTATCCCAGCGGTGCCATTAAACAGATTTCATTCAAGCGCGATAGCAAACTCGTACGTTGTTTCTCGTTGTTCCGCAAACAGTTCAAAACGCGCTGTAATTAAAATTAAATTAGCTATCCGTCTAGCGCAACTGCTTCCAATTTTCGCCGCGAAAGACTATCTACCCGCACCAGTTTATTAAATGAAGCCTTTCACTAAACTTACTTCGAACCCGCCTAATAATGAGACACCGGAGAGTTTGCCAAATTAATTTAAACCCAGTGCATCTCACTTGAGAGAAAACTGAGACTTATCCACTTGAAATATAATACAACATTAATTAACTTTAGACGGCATATCGTTTTATTTAGGCTGTTTATTTATCAGTAACTTGATACTGAAAGTGATCGTCAAGGCTTGTGATTGAAACCTGTTGGTTAATTTGATGGATTCTTCAAATTAGTTTCGAAACTAATTCAGTTTTGTTAATTTTATTTCAATTGGTTTCTGTTGTATTTCATAAACAAATTAGCAATATTTCATCATCTTTTATAATCGTATTTTATAAGTTTTATTTAATTAGATTTCTGATAAATATATGATGATTGTTTTCAATGTCAAGTTTTTCAGTCCATTGAAGAAAAAGCACAGATTATGTTCATGGATCGTAAAAATACGTAGTCTTGACTGAAAAAATAGACTCTTCCATTACCAGGATGAATGTAATGGGTGTAAAGAGAGGGTGACGCAAATCTTTATTCATATTTTATAGCTACCCACGCTTCCACTCTCCAAAAATGGTTCAAGGCTACTACAGAGCTTGAAAGAATATTTAAAAGTCCCATTGGTAAGCCTTGATGATTTTCCGGTAAACGAATTGACCTTGGTTTTGAATTGGAATAATAAAATAAATTGAATCCGTTGTTCAAAACCAATGAGGGTGCACTTTTCCATATTTTCATAGGGAGCCGGGGTGCAAGCATTCAACCGCAAAATGCGGATGACTTTAATCAAGGCAAAATGAACGTCCAAAAACAGGCAAAAAGTTACATAAATTTTTGTCCGGAGTTTGTTAAATTGTATTTTTCGTTTGACTGAACTTCGCAGCTGGAGGAAGGGGCTCCAAAGTGAGATAAATAATTTTCCACAAGAAATCAGTGTTCATCTTGGCAAAAGCGAAAATATTCTTATAAAGGCTTGAGGCTCGAATAAACCGCTTTATACTGGTAATGTTTTGGTGACTTTATTGTTCATTCACAATTTTCGGGACACGTTATTAAAATACGTTATCCTTTATACGCGAGTATAAATGAAAATGTTTTGCGGAATTAATGTAGAGTATGATTACTAAAACGTAATATTATTTACTTGTTTATTCGTTGACCCAGTTTCGTATTGGTGCATATTATGACACATTATCCAATCATAGCGCTAATTTATGACTAAATGAAATATATTACCGTATCTGATTCGGTTTGTAATTACGTACATACGATGCAAATGGAATGCTCCAAAAGCTTTTATATCCGCAATTATTTAACGTGCCGCCACTAATCTGTTACACATTAAATAATTGCTAAACCAGTACTATTTTATATGGGCTTATTGACTAATCAATTTTATACATGTATATTCAGAGGCAATCGTTTTGCGGTTTGCGAATCACTAATGGCGTATATTTTATTGGAATATTATGAATAGTCTGATATATGGTTTAATTACTAAAATAGCGCTGTATACATTGTTTGTATGATAATTAAATTTGATGGGAAGGTATCCGAGGTATCCCTCGGACTACACTTGCACTCCGCAGTTCCCTATCGGGAACTGCGGAGTGCAAGCGTTTAATTTCCGAGAGTCCGAATGTGGCCACGAAATAGCGTCTCCTTAATCGTCAAATAAGCATAATTGGAATATGTTTCAGGTTTTTATTTTTATTTTTGTTCAATACAAAAACAAAGAAAATTCTTGATTATGTTTGATTCAAATCAACTGTAGCGCAATAATCTATAAACACATACCTTCACATTAACTTCCACACCCTAAAAAACGTGATTTCATATTCGCCGTACATTATTGAAATCGGCGGAGTCACGTGTTTCCATTTATTTTCCGCTAGAGTGCAGTAGCTCCCAAAAGACATCTAATGAAGGCGGGGAGCACGATCCGTGGATAAATCACATTTTTTTCCCATCCACGCTGCATTCCTGAGATCCTCTGTTGAATTATTTCAGTAGCTTCGATTCAGTAGGCTCCAAATACCGTAACATACCTTTTTTAATGCTTATGTTCTCTTTGTTAGTGTTAAAACAAGATTACTAAATCATCCTTAAATAATAGCTTTGCCCGTTTTTACCTTCTGGATAAGTACCGGTTAGCTTGTCAAGTGAAAAACTAACGAATTGTTTCATACATTTCCTGTAACTTTCATACATACATATATCTAAAGGTCGTGAAAATTGCTTTTTAGGTTTTGTATTTAGTTATAGTAGTGAAAGGTTGAAATAACCATGTGTACTAAGTTCTGAGTCAATGCACTTGTGCTTTTAACACGGAAAGAGCTTAAAACTTTAGTAAATAAAATAAGCATGACGAACGTTTTTCTTTTAAATTTAGCTAGTCAAGTTCAACATTAACTAAGAAGACATACAAATTTTTCCACCAAAACAATACATTTTACACTACAACTACAGGAAAATATTCCATAAATCCAAAATTCTTCGCAAGTGTAAGCTTTATTCCAACAAACCAAGGCTTCATAATAAACGATGACAAGTACAACATATGCTTAGTATAAAATTCATAGCACGACTGCAGTGTATGAAAAAGCAAAGTGATACATCACAGCCGCATGCATACACATATAACATACGTGTACCACTATTTTCATGAAAGCAAGTACGTTACACATTCATATCTGTTCAAGATCTGAAAATTGAATGCCTCAAGCGTTGTTTGTCTCGAGTTTTTAAAACACGATTTATTTTTTGTCTCAGTTGTTCTGATAAAACTGATTATAAGGTAACCATTTAATTTAGGGTTTTAGAGAAATGATTTTTTATATCTCTGTATATTAATAATGGCAATTTCATAAGTACTTGCAGTAACAAGTCGGTAAAGGGACTGCTAACTAAATACTTTAGCAAATGTGGACGCTCCTATTACGCTTTTTGTATTCTTTCAAAGAAAACTGACGTTCTGATATAATGATTAACACAATATTTTGTCCTTACAAGAGATATTTGTATAGTAGAAAATGGCAACCCTTTCTTCGAACTTCATTAGCGTCTGAATGCAACCAATTAAGTCGTTCTGGGCAACGAAAGGTCTCGAATTAAAACAGAGTTGTTAGTAAATACACCGAGAAACATCTTCAAAATGTAGCAAATTAATAATTCCTAGTTGCGAACGCTTTCAAGAAAACGTTGGAGCCAATTCACTGAAAGTTCAACTTTTGTAGAGAAACGACGTCTCTTTATAGAAACGGACAAAGGAAACTATCAACATCTTCGAACTAATTGTTAGTAATTCTGTAGATATTATTAAAGCTTAAATTATGTCAACGCTCAGTGTCTACTCTATTTGATTTTATATTATAAATATACATTTTTTTTTTGCCTACATGAATAACTGGCCGCTCTAAAAATTATAAGCGGTTAAGATACATACTGTTTCAAATGTCGAGACTGAAAAAGCATTTGAAACAATCAAAATAACTTCCACATGCTCATTATGGTAAACGATCAGTGGCGTCCGAGATGGGTGATCGTTTCGTGTAATTTGAATTATTTGATGTCTGTTTCAACTATTACTTACTAAGGAAACCAACCAAAGCCCTTGAACTCACTTGAATATTTTTTAACAAGATATACTGTTAACTACAAAAAATCTAATTTTTGCATACAAGATAATATTGTGCTTACCTTCAATTTTCGCTTTAAACCGATATGTTTAAAATGAAAGTTTTAACTAAGCTGCTTGTCCCCTACACTTAAAATTTTCGTGGAAACTTCGCCGACGGATATCCGACCCTATGTGATGTCCCGTCGTTTTAAATCGACCCGCTCCTGTTTATCCCGGGAACTGATACCTGCCTTTGATAGTGAGGAAATGATACTTTTTACTATGTGAACAGAGCCATGTATTCTATAAGGTTGTGGTTTAAAGGTATATGGCATCGCTGCTATGGAGCACGGGGTTGATCAAAATAGACTTGCGTGGGGTGAACGTGTATCTAAATAGATTTTGCCTGCGTACGAACAACAATAAACGAAGGGTGCTTTTAAAACTGATAAACAGTTTCATTAAAGTTAAAGGCATAAATACTATAAGCCTTTTACGGAAATTAGGGATAAGTACAATCTCGTCGGAGATTTTTGAGTCAACTTGTTTTTCGGCAAAATATTCTCTTGTTGAAGTCAATTCCCAAGAGCCCGAATTTCGCTGTCGAACCATGTAGCGAAACATTTTTTGTATAGTGATACATTTCAGACAACAAAAACACACTCAGAAAACATTTACCTGTCTCCCCAACTCAATTATATAATCACATTCCAAAAACGTTTTCCTCATAATTTTAAAGTCTTCCCTTGACAACTGACACAATATTACCAACTTCTGAACCTTCTAAGTGGAGTAAAAAGGCAAATTATAAGGGACATAAAGTACGCGTCTTATAAATAATGCGGTCATCAAGACTTGTAAGAGGGAGGTTACTTAAAATTTCACTCCGTTTCGCCGACCAAAGTATGACTCGTAGCGTAATTATGTAAATGTACAACGTGAACTTCATCTTGGCTAATAAGAATGTCGTCGGCGACCGTCTGTTTTCGATCATAGCTTTACGCGAAAAATGCTTTCTTTTAAGACGGCAACTTTTGTACCTGTATTTTAATGAATTTGCTTGCTTCAATACATTGCATAAGTACTGCTTTTGTCTGTGTTTTCGTCGATGACACAATACACAAAGGATATTAAAAAACATTTTCCATGAAAATTAAATTAGTTTTCGCCATGTTTCAGTATTTAAAATATAATTCTTTTTATCCAAAATGTACCATGTATTGAAAGATGTTTGAAGTCGACCGTGTAGATCATTTAGGACCATGCCGTGTAATCATGAATCACGTATTCTCAAGTAAGACAAACTTAGAAGATTTAAACTACCAATAAAGTAAAATACAAGGCAGTAAAAATCCGTAGCAGTAGATAGTGCAGTTAGTTGTCTGTCGCTGCACATAAGTGCTGCCGGTCAATGCTCCACTAGTTTTGCGAGCCACGCTGACTCAGCGGTTTTGTTCGTCCACTGTTTTAGCCTATCTCACATTTTGGTTCAGTAGACACTTTTGAACGAGTCCGATTCGATACACTGACACCGAATCTTGCACAAGTTGAAAAATACGTCTTTTTTGAGAATTTTTCCAAAGTTCGTTGTATATCACAGTAATTGATGAATTTTAAAAGAATAAAGTCTCACCAATATTCAAATACTAATGTTATAATTTTGCAATAACTAGTCCTTACATGTCTTTTATTTCATAGATTTCGAATAACACAAAACATATTGTAATCCAAAGGGGAACCCCAAGCAGTATAAATAATAAACTCATAACATAATAAAACATCAACATTTATTTCGCCGCCCAACTTGACTCATCTCAATTTAACTGCAACGCAGTGTATAAAAGGTATCCGGCGAGCATAAAATGGGTACGTTATGAAAGAGCCGGGACAAAAACGCCCGGGCATTTTTAACCTACGCCTGTGATGCGTCGATGATGTTTACTCTCCCTAAAAGCCTTTTCGTCCAACAACGTTATTCCGTCATACTCGTATACTGCGTGAACCAAAAAGGGTTTTAATATAAAAGTCAGATGAGATCAATCGCTCCGAATGCGCAAATTTGAATTGAGAGCCAGGATTTTCCATAGGTATGTACGCAAACAATATGCCTCGGGCAATTAGTTGAAAATTCACTGCACGCCGCTCGTTACCCCCTATGGAATACGGACAAAAAGTTGTGAATTGATTGTATTGTATATACGTATTGTATGTGTGCGAAAGCATTGTCTGTAAACAGTTCAACAATTTAGCGGAGAGCAATATGGAGGATTCGGTTTTCATTCAATTGGTTTATACAGCTGTAGGACATAATAACAGATCTGTTTTTTACGAAAGCAAACAAAAGCGTTCGAAGTGAAACATATTTCATAATCTTGAATGTAGTATTCAAATTCAACTTCGAATTGTTAGGTACATATCAAATACACAGTCGAGTAGGCTTTAGCAGTAACGTAACCAGGATTTAGTTTATAGATTGCATGTGCACTTAGCCTAACCATAAAGGTTTAAAGTTCAACTCGTGTTCACGAACATCATACATCAAGTTGAAAAGGCACTTTCACAAAACCGACATAAAATACCATAGTTTACACATGTAATACCGCTCAATAACAAGAATCTTAAATTGAAGAACTTCGCCTTTGTTGAAAGTTGGTTTGGAAGCGTCTCAGAGCGCTAATAGTGACAGCACACGCGGGTTCAAACTTTCCATCGTATTCTAACGTAGACTTGTTTAGCCCTCGGAAACTTGTAACTGAGACGACGAAACTTCATGTTTACTTAAAACTGTTAAAACTCCATGAACTTTATAAGTGAAATAAAGTGCTTTAAGACAGATTTACCTACATACAAAACACAGGCAAGTTCACTAAAGCTCCCTAAATATAGTTTATGTTTACTAACATTGTCTGAAACTGCGTTAAGAAGTATGTTGACTGAAATAATGCGAAGTTGCGCAACTAAAACTGCTTAATGTGGGTCTAGACGACAATTACGTGCTGGTTTCTTGAATTTAAGCTCGTTTTATATTCTTAAAGTTTCATTAAGATGTGTAAAGTGTAACATACGACTTACAGGCGCGTGTTATAAGTATACTTGCCGAGTTAAAAGTAAATTACAAAGGCTTGTTTTTTACAAAAGGAGAGCAATTGTTTCGAATGTTCATTATGAAGATTAGCTGGAAGGCACACGCCATATAATAAGTCTTCAAGCATTTGTTTTTAACTGCCGGGTTATGCTTTAATATATAGACGATGAAAGTAGTAAAATTTCACTCATTCTATATAAAATCATTTCGACTTTCAAAGGAAATATAAACTTCACCATTTTCTCGGCAATATTGATGAATATCGCCGCCAAATTTATTATTATGCAACATTCGAGCTCGTTTATCGTTTTCGGGTCACAAACGTCAAACGATTTGCAGCACAACTTATTTTAATGTGAACGCTCGCAATAGGGCGCGAACATATTTGGCGTATTTTACCCAACGCGGATTAAAGCGAAGACTTGTATTTGGTACGTAAATTAATTTAGTGCACTAGTATGTAAGCACCTTTACTCTGCAAAGAAATAAACATGGTCGGAGCACGGCTTGGCGCACATTACAAAAATTTACGCGAGTGCAAATTAAAATTTTGCGGCCGGAAATAAAATTGTTTGTTTGGTCATAACAAACAACATTTATTAAGAACTCTGCATCCTGTGAGAACCCATTATGCCGACTTTAGATGACGACGAAAAATGTCACATCGTTTGACTTAAAACTGAAGATTGAAACCTCTTTGTTAGTTATGAACTAATCATGTAGACCTTAAACAATCCATCTTCTTATTATATTTACAACAATTAACATTCCCTAAGTTTCAAACAACAAATCATAAATAACAGAATAGCGGATATACTAAAACCACCTTAAAGCCCATTCGTTATGCAATTAGTAAAACTTTTACACATCCAAAAAAATTTCAACTAGCGCAATGTGGTAATCCATTTCAATAAGCCAAAAGCTCTAAACGAAAAGCAAAATGTAAAAGACAAACAAGTAATTTTCAAAGGAAAACATTAAAAAAATACCAAAAGCAATTTCAAATTTCATTTAGCTGTTGGCAATTCAAAGTTTCCCATACTTCGCAAGCCACAACGTTAAACATTCACTGAAAAGCGGTTGCGAATACGCCATAGAAATAGTTTCTTAGTAAAAAGAATCAGTTTATAAGTATTGAACTGGAATCGATGTGCCTGCTGCAGACACCGACCGTTTTAAATGTAACTTTGAACACTGCTTTTATAGTGCAGTTACTTTATTCAGCTTGCGCTTTTCAAAGGAAAGAAGAAAACATTCGATTGGCCTTATAAAACGAGTTTTAAAACTTCTTTTTTTATCATTAACTCTGGCTGCTGCAATTTTCTGTTTCCATTATTGGCAGAAGAGATAGAGACGTTTTATAATATTTAAAACGTTATCTCATCTTTCCTATTCATGCACACACTCAAATATAGTACAGTAAACAAATGAGAAATCAACTACACAGTTAGTGATGAATGTCACAATCAGAAAGCTAATCAGACATCTAAATTACTCGCTTCAAAGCCCGATATAACGCATCCTCTATAAATCGAACATTCAAATATTTCACGCGC
This sequence comes from Anticarsia gemmatalis, assembly GCF_050436995.1. Classification (NCBI taxonomy): domain Eukaryota; kingdom Metazoa; phylum Arthropoda; class Insecta; order Lepidoptera; family Erebidae; genus Anticarsia; species Anticarsia gemmatalis. The sequence goes on from NC_134758.1 coordinate 5,979,882, forward strand.
GACACCACATCCCATAAAATTCACACTTGCAACTAACAGTGCGACTATAAATCCATAAATGTATGCACTATCAGAATAACGTGTTATTCATCTTGGAGCACTGCCATGTTGTTTTGAAAAATTAGAGAGGCCAGGGAGGAAGCAAAGCGCGACAGGCAGGCTTGGTCCCGAGCCAAGAACGACGTTACAGTTATACCCTGTGACAGCGCCCGATAAAGGCTACCCCGCAGTTTGAAATATCTACCACCAGCTTCTAATTTATATGAAAGGAAATTGCATTTTCTGCTGGGTTCGTTAACTCTGCGAAGTATTAAGACAGAAACTGCATCTTTATTTTGAAATATTTTTAAGCGGATGTGACCTCATTATTACTACTAGTTAACTACCCATGACGGTAAATCCGACATTAGTTCCTATATAAATATTTTGTTTAACCATTTTTCTTTTCTAAGTTAACTTTAGTAATCTTCAATTTAACGACTTCAAGGTTGGCAAATACTTGGCAAGCATCGTCAACTGTAACCATGACCCATCTTTCTAAAATGTTTTAGAAATCGAGGCCAAATAGAACGACAAATTGGACAATCTTCCTCAGAAACATGATCTCTAGAAAACAATAGCCTTCTCAACAAAATAAGAAGCTATTAAGCGTTGTTTTGTATCGCAATCCATCGTGTCACATTAAGTAAAAGAAGACAGTTCCTTTGAGACCAGCTTTGATATTAATGCTAGACACTTGAACAAAACTGTTACAATAAATCTTATAAAGAAAAAGAAAGTACACAATAACGTATTTAACTTTTTCTCTTGCTTAAACTTTTATGAATGTCGTGGTGAACATTGGGAATAATTTGTAATATATCCATAAGAAATGTATTTTGAGTCGTAGAAATACAAAAAAGTCTGATGGATGAAATGTCGCGTGTCATCTAATAATAAATGTATGTTTGTGTACTCTTTAGACGTAGCAATGTAAGCCTTCACAGATTCTACCATTTACGAAAAAATATCTGTGTTAGCCCACATCTCAGGAGCGTGACCACGCATGTATAAAAATGAAATAAACGTAATCGCATCTGATCAAAACCCACTCTCAAATCGGCGCATGGAAAATTATTCTTGGCTATTTTTTCATTTCCCCACAGAAAAGAACCTTTTAGGGAATATCCGGGGAGTGAAAGCAATAAAAGTCGAATTACTGTTCGAGTCATGCATCACGAAAGTTTCGGGTTCGAGAGTTACAAATTGAATAAAATTAAGGTCAGTATTTTGCCTTGCGACGGCATTCGCGGTGTGTATCGACTTCAAACGAAACTATCCAAAGGAGTGGTAACTAACAACTAAGTATATGAAGCACAGGTAAAGATTTGCGTACAAGTACTAAGTACCACGGAGCTTGGATTTAAGTTCACAAGTTATTAAGCACCAAATTAACATACAAATGAGCGAACCGTCTACTTGACGTAGATAGCTTTGTCTTAATAGGTGCTCGTATCTTGCCGCAGGTTCTTCTCTAATAGGCTTTAATCCTGTATCTAAACGTCTGTTTTGGGTTTACCTTGCGGTTATATTTTTTACTACATTAAAAACAAATGAATCTAATTATGTAAAGATTGCCGCAGACTAATAAAAATACACACATTACACATTTCTGATACGCATTGAAGATTCTCATCTTATATCAAACACTTAATATTTTGCAACAAACATTTTTCTTATTATGTTAAAAAATAAATTATTTCCTTTGCATAAAAATCATTTAGTAGCAGATATTTACACAGTTTTTCTTTGAACCCAGTAAGCCCTCTACATCATTTACTCGTATATAAAGACATTAATCTGTTTGATCTTTCATCACACACATTATAGGCAAATAAATCTGAACACATACTTATATTTACTTAGTTGCTAGGGAAATTCTGTGACAAAATATATGGTTTTTTTTACGAAAATGTTTGATTCAAAGTAATAAAAATATTTTAGAAGTGAAAATCAGTTTTGTTTAGATAAGTAGCTGATCCGGTAAAAGTAATTCAGCGATATAAACTTTTATCACCTAGAGAGAAAACACAGCTTAAAAATAATTCTCATAGTCAGAAAATATAAAAATCGATCAAGTCGTTTCAGAGGAGTTTGCCCAGAAACGTGATACGATATTTTATACCATTACAAGTATACGAGTATTAGATAATGTTCGAATGCAAACGCTAACAATTCGGCTTAATCGTTGGTAACGATATATAATATTTGCATTAAGTATTACATAAAAAGCTGTATTAGCGTCCTAGTAAATATGGTTGTGAATGCACTGAATTTCAAAGTAATCTGCTGTAGACGGCACTGAGCGGATTTCGGTCACAGGTAAAGTAAGCAGATTTACACCGCACTGGAATAATACAGCCGACTATGGGATTCTGATAGTGGGAATTTTCGACATTTTCACAAGAATAACGTGCTCTTTCATTTTTCTCACATTTGCGAGTACGGATTAAATGAAAATGCAATTTTCAGAATGGACATATTGTCTTTGTTATGTGACTAATGTGAAATGTGCCGGACAAAGCCTCATAAAAATTTTGTTGTTATGTCTATGCCTAAGACATTACTTTATTATATGGCATATAAGTAATTTAATGAAGATTCAACTAGTTGATTTCAATATCATTTGTTGTCCTAAAAGTAAATTCAGATATAGACATTAACATTTATAATAGTAGTAAGATAATGTTTCTATTGCTTTTATCGTGAATGCAAGCTATCATTGATAAAATATGGACACATTACGTAAATTATTATTCAAATAAGCTTGTGTTCAAATAACTTTAGTAATGGGTGGCTAGGATGAATCAAATTCAAAGACAGATCGCCGACATTGGTGGCCCTAAAATGATAAAACTTCTAACGTATCCACTTATCATAATTCTAATATAACATAACCTGAGTTTAGACTACAATGGCCAAGTTTCTCAGAGCCAATTTCCATCAAAACTTTAAGATCACTTAAATTTAGATCGACTTTGCCAAGTGCTAACTTAGATGGATATTAGGTTTTGAATCTTGTAATGAAACAAAAGTCTTAACTGCAGTTATGTTAAATGGCGCTTAGGTGCAATGCTTTATAAGCAAGTGTCATCAATCAAGTTATATTCAAAAATTTGCTTAAGGGATTTGGAAGCTTTACAGTCGATACACAAGAAAAAACTTTTCAAATAATGACAGTCCAACAAATTAGTAGTGAGCCTTGTATACAAAATTCTGAATTGAAAAGATCAGTGGTTTATGCAGCTGACAGTGGCCTTTTTGATATAGCTACATCTTTAAATAAATACACAGCATTATTCATTATAATGTAGATAAACTGTGCCAGTCATGGTGGAGTTTACCATGAAAGTTTTAAGACAACACCCATTTTGAAAGCATTTTTTTTGTCAGAACTGCAACTAGGATAGGCTTCATCAGGCGAGTCGTTAGCTAAAGTAACACGAGAAATTGTACAACCAAACAAAACGGACAACGACACAATCATAGCAAAAATTCTCTATATAATTCGTTCTGTACATTTTCTTTCTTTTATTACTACAGGTAGCTTCAACATGAACAGACATTTAATTTTTTGTGAGAGTATGTTCACCCTTATCTGAATTTAAATCGTTTTTGCCGCATGTAAATCGTTCGTTTATTAAAATCAGCGCGGGCGGGACATTAGACTTTTCAGCAAAAAGTTACGATACTGGAGCGCTTGCGATAAGAATTTGTAGCACTAAGTACTTATGTATGTTCTTTTTAACATTAAATATGGCGTTGAAAATACCCGTAGGAATAAAATACAACTGTCTTATAAGGCAGGGTTATGTTCTACAAGGAGTTCTTAACGTGGATTTTTAGAAGAACTAGGTATATTTTTTACTTGAAACTCTTAATATTTAAGGGTAAAGGACAAGACCTGGAAAGTGATCGCTTCAAGTAGACGTTTAGAAAAAATCTACCATTCACTAATACGTCAAAAAGTGTCAGATAACACGTGAAATAACATAGTAACGCGGTCAAACGCTCATTATAAATTTACACACTGCCTTTGACATAAAATTATAACGAATTACACCAGCAAAATATGTAATATTTCCCGATCATAAATTCATTAATACACCACAAAAATCAAGCGACATTAATAAAATGCACGGTTATTAATTTGATACCGCAACAGTAATTTTCATCTTTTATAACAAGCAATTATTGCGCTATTTGAGAGGCCACTGCCGATACAATATTCAGTACGTAGGTCACAGAATTATTTTATTAATTTTCATTCCATTAATATCCATATACAACGTAGGCTGTATAAATTAGCCAACGCATAATAATTTATTTTGCAAACCGTTCCGACCGCAATCGTAGCGGTATAATTTTCACTGGCTGTGTACAGTTTAATCATATGAATAACCTCTCGAGCGCCCCAACGTCAAAATTCAAATATACCGTTAAGCGTCCGGGCCAAAAATGGCGCGCGAAATTGAATTGGCGGTTGGCGTTTAAGCGTCGATTCCGTCATATTTTAATACTAACACCCTAGACATACCTTATATATTTGAAATCTACATAAAATTTGCTATAGATTAAAACAATAAACTACAAATAATATTTGATAGTGCTAGCACAATAGTCGGTTTAATCTGAATATTGTGTGCTTTAGGCATGTGTTTGAAGAAAGTCAAATAAATATTTTTAGGCAAAAAAAATAATATGACGAAAGGTCTTATCGTGTAGTTAATGAATAATGACATTAAAATCCAACTGTAAAATATACTCAAATCTTTAAAATTAGTTAAAAAAAGGATTTACAATATTGGTCATAAAGGAACATGTCGTTGGGTCTGATGTTGTTTATGGTGCTCTCTGGCCTATATCAACCACTTATTCAAGTGTGTGCATTAGATCGTCGTCTCGTTTCATCAGCTTCAATGTTAAATATGTTTGAAAAGGATAAAGATAGTTTTAGTATTTCTTTTCTACGTTTTTTTAATGTAAGATCGTTTTGCCGTACCACGGTGGCGGGACGCTTGACGGGGGTAGCACATTCAACCGTGACACGGTGGCCGGGCGCTTGAGAGGATAAGTAACACGTGTTACAATCTATACTAATATTATAAAGCGGAAGAGTTTGTTTGTTTGTTTGTTTGAACGCGCTAAGCTCAGGAAGTGCTGGTCCGATTTGAAAAATTATTTTATTGTTAGATTGCCCATTTATCGAGGAAGGCTTAAGGCTATAAAACTTCACGCTACGGCCATTAGGAGCCGAGTAAAACGGGGAATATTCTCTCTTATGTGACGCAAGCGAAGTTGCGTGTGTCAGCTAGTCTGTTATAGAATGGTTACGTCTTGTTACATTATTTTGTAATAGTTACGGGATATTAAACCGTAATATGTAATTGTACTTAACTATAAATTATCTCCTATTATGTTTTGTGTATTTTGATTGTTATGGTCGCACGTGTCTCATATCACACTAGCGTCATTGGCCCTGTTCTCGTTAAGCATCTATAGGAAAAAAAATACAAGGCTCTTTACCTTACCTTGGACTTTTTTTTATTTACAAGAATCCTTACTGTGTAAAGTGCAATCCTTCAAATGTATCGGCTTTTTCGATTAATTTAAGTTCTACGTAACAGTATTGTGGACTTCTTTTATCCTTTAGAATTTGAATAGAGTCTCAAAAGCAACATTTAAGTTAACCTAAAATATAATTATGATGAAATTACATTTCTACAACTTACTACTACGATGTAAGAACTGTTCATTTAACAACGTTGCTCATAAAAATAATAAATGAATGCTACCATTAAAACGTTCTGCCATAGTGCCACAGTATACAAATAACAAGTCAAGACTTCCGAGCCCTCTCAAAGACGTGGTTCTACCCAAAGGCCCCTAAGCACAAAATACAGGTCAAAATAAATTATAATGCTGAAACTTATGAAAGTTGTTGGATTGTTGACACTGCTCAAAGGAAACCTCATTTAGAATACCGCGCACAAAACTGTTTGGAAACAAATTCTTACCTATAGTGGCTTTATATAATGTAATTTTCATTTTAGAAGAACGATTACAACTTTAATTGTGTTATCATTCTGAAGAAAGACAGACACGAACTGGGTCAGAAATGCGTGCTTTGTTTAGAACCAGAATACTTGTTTTTTGGTAGACATGATCTATACTAATATTATAAAACTGAAGAGTTTATTTTTTGTTTGTTTTTTTGAACGCGCTAACCTCAGGAACTACTCGTCCGATTTGAAAAATTATATTATTTCAATCTTAGCTAGCCCATTTATCGAGGCTAAGGCTATAAGCTATATATCATCACGCAACGACCAATAGGAGCAGAGTACCAGTAAAAAATGTTACAAAAACGGAGAAAATTTTGACCCATTATCTCTTATGTGACGCAAGCGAAATTGCGCGGGTCAGCTAGTATTATTATAATACTAATTAATGTGAAGTGTTGGTAGGTATTATTTTTAATAAATCTGTCAAAGTTCGCTTTCTCAATCTACTCGTACTACATATACCATACATATGTAGCTCAAATATATTTTTTACTATACTTCACTTTAAGTTTATTTCAAGAATACAAAATATTTAAAACAATATAGTGGTTGGACGTAGTTTTATTTAGAATACTACGTTCGTAGCTTATATTAAAAATTTAATAAGCGAAGCAAATTCAAATTTATCGGTGAACGAAAATCTAATATGAACCGTTAGACTAAACAGGCTAATATAAATGTAAGGTTTTATTCAAAATAACTTTTATTTATTACAATAACATGATTTATTTCAAATAAAATACATTAAAATTGATCATATTCAATAAATTTATTGTATAAAGCCATCAGAATAAGTATTGGAATTCGATAACCACATTAATGTTAAATTGAATGGTTCGATATTCACTTTATGTAGATGAAAATTAAAACAATTGAAATATGATGTTTTCTAAATAAAAACATTTGTTTTGTGGTTACTAAATGTGGAGATTCTCTTCATATTTATCTTTAGGACATTGGTAAAAAAAATATAATCAGCAAACAATAGAAATATTATTTACTATTATCGACTAACCAGCTAGGTACCGATAAATTTTATACAAAAATCTGATTAGCGCTCCTAGCGACTTCGGTAGAAATTTATTAGTACCAGTTGAATAAAGTTCGGCTACAAAAAACAGACAGACAATAACAAAAAAATACCTACTGCAAGACTGCCTCCGTGCCGCAGTGGTTAAGGTCACCACGCCGCTCCCATTGTGACGGAAGGTCGTGGGTTTGATTCCCACTCGGGTCTGGTTGTGCTTTGTGTCCGTCGTTTGTATGTTTGTAAAAGGCCCCGCGATATAAGAGAAATTCTTAGTGCGGGGGATGTCTTAAAAAATAATCTTAAAATAACATTCTAACAAACTACATTCGATTCGATTAAAAAACGTATTATCCTACATCGCATTATAAAAAGACATATGAGAGGGAATCGTCCGTGCGTATAATATAAACGTAAATTGTATCACAATCAACGTGCACCATGCATTTCAAATGCGATTCAAAATAGAATGGATACAGTCGGGGAAAAATTAAATTATAATTTCATGAGAGCGGTCTTACTTTTAATCTGACTTGGTTCAGACTTCGTCGATATCCATATGAATTTCTCCGTTATTTAATTCAACGGGGGAAAAGATAATACGTTTTATTCCACTTCGTTTCTTTTTAACAATTACGTACGCGAGTGTACTCGTTATATAAAGTAAGTTTGAAGTGTTTGAAAAACTAGCTGTTGGAGCTACACTTGCGTGGAAACTACTTAGTTAAGGGAAAAAGGTGCTAAGTATTGCGAGTGAGTTTGCGTTACTTTTTTAATAACCTAAGTCTTATTTTTTAGTTGAACTTGAGCTTCAAGTGGCTTCTCTATCACTGGAAATGGACCAGTATTTAATAAAAGTGCATGGAGCGTGACATTTAACTATGGAACGAGTTAACAACACGTTATGATAAGAAATTACTGATTTTTTGTGTCAAGGACAAATATAGGTCCAAACCTTGCTTCAGACTTTCTGGTAATAAGAAGACATAGGCTCACTACTCAGTATTTTATGATTATGCCTCTTTTCAACACTCCGATGCTTTCAGAGTTATTTCCAGCAGACCCTAGTTTTATTTATAGCGATACTACGCCTGTCGTTTATTTTATGCTTATTGAATAAAAAACACATTGAGATACGCCGACATGATCTCATGTCATCGTGAATTCACTTACTTAAAATATATTAACTGAAGCAAAAAAGAGTATTAATTTTTCAAAAAAATATTGCTACGGACTCTCAATTTTTGTAAAAATTCGCAGCTCGTGTGAAATTCCTGGACACAGCTGTAAAAACCACACTATAAAAAATGCAGTTCGCGGTAGCCACTTTTGTACGTTAATATATAAACTTTTTATTCTATATACCATACATTCTGAAAAGGAAAGACAGAGAGGACATTTTATTCAAGATTTTTCTTCTCTAGGTTAATTCTGTAGTAATGTTACTTCAGTAGCCTACATGCTGTTTATATGAGATGATACACAATGAACTAAGGTTAGCTTTAACTTACTTTCAAGCTGAAATTTTGTTGATTTCACAGAACAGCTTTATTGGCGAGCAGCTTAGTTTCAAACTAGAACAAACTATGCATTTGTTATTATATGTATAAGGGGATTAACAGAGTCATGCATAGATTCTAGAACTCGGTTTATTGCAACTTTGTAGCGTCAAACAAATCAAGGTAAATCTGTGATTACGTCAAACTCTTCATAATATAACAACTTACTTTCAAAGTAACATAATAATTCCCTATTATCGGCATACATGTTATACTTGTATGAATACATACGTTTAATTTGACGGAACAGGACACCCTTGTCGCGGTTCGGTGAATGCTTCCGTTCACAATTGTTCATTGTCTGCTCGTCTTATGTCTCACTGAGTTACCGAATGTACCGAATCTGAAAGGGATGCACTCATGTGTGTAGAACGGCGTCTCGCTCATTTCTAACGTGCATGACTGACATTGTACAAAAAATACCGAAGTCAAAGTTTGTATCAACTGCGGTTTCCCAGGAATGGTTTGTCAGTATGCATCTGATTTTTTTTTTATTGTACGTTACAGAATACTAGCACTTTTTTAAAACAGCTAAATTTTAACAGTACAGTGGAAGTCACACGACTCATAAAATATGAGACTGGTGCCTGATTATAACATAAATAGCAGATTCCAAAATAACAAAGCAATTCTCGGAAAATCATTATGCTCGAAAGCCATGACGTTGACGTCCAGCTCCCGGCGTTTTACCTTATTAACTTATTTAAAGAGCTGAATAAATAGGAGTTTAAAAATATAATTCTGAAAATACGGGGCAACAGTTTTAATCACAGATTACCATTGTAATGTGTGAGAGTAGCCCAGTTTACACAGTTTATCTAACTATGGTTTCAACTAGCATTATCGACATTACCGAAAGTCGTCCTCTTAAAATGCTATTTGCGGATTTACACAAATACACATTACAACTTTTTATCAAACCTACGTCCTTTCGGCGCAATTGCAATGATATGGACGACCACTTAAGTAGTTACATCATAATGTTGCTAAATAGGTAGAAAATCAGTTTTTACATGAAACATCCCTGCATCATGAATGGTAAACATTTTTTTTTTGTAGTTTCGGTAGCGACATTTTCTACAGTCGATACGGGTATTCAGAGTATATTTCTATTTAAAATGTACCTCAAAATTAGTTCCTATGACACCCGCTAGGAGCGCTGATCAGGCTTACCTCAACAAAATTTTCCGATAACTACTCAGCCCTCAATGGTTTTACTTTCTTTCCTGCATAATGGCACTCGTAACGACCTCGGAACAATGGTGGTAATAATTGTGGCGCACATTTTCCACTGCACCGAGCCCAAATCACCACGAACTGTTGCAACTTGCTTAATTGTTATTGCACTTTTGAATATTTCTGTTATCTAACTACTATGTAAAACAAACTATTGTTACTGGATTGTTTCACGTTTCGAAGTTTTCAAAAAGCCTTATCACTTGTTTTGTTGGTTTCTGTAGAGTTAAGTTTTGTAAGTTATTGGCGACTCTAAAAAAAGCATTGTGATATAGTCATTTACATTTAAAAAAGAAATCGTGTGTTTTTATAATGGACTCTACTTATGTTCCTACTAGTTTTTTTTTTTTAGAAAAATAATTGAATGTGCTGCCTCATGGATTCACAGCATGACGATAGTTACTTAGCTTGTACATAATTGACATATGAAAACAATTAAAATATATTTCATTTACAGACATTCGGGTCAAAGTACAATCATATACCTATAGGCAGAACAAGATTTAATATGTGTGTCTATTCATACATTTGTCTGTGTTCGTGCTAATTGGATTTACAATGAGTAACGATTGCTCGATGACGAAGCAAATACAATAAACATTTCTCATATTCTATACAAATATGCACTTAACAACCTTTTACCCGTCTCTCTAATTATTTTCTATTAGCAAATTGTATTGTTTTGTATTCAAATTGATAAATATAACCAAAACAGAACCTAAAATACATTGATTCCCACGTCATAAAAATCGTCATCAATCATTTTTCTAACCGTAAATAGCTCTTTCCCGGTCTATGTTTGTATTATTTAGATTAATAAAGGCCTTTGAGAGTCAGAATTTAGACAAGGACAGAATTTTCTTGAAATAAATCGAATGGAATTATACCTACGTGAGTTTTGCAGTAACCAGCAACCAAGTCCTAGTACTAAATCAGAACAATTACGTAGGTAATTAAAAATTGACGCGTCACAGGCCTAGTGCCTGTGACGCGTCAATTTTTCGTTTCGAACTATTTAGATGAAGTTGTTCGAAACTACCCTGTACTACGTTGTCGCTAATTAAGCCCGGTTTGGTGGTATCGCCTACATTGCCGGTCCAACCGCGGTTTCACGGTTCGCAAAGCAACCTTTTACCTATAAAGGATGGCTTGTATATCTACCTGTGGTTTACGTTTTCAATTATCTTGTCTTTTTATGTGTATTTGTAATTAAGTTTGGTTAGTTTCGTGGTGGAGGGTTGTGGGCTGTAAGGAAATGATTTCAAGCATTTAAGTTTTAAATAGTAAGATCCGGTTTAACCACTACAATTTATCAGTCAGTTTTTTAAACGGAATTGCAGAATTTCATTTTCATTTTATTACCTACTGTGACTATTTAAGTGACTTACTGTAGATGACGTATCTATAAGTTCAATACAAAGTCCCAGTAATTTCCTATCACCAAATGTTGAAATTACTATAAACCTCTATTTTTTAATAGTGGTTGTTTTGTAGTGTTTATTATAAACAATATAGCGTATTAATTAAATGGAATATAATAACCCTATATCCATTATATTTGTATAAGCTTTAACGTTACAATAATTTTATTAAATTTGAATAAAATCGCGATAATGCAATTATCATAATAATTGTAGCAGTCGTAACTGACATGCAATGACTTTAATAGCAATAGTCACGCAATAATTACTTTCAATATGACCTTACATTGCATAGTACATACTAAACGAAATCGATTTACTTTAAAACCTAGTTAAATTAAATAAAAAACCTTACTAATATCGATCATTTTTGAAACATTAAAGCAGTCGTAAAGGGCCTCTACGTGTTGTCTTGGTCCCACGCGTGCCTTCCAAATGTCCGGGACTCTGTAGCCCCAAGATATTGTAAGACTTACGTCATCATCATTGGCCTGTGTCCATCTATTGCAGATGATTCAGGTAGCGTCACATAGAGGGATATTTGTAATGAGGGAACATCTTTGTTCGTGACTTAAAAGACTTACGTAATAGTAACCAAAATAAAGATAAACACAACTACTGATTTTGTAATTCACTAAACACATAATACCAAGTAGTACCCAGTTATTACTAAATCACTACCTTAATATCAGTTTGTTCAAGACGTTTAATTCTACCTGTTGTTTATTTGTAAACGGTGTACTTTTGTCTATAACTTGATTTGGATACAATACTCTACTATTAGGCAAAGTAACAATCAATGTGTTTTAATAATACGCCTGATTCATCCAACATTTGATGTCTCAATAACACAACACGTACAACTGTACATGAAAAATTCAGTTCCTTTCCTTCGTTAGTTAGAAATGATATTTGTAGAATCAATTTAGGCCCAATGTCCCTCAAAGTACACACTACACATGTTTGCACAAAATTAAGAAGGTTCTATACCTACGTATTGAGCCCAGAATTGTCGCTGATTTTCTCCGCGGCTGGTTATTGTCAAAGTTAGTTGGGTGTGTTCAGACTTCAAGTTTGTTCAGTTTACGTTTCGCATAGCGAATACTAAAATGCGGTCGGCCAAAACTTCGTAAATTAAGGAATCGTTTGGGAAAAAACTAGTGAAACTACTATTTTAAAGTCCCATTCAGTAGACGACGGTATGAATAAGAAGTGGTGGGTAATTAAAAGCGATATGTCTCGTTGACTCGCTCCGGATTTTTCTATTTGTTTATTTGCTTTCGTATTCAAAGTATAATGGAAATGTAAACGATACGCCCGTTAAGTTTGATTAATTACTTTATTGTGTAGTTATTTATTGATTGAGGTTGTTATTGTTTCTATTCTAATTATGTTCTAAGATATAAGTCATCATTATTTTCCTGTGTCCATCCATTGCAGATGATTCACAAATACACCGTATTGAATCATCTTAGTTATAATACATAATCAAGTTAAGTCAACACTGTCATAAAGGCCGAGGTAAAATTCATAAAACTATTGCGACTGCTTCACACCATGCGTCTTTGCCAACAACGTCCGTATACGGTGTGTTGTTAAAAGAAAATTTTGAATAAGATATTATTTGATGGACTGTAAAACCTAAATATTTTCCAATCTTTTGAGAATATACTCCAGTGAATAAAGCTTGGCAAAACTTCGGTATTTTTCTTGTTGGTTTCCTTGCAAGCAAAAAAGATTACTTTGGACCTAAGTCTTTGACTGTGATAGACGAAACTGGTCCGTCTTTCAACTTCTTTGCTACATCGATTGAGATCTTGCAGAGTTTTTGACCGAGTTTCTGATCTCTGTGGGCACGAAGAGTCGCGAGGAACATTATTTTAAGGCTGCAGTCGAGGTTGAGTCTGGAAAAATAAATTAAAAAGATGGAATTAAATCAAGTAGGTACTAAAAAAAAAAAGTAGGTACATTAATAAACATTTTTTTAGGGGCTTACAAAAACTATATTTAGAATCAAATATGCAAAACACATAGTAACAATAGCTATCTAATCGAACGGTAAAAAAAAATTGCGTTATAAAAACTAAAATCTTATCAATGATTACAATAAAATAATTCTAGATATAAGAAAATCAAGATAGAAAGCAGCAAACCTATTTGGATTTTTAAGTGTCATGCAGCAAAAAAAACAATTTCATTACTGTGTGCCTGCCATTAAATTGACCAATATAAAAAAACATTAATATTTACGTGTTTTTTAAAACGTCGCTTGATACTGTAGTCATTGCTCAGTATCCAAACATATTGACATTAAAGAGCAAGCCGTGAGTTTCTAGCCGTTTCTTCTCACGAGCAACCAGCTTTTTCGAATTGGACAAAAAATACAATATATGACTATTACAAACACTTCCCAACTAGCACACAAGCTGCTTATACAGTCGTTATACAGCCTGATAGTTGCATAAGAGTCGTTCAAATGCTGTACAATTCTCTATAAGTTGTATACTAGCTATTTAAAAAACCCTTTAACAGCTAGGCGGGATAGTAGCTGTTTAGTAGGAAACTAATGACTTATAGTGATATATGAGCATGTAATTGCATCGCTAGACAGCCTAGGGAAGTATAACTGAGTTAATGGAATCTTCTATAACACCGTTAACTGTATAAGGGGACTTTAGGAGATAAAGGAGTTTAAACGGAGTTATGCGTTGCGCTTATAGCGCTCAAGAGCGTAAATAAGCTTTTTGTAATGCCTTAGGTTCTATAACAGATTTTTTTAGGGCTAGTGTATTACTCATCTATAAAAGAGTTGCGTAGGTCTTTAATAGCGCCTTGAGCGTTATATCAGATATTTATATGGCTTCTGTACGGCAAATAGATGTATAAGGTATCATTCGAAACATTTTTACAGCCATGGGGATTACAGAATTATGTTAAGCACCTAAAGCGCTATAACCGAGTAATATAGCTTTATACTAAAGCTTAAAATTATTATCATAATATATTTACATAGGTGCAGTGGTGGTTCAGTCTGTCAATAAATAAAATAAATAAAATAGATAAAATAAATAAAATAAATAAAATAAATAAAATAAATAAAATAAATAAAATAAATAAAATAAATAAAATAAATAAAATAAATAAAATAAATAAAATAAATAAAATAAATAAAATAAATAAAATAAATAAAATAAATAAAATAAATAAAATAAATAAAATAAATAAAATAAATAAAATAAATAAAATAAATAAAATAAATAAAATAAATAAAATAAATAAAATAAATAAAATAAATAAAATAAATAAAATAAATAAAATAAATAAAATAAATAAAATAAATAAAATAAATAAAATAAATAAAATAAATAAAACAAATAAAATAAATAAAATAAATAAAAAAAAAAAAAAAAAAAAAAAAAAAAAAAAAAAAAAAAAATTCAAACTATTTTAATATTCAACGACTGACCCCTAAAAGTACGAGTAAAATGCTGGTGTGCGACCAAAACAATTATATTGAAGCACTCCTATGCCACAACTGCAGAACCTTGAGGTCTACAACAGCAAACACTAGAGCCTTTGTACAGCTTAAGCCGCTAGAGCAGATGTAACCAACTCTGAGAGCTGCTTGATCGAGACGCCATTACAGCATTTGGTAAACACATTTTTTGAGGTTATTACGATCTTTTGAAGATCATATAAATCTATAGCCTGGTAACGTTAACATAATTAAAATCATTTTTTATTACCTATAACCCTAATTAAACTATCTGTAACCCTCAAAGTCTTATTTATGTTCAAAATACAATTTCCAAATCCACATATCTATATAATTTTTGCATTTAAAACTGAATATTTTGAGGGCGCATGAAAATATTGACGATAATATACATATATATTGACAGCAAACTGGCACTCGCACTTTCATATCACGTACACAAAGAAATAAAAGCGACAGACTACTTGTTATTTTCATAATCCAATCCGTAAAAATAAAATGTCTCCTCATTTGTCACTGATGATTCATTTTAATACAATATATTTAGTTTACACCATAATAAACCGACCATATTACTAATTTAGAGCGTTAGCATTTATAACCGTTACACAGTAGCGCTAAAATAAGGTAAAGGTGGTATAATCGCGCTGCAAGAGCTTTTTCGAACGCTCGTGGCGCTAACCACCTCTGTACAACAGCTGGTAAGCGCCACGAAGCTGCGAAAAAGCTCTTGTAGCGCGATTATACCACCTTTATCTTATTTTAGCGCTCCTGTACAACTACTATACTACGTACTATTATAATTACTATTTACGACCACTGTAGATCCAATGTCGAGCTATAAGCTGGACAGTATGGGCCTATTTGACGCTACAAGAGATCTGTAGCCGCTTATAGAACCACTATACTTCTTACTAAGGAGCCTAAGGCGTTATAAAAATCCTTTAACCGGCCATTGTGCAGCTTGTTATAGCGCTTGTGTGCTAGTTGGGTTTGTTCGAAGTTTATATCCAAACTAGCTGACCCGCGTAACTTCGCTAGCGTCACATAAGAGAGAATGCGTCATAATTTTCCCCGTTTTTGTAACATTTCTCGTGGCTACTCCGCTCCTATTAGTCGTAGCGTAATGATATATAGCCTATAGCCTTCCTCAATAAATAGGCTATCTAACACTGAAAGAATTTTTCAAATCGGATCAGTAGTTCCTGAGATTAGCGCGTTCAAACAAACAAACTCTTGAGCTTTATAATATTAGTATAGATTATAGTCTTACTTCTCAAAGAAATTGCACCTTCCGTCGATATCCGCCATAAATTCTAACACTGCACGTGACTCTGCTTGTGTGCAACGTTCTTCAGCGAATATTTAAAAAAACGGCTTTTCATTTGATTCCTTTGCTGCCACCTGAAACAATAAAGCAAGTAATAAACCTGATACAAAATTAAACCTACGTAAAAATAAAATTGAGTCACTTACACCATGATCATTAATTCGTTTCCTAACATAGTAATTACTAAAAAACTAACAGCCGAGTATGTAGACAGATTTAATACTAAATAGTGCTCTAGCTTGCTTAAACCGCAAAGATAAAATGAGTGCGAACCCTCATGCTATAATAAACGAAACGCCACATACCTGTAATTTATTAAAAGCAACTGCAACAACTTCTCCTGTTTCGAGATGAACAGCGACAAGTGATACACCATCCAGAGCCGTAGCTGCCGCTAGTTCTAATATTTCTTCAACTGCTTTCTCATTCTTGCTTATTGCGACCGCAGTACACACATTTTCATCGCGGAACAAGGATTCTTTTAATACCTACAAAATAATTTATTTTACCGCACTATACCTAAGGATATCATTATTTGTAGTTCCTTCTGTCAATTACTAGACCAGAACAAAGTTCGACGCTGACCATTCGGCCCAATGCGCTTGTTATGTTATTTAAGTCACAAATGATATATCTGCAGAAATAGCGACGTTTAACGCAGAGCCGAATCTTTTGTCAGCGAGCGTTCGGTTCCAAAGTTCGGACTGGTGTGCCACGACAATTAGATCCAACATTATTGTTAAAATCCGTTTATAGTACTTTACTATGTCTGAAGATACAAGCATCATTATTCTTAATAGCATTATAACGACCTCAGAACCAATGACACAGTGTTATATCATTTTAAGTTTACACTCACTCTCAATGCCCCTTGAAGCGTCGCAGCTGACAAGGATTCTATTCTGTACTTTCCTGACAAAAAAAAACAAGAATTAAAAGCTGACTTAAAAGAATCATAAAGAAAGAATATTTCTAGATATAGAGCAACAAACCAACCATCTTCCGTGGTATACCATTCCATTTTCGTCTACACAAGAATAAATCTGAAACTCTTGCAATGTATGAGTTGCAAGTGTGTATGCGTTCAATTTCTTCAATCGAATACAGATATACCTACCCATAATTCATTGACATTAAATCATAAAAGATAAAATCTGCGACCAGTAATCATTATTCTGATCTATCTAATCTTTGTATACTGACGTTTGTTTAAGGATATGCCCAAAGAGTTCTGACCTATATCAACAAATATATAAATTTAACCGATGATAGTCACACTGCTAGGCAAGGCTCTCCTCCCGTAATGAGAGAGCTTTTATGCCTTGAATCCACCACGCTGGCACGCAGGGTTGGGGACTTTGCATACCTTCAAGAACTGTTCTAAAGAACGGGCATATAAGCTTGCATCACGGCGCTTTCCTTCACCGTTGGAACAAGTGATAATTATTTTTATACACACATAACTTCGAAAAGTCATTGGTGTGTTGACTCGGATTCGAATCTGCACCCGCATCCGTGAGTGAAATCTCAACATTTTTTCCTGAGATAAATTTAAAGTTTGGTCTAATAAAGTAACAATTTGCAAAATGACTAGAATTTTCATTAATTTAATAAATCTCAGAAAATTTAAGAAATCGCAATCACATTTCGAATAAATAGAGAAAACTAGTTTCTGAGGTTCAGGTTGGTTCAGCGACAAATTTTCACGATTCAGCTATTTACGCATGAATCAACAAACTATGAAAATTGTATATAATGGCGTTATCTTCATTTTGTATTCAAATTACTTTTCGTTAGTTAATGCGATTAAAGGCTTTAGCAATTAATTAAAAAGTTTTTTAAATATAATTATATCCCTAAATCAATATTTTCTATTACTAAATCCTAGTTTTCCCAATTCAAATACCTTATTTTATTTCAACTGTTTACCTGTCACGGTTCATGAAATACAGCCTGGTGGCGGACAGACAGACAGACAGACAACGAAAAGTGGGTACGGGACCCAAAAAATATTTCCGAATGTTCTACATGGGTATGTGAATAATTTTAGTGTAATCCGATAAACACTCAGTACTCACCTACTTGTCCAATATCGTTATCGGATCAGTTAAACTATTCCTTTCAATATCAAGTTGAAACTATGTAATTAGTTACGTTTCTCAGTCAGTCTAGTTTGTCCTAATTTGGCTCGTGCCTGGAGGGATTCAAAGTTTTAAGTTAGGTTATTTTGCGTAGTTACATTTTAGGACAATGACTACAATGATAATGAAAGATTTTATTATTAATGAATTTATTTAGTTATTGTTTTTGTACTGAGTACTTTCCTATTATATATCAGCTTAACCTTTTCCAAACTATGTTGGAGTCGGCTTCCAGTCTCACCGGATGCAGCTGAATACCAGTGTTTTACGTGGAGCGACTGCCTATCTGACCTCCACAACCCAGTTACCTGGGATTTAACACGATACCCTTCGGTAAGACTAGTTGTCAGACTTTCAAGCTTCTGACTGCTGTTAACGACTGTCAAAGATCTTAAAAAATGACAGCCGGGCCCACAATTTAACGTTCCTTCCGAAACACGGAGGAACTCGATATGTGTTAGATGGTCACCCATCCACAGAACAACCTCGGCAAGCGTGGCTTAGCCTCAAAGATCGATCCGCGCGGCTGTCGTTAACTAAGCCACGAGCTCCTCACTTTTCTATTAACTGCGTATTTTTCTATTATATGGTTCAATTACGGATATGTAAAAACTCAAACTGTCCCTTTGCTAGTGACCGTGTATCTCTATGAATGAGAGATAGGGACCATTGCTCGATCTTCCCAGCAGCCGCTAGCTCAGCGAATTCACATTCCTTCAAGATCTGGAAACCAAAATGTAATAAAAAATAAATGCCTCTTAGAAATTATGCAATGTGTGATATCCTTACCTTAACATATCACCTAAACGCCAGACATTCCTAACGCACAAATATAATCGTTTTAAACGTCACAAAACGTTCCGAAAAAAATCCTTTCTCCATTTACATATTTCACACTTAGTTAATTGACTTTGCTACGACGCATCCAGCCTGGCACGGCGGACATCCGCGTTAACAACCGGCCAAATTGGCTTATACCACCACGGAGAGAAATTTCAACTTTATAGCCAACGAGATAAGGTAGAATTTTGGTTGCAAATTAAATGGACATGAGCACTTTTGTTTCAATTACAATACGTAGAAGGTGTTTTTTCTTTTCTCCAGTTACTAGTGGATTTGCATGCTATTTGTTCAGTTGCATGCAACGTCCTTTGATTTATTTCTGAGAAGAGTCTTTCATTGACTCTGTTGACCCAGCGCAATGAATAATCCCGTCCGACGCTGGCTGAAAACTGTTTAATCTCTGCTGTTTTTATAGAGAGCTTTATGGTACAAGCCATTCCATTCGAGTATAGTTTCTTACAGAGGATATTTATAAATGGGTAGGACTTAGGATTTTAAATCTATTATTTAAATAGTCACTAAAAACATAAATGTAATCGGTAGATTTTCACTGTCAATGTTTTTTCCAAAATAGTACGTACATTTTTTTTTAAAGTAATTTGAGTCTGAAAAAACACCTTGCATGTAAAATCCGCAAAACGTGACGGCCGGCTAGGTGCACTGACGGCCTAACCCCTCCCTCGGTCGGGAGGAGACCCATGCCCAGCAGATGGGAAAGAAACAGGTGAAAAAAAAACTGTGTCTGAATTTTCAAAGTAGTCAAGTTAAAATTCATCACTATTTTCATGTTCATACAAAACTTTGTGACAGTATTATCAACATTTTCAACTTTTCCCATATATTTCCCTCAACACCACACAAAAACGACGTAAAACACACTAAAAACAAGAAATGCTAATATAATATGACTTTATACAGGAAAAACAGCATACAAATGTCGGAAACAATGCAATGTACGACAGAAACCAGTACTATGGGCTATGATTTATCGCTTCGTAATATACATTTATTCTGTTATCCTACACGCCATAAACAAATATCCTCAAGCTCGAATAAATCTTTAATAAAGAGAGGAAAAGATGAATATGACGAAACTTTATTCATAAATATGATAGTGATTTATGTGCCTTGCTTTATTTTGTATGTTTCTTTGTGTATATTATGTTTACTACTATGTATATACGATCAATCTAGGACCCAAATATATTGTATATAGATAGATAAATATTATACTTAAATTGTCATGCCTTTAGGTTTTTAGTTCGCTTTCACGTGTTCGAAAAATCGGTTCATTCGTATCTTATGTCTTGTAAATGATAATTAAGCTAACCATCACATACACAAAGCTATTGTTACGTAGAATTACCAAAATCAGAATGTAATATCAACCAAAACCAAAGTAACGTTAGCGTACAATCATAATAAGCTTGAAATGTAATACAAAAATGAGTTCGCAACCGTAAGTATAAAATAAAATTAATTTGCTAATGTAATCCGAACTTACGGGACAAAAGTAATTATAATAATACCGGATTCGTTAACAGTAGGTACGTTTAAAAACAAAACCGACTTTTCCTACTTACAAAAAGTTTCATTATCGCGAAAATTAACATACTTTTCCGGCCCGTTGAGCTAAAATTCATGAATACAAGACAAAAATTTTAGGCACTCAACAAAAGCACTTACAAAACTCAGAAACTGAATAACAAGTCGTTAATGAGCTGGTTTTCTTTAAAAATGGTGAAAAAACTGAAAACTGTTTTTAAGAAAAGGCTATAACATTATATCTATCCGATGATCTTTGGAACCTGAGTTCTAACTAAGAATACTCATAGTAAGATTAAGGTAAATTGTAGTGTCAAGATTTATGCTTTAACGATTATCAACAGGATAAGCTTTAAGTTAATACGTCACTTTATTTTTACCTTTTCTCATGCTAGAAAAAAACATAACTATAAAAGAATATCTTAAAAAACTGTCCTTTTATGGTTTACAATCCTATAATACTAAAACCCTCAAACTGAAATGGCAGAATAATTCAAAGAAGTGCATAAAACCCCTCCTAATTTATGGAAATCCATCAAAAACATGCGACTTTTTCCCCAGTAAAATACAAGGCGTGAAGACAAATATCATGTTTTTATAGTAGCAGGTAATGATGGAGCATTATAGACCTTTTATTATCGAGTTAGTGAGGCTCACGAGCCGCCCTTCGAGTCCCTCTGACGGTCCCGCGCACAATTTTATTGAATTAGGATAATTTACTGTTTGTCTGATGTCCCCACGCTTTTTTCAACTCTCAGGTTGAATTTTAAACGACATACGATAACGAACGGCTTATTTTTAGCCGTGAGAGTTTTAGGAACAGCCTTTGTTAATAGCTCTGGATATGGATAAAGGTTAGAAGGATTATCCATACTCGCATGTCGAGAGTGGGAGGATAAAAAGAAACTGACGGCATTTTAGGTGGTAGTCGTTTAATAAAACATTATGTAGGCTACTTATTAATAAACATGGGTTTTTATTTTTGTCACTTTGTAACATTCATGTAAAGAAAAGGTTTTAACTACATAATAATTATGTAGACTTAAATAGTCGGTTGATGATATTTTTTTGTGGTTTACAAAGTGTATGTATCTTATAGGGCTGAATTTTCTCAAAGGCGTAGGCTATAATAAGTTTTCAGCCATTACTTTGTCCATTCTATACACATCGAGCTAAATTATCGAGTACCACCCTTTTACCTTCCTTATACAAAGAAAAGAAAATATAGGAAAGCATTATTTTATCAGATTGTACGCTCCCATTTGACACATTTATCCCAAATTATAGGGGGCAATACGGGCAGATGTTATCACGTAATTGATTAGACCTTTTACTTGTATCTCATATTGGGATCTCTTAATGCCTGAGGAGAATTAATATTCGAAATACATTATTTTAGTTACCAACTCATTGTTTTGGCTAAGAATAGAAGCTTATTACTTGCTGTGTTGTTACAGCCACTTATTTAAATAGCTCGGCCACAAGATTGAGTTACTTGCGACCTCTAATAATATATTAAAGGTAGCTTGTGCTTTCGGTTAGTACGTAAGAAAGTTTACAATAAGTGTTATGAACATTGAACAGTGTATTTTTTTTGGTAGATTAATAGAAGGTTTGCGTTGCACGGCTGTTACAATAACATATACTATAATAATAATATAATATCTAGTGCTAGCTGTGCTTCATTTGCCCTGGTATGCATAACGATTGTCCTGGTTTCGTCAAAGCGGACCTCATAAAAAGAAAAACACTACCAACTATAACGACCTCATCAAAAACAATAGTCACAAAAATCGTACTAGTTTTTATCTATATTCTCTCTGAAATCATTATTTACCGGAGGGCGAACTTCAATAAACTTCCCGTCTATCGTATTCAGAGTATGAAACGTATTGAGACAAAAGAATAGTATATGTACAGTCCGACAATAAGTTATGTGCGGCGGAAGCCGATGAGTTAAGGCTGGGTCTGTAAGAATAAAAAATGTAGGATTTGTGTCTTTGTGATGGGAAAATTCCACACACGTCCTGTAAGTTATATACAACTGAATGTGATTTGCATGAAGACGGAAAATAGTGTATTAAATGATAGCGTAGATAGTGCCTATTTAATAACAGACGTATACGGTAACGGATTTTTTTTGTGCCGCCGGGCCTTGTGCCGATATACAAGATTTTTTTTTCATGTCGACTCCGGCACTATGAATTGTCTTTCTCGCTCTCGCTCTTGTGTCGCGAGGACTTTTACAAACATTCAAATAACAGACGCAAAGTACAACCAGACTCAAAACAATTATTTGTGGATCGCACAAATAACTGTCCCGTGTGGAAATTAATCCCACGACGTCCCGACGAATGGTAGCGGCGTGGAGACCTAAACCACTGCGCCATGGAGGCCTTGAATATCGTTTTCTAATACGCCGGCAGCAGATAATTAAATGATGCGACAATTATTTGTGCAGTTTGGGAATTAACGCCTTCGAAACTTTGTTTCCCAAAGCAGCCCATCAAAGTGTTTAAGATAGTAACCACCACCAATATCATGAGCTGTATACGCAATGTCAAACGGATGAACCCCAGAAAAGGACGACTATTGATATTATAATCGAAATGATAGTGACCATAATGATCAATGTCAAGCACGCGACACGAAAGCCACTCGATAAAATCGATAGTTCGTAATCACTTACAAAACAATGTTATGTTATAAAAATAATAAATTTTTTATGTTATAGTTATTACTATTTAGTTGGTAAGTTCTTTATTTCACGCTACACGTCAAACAAAATTTGAAGCGCCGTACCCAGTTGCGCTCACCGGTCAGTAAAAGATCTGGATGGGTGACCGCGTAGTGGTATTTGAACTGAGCGTCTACGTGCTTCGCATGGCACGTAAAAGTCCCTGTTGTTTTTCATAACGATAACAATCGGTAAGCCACGTCAAAGGCCGTCGGGCGGCTTGAACATCTTTGACACTAGGTTGACCACTAATTATACGATAAAGAAGTAGAAAGCCCAAAAATTTCTTAAGTAGAAAAATAATGTTTACAACTTTTTGTACAAATTAAAAACTTGGCAAATTAAAAACAAACACATTTCTAGTAAATGTTTGCATCCTACTTCAGATACCACTTTTTTAAATATCATTATTTGATTTATACGTGATTTTTCATTGCCGATGTAGTCCAAGCAATTTAGGTCACCGCGAATTCGAATCGTATAACATTTACATTCGACGAAAATAAACGATTGGAAACGGGTCAAATATTACATTGTAGTTACATCAGAAAAAAGGTCAACATTTTGTTAATTTAAAGATTCACCAAAATGTCATAATATGTTAGTAATTCTATGAAATTGTAAAACATAAACTGTCGCACACGTATTCGACGTTTGGCTAATGTTTTGTCAATTAGTGAAATAATGAAATCGGATCAGTAGTCCCTGACACTAGCTTTACACCTGATTTTCGTTTATAATGCTTAGATTGCAGCATAACAACAACCTCTTAAACGCAAAATCGGGTAATTGAAAAAGCTAACAAAGAACCATCTGCGTTTCCTAACAACGCCTACACACGCAACATCAACAGAACTATGCGAAAGCAATGTGAACGTAGACTTAAGCATATACAGTAACCATGCAAATGTAAGGAAAATCCGCCGATATCGCAACACGATCTTGAAACATGTTGAGCAAGTATTTGCGTCTGGAAGGCTCTTACCGGGATTTATAAAAGTAGGGTGCTTCCATCGAATCTGAGGATAATGATCACAATCCGACCCCAAATCCCGCCAATCCGCTACGTGTTACCAGAAGAGGTTCACTGAATGAAATTTTGTAGCCAGCGCAGTCGTACTGAGCTTTAATTATTTCAATCTTATTTTACTAGTGGTAGGGATTTTAAAACTATCAATTTGTCTTGAACTACATTTTTCTCTGTCCCCAAACGTGTTCAGCTTTATTACAATAATACTATATAAAATTTTATTACCAAGTGGTCGCAGGTTCGAACCCGAGGAACACGTCAATGACTTTTCGAAGTTATGTGTGTATTAGAAATAATTATCACATGCTCTAACGGTGAAGGAAAACATCGTAAGGAAACCTTGCACGCCTATAATTAGTTTAAAACATTTATTGAGGGCATGCAAAGTCCCCAACCCGCACTTGGCCAGCGTGGTGGACTCAAGGCCTAACCCCTCCCTCATTACTGGAGGAGACCCTTGCCCAACAGTGGGACATTAATGGGTTAAATTTATTTTAGTAGAAAAAAATTGACACCTAAATCCA
Source organism: Anticarsia gemmatalis (assembly GCF_050436995.1). Taxonomy (NCBI): domain Eukaryota; kingdom Metazoa; phylum Arthropoda; class Insecta; order Lepidoptera; family Erebidae; genus Anticarsia; species Anticarsia gemmatalis. The sequence continues at coordinate 6,004,875 of NC_134758.1, forward strand.
ATCAGAATTCAGGGTGTAACCATTTACCATCGGTTTACAATCACTACTGTTATCTAAAACACTCTTTTAAAGCGTTTATATACCGTAACAACAACCGTTTTCTACACATAGAGTGGTACGTTTCCAAACTTTCCAACTCAAAGGGCACTCAAAGATTCAATCATTGCTCCCTCGTTCACAACTATATCCAAGGCAATACAAACCACTAATGTAAAAAGTAAATGACCATTTTAATACGTAATTCGGTCAACACACTCTCCAACTACCGCACCGACCTTACTTAAGCAAATATAAATGTTTCTATATTAGTGTAATTACACTGAATAACCCGTAACCACCGTCTAAAACAATACTATTAAATTTTAAATGTATTCCACGCAGGAATAGTTAAAGTTGCTTGCTATTTGACTAGTCACTAAAAGGGTTAAACGCGTTAAAAGCAGAAAATAGACGCGCAAATTGAAAATGAAATAACTTTGCTAACGACTTTCGAATATTAATTAACTTGGCATTTCTATATGATTGTATCACAATTATTTTGCTTTCGAGTTGACCTGTTTCAGCTTCATAAAGAGTTATCTTCTAATTACTTAATTTCAGAACTATCTAGAATATTATTAATCTCATTTATAGAATACGAAATGATATTGTCACGCTACAAGTGTAGAAATTCATACACAAAGGAATAAAAAAATAATATAGTATGATTGCCAAAAATTTCGTGTTTTAGGAATGTGTCGCATTTTCTTTGTTAGCTATAATTGTATACAAACATTTGTTCAGTCATAAATCCTTTAAGTAAACTTGACACGCCAGTAACCCAATTATTTGTCGCTGGCTTATCGAATTATTATCTGTTGTGTCACGAAAGGGCCCAATTATAGTCAACCTTTCTGATATACGACACTATTTTTGTTTATCAATTTTATTTTAGAATAAAATACACTATTGGGACAGACTTTGATTTACTTACATACTAAAATTATATTTTGTGGTATGAATATTAATTTTACAGTATTCTCATGCAAATTTTCGGAATAAAATTTTATTTAACAACTGTACTGTCAAAAGTTTTAACCAAAACGTCCATGACCACACAAAACCGCTGAACAATGTAAAATGTGTGGGCGTAACCTTTACAAATTTATTTTCTTCTGTGGATTCCTTTGAACCATTCGATAAGTAAGTATTTTCAACATAATCCGTTTTTCACAGTTTATATTATCCGTTACATTTAAAAGACACGTGTACTTAAATAAAATAAACGATAAACCCTCGTTTTAGTGAAACGTTAATTTCAAATTCTACTAAACACTGAACTAGATTTTGGTGTTTACGATTTTGTTAATTAACAAAATATAAAGGCTTCGCCCAAAACGTGTCAAATGAAATGAGTGTACGGTACTAAACCCCTGGCTTTTTGTAAAAAGATCATCCGACCCTTTACGAGGTTAGCTTTTTTACGACTTTTTACGAGTCCCATTTCTATGTAGACGCGAAAGCCTGGAGACAATATGCTAAATTAAAGCCCCGCACCAAATTGTCAAGCCCATTAATTACATGCTAACGAAGTTTATTCCGTTCCCACTGCATAATTGGACTCATGCACTGAATAAATTAGTGGAGACGGAAAAATTGTGGCTGCCCCACGATTTAAAGGAATAGGGTCGTTCTAACAATCGAGAGATGTTTACCGAGAAATTTAGATTGTGAGCAATTAATACGGATTATGTGATCACGGCATGGAATATCGTTGATAAGGGTACCTACAATAAAGTATCAGCAGCTTAACCACATCTTAAGCACTGAATTGCTTAGAATAGAATGATTGTATTTCGCTTCATTTTTTCTTAACTTCACTTTTGCCGTTATTAAATGCTAAGACTGCGCTCATTAGACCCGTTTTTACAATATTGTTATGAGGGGTAATAGATATATCATACAATGATATTATCAATTACTTTGCATAAAACATTACTGGGAAAAATAATATATGAAAATGTAGTCTGATTATTATAACAGCTTTTATCGCAATTTGAGTAGGATTTGACAGTAGGTTTAACCCTAAACTAGAGATATGATCTAAAATCGTGTGTCGGCGTCGGCAGTCGTTTTCAGGTCATCAGATTAGACTTACATTTGTCTGAAATCTGACCTCAATACCTACTTGGGAAACCGCCAGAGATAAAACTATGACAATCATACTTAATCATTTTCTTTAATATTTTTAAGGGCGGAATAAGGTTTAAACGAATTTAAAGTTATACTTATATTTTGACAATGCATGTTTTGGTTACTTCATATAATGATGATTCCTCCCCTATAGATTCTCCCCGTGAACCAAATATATTATTTAATAAAAGCATATTAGTGCTTTAAGATAAGCACAATATACTGAATTCAGAAAACAAATGTAAATATCTAAGCTTACTATAACTAGAACTAAACTTTTTTTTTTTCCAATCACTGCCTTTGGGATTAATATTCACATCCATTCGCGTTCAAATCATAAATTGAAATAAAAGGCGAAAAGAGTTTCACATTGTTCTTCGTTTAAAAGTATTTAATTAAAATGACTAGTGATATTTTATAGTGAAGGTGTGTATTGCGTATAATTGGTATCGTTCAGCTCCCCCTAGCGGCCCTGCAGGGGAACTGTTATGGTGATAAGTAAAGTTTTAATTAGTTAGAGATGTTTAGCACCCCATTGAGCTCCCCTTTAGATACAGACTGAAACAAAGAAATATGGCAAAGGAACAAAAAACTCGGATAATTTAAATAACTGGCAAAGTTAATTCATACTACTTTTACAAATGCAATTTTAGAGAATAATTTTGAATAACTTCATTGAGAAGAATAACTTGTTATAAGACATTATTTTAACTCTTTAACTGACGCTGATATAGGCTCTAAAGCAAGAGTAAAAAAGAGTCAGCCTGCGACCACGACCAGTGTAACCTGCACCGAAACGTCAGGCATTCCAAGGTAAAATGCGTGTTCGCGTTGATTTTCGTATTCTATTATGTAAGGTAACATAATAACCAAGGCAATAGATAACCTTACATAATAAAATACAAAATATAAAATATTTCAAATCAATATTTAACAAAAACGAGCACAAAATCTTTTAATAGAACATGAACCATTATCCAACTAATTTAAGATTTACGTGAACTTTAAAACCTAGAACGAGGCCAAGTTTTTAAAAAGTCTTAAACCACTAACTAGGCAAGTCTGCTCGAAATCGAATTATAAAGCGACTGCAGTACCATTTTTATTAAAGTCATGTAGTACATTACGATCAAAATCAAAATCAAATCATTTATTCATTTAGGTCAAATATTGACACTTATGATAGTCGTTACAATTACTGAATCTACCACTAGCTCGGAAAGGGGGTAGAGCCTTATGAGAAGAGCTAGCGAGAAACTCACGGCCACTCTTTTCAATCGCCAAAAAGTTTTACAATGTGGTTGATACAATAATTGATCATGCGAGGAGCTGCCAACAATCAGCGATATAGACTAAACGTCAATTAATTTAAATGAACATAGCTAGGTTATTTATTAGTCTCTGATCATACCGTATGTTGGGAGCACCTACTAGCATGTGATAATAAGAATATGGGCAGCAAGTTAGCACTCTATGGTTGTGAACATTATAAAAGAAAAAAGTGACAGTTTTATGAATAACATCAAATTGTACGTAACATCACCTATTTGCATCATTAATTGCCCATATTTTACAATATTTAGACCTACTGCTACTGAGTTTATACAATTTATAGCAAAGTTCCCTAATTTCAAAAAATCCTAATCAAGCGAGCGACTAATCCCAAGAGCTATTGTCGTTTAGATACTCATCAATTCTGTAATAAGCTTTCCTAACGAGATGTTCCTTAACAGCAACTTTGAATTTTGGCAGGGGTAAATCCATGATGTGCTTTGGAAGCTTGTTGAAGAAACGAATGCCGAGACCTACAAACGAATTGTGCACCTTGTGTAAACGATGATGGGGACCTACTAATTTGTGTCTGTTTCTAGTGTTGTAATTGTGTCTATCGCTATTTGTTGCGAAAGTCCCTAAATTTTGTTTTATATACAACAAGTTTGCAAGCACATACTGTGATGACACCGTCAGTATCCCTATCTGCCCAAAAAGCTCTCTCATGGAGTCCCGCGCTCCTAAACTATAAATTGCACGGATAGCTCTTTTTTGAAGGACAAAAATAACATCTATATCAGCACCCTTACCCCACAGTAATATACCGTAAGACATGACGCTGTGAAAATAACTAAAGTAAACCAGTCTTGCCGCATCCACACCAGCAAACTGTCTTACTTTTCTGATTGCGTACGCGGCGGAGCTGAGTCTCCCCGAGAGATGCGCTATTTGAGTGCCCCATTGGAGCTTGCTATCCAGACTGATACCTAAAAAAGTTGCCGAATCTACCAAATCGATAGTTTGCCCATTTACGACTATGTTAGTACCTAAATTCCTCGCGTTGGGCATAGTGAACCTAATGCACTTAGTTTTGTCAGAATTTAATAACAGATTATTACAAGTGAACCAGTTGTGGACCTGTTCAAGAATACTATTGATATCAATAAAACAAGACTTCGAACGATCTACTTTAAAAATGAGTGAAGTGTCATCTGCAAATAATATAATATCACATAAGTCCTGCACCTGAAAGGGGAGATCGTTTATATATACGAGAAAAAGAAACGGACCGAGTATCGAACCCTGAGGCACGCCGAGAGAAACAGCTGAACCTGAAGACCTTACACCATTGATATCTACTCGTTGAATCCTATTACTCAAATATGACGCAAGTAAATCGAGCGCTGTATCCCTAATTCCATAGTGGTTCAGTTTCCTAAGGAGCGTATTATGTTGGACACAGTCAAATGCTTTGGAGAGATCGCAGAACACCCCAATGGCGTCCTGGGATGTCTCCCAAGCATCATAGATATGCTTGACGAGCGAAATACCTGCATCGATCGTTGACCTACCCTTTGTGAAACCATACTGTTTACCATGAAATAGCTGATTCGAGTTAAAGTGACTTTCGAGCTGCTCTAATATGACCTTTTCGAAGAGTTTGCTAACCGCAGGCAAGATGGAAATGGGCCTGAAATTGCTGGGCTCACTCTTAGATCCCTTCTTAAAGAGTGGTACTACTTTACTGTGTTTCATTAAGTCCGGAAACACACCAGCATCTACGCACCTATTAAATATTAAAGCCAAATGGGAGGCTATTTCCAGGATGATACTTTCTACTAATTTAACAGAGATGCCCCAGAGGTCAGGTGTTTTTTTGGAGTTGAGCGACCTAAAAGCCTTAACTACATCATTAGAGTTGATATGTTTGAAGAAAAAAACACTACCACACTCTTCTACACTATTTCGAAGTAAACATTCTGCCTTGGCAGGACAGGAATTCAAGGAGCTAGTTGTAGCTGTGGGAATATCAGCGAAGAAAGTATTGAACGTCTGAGCAACCTCTAAGTTGTTGGTGATAATCGTGTCATTTACTTTCAGTTCAAAATTATCTTATAATAAAAGTTGAGAGTTGTGGTAAAACTGCCCACGAGCTAGCGAGGTAAGTATAACAATGTACATTACTATAATATTAGGTAGGGGAAAAAGTTTTTTCGCATTATAGTAAGTATGAACATGTAATAAAATATTTTCTCTACACAAAAAATCTCGATATTTGGGTACCTCACGAGCTCATTGAAAGAATCTTAATGAACCATGTACTCATTTGTGATTCTTGAAGCCGAAGAGATTATATTACAAGTTCATACATACTATAATGCTAAAAAACTTTTTCCCCGACCTACCATTTTTATTAAAACTTGTTCACTCTAATTTAATATAAAAGATTGTCCCCAATCTAAACAATCTAACAAACAATCATTGCTTTACCAAGCTCATTCGATAATAATCGCAATCGCTTTTCAAATTGTACTCGCACGTATAATCGCACTGAATTTTCAATACCTCGCCAGCGTGACGTAATCGCTCCAATTTCAACATTACAAACGATTTTGCTCACATGCGATTTTCCATAGGTATGTGTCATCATCTAAATGAAGTAAGGATAAAACTAATGTAACAATATTATCCCTCGATTGGATGAAACTGGCGCAGTATATTCCAGAATTTCTTTCAGGGAGGTGTTTGGGCGTCCATCATGGCTGACGCCGGCCCACACGTCGCTATCATCAATCAAATCGACTTATCGCGTCGCAGTCCACCCGTGGAGCCAGCAAAAAATCGTTCCTTTTGCCTGTCATAGTTTCAGATCGGATAATTGCCTTGCAATTTGAAATGCATTTCCCGTTTTTCATGAAAGAGTGACTGGGTGAAATTAGTTTCTTACGTAAGGTAATCTTTCTTCACTGTGATGTTTATAAAGTTTTTGTACCAGTCATTGCGGCGAGTTTTAAGCTAGAATTACCCACAAAGTTAAATAATTAAGCTATTTAAATTGGGTTGTAAATAATTGATCAATTCAAATTAGGTTTTGGGTTGAGTTTGCTTAAAGCTTTGCGATGTAGGTTAACGGGATACTGCATTATTTAGTTACATTTGAACGGAACCGTTTCCTAAACCTCCTTTTCCAGACTGTGTCGTAAAAAAAATTCATCCCCACTACACTATACAAATTTTAAATAAAAAATGAATATGAATTCTATCCCTTCTAATACGGTTAGTCGACCACGACCAAAGCTGAGGCCAAACTTCTTCAACTAAGAAAGACTCCCCTAAGTAATATTTACCCCACCAACAATCGATCTTTCACACAACGTATACAGCAACAGAAACTCGTAATGAGCTCGCAGGCATCACAATCTCATCACATCCTCTCTAAAGACCAACACTAATCCGCAAAGAGGAAAGTCCCAGCTACAAGTTTTTCGATCACTATCATCCGATTGTCGAAACATCACGAACACAACACGTAATACAAAACGTTCCACAACAGAAAACTTTTCCAATTTTCCATTGCATCTCGGGGGCAGTATTTTATATTGTGTCGCATCACTCTTGCATGAAACGCCACTTCGGTTGTGTTTTGAAACGTACTCATTTAAGTGCCGTTGTGTTTCTATTTGGTTTGTTCGTCGTATAACAAAAGTCTTCGTATAAATTTAGATTCGTGTTTCGAGTGTACGCTGAATGTTGTTTTATTACTCCACAGATTGAGAGGCTTTCTACGAAGTACGTATTTCTGTGCTAGAAACATGAATATCGGCGAAATAGTTTGTTTGTTGAGGCTTACTGGGAATTGAGACTTTGAGCTTCATATGTGGTATGGATTTTGAAGAATTCCAATTAGAAACCGAGGTTGTATTCAATCATTTCACCCATAAACCTAAGTCTGAAGTGCAGATGTGTATTTTTTTCTAAAATGTTATCTTATTACAAGCGTTAAAGATTGCCTATATCAACTATAGCCTCCATCAGTGCACTTTTATGGTTAATATAATGATGACATAACAAGATATAAACATTTATATAGAAACTGACCCGGCAAAAGTTGCTTTGCCATGTAAAAATAAAAAAATTGTGTCACTTGGGTGTATGAAAAAAAGATGTTGGCCGATTCTCAGACCTAGTCAATATGCTCACAAAATTTCATAAGAATCGGTCAAGCCGTTTCGGAGGAGTATGGCAACGAAAACTGTGACGCGAGAATTTTATATATTAGATTTAAATTAATGTTTTTTCAGCTTTCTTATTAATCTTTTTAAAATACAAATACTATCAATGATTCACCCTATAAAACACAAACAACAGAACGGTCTTGGAGCATTTCGTGAACGGTATCTAGTAGCCGTAGCGTCCCCCATTGATCGTAACGACAAATGGTCCTAATCACGTGATATTGTAAACGTGGACAGTAGAACTTAAGCACCGCATACAGACCATTACACCAAGTGGTTCTTGGGGGACATTACCGCTATCGGACACATTGACACGCGAGGAAGACGTCAACATCCTTTATTACTATTTACTCTTTAAAATACAGATAATATTTAAAAGATATTGGTTAACTGTATTTGTTAGTCCTGATACTGCAGTTTAGCAGGTTAATTCGTAAAATATAATAAGTTTCTGTAGGCATGCTTGCCCACCGTGAAATAATTTTAGGGGTCCTTTAATATCTTTTCTAAATCGTTAAAAAATCGTTACAATCCTCGAACGCAGTTATCTAGCAATATGTGTATATATTCTCAAATAGAAAATCCTTCATTGTCTCTGAGGCACGGACTGAATTCAAGGTAAAAAGCGGGTAAAATCTGGAGCGACTGCCATAAAATGTAACCATGAAGTAAAATAATGAAAGCTTTCCAATCCCATTCTCGTTATTTCAAGTTAGCCTGCACGAGTTAGCAATGTAAACGAAACAAAAGTATTGCTGCATCCATTCCAGGAACGGTAGAGGCTTCGAACAAGGATGTTATAACGTCGGTGACAACGTGCCGAGCCTCGCTACTACGGGAAGCGAAGCGTTTCATATTTCCTGCTACGAGATAATTCTATATGCTGTATTAAAAGGCTATTGAAAGAACGTTTTATACTAAGCGATCCGAGAGTACGTTTGTAGCGTTGCAAACTTGATTTATATACCTTTAAAAACCTTCTTACTCGTGCCGCAGTAATTTTTACTAACATCAAACAACGGACACATGCTAACTTCAAATATTTGTTAATTGTACAATGTTTTGTTCTGTATGGAAATTAGACATACCATCTCAGACGCAGTGGTAGTGACGACCTTAACTATTGTGCCAGAAGGTGGTTGAAATGGTGAATATTTAGAGCCTTTGAATCGCTTGAAGGTATCGGATCCTAGATCCGGTAGGTAAAATATCAATTTATGATACAAACTAAAATCATCCTAAAATTGAATTAACAAAAGATAAAGTTCTTTTATTTAGGTCAAAGTAACTATAGTTGCTCAGAATGAGAATGTAAGTAGTATCATGTATTATGTAATTCACCAATGGGAGTCACGTATTTGGTAGTCGTTATGTGGCATGTGGAATACACAATTGGGCCCTAAAATGCACAAGGGAAAGGGACGAACTGACAACTTTTCTGAAGAATTGGTAAGACGTTTAAGTACCGCTAAATGTACGAAACCAATGCTTGCTCAAATCGATAATTTGAAGAAAATCGCTTTTATATGCTTCAGTGTATATTGCGGTTTACTCATAATTTCCCTTTATAAATATTTACATCGAAATGGAATGTTTTACATTTTACAAGTATCTGTATTTATTGGTACAAATGTAGAGTAAAAGTAGTTGGGAAAGTAGGTTACATGGTCACTGTGATTCTGTTGATCGTGAAATAACTTCCACACACGCCCAAGATCGACTTTCAGTAAACTTTAAAAACTAGGTAGAAATAGTTCCCAACTTGTTCTCAGTTCACTCCAGTGTTACACAAACCAAACAGAAATTCGTATACAGCTATTTCTAAAGAAAATACCTACCTACTTTCACACGAAAAACAAATGTAAAAAGGGAATTTTTCAATGCACATATTTAAAGCCAGAATGGGATGGTAGCAACTAAGTCCCAATCCAATTTCAACAGCGTTCAAGACAACTCCTACTGAGACCGTTTACTCAACGTATATATCTGTTTTGTTATTTTTCTAGACTTACGAAAGATCCTTTTCTATTTAGATTAGATGCAAAGGCGACTTATTTCGAGCGGTTAGTGGCTAGCCATGTCTCTGGAATCTACCAAACCTTTTAAAGAACAACACCGCTTTTTTACGTTTTGTACTTGATAGAACTAAGTTATTAAATATATCAGTTCCAACAATATCAGGTCCAACGCTACACAACAGTTAGCCGTCAAAATGACGTCACCAAAGATAACGTAAGCCTCGCTGACCTCTCACCTTTAAAATAGAGCAGAAGAGCAATATAGAATCACTTATAAGTTCGTTATCGACTTTTTATCTAATGGAGGAATTCAGAGTGCTTATGTAATTCAAAAAGCCTTATAAGTGAGAAAATTCGCAATCATGCTGCATTTTCTTTGCTAGTAAGAAAGTCAAAAATGTTTTCATTATTCCCTCTTATTCACGTACTCACTATAAACCTATTTTAGTAAGAAAACTACTACAATATGTTTTCTCTTTTTCATTTTGCTAAGGAGTGAGAGAAACAAAATTCCTTATAGGTAAGCCTTTCTTTATAAGCTTATTTAACCCAATGTGTCTGTGCCATTCCGTGCACTCATAGGCCTAAACGCTCATGTTCATCAAAGCAGTTTGCTGACGCTATGCAAACATCTTATGGAGTGCTGAATTAATAATAAGACTAAGCGGTACGTACACCATATTTATCAACAGCCAACCGAAAGAGAATGAAAAGTGCGTCGAAAATTTTTAAAGGATGTGGAGAATCTTATAGTATAGGTATACTCTCTACATTATTATGAAGATTCGATAATGGCCATACTTAGGCATCCTTAGTGTAATTAATTGTTAGATCGTAAACGTTTATCAGTCGTGCCCGATGATATCCTAAATAATTACAGCCATTTACTCGCCCTAATTTCCCCGCTGCGTAATGAAAGAGATGCCTAAATACGATATCATGTAAAATGTTGTTTTGAAATTATTTAGTGGCTTTTCAATTATAATGATAGCTATCAATAAACTAAAAATAGAATAACGCTTGTCATGATGATTTTAGGCGAAGCACCCACTCGTCAAATTACCAATACTTATATATGAAAATTTCCAGGAACATCATAAAATCCCTTGCCTAACATAAATGTTTGCTTCGGTAACTTTTATAACTTCGTATCATAATAAACACACTTAACTTTACTTTGGCACTTATGTTTTACTCCAAGATCAACTCAAAAAACAACAATAAGCCAAAGTTAAACACAAACAAGCAAACTTCAATTCCTAACTTCGTTTTGTTTGCTTTCCTTTGTACACGGGTTCCGAACAAAAATTGAAGAATGTGAGCAAAAAGGTTTGCGCTAATTTGAAAGCTGTCAACGAAACTGCGCTTTTCGGTGATTATGGTCAATTACCACTTCATTTTGACTTCAGGAATGAGGTACTTAGCACAAAAGTTTTTAACTGAATATTTTGCGTTCATTCTGTGTCGAGCTGGGTTCAAAACAATACTGGTGAATGGCACAAAAGCGGGCGTGATTGCAAGTCTCATTTGCATGTTTCATTGACCGACAATTTAATTTCCACGGGCCCTCTCGGGGCGTTAATTTTCGTTCATTTGTCCTCCGACACATTTTCATAAAAGTATTATTTTGTACATTTCGATTCATAATTGTCGCCTAATGAACTGTTTTACGTGATCGTTTTATGTGATGTATCTCTAGCGTGTGATTGCGGCTTTAAATAAAGCACACGGTCACGTACGCTCATGAAAATTTTATCGAAATGGTTTCATTTCGAACATTGTTATTTACCTGATTGACCTAGTGGTCGTAATGTACGTGGATCGTGATTTCAGTTGCAACACCCAAATTATTAATGCCGTTTTCCAATATAAAATTTTCAGTAAACCGAGTAGAGAATTTTGTTAGTACCAATTCCTCGCATCTTAATTTAACGATTGAGATATACAATGAACAACTTCATAATTTTCTAAACAAGTTAAATTTACAAAGAAAAACTAAACTTAGCTTTCCCCGTTCGAATACTAAGCATAATTTATTCTACAAAGATTGCGTAAGATCCTTGAATAGAATTACAAAGGAAATCCGTTAATTTCCTTTACGTGACCTTTCCACCATTGAATTATGTCGATTACGTATTGCGATTTACGGCCCAATCTTACAGAATTCCCTCAAGTTATAATTAATTTTATTATCTTTAAGTATAGATTGCGTTAGGTGTTTGCCCGAGTTATGGCACGACTGGTAGTTGAGTAAATACGACGTATTTTCTTACAAAAAAAAAAGTATGTAGTTTAAACACGTTACCTGTACTATCATCTAAACAATGTGAGTAAAAACTATATCATTTTTAAAAGTTGAAATAATATAACTGTACAACAGTTATGTTATTTTAAAGTACTTAGATAGTAATGATTTGAAAAGGTTTTTTAAGTGTGATTTAGCAATTGATAGAAATATTAACTTCACTTATGCTTTAAGACTGTTGAAAGTACACTTTAAAGAAATAGAGTGGACTAATCACCTTAAATACCAATAAAGAAAATATGCTGAATAATACCAGCCATTTTTCATTCTCTGTAGAAAAAAGCGTGGGATCTAAATCCGAGGTGATCAATTCTGTATTCATCGTTACGTACATACGTCATCCCGACCCTCGTTAATAATATTAATAAAGATAATCTTATTACCAACTTGCTGTCTCGCGCAACTTCGCTTGCGTCACATAAAAGAGAATGCGTCAAAATTTTCCCCATTTTTGTAACATTTTTTACTAGTACCCTGCTCCTATTGGTCGTAGCGTGATGATATATAGCCTATAGCCTTCCTCGATAAATGGGCTATGTAACATTAAAAGAATTTTTCAAATCGGACCAGGAGTTCCTGAGGTTAGCGCGTTCAAACAAACAAACAAACCCTTCAGCTTTATAATATTAGTATAGATATAAAAGAAAAGCGGTATTACTGGTATCATTTATTCGTGTTATCAATCGTCCACAGTCGCAGTTTTTCTCTGTGTATTCCTTTGAGTGGAAGCGAGTGTAATGGTCAAGATAATATGTTTCGTTCCTCTAGTGTAGTGGGAACATTAATATTTGTCAAAACGTCGTCGCTCGGGAACTGCACGAAATGTAGCAAATATAACTGGAGTTTTTATATAAGTAATTATTCTTGCTCTTTGAGTGGATATCATTTGCGACGGACTTTTTTATTTGGTTTGGTTAGTCATTCATTCGCGGGCACTGTTTAGCAAAGCTTTAGAATAGAGAATCAATGATTTATGTTTTGCACGATTTCATCGCGTGATATTTACTTGACTCATTAGTACGGATGTATATGTGATACCCCTCTAATTGAAAGGTACAAAACCATAGATAGACGAAAAATGTACTTTGTATTGTCTATATATCAATCATAAAATACGCATAACTAAGGATTCTCATGCCTCATCATTAAAGTTTTGAAATTTACCAGTACGTAATTACATGAATTATGAAGAAACTAAATACTTAAATGTTTGTAAAAAAGGTGATTAATTAAATAACAATTTTTAAGCCGGCGAATTAATAGCCAAGAAATTAATCAAAGAAACACGTTATACCCACTTAAATTTCAAATCTCTAACATTAAATATTTGAGTTTTTTAAGATCTAAGAAGATCTCTTATAATTTCTTATTGAAAATCTTAAAAATAAATAATTTCACGCAAATTACTAATTAAAACCTTACAAATTTACATTCCCTTCTAAAATCGCAAACGATTAATTACACCGCCGACCAATCTACGAAATAATATTTACATAATTGAGATGCGTCTAAATTTTAATTCATTTGATTGGATTCCTCGGATTCTTCGCGCGAACCTTATGACTGGTATTCCAAGTTATTTACTTTAAGGAATTTCTCGTTTAAGTCGAGAGCCTGTGGACATTAATATAAGGCAAGTCGGAGCTATCAGGAACACTGCGACCCGCATAATGCGACAGAACCACACAACTTCGCTAGTTGTTATCGGCCTATTTTATATCTATGAACTTGAGGCGAGTGGAAAGTGTGCCCTAAATGTAGTCGAGTGCTTCATATTTCAAAGACTTCATTTCGGTGTTTCTTTTCGTGACCCCATTTGTAATTTGGGTGGGTTAAATACGTGCTTTTTGGTATTTAGACTTTTTTAATTTGCAGTCGTAGCCTTATGTTGGGATTGTGGGACAATATAATATTATAATGTATGGTCTTAAACGCAAATCAAAATTAAAGGTCATAATACCTTATTTATTCACCCGACGTTTCGATCGAATTACATTGACTGTAATTCGATAATATTATGTGTACAAGTCGCGAGAGTTTAAAATCGTTAATTGTGTGACAACATGGAAATATACATATTTCCGAAAAAGCCAAAAGTTGAATATAAAAAAGCTTAACAAAAGTAAGTATCACATATCCTAAAACAGTATTTTTGTTAGAAGACATGCTTTACTTTAGATTTGAAAGAAATTTAACTATTATTTCTCACGCCAGCAAAGTGCATTTTTGGCAACAACAAGCCATTAAAGTAATGCTACCTTACTAAATCAACAAGCATCAAAATAGCAAGTTTTATACCAACGAAATGCATACTTTTGAAAAATTCTGCGAATACTTTCCACGGCTAAAAGTTCAGGCTGTAACAAAAAATGGGTGCTGAAACTATGCCTAAACTGAAAAAAACCTGGAGTGGAAAAGCTTTTTTATGTGTGTTGCTAACACTGCACTGTGTTTTTGTAACTTGTACGGCCTTGTTTTAACTCTTTTCACTCGAAAATAATTTAGAAGCATTGTGTACCACTGGACACTCGACAGTCCATTTCAAAATCTCGAAAAAGAAAATAGTTATTCGCAACCTGGTTCCAAATGTAATTTAAAAAACCAGAATAGCCAATGTTACTAAAACATAGATATATGTATTCCAATAACAGTGAAAGTAAAGGCGTGATACATTTGTAATTATTCCAAAGCCACTGAAACTCTAATTCCTAATTGAACCAATTAGCAACTGTCACATACCGTGTTCTGGTCAACCGAAAGCCTGAAAAGTCCATTAGCAAAATTGACACGATCCGACTGAGCAAAACAGTCAATGCTCACGGGAAAAACCTCTTTCGCTAATTAAATAAACTGCACAGAAATGGAAAAGAACTTGTTATACGTTTCTTATGATAGTCAACAAGCGCATCTCAACGGTTGAAATGTAAATTTATCGCAAACGAGTCTGTTTATTGCTCGTCTACGATCCTCCTTGCAATCCCTCAAGCATCAACACAGAATTAATACTCCCTGTTTTATTTAACATTTACGTCTCATTTAAAAAGGATTTTCTTTGAAAATCAATTACGGGAAATCTTATTAGTCTGCTAGGCTCTTATAATATGACATGAATAAGAGCGGTATCACAATACTGTTCAATTACGTCATTCATTGTGTATTAGGGACTGTACAAGGAGATTATTCGCTTATAGAATACGGTAGTTTAATTTGGTCGTACTGTGTACGCTATAAATAAAATTTAATTAGGAGGATGCCTGATACAAATTAGATTTGTGCTATGTAAAGACGCGGCGCAAATCTAATTAAGTCTTGGGATTGGAGACATATTTGTAGAAATTATACATTCGTCAGAGCACAAATCAAACTTTGATGCAAAGCCTTTTCTTCAATATTTATGATTAACTAGAAATATTCATCACTTGGCTTTTTATGGAACGTTTTTACTTTGTTACTTGAAGAGTATTAAGAGTAGCAGCGATACCATCCACTGTATCCTCACGCGTCTTTCAGAGGTAAACAGGACAAACTTTATAGATATTTTTATTATGAGATCACCAAAAATATAGTTTATTGAAATGTTCTCCAATATACGAGTTCACATTATCTAGGCAGTAAAACTTTTAGAAAAACTAGTGTCGCGAAAAATCGATAGATACCACGCAACCGTTTTACCATTTTTATTGAACTCTGAAACTGCATATCCATAGTTCCTGGTCCATTCCAGTTATAGCAGTTGGCGAGACCGGGGGATCATTTACATTTTGCTCGATACATTTACATACACTTTTGCCCCACTCCCGTAGGAACACTGAGTCGTAAAATGCAGAAACAACACTACGATCAGTGCTGCATAATTGACGTTGTATCTCTTAACAACTTGTATATCTTGTTGAATATCGTTTTACGGTCTGTTTCCGTCTTCAACAAAGTATTGTTTATCATGAAGAAGCTTTGATACAATAAATTCTTGACTGCTATCGTACAGTATTTGAGTACTCGTATGGTGCAAACTCATATTATCATAGTGTGTTCATAATTATCCCGCGAGCCTGGTTTGGCTTACTGAGTTATATCTAAAGATCTCGTAACGTAACGTAACGTATTACATACACATCAAATTCCTCCTCCTCAAATCCATTGAGGGGCTTACATGCTTAACTACATAAAATACACATATAAAAAAGAGCATTGTTAAATTAAAATACATTACATTAAACGTAATCAAGTGTTCCGTGCTATATCCTAGTCACTTTTTTGTAGCTCAAATAAAACAAGAGCGGACTTTAAGTTTTCTTAAGCAACGATGAAGGCTTCTTTAAAAACGGTTTGTTTAATTAATTATGTTGCTTGCAGGCTACGCTGGACGATGCAACTTGTACAGCAAATTAGTTTTGAAGACGTTTTTAGTTTAACAACGTGAATAATCGGGATTATAAGAATAACTCTTGAGTGATAATGATCAGTAACCGGCTTACTATAGAGAAATTTTCCACGAAAATCTGTTTAGCGCCTCTACCGGGCTCCGTAAAAACTATTTTGGCAGAACATTTTAAATGTCAAACTCTCGTAGAGGATTGCGCTACAGTAGCGTGATTTTCTACAATTTTTATAGACGACTATTTTGTTATTTGTCATTTAAAATGTACAAAAAAAAATCTTACGGCACCCAATACAGTAGCAGATAAGGTGACTAGTTAACCGGTTGTTGATAGTAGATAGTAGTAGATAATGGCGCTACTGTATTTTTTGGATTGGATTATCCCTGTTTTAGAATATTCATCCCCAAGCGTGTTCATTCCACAATTATAACTTAAGCATCAATCATTTACTCATCAAATATTAACATAGTGTAGAACTATGGTCAAAGACGTTGTGAAAACGATGACCTCTATTTCTTTCTCTAATCTAAGAAGAGATCTTCTGAAATCTAAGCAGATAAACCCTACACCTACCTACAATTCTAAAATAAGAAACGTTCACAAAGCTCAACAAAGAGCTTGTAATATATTTCTTTCAATCATAAAGCCTTTTTACAAATGGTTATAGAAATTCGGACAGAGCGTTTGTTTGCGTTTCACACGATCGACGGATTATTCCGACGGATCGAGCCTATTTTCATGCAGACTACATGATCTGTTTTAAAAAGGATTACCAACGGCTTTGGTACATTGTTGACGTTATCCCGCAGGCGTGCTTTTATTACGGTGTTTGTGCCGCGGGTAATTTGATTATAGTGCTAATGCGTGCTGTTTAGAGTCGAAACACTAAACTGAACAAAATTAACTTAGCTGTGTTATGTTGCAGCTAGCAGTATCGAAAAACAGCACGTGTTTTGTAAAAAATAAAAGGTATTAAATAAACCATGATCTTAATGTAAGTATCATTTATTTTTAAATTACTGTAATGTCAGTTGACTTATAATACTTAGGAGGCATTGACATGGTAAAGCCCTAACCTCTCCCTAGTTCTGGAGGAGGACACTTGTCCAACAGTGGGACAGTAAAGACTTAAAAAAAAGATTACTTGGGACTTACTTACTTACGCAAGAACCTGGAAATCACGAATCGAAAAAACCTTTAAAAATTTTCTCTTCTCAACACACACTAATACCTAACACGTAATTTTTAGTTTATACGCATATTCTTCTTCAGTCTGAGACAATAACAAAATAATACATAACTGATTGACTCCCAAGGATTATGTAACTTTCACTTCTAAAATTAAGTATCCTCCCCCCTCTAACTCTAACAAACACACCCCCAACTGTAAACAATCCCCTACAACAAATGTTCCAAGTGTAACTAGCTTTACAGAGGCGTAACTGTGTTTGTATTTGTTTTTTCCTGCTCAATCACATCGCTGTAATGGATGACGAAACTCCGAAGAAACTTCAACACACAAAAGGTGACGGATGGCCTGTACTTTTAACCTTATGAGATATGTCCGTGATATATTTTATAGTATTTTTGTAGGTTTATGTAACTATAGTAGTATGATATTGATCGTGATGAGGATTTTTAGTTAATTGCTATTTATTGTAACGATATTATAGAAATGTCTTGCAAGACGAAAATTAACTTCACATGTGTCTATTTGAATGTGACTTGCTACCAGTCTTTGTTTCGGGTATTGGATTAATACCAGTGAACTTGTGTAACTGTGTCTGTAAAATGTATGGTTTAATATTGCTCACTTGGTTATTATTTCGATTTCAAAACAGAATATGAAATTTTCGAGTAAAAGATGATACTTATTTGTTTAAAATGTTACGTGTAACATTTTCTGTGTCCTTTTTATACAGGGTGTCCCAAAACTCAACGATAATCCAAGACAGGATGAAAGGCCAAGTCATACCGGTTCTAGGAAAAATAAAAAAAAAATTCCATGTCACTTAGTTCAGCTATAATAGACATTTTTCAAAAAAGTTGAAATTTCACACCCTTGCTCGCATTTTCAAGTCCTGTAATCACCAATGTCACAATTTCGCTGTGTTTTTTTTAATTTCGTGATCCTCATTAAATATGCTATTAATCGTAAAACAAATTAATGCACAAAACATTGTTAATTTAATAAAAAAAGTTAAGTTTTAGTGAGTCATAGTTCACAAAAATATCTTTAGTTAACTTTGACGCTTAATATTGAAAAAAAAATGTACTACACTACCCTTGGCAAGTTATATCAAAAGTTGGCGCATTTAATCAAGATTTTAAAATGGTGCAACACTTGCCACTTTTCTTGCCATTAAAAATGTTATTTTTATTTGAACGAAGAGTATCCCCGCAGATGGATCGGACGCAGTGGTACAATTTTATGGCCTCCTCGTTCCCCCCATCTAAATCCAGTAGATATTTTTTACTGGGAATGCATAAAAAAAAGTTTTTTCAAAATCAATACAAAATCTATCAGAACTTCGCCAGAAAATTGACACAACGTCAGAGGAAATAAATGCAAGGAATTTTGCTTGACCGGTGAAAAGATCTTTTGCACGCCGTTGCAGAGCCTGTATTCGTGCCAGAGGGAAGCAATTCGGAATTACTTTAGTTTAAGGAGAATAATTAAATAAGAACGATGGTTCGTTCATTGTTTTTTTTTAAATTATTATTACTTATTATGTTTATTACATTAAATATTGGTTATGGACTGACTCAATTACCTCTTTACTAAAAAGAATTGCTTCCCTCTGGCACGAATACAGGCTCTGCAACGGCGTACAAAAGATCTTTTCACCGGTCAAGCAAAATTCCTTGCATTTATTTCCTCTGACGTTGTGTCAATTTTCTGGCGAAGTTCTGATAGATTTTGTATTGATTTTGAAAAAACTTTTTTTTTATGCATTCCCAGTAAAAAATATCTACTGGATTTAGATGGGGGGAACGAGGAGGCCATAAAATTGTACCACTGCGTCCGATCCATCTGCGGGGATACTCTTCGTTCAAATAAAAATAACATTTTTAATGGCAAGAAAAGTGGCAAGTGTTGCACCATTTTAAAATCTTGATTAAATGCGCCAACTTTTGATATAACTTGCCAAGGGTAGTGTAGTACATTTTTTTTTCAATATTAAGCGTCAAAGTTAACTAAAGATATTTTTGTGAACTATGACTCACTAAAACTTAACTTTTTTTATTAAATTAACAATGTTTTGTGCATTAATTTGTTTTACGATTAATAGCATATTTAATGAGGATCACGAAATTCAAAAAAACACAGCGAAATTGTGACATTGGTGATTACAGGACTTGAAAATGCGAGCAAGGGTGTGAAATTTCAACTTTTTTGAAAAATTTCTATTATAGCTGAACTAAGTGACATGGAATTTTTTTTTTATTTTTCCTAGAACCGGTATGACTTGGCCTTTCATCCTGTCTTGGATTATCGTTGAGTTTTGGGACACCCTGTATATTAGTGTTTTTTTAGTTTGTGGTTTGTGAATATTTTGTAAAAACCCGAATTTCGAGAAACTAAAAGCATGTAAAACTTCTGTAGCGTACAAAAAATGGTACGCGTAATACAGTTTGCTTTAGTAAATCATGAGCACACAATCCTTGTAATATTTGTGCACACCAGTTACAGTGGTTTCGTCAAGACCTAAGTAAACCGAGCCCAGGCATTACCCCAATAAGTTCTCATTTGAAGTCACAGGCACGCAATGCAAACATTTTCCGATTGTAGGGAAACGTACTGCCATGGGCACACATATGTCCCTACGGTTGTAGGCTCTACATTCGCTTGCTATGTGACTACAAAGGTATGATATGTCTGGATATATCAAGCAGGACATGTTTTCTTCAATTGAACTGTCCAAAATCATCATAATTGGATGGACTTTAAAAATATGATGTAATCGTTAGTCTTAAGTACCTAAATAATTAGAGGTAAGTAGTTATATCAAAAATATATATCGGTTCCAAATAGGAGACTTCACTAAGAGGAGCTTTCTTTTAACGCATCAATAGGTATACCATACCAATAAAAAGGTTTTCAAAAGTAAAGATACAATGTTTGCATATAATGTGTTCTAAATGAAACCTTATGAAGTACTAGCTGACCCGCGCAACTTCGCTTGCGTCTCATAAGAGAGAATGGGTCAGAATTTTCCACGTTTTTGTAACACTTTTTACCATTACTCTGCTCCTATTGATCATAGCGTGATGATACAAAACATCCTTCTTTTTACGAAAAACATCCTCAAAATTATTTATATCTCTTAATATATGTAACGAAGTTGCGCTAAGGCATATCCGTAATTTCACAGATTTCAGACGTCATTTCAGATTTCATCGTCAAACAGTTGCCATGACAACGCAATTTTGTTAATTCAATGTCATTATAATATTGATTATTCGGGACTTCGTTCGCCACCTGAATTTTCCCGGGAAATGCGTCATTTTCCCGGGATAAAAAGTAGCCTATGTCCATTCTCGAGTATCAAAATATCTCCATACCAAATTTCATGCAAATCGGTTCAGTAGTTTAGGCGTGATTGAGTAGCAGACAGACAGACAGACAGAGTTACTTTCGCATTTATAATATTAGTATGGATTGTTTGTTTTACGGAGGCGATTTTTTAAACGTAGTTTTTTATGTTGATCCTATTTGTAAGCAGCATTATTATTAAACTAGCTGACCCGCGCAACTTCGCTTGCGTCACATAAGAGAGAGTGGGTAAATTTTTTCCCCGTTTTTGTAACATTTTTAACTGGTACTCTGCTCCTATTGGTCGTAGCGTGATGATATATAGCCTATAGCCTTCCTCCATAAATGGGCTATCTAACACTGAAATATTTTTTCAAATCGGACTAGTAGTTCCTGAGATTAGCGCGTTCAAACAAACAAACAAACTCTTCAGCTCTATAATATTAGTATAGATTGCAAATATAATAGCAGGCACATATTAATGGTCGTTGCTGTACAAACGATGTATTAAAATGATGTCGGTTGAAGACAAAGGTTCGTAGTAACGAACATAACGATGCCTTCGCGTGGAGATGTTTTGTCTTCACTCAATACAAGACGGACAAATGTGCTGGAATATTAAAAATAATAATATATTATGGAATGCTGTTTTTGTAAAAAATATACAGAAATAGGGTTAACTAAGCTTGACGTTATAGTGCATTAGCATTAACGTTAGTTTATTTCAAGCTAACCCAAGCATGAACAATAAATAGTGAAATAGGTGTCATGGCGCCCTGAAGAGACTAAACGAAAAATTTGAGCTATTTGAAATTTCATGCTAAAAGATACTTTCATAGCAGAATCTGATTAGGTGTCTGAATGAAGTAGGTACTATAAATGCAGCTAAAACACAATATGAGCCTTCAATAAGCATATGTTTGTATAAGTTCGTAGGTAATTACTAATAATTATCGTCGTTGTAAATATGCCATTGCCAATCAAAATGTTCACCGTAATCTTTAAAAGATTAAGAAAATACGGGTTCACCAAATTATCCCGAAGTATCGATCGGTATCGGCAACGGAACTTATTCTCACTCAATATTTCCAATGTAACTGTTCGGTTCGGAGTTATGACACAGGAAAGCTTTTATCTCACAGCTCAGACCATCCACAATGTCTTGCCGGATTCTTCTTCAAGGAATCTTTATTGCAAGGTTTTGAACCGGAAAACATATTTTTTAATTTCATTTAAATGACAGTTTTAACTTTAATTTCAACTCGAATAGAAAAGTTTGTTGAATTTTTCTTTTATTTTGGGTGATCTAAAATCTGTTTGAAAAAACATAATTGGGTACTAGTTTAATAAAAAACTATGAGTATATTTAACGCTTTTTTTTAATTTATATATTAGTAACGTTTTAAATAAATAAATATAACTGTAAAACTCACACTTCAATATGATTTAATTAAAAAGAATGGAATGGAATAATAAGAAATTATAATATTTATCACAACGCCATCTAGCGTTTTTCTTGATACCTTTTTTAGCATGTTGTGTGCTCAGGTACCTACAAGATCACTTACAAGTTCAAGAAACCTACGTAACTACATAGTTTTCAAAAAATGCATTAGATGGCGTTGATTGATCTGTTTGACATTGTTAAGAACTAGATGGCAGCAGTGTCTAATTTTACTAACCATGAAAATAAATATTTTGTACATTATTTTTTACTAGCTAGCTAGTAAATAGATGTATTATCGAGACTGAATCGTTGTTAAAATATTGAATGAACCTGGGGATAAAATCGAAAATAGCGGCATCAGTTGAATGATATTACTAGGAAGTCTAAAAATTACATTCTACTGAAACTGAAAAGGTTTTATATTAAAAACTTAACAACTTAAAACGAGAAATACTCAATTAGTCCACTTAATTATAATTTATTCTACTTAATTTAGTCGGTAAAATAGTTTTAATATAGCGTACAAATGAACAGTGTCATCAGTTCTGCTAACAATAACGAAACAGACTTCAAACAGAACATTCAGACGAACCTCAATATTTCAGCAAAACCTAATTGGACGTCGCGTGTTGTACCATTCGTAATTTACTTGAAACATGAAACAACAGAAGCAATAAAGGACACATTTCACGAAACAAACTTACCAACTCAGTCACGTGCGATTCAAAAATAACCTTCCATTTTTGGGATTACCTACTAAACTACAAACATTACTGCCTTGGTGGTCCTAGCAGTAGGCATTTAGGTCGACGCTTATTAGACCCAAGAATCTAACCAATATCTGGGTTAAAAATTGGCTATAAAATTGAAGATTTTCAGCAGCATAGAATTTTACAATGAAGCTTTTGCAAGGATATTATGTGGTATAAGCTTAAACAATTCCGATTTATCATAATATATTAGTATAAGATTTTCCATGATTAACTCCCTGTAATTCACGCTATTTTCGGTTTTACAACATTTGGTTTCAATTTTTATGTAATAAAAATTACTTTTGTATCTGGCCACTCTATGACTAAGGTTCTTTATCCCCAACAGTTATATAACATAGATAATTAACTTACATCCGATAAGAAACCTTTAAAATAAAATAAGAAATTAAAATATCGATCTCACCTCGACTCATCTCTGGTTCAAACAAAAAAAAAGGTGTATTTACAAGTGATGCAGTCACCATAAACATTATGGAGTGTCCTTGACCTTCCCAAAGAGACATTACGGATGTGTTGCAGAACATTCGTACTGAACTCATTCCCACCGCGAACAATCGTCATGTTGAAATGGAAAATATCAACTAACCTCACAATGAACACCATGACGATTAATTACTTTTATATTACACAATCAAACATGGCGTAGTTTTGTTTCTTTTGTCATAGTGGCGTTTTAAACTATTCGCCGTTGTCATAAAAATCAAAGAAGCTAATAGGTTTGTTTCTTTAACTTGTTTGTGGAATAAACATATTTTAACAGAAGAACTTTAACTAAAATAGGTTTATAGTTCATGTAGAAATAAGAGGTGTGTTTTAGGTGTGGAAAAATGGTTACTCACAAATGTGTTTTTCGTATTCTAACTCTGACTCACTTGTTTTCATACATTTTAGAGTTGAACTCCTAGCTAGTTGTGAAAGACATGTAAAATAAATGGGATTCCCTCAAAATAAAAGAACACCTCTGCGATATGACTAAGCCAGTAATCCCAACATTCATACACCTACAATCTACAATAATCTACATAGTAGGTATTATTTAACAAATTAAACGTCACGTATTTAGTTAGTTAAAATATGAAGCTGTTATTCACATAAACATCCTCAGCCAAATGTTATTTCGAGCTTATTTCAGTTAGTAAAAAGAATTCAAAGGTATCTAAGTAGCTCATTAAACAAAATTTTCAATTTTTTTTTTTCTAAAGAATTTTATTTACAATACTTCAATTGAAATATTAATCCATTAAGGATGTAAGGGTGTTACAAAAAAACTATAACTCCTTTCATACAAATGAACTTTTTAACAACACATAGACATAAACAAAAAGCATCTTCTAACAACAAATGTTTACGGGTGCTTTTAATGGAGTCTTCATAATTTGGCGCCCCATCTTTAAAAGGGTAATGCGCTGCCATCTTGTTCACTTGAGAGTAATATGAGATTTAATAGCATCGTTATCTACGTGAATGTACAAAGAAACTGCTGCCGTAATTGTGAATGACAAGCATGAGAAATGTTGCGGTTACTCGGGACACCTGGTCAATCAAAAGAGAAAATAATGACTAGGTTTCTACTTCAGATAACAATAGTATATGTTTGCGTCTGTGCCGCGGTCGCCGGTCGGTAGCGTATCCGACTGATCATGAGATTTCGATTCTTGAGTCAAAGTAGGTACCTACTATTAGTTTATTCTAATTTAATTTAGAATATTTTTCAGTGGTGTAGCCCGGAGTTTGATTGTTAATTATTACATTGTTAATAGCGAGGGTGTACTTCATGCAACCTACATACAACATACCTACAAATTTAAACATAACAGGCGTGATATTACGTAGGCATGTATGTGTGAAAACCGAAATC
The DNA here is from genome assembly GCF_050436995.1 of Anticarsia gemmatalis. NCBI lineage: Eukaryota > Metazoa > Arthropoda > Insecta > Lepidoptera > Erebidae > Anticarsia > Anticarsia gemmatalis. Next base: position 6,029,871 of record NC_134758.1, read on the forward strand.
TGCAGTTACAAATTTTAATTGGTGTAAAATATTTTGTAAAAAAATAAATTTTCTTCCTGCATTTTAGAAACTTTTCACGCTCTTAAATAGACCGGTAGAGATTTTTCAGTGAAATAAATCGTATTTACGGTGTTGTAGATTTCGAGTCTCAGTAATTTTTGGTTCAATCGGTTAGTGTCGGATTACGGTTCTATTCACTGAACTCATTCGTTCATTCGCTCCCGAAACCCACGTATATTCGACACCACGGTATTTTATGTACCTCAAAAGCTAAATTTGAACCCTATAGAAGATAACATAGAGGCTATTATGGTCACAGCGTTTATTTTGGCTATATTTGGTACTTTTGTTAGTGGCACTACTGCATGCGGGACACGTTTCGGTACTGGGTCGGAAACTTAAAAAAAATCGGACAAAGACGAACTTGTTCAAAGATCGGATCAAAACAGAAAAGATTTTTACCGAACATCTGAATTAGGTCAGCGAGCTTATTATTATAAAGTTGCTTTGGGAATAATTCTTGCTTTATTTTCATCTCGCGGTTGGTGCGTAGGTTGTTAGGTATTCTAGAGGTCGTTCACCCGATGTACTTTAAATGTTTGTTTCAAACGTACTTTAGCCCTTTAGGTGTTTGAATGTTATTTAGTTTTGTAACTATTGCAATAAACTACACAATATTACAAAGTCATTGGGTTGCAAATAAGGATTCTAATGTCAGCTGCAAATCATTAGAAGATGAACCAGTTACCTGATACTTGTTATTATAGAAGTTACCTATTTACTACAAGTAATGATTCTGCTCTATAAAATCAGTTACAGCTGTCTTTATTTTCATACCTATCATCATCACATAACCAGCCCACCGGAATACCTTAAATACCTTTAGAATCTTGAGTATTCTTAAGGACTTGCTTAGTCTTAACGGGAATTGTAATTGAATTAACTTAAGTTTCTGTCATGTCCACTCGTCTGAACCTCTTGAATTTGAACAAAAGATACAAATTTAATACCTACTACACACCTATAGAAAACGAAGTACGTTCTTGAAGTCCGTCAAGAGCACTCCTTAGGCGTAATAAAGCTTTTACAAATATAATAACGCTCAAGGGTTCTTTGAAAACGTTTTATTGAAATTGGGTCCAAAAATTTCATTAGCTCGCGAATACGGTATCACTTAACAAACAGCTTAGAACTGATTAATTGGGGCTAGAATGCCGTCGACTGGCTCATGAGAAGCTTAAAAACTTAAATCTGCAATGACGCTTTGGCAACTTTAAGTGGCAAGTAATTAAAGTCTGTAATAAAAATGTCACGGAGCGAGAGTAAATGATGACGTTTATCGGAGAAAACTTAATAACTATATCAATAAATATTATATGACTTTCAAGTTTTATGGTTAATAAACCGTGTTCTATTTACTACCTAAGAGTCACTACCGTGGTATAACGATTAATCTAGATTTCTGAGAAACAAACGCGTGTGTAAATTAGTATAATCAGATGTCTAGACTTTACAGTGCCAGTTATTACCCTATCATGGCTTTCTTATATTAGGTATAGCTTCATTTCACACCTTTCTATCTATTAAAAACAAAAAGACCTTGTTTAAATTCTACATATACGATCAATCTAATATATAAAATTGTCGCGTCACAGTTTTCGTTACCGTACTCCTCCGAAACGGCTTGACCGATTCTAATGAAATTTAGTGAGCATATTGAGCAGGTCTGAGAATCGGCCAACATCTATTTTTCATGCCCCTAAGTGACACTTTTTTTGGCAAAACAACGTTTGCCGGGTCAGCTAGTAGGGAATAAAACACTGTTAAAGAGTAATCGTTACAAAACCTGTAAAGGTTCATGTTCCTTATATTTTCACAAGAAGGAATACACGAAGCAAAGGAACAACAATAAGCAAAGATCGTAACATATACAAAAAATATGTTCCAATTTCTGCCGCTGTATTTTATTCGGGAAAAATATCAATGTAGGTACCACACAATACAAGAAAGTAATCAAGTCCTACAAGTTACACGAGTCAGTAAAAGAAATTGTTGTATAAATCTCTAACATGAAGACATTTTACTTTATTTGCGAGAACAATATTTACCAAAGAGACAATATAACGCCTGGAGGGCAAAAATTGTAAATAAGTAAACGATAGTTTCAGAAACATGTTTTAGATTTGCTTTGTCGGTACGGTCACGATTTGAAGACATAATATTCTGATAATAAAAAAGTAGAAGTTACAAAAAATAATGTTAAACATTGGAACACTCCAAGGGCAGAAAAAATGTATTTTTTTTATCTATAATTTAGAAGATAAAGGACTGGCTTCAAAACCCTTATATAAGGGGTATATAACCTACCCAATAAATAAAGTGACAGCAAAAGTAAAAACAACTGTTGAAATGGTCTTAGTGCAGGACCGCTGTAAAACAATTTTAAAAAATAGATAAATTATAAATGTTACTGACAAAAAATGCCTGTGGTAAACTAAACAATGCTTATTCAGGAATGAAACTGGAGCTATATATAACAGGGCACATTCAAGTAAATGAAAAGCTTGTAACAGAAAAAGTGTATAATTTACGTGAAAAACTCGGTATAAAAAGGCAACGCTTGTTCCTGTCACCTAGCACTTAATATAACCCGAGGTATAAGGCTTTACGTTATCCTAACTAGGGGCTGAATAAATTAATTATTTTCTTGTAAACCTGACTTAATTAGAGGTAACACGTTACTTACGGTTCGTAAATAAATTACCTTGTTAGAGTGAGGTGTGTCGATGTACTCTCGCGGTAACCGCACTGGGGTTACAATGAAACTGATGTTAAACCTAGCTTATAAAGGAATTTGAAATAATTTAAGTCTTATTTGTTTTATCAAGTTATATCATACTTGCTCCTATTTGCTACTTTGGTTGCGTGAAGAGAGCGAGAAGAGATTTCCTGGGGTAAAAAGTATTCTATGTATATCTAACCAATTAACCATTGGTTAATTAAAAACTAAATGTGCGCCAAATTTAATAAAAAAATCTCTTCACTAGTATTTGCGTGAAACATTAACAAAAACATGCAAACCTTCGCATTAACAGTAGTATTTACAATACATCCTTTGAGAAATATAACTGTAATTCAATAATATACTTTTAAAATATACACCATCAATGCGAATTATAAGTTAAAGTCAATATTCCCAAAGTCTTCTCAAAGTTTTATTGTGTAGAACAACTTAACCTTTGTATTTATAAATAGCAATAAATATAAAGTAAGAAACGGAACTGGGTCGAACGATTAACACTGTTAATTACTTAACTGTAAAGCCGAGCTCGGCTATAGCGGCTTTTCTATCATTATTTAATCATCGTCTATTATTCTGTTGTGTTCGAAATTTTTGATAGTAATAAGCCTTTGTTCGTGGCCTTTCTTATACGTGAGTTTTATTTATTATAGATTTCAAATCGACAGCTTGTCATCAAAAACTTTGTGGATAAGTCATACGCATTCGCACTAGTATACGAACTTGCGTGACTGTACGTGTTCGACGATATAGGTAAAGTATTTTGCGAAGTTTAAATATGTTTTTAATTTAAGTATAATTTAATTACTATAAGAGCTTCATTTGATGTGCTTGCTATTTCAAGAAACGGATAAGTTAAAGAACTTGCATCGATGACAAAAAGGTATACCTACATCGTCCATCTTACACAAGTAAGTACAATTTGAGACAGCCATATCAAACTGGACAGGTTTCATCAACAAAAACCAGATCTTGCCTGAAATTCTGGTTGTTGAACAATCCCGGCTCACATCGGCTTTTTTGGAAGGTGTACAAAACCAAAGATTTGGAGCAAGGTACGTTACAATTTTGTAACCGAGTACTGTAATAATAAATTACGCAGTAATGAGATTATGATCTACTTATTCTTGATGAAATCAAGACAAATTAATGTTGCTACGTCACTAGTTTTTTACTCGATTGCGCGACGCAATACGCATTAATGTGTAACATCAATCAATTTGTCTAAATCTTGCGATATCACTAAAGACATAAGTGATTAGTGATTAACCGTTCTGAATATGTTTGTTTTTATATACTCTCCGTAACTAAACCTGACTGAATGTTATTTAAAACAGTTCTAGAAGTAGTATCAAACAATTCTAGAAGGGATACAAAGTCCCCAACCTGTCCAAAGACCTTACTTGGTTGCCGCCGTGCACTCAAAGGCTGGCCCCTTTATTATTAAACTTTCTAAATTGAAGCACCAAATAGATATTACCCCATACATCTCGGAAAAATCGTAGTTGGATATCATCGCGTACTTTCTAAAGCACTCACAATAAACTTTGATACTATGTCACAAATATGTCCGGAACATAAAGGACGCCTCCTTGAACCCGTATCCCACATTGTGAAAACACATTTAATTAAAGGAACGACAGTTATATTAATATTAATGGATAGTACTTAAAAATGCAAATACTCGTGGTGATAATTCATACAGTTTTTGTCGTACACATCTGTCACAAGACCTTATAAAGATCATTATGTTCCTCGCGTAACCAGTAGCTATAGCGTTTGCAGACTGGCGACTTTCGGCAGCAAAGTCCTCAACATTTAACATAATATTTTTTGAATAAACCAAAATTTAGTTTTATACAATCCTTTTCATATGTTCTGCTGTCACAAACAAAAACTTCTATACTACACCGACGCAATTTTGCATTCATCAAGGAGAAATTAAAGTTGACGTAGCAGTGCCATCGTGTCTTTATTCGCCAACATGTTCGCAAACAAAGACGACAATATAATTTGACATGTCCACATGTCTACATAAAGCACTTTTTAAATACCACGATGACAGCAGCTATTAAAGCAACAACAAAAAGTTGCCGGTCTACTAAACTCCTAAGTCATATAAGAACAAGACTTGCGCACGCGCGCACCGGATACATTGCCCGATGCGCGCACTTAATTATCAAATTACACCGTATTACATCTTAGAGAATCTTAATTGTGTATCTTATGCGCATTCTGCTCTTATGTCCGAGAGACAGATGCAAGCAATTATGAAGAGCGAAGTTGATGTTGACGCTAGAGACATGTTTTTATATGTTATGCCAGTTATTTCAGCAATTGGGTTAGTAAGATAGCATGTTGAAATGTCAAGTACGTCTTAATTTATGTTTCTTTGTACAAGAGAAACAGAAAAGAAAAAGTGGTTGGAGGTCGACGAAATTCCTAAATTAAATTACGCTACATTCCAGTAAAGTTCAGTATACCTAGCCCAAGTTTGAGTCTGTTAATTAAGGACAAAACCTATTTGCGTTCAAACGGGGCTAGCTCAGGGGTTCTTAGTTGCGGAAAGTCGTGTACACAAAAACCCAATCACGATTTTCCTGACTTTTGAAATTTTCCGACCAGAATCGAATTAACTTTAAATTAAATCCTAAATATTTGTAGAGTAGTTTTTATTAGTTTCACTATAATACTTTGCATATCGCTCTAAATAACGTTTCAAAAAGTTCTTGACACAAATTCAACCTAGTTATAATTCCAGGCGAGCCCTAAGCAAAGAAAAAATGTTATTACAATACGTAACTGCGTTATTTACATACCTACAATGGCTCGTTGAAATGCCACGTCTTCGCAACAAAGGATAAAAAAATATTTATTATTATTTATACAGAAGCAATTTTCGCTTGAAATAGTAAATAATGACACAGCGTTTGCAGTACTGTGTTTGTCTTTCATAAGGTTTAAAGGTTTAGTGAGGGCGCTCTAGTTCTGTTATTGAGAGCTATCAGCAAACACTAAGATATTATTAGTATTTGAGAAAGAACGGCAAGCCAATCTGAGATAAATCATTTGGTCAGTCGATTTGCTCATAAATGTCAACTCGTCCGACGAATCTTATGATTGAGCAGGTTCCATGAAACGTTAATAACGTGGTCCAGACATTAAAAAATGCAGTCTGCACTCACGCACATCACTTAAATATACTTGCATGTATTACTTTTTATTTTGGACATCGTGCGATTAAAAAAATAAAACAAGCTCTATATTTACAAAAACATGATTATTGTTTAAAAAGTTATAAAATGCAGTTTACTTAAGACATAAAATTTTACTAAATTCAATGTAATAGCGCAAAAGTAAAGAAAAATGTCGTTTGTCATTTCCTAACCCTTGTTACATTCAGAAATTACATAGAGATACCAATGATTAAGATACCTCCATTAGTTTAGAGTTGACTATTCTGACAGTTGTTTAGTCCGTGAATAATTGAACAATATGTCAGGAAATATACTGATAACTACATTGATTATTCAGAGATATAACGCTGGTATATCTTTTCGGGTTGATCTGTCAATCGGTGACTTATTTAAAGGAAACATCTAATTGTTGGCAGATATTTAGAGACATAATTTTTTATTCAACATTATTTAGCGGTAAGAAAATAGGACTTAACGAGAGAAATTAAAGCTGCTGTAAGATGCGATTGCGATCACACAAAGAATCCGGGAGAGTGTAGTCAGACAATGAAAGTACACAATACGATCTGTATGTCATAGTAAACCACTAATTACACACATTGAACTGCGGTATTGTGCTCAACACGCGGCGAATGCGTACATTGCGTATTATACTCCTGTACCACTCATTATGTCTTTGTTAAATACAATAGTCCCGGTAAAGTGATGGCAAACTTTCGTTACCTTCGTATTGCATGTTTGAAATTTCGACTTAGTCGTTGAAATCAGTTTTTAATTAATGGAAAACCAACAAATAAGATTGGAAATTAACTATAACTTTTGAGTCACCGCCAGTTCGTGATCGTCTAACGTCAATTAGAAATATTTTTTTTTTTAACTTAGCGAAGGAAATGGTTACCTGTCAAAAAAAAGGTTAATTCAAGTATCATAGCGGTATATTAACTGTTTAGAATGTTAGTAATTTCGTATACAAAATTATTGTCCCAATTTAACGTTTTAATTTTCATAAAAAAATAAGCAGTAAATGTCCAAAAAACACAGTACACATCTGCAGTAAAGATCCAATTTGAGCAAAAAGGAGAGACGGCAGGTGTTGTTTAAAAATAAGCGCCAGTTGTCAGCAATATGATACCACAGCAGCAGACTTTGATGTGAACCTGTTTCGTGACCAAATCGCCCGAGACGGTTTAATTTGAACATCAGAGAAAGGCTTATTCTACAAACGATGGACTTATTAACTCAGTCCCTTTTGTAGGATTATTGTTAAAGTAGGACAAATATATTTTTGTACTTCCCTCTTTGTTAATTTTGACGTTGATTGCCTGTTGTTTATGTCAAATCGTGAAGTCGGAACTTGTGATCCTGATTGCCCTATTAGAGTCATTTTCAATGAGACAATTAGGACCGTATTTGAAATAAAACGCCACTTGAAACTGGGTTTCATATTAATTCTCTTGGATATAAATTATGTGACATCCCTGCCCTGAAACGGTCCTTAACGAAAGTGTCTCAAATGACCATTTTCAGTCTATGTGGGTTTTCTTTGCCCTGAATCTATTTACATAGATATATTTGAAACGTAATTGAATATCATAATGACTAATTTGTCAAAAGTTTATATTCGATCTTCCCAGGATAACGTTCCGATATTATATTACTGTACAAAATTGATATTAAGAAGATGAAATACCGATCATAAATAAAACAAACAATTCGATTCGCCCTTGACCCTTTCCCCAAGAGCTTTTGGCAAGAATCCTGCTTTAATTATTGCACAACTTCCCGTTATAAAAAGTATCATAAATAATAAAAGTAGGTAAACATGGCCTCTCTTCAAGTCTTTTTTTGGAATAATATTTAAAGTTGCTCACTTTTGACCATGACCATTTAGACAGCAATATCTAATATTTATTAGGGGAAGAATTTTCAGCCTCGTGTTATTGTGCAGCAGCTATGTCACATTTATGTAGCCAGGAGAAATAGCACCCTCACATGTAGTCACATGCATAAAGGTAACTACTAGTAGAAGTAAGCAAAATATTTCTTACTTGCAATCTATCTATCGTTCAACATTAGTTGGTAAATAAAGCAACTGCTTTACATTCCTGACCAAAAAGTTTGACAACGACACGGCGCGACTGTGGATATAGAATTTGGCCATCACAAATATCCAAACGTTTTGCCCTAATTTTATTGGACAGAATATTTACTGTCTGGGCAAGTGTGACCTCGAACGATATTAAAGACCTATTGACTAATTCCGAGGCCTGACACGAACATAAAAATATTAGTGAGAGTTTTACGTATCGTGTCATAAAACGAGACAATAAAACGAAAACGTTAATCCAACACGACTGAACCAGATAATAACTCTTAAGACAATGTAAAAGTAGGTTTTTGTTCTAAAGAAATGGAACTGCGGACCACATAAATTTCAAAAGGTTGGCTTGATATTGGACCGAATGACGTCACTATGGGCCTTGAAAACGTTGGCGAGACGGCCTAGGCTGAAGCACTGACCTGAAAAAGTCATACACGAGCAAATATTTAAGGTTCGGTGAAACCCTTACAGCAGCTAGATTATAAGCTAGCTGAAATAGATTTTTTATTAGTATTACAGATTTTTCCATCTGAGACTAATACATAAAATTATACGAGACCTTTAATGTGTATACCTCAGTGATGTTAATATTGGAATATCGCTATGGTCCGCCAATACCGATTAAGTAGAATCTACATTTAGACAAACTTTTACTTGTAACTTAAAACATAAGTGCCAGTATGTTCAGACATCTGTTTAAAAAAGTTAACTAAAAGCCTTTCGTCTGCTTATCTAGCTACGGCATATCAATGAAAAAGTACTGTACATAAACTGCCAGGATGTTGTAGCATTTAAATTAACTTTTAATTACTCAATTACCTATAAAGTATTCTGAAATTGTTCCACCAACTTCGTCCTAGTTAAAAGTACGTAACGTACCTTTTTAGTAGGTCCAGTGACCCAGCAATATAGATACATGTGTGGTATAAAACTTTTTCAATTTGTTCCTCCCTTCGCTTCAGGCCACAAGGACGTTTTTCATGGGCCGTGTTTATAGATGTATCGGAGATTGTACTTCGAAAACGTTTTTCAATTACAGCTTACGGCATCTCTGTTTTTTCGTATCTTGTACATCTCGATTGAGTATTTATTTTAATTGGCAATCCATTTGTTTTACTGAAGACATTTCTTTTTTCTTTTAAGCTATCTTCGTATAGAATTATGTAGGTAGAACGTTATTTATTCATGTTCAGAGGACCTTAGAAAATATTACTCATATTTTAATAGCGGCAATATCGCGCAACATGTCTACACGTGAGTCTAAAAATAGAAAGCAATTTGATTGTAAATGAAAAACCTTTTCGGTGTTACTAAAATGTATTTAATACTGACTTTTTATTCTAAACTATCAAAGATCTTTCCGAATATAGCAACTAAGACGACTTCTTAAAATTTTCAGAGCATTCTCAAATGAAATCGCATTGGTCCGACACTACAGACCTCAAAGCTAAGCAAAGCTATATACTTAGGCTAGCTCGTAAACCCTGGCTTATAAATTTAAATCCCCAGCCTATCACCTATTACCCGGGCTATCGGGATAATTCCCCCATATACCTTGTAGTTACAGAATAAATTCGATAACTTGTCTGATACTCGTCTGCCTCGAATGACGTTCGTCTGCGACCTCGAACTCTCACCCTTCGCCCTTTGAATAAAGTGCGATGGACTAACATTAGTCCTAAAACAAAGTGCCCTACAGAATTTAAATCAATTTTTGTACCACAATTTCATTTCGTTTGTAAATGTAACTCAAACTTAAGAAAAAGTCTTTTTTGGCTGGATTATTAAACGTTATCTTCTTTGCCTAGTTGTCGTTTTATTTTCGTACTCTATCTCTGTTTTACTAGACGGGACAGCCAAAATAGTAATTAGTAAAGTTCTTTTTGGTATGCGTTTTCTGACTTTTTCCTTTAACTTCATAGCGAGTGTAGCTAGCTGTGTGTGTTATTGTGTAGGACTAAAGAAATTACGAGTATGTCCATAATTCGTTTTATTGACGTAATAGTAGCAGACAGGTAGGCATTTGAACAAGCATCTAAAGTCACGTACACAAAACATCGGAAACAATAATTCGATATTGTACTTTAAGTTGCAAGCGCATGAAGGTAAAACTCTTCTGCATAACAAAATCAAAACCAAGAGGACTCGATATATAAAAATAAGACAAGCTGAAATTAAGGATAAATTATCCTTTAATTTCATTTTTGACAGAACCAATAGTATGACAGTTAACATAAAATACCGCATTACATTTAGTCTATTCAATACTTAGAAGCAGAATACATTTATAGCGTTCCCCGTTCAGTTTCCATGTATCCGATCTTATCAAAAGATTTAATTGAATCCCTGACATTTGTATTACTGAAGGGCCTAATCATACACACACGACGTAATACTATCGATCAGAAGTCAGGCTTGTACGTGAGCCCTAATAGGACTCTAGGGATCGATTTCATTTGATATCCGAGACAGAACATGACACTGGTATTAGATATCGAAGTAATTCGATAGACCTTGTCAGTAAGGAATGGGCATAGAAATGTACGTAGTAACTAACTTTTGCGTACTTTCGACTTTTGATTTATAATGCCACTACCATAGACTTGCTTAAATATTCATAACTTAATAAAATCTGGTTAATATCTTTAGTTAATTCAACAAGACATCAACATGAGCAGTCATCGAACTGTAAACCAAAGAAGAGTTTATGTCATACAGAATGCAATTTTAACTTTAAGGTCTAATGGATTAAAACAATATACTTTTGCTATAAATTGTAAATATTTTATTAAAACGTGACGAAAGTAATTTCAAACTAAGATCGCTATCTTGCAATTTTGGACAGTTTTGAAACGAATCGAAAGTTGGCGATCTATGACTAGAGAATTGTGAGAAACTTTTAAATTGAAGTCTTGGCAACGAAGGGTGGACAAGAAACGTCGTCTGCCAATTTCAAAGTTTGAGAATTCCATAAATGTAAGCACCGCGACGTAAACAAGCGCTGCATCTACTTTTTGTTTTTGCTTAATAATATAAGAGCAAGGTAAAGTTTTGCTTTAAGATGCTTAAATTCTTAAAACTTTATTTAGCCACCGTAACTTTTCAAGTAAAATAAACAAACAAACAATAAAGATTTTTTAAAACGAAATATTGATAAGATCTTTCTTTACGAAGACTATAAAATGGTACTTTTTAAGCTGATTTTATTTCCCTATACGGGTGAATATCGAACTTAAATTAACTCATTACATTAAAAGCTGGCCACTACGTCCAATTGGATGTTTGTTTCGACAAGTCCCTTATAAGTACAAAGAGCATATTAAAGCGAGTTAATGAAGTCGGCTGTAATAAAACGCTAGCTTTAAGGAGGATTGAAGGCCTCTTTTTATTGCCTCCATAAACAAAATGTAAGCAATTTGATGCATCCAGGACTGTTACGAATGTTTGAGTTTTGCCTTCAAGGCGCCGGAACATCGCAAATAAAGTGGCGTTGGAATGCTTCATTACTCTTTCGTACTGTTTCTAAGAATTTCCTAGCAATTTATCCTCTATAATTGAGGAGAAAAACTTTTGGCTTCCTCGGATACTGCCTAGGCGATTAAAATTAATTGCGCATAAGTGCTGTAAATCACTGTAGCGGTCAAATGAATTAGTTTCAGACTTAATGTCGGCAAAATATAAAAAAATGGTGTATAGTTTTTAAAGAAATGCAGATATTTATCAACCTACTACAATTGCCCTGTGTTAAGTAAACATTATATCATTACTTTATTTTCTAATCCATGAAGTTATGTACCAAAATCTTTTGACCAGCGCTGTAAATTCATTCAAATCATAAGCTTGGTATTATTGTTAGAGAAAATTAATTAAATAACGGTTTCGGGCTTCTTCGCATACCTACAAAGATTAGTCCATCCTTTTTAGCTTTTATCAATACTAAATCAAACATCGTGTGGAACATAACGTCAATTACATAGTCTATTTCAGCGTACACCGGCTGCACATATTACACATATATTTGCTCTAACGACTCGATTCTTAAACATCAACGTAGAACGTTATATTATAGACATCCGAGCTCTAGACGTGACCTATTTCCTTTCATATTGGATTCAGAGAACCAGGTTACAGATGTCGACTCAAGTGATTAACAACGGTGAAAAGTTTCCTCTCAGAAGAGGTAAAAACTCGAGGTACTCTGTGAGTAGCCGTTGAAAATTCATATTGTTGATTTATTTTCCACTCGACCGCAAACATTCATCCGAGTGTGATCCAAACTGGAGGGGTTTCATTTATTTTGAATAATCTCGGATGTAAAATGTTTTGTATGCAGGTACTCTACAAAATGGTTTGAGGGCTGTGAGCGGCGTCACGGTTGGGTTTTTCGATATCGGAAATTCTGAGCTTTTGACTCACCTATAATAATGTTTATCCCTGTTGGTAGGATTTATTCCGTTTCCCGGTTTAGTCACAACCTTTTTCAAAATTAGATCAAGAATATTATTATTGGAAGCCTTACTCAAACTACAACAATTTTTAATTAATTTTCACTAGTACTAACCAAACTACTTTACTATCCAAACAGTACTTGATTCCACTTTCGGCTTCTTTGAATTGTCAAAAAATATCAAACGCTAAGGATGATCTCATCCCTATTTTTATAAGCTTTTTCAAATTCGTTCTGTGTATTATAAGCCGATTTATTGGCACACCACTCACGTCCGCAATAACCCATGTAGATTAAAAATTTATGCACAACATTAATATTGACATCCATTACCCCATTGCGCGCAAAATATATGAGGTTTGAAGTTTGAACACGTATGGGGCATCCCTCGGTGGTTTATACCTACTATTTATAGTGAAAAAGTTCCCAAATGATGGACTGTTTTAGTAACACTTCCAAATTCACATAGCTCCTTGCATAAAACTAAATAGCATTTAGAGCTTTTTGTTAAAAAATACTGTGAATAAAGCATTTAACATTTTTCCAAGCTGAAAGCAATTTTAAAGTGCCTAGCTCATTGAGAGTGTTAAAGATTTTCTACCATTTTATTAAGAAAGAAAGAAAGAAAGAAAAAGCACAATGAGGAAGCCGTTTTTAATCCATTAATCGTACCTAGAGGCATTTTCAGCCAGTACGCTTAAAACCTGTATGGCCATTCTCTTTACCGTCGCAGGATCTAGGCAATTAAAAAGAAAACGGGCCAAGCGCTAGTCACCCGATTTCCTATAGTTCTCTCTCTTATCGTAAACAAAATGGCTGGGGATAATGTGTCTGGGATCTAGGTCGAACTAATAGGAGAGGTTAAGGTCACACATAAACGCACAATGTCACGTAATCTTTTCCTATAGCTTGTCTTTTCTCTGCGGTTTCATCAATGTATTCCATTCCTTAATATAAGGGTAAAAGTTGGTTGGGGAAACGCGATCGGAGCAGATATTGCTTTCATGGTATTATTTGTTTTGTTTTCTCACGCTTCCTCCTCTATTTTCCTTTTTGTTTGGATTGCAAACGTGATACGACAGTCGACAATAAAGCACAACATTCCGTATTAAATCATCCGAAAGTTGTTACAATAGTACAATACTGGAACATGGGCAAAACCAGTATATTTAAGAATATACTGAAAATAAGAGTACTTTTGCGAAATCTACTTTTATTCGATTCTTTGTTTTTATTGCCAGTAATTTCTAGAGCACATACTCATTTTAATGGCAATGCAGTGTAATTGTTCTAAATTCTTTGGTAAGTCTCCAGCAGTCGGAACACGAGTCATTTTAGTAGCGGCAAATCGTTATATCGCTTCTGCATAGACCTTGACCTTCTCACGTCTCAGCTAAATAAAGCACCAAGATAGAAACTTTTCACTGATGACGTCAGCACTCACCTGCACGTTTTCACTGGGGTTTCTGGAACATTCGCCTATACCTATATACGTACAGTCACAAATAATTTTTAGAATAATACAGTACCCATTATTTTAATCAAAAGGACTTTTACAAACACATTTTTATACAAAAATACATATTTCATTCAACTTAAAATTGAACCTACGACACTCTTACATCGGTGACGGTGCGGCGATCTCCTCATCCATTGCGCCATTTTCGACGATAAGGTGACCTGACCTTACCTCGATCATATATCCTCATGTCGGGTATAATTAAGGGATGTCCTCCCTCGAGGGAACCCATTTCGGGTTGACAACCGTGACAGAGTGTTGATCATTGTTACTTATAAGTTTCTAACTTAGTTCCAATAAGAAAAGTAGAATCGTCGAGTGAATTTATCACTATCTGAAATGTAGATAGACGAAGGACGAAGGTTCACTTACTTTGTTTGATTACGGTCACTTTGACAGGTGTAAGTAGTTGATTTTGTTCTGTGATAATAATAGATATTTGACACTTCTTATTAAATTATTAGGTGGTCGTGAAACGTGTGGTATGAACAAATTAGCACCTGTGTTTTGTTTTTGAAATGTCTTTTTTTAACTTTTTGTAGTCATTACTTTTTCCTTAATAAACAAATGGTCAATTTACCTCCGAATTGATTACTCCTGTAATTTTAATTTGCTAACCCTCTTATTCATAAAAATATATGAAGTTATGGAAGGCTTATAAAGAGTTTTGTTTCTCTCACTCCTTAGAGAAATGAAAAAAAAAAAAACATATTATAGTAGTTTTTTAACTAAAATAGGTTTAAAGTGTGTTTATGAATAAGAGGGTAAGGATACTGTACGCTTACTACTAGTACTCGTACTACTCTTACTTTACTCACGTCCTGTTTAGTTAAGTTTTATAAAATGGCGGTCAGACCATCTTTATTTGCTAAAGAACATACAGTATGTATAATGTTCACATGTCATATACCACATCTCAATCACACACACATTGCATCGCCGTAAACACTCAGGGATACATATAGAGGTAGAATAGAGCGACCTATAATTTGTACGCTTTCGAACAGAGCTGTCTCATCACGGTGTAGGCAGACCACCCACTATGGTAAAATGTATGGTAACCATGACTCGAGGCTTTCACGGTATTCTCTATAAATAAACAAGAGAATGTATGTTAATATTATTTTAATGTCTTATTAGGTTTGTTATGTATTTAGAAGTAACTAGAGCAAGTTTAAATAGAGGGTAATACTTAAAACGAAATAATGATGTACTTATGTCATATAACTAACGTTTGAAATTAATACAATTGTATTCTTTTCGTGTTGGAATCAAGCCCTAATCCCGGCCTCATTTTGAATGGAAGCCCTTGCCCTTGTAGTGGATTTAAAAAAAAAAGGTAATTGAACCATAAAACAACTTTTGTATTTCATTACACATATTACCTGCAGTATTTCTACAAAACAAATTGTCACCCTACAATAAGTGGTAGGTATATACAACATTACCACGCTGAGGCTGCAGGATACAGTCCTTCTCGCTCATCACTATTTGTTTATTATATGAAATTACCTTTGTAGACAGATTTTTATAATGTGGTGTCATACCAAATGACACACGATAAAACCTGGGGGCTATTGTGTATGTCTGACCATACTTTTTTAATTATTAGTAAAATGCTATAATCAGCAATTTGCAATGCGACTACTATCAACTCGACGTGGATACATAAACTGTCTTACTTATAAGCATCGTGTAAGCTCTGATTAGTTTTACAGTGTTTTGTCACTTTCAATCAATTTTGAAACTGTGTATAAGTGAAAAAAATTAAACACTGTATCTGTGTATGCTTTCACGACGGATGCTTTTAAGACAGTATTCAAATGAGATGCAATACGCATACTGGTAACGATAAGTATATTTCACGTAAGGGGATTACATGTAAGGCCTTTGAAGTCTAACTGATTAGTATAGATAGTAAACCTAACGTTTCTAGTATCTCAAACAGCCTTTGAAGATTGAGTCGTACTCAATACACGTGTTTGTATTTACTAATAGATACATTGGAGTAAGATCGTCACAGCGTTAATACGATATCTTAGTAAATGTTTGTATCACAAATTCGTCAGCCTAGCCTCTCTTCTAACTATTAGGTCGGGGAAAAAGTCTTTTCGCATTGTAGTATATATGAACTTGTAATAAAAACTCTTTGGCTTCGAGAATGACAAATGAGTACACGATTCATTAGGTTTCTTTCAATGAGCTCTTGAGGTACCCAAATACCGAGCTTTTTTGTGTAGATTTTTTTTTTATTACAAGTTCACACATACTATAATGCGATAAGACTTTTTCCCCGACCTAATATGTTGGAGTCGACTTCCAGTGTCACCCGATGAAGCTGATTATTATTAGTATTTTCAATGGAGCGACTGCCTATCGGACGTCCACAACCTAGTTACCTGGGTTATAAAACGATGCCTCTCGCTAAGACGCGCTGTCAGACTTTCAAGCTTCTGACTTTTGCTAACGACTGTCAAAGATCTTTAAAGATTTCTGTCGGGACACTTAATTCAACGCGCATTTCGAAATACGGTCGAACACAGCTGTATAGTATAATATGGTTACCCATCCGCTAATTGTTGGCATCACCGATTGTGGTCCCGAAATAATGACGTAAAATCATGCGACAATACTTATGTACTCTATAAACCACAAAAACTAACAAAATAAAATAAATAACAAGATTAATATGCACGAAAAATATACATTTTCCACATACCATTTAATTAAATTTATACATCTAATTAACAATAAAACATGCTAGTATCGGGTTCAATTAATCTGATTTTAAAAGGAGGGTAGTGTTGCCATAGTCACGGGCGGACAACAAAGGGTTTTACCCCAGAAACACAATATTCAAGTAACGCCCGCAACCCCCTTCTAGAATACAGTCTGAACTAAATTGTGAATTTGCATAAACAAAGCCTTGCTGTGCAAATGGGGTACCTACTGGCTTCTGTGACACAGAAATGACATTTTAATCTACATCTATCAACGTGAATACATTGTTTGCTTGAAATTGTTGCTGGTATTGTGTCTAGTTTCTAAACGTTCTGTTTTTATGTTGTTATAAACTACAAAATTGTTTGCAATTACCGACGATATTTCAGACGCTGACAAATGATAGCTGTGAACATTGTTGCCTCGTTGATGTCCAATTATTCATTTAAGAACTGTTTGACATTTTTAATAGATTGGCATTATCCGTATGTTATCGGACAAAAACGTTATTTTTCATAAACAAGTTATCCAATTCCAAGCTAAGTAGAGCTTAGAGCCTAATAAACATACTTACTTTAACTGTCAATAAATAAATATTTAATTTAATTCACACCTAATTAGTTAAAAAAATATCAAGATCAAATATCAAAATAAGAAAATAAATATTTTACATAAATTAATGATCCAATTCAACTGATAGACACAACTACTTACTTACTTTAACAAAATTGGTAGCCTAATGAGCAACGACAGTGAACTATATCACCCAATTATTCAAAGTAAAATAACATTCATACGTAGGTGTAAGTCCGAACAATCCTAAATAAGCTGTAAAACAATTAATATAATTGGTCAACTTAATACAATATAGACATTGGACATTCAAGGTCTATGTATGACAGATATAAATGGAGCACTGACCCTCGATATGGTAAACAATAAGCCATCAATCAATGCAATAATTGTTCGTTGTGGTCTAGGTTAAGAACTGACAGGCGGTATTACTCCTCTGTTTTTTAGACAGGTGCATAAAGCATTTGGTACAGTCAGCCATAAGTCGCGTTACAACTTCATACGTTGAAAACATCTTTTCCAAGTTTTTAAAAATGATTTTATTAGCTGTAGATCTACATAAACATTGTAGCAACCGACGAATATCCGCTTTCCAAAAATGAAACAAGTTGAAACAACTACCTATATTACTTTACTTAATTATTAATTGTGTAGTTTTTTGAAAGTAATCCATCCAAATGGCAGTAGATAATCAGCAATTAATCATATATCATCGCGTGTCCATGATTTAAACAGTTAAATCAGTATTTTTGGTAATTTACTAACGCGTCAGTGTAATCATGCTATGAAAGAAGTGTTAACTACTAGCACTGTTTCGCTCGCATACAAACTTTCAAATTAACAGATTTTTAGACGTTTAGGGACTCATTTACAAAAACAATTGTCTCTGGATTTAACTCTGGATCTCCAACTATCTCTTCGTAAAATGTCATTAAAATCCATTCACACAAAGTAACCGTGAAAGCTTAACAGAGAACCAAGGCATACTTTCGCATTGATAATTTAATAGTGTGAAGTAGAGTTCTGCAACATGTCAGAATCCAATTGGACATAACTATCGCAAGTGAAGTGTGTTGCACTCTGAACTTATCATTTATTCATTCAGTCTGGAGACACTTCGGAATGTAGACCAAATTTTGTTCTATACTATATACATAAGTTTTAGATCGATACACACAGTTAACTCCAATGCATGCACTCAAACAAATGGGGCTCTTTGGCCATAACTAGTCGCAATTTAGTCCCTGGTTACGTCACGACCGACTCAGATTAAAGCTAGCCTTATTATGGTGCCAAAGACTTGGTGCCTCAACTAAAATAAATATATAATCAGGGCCAATTGCTTTCTTACTAGTACATTTAATACTATTCAGTTTCCATCGATCTTGGTCGATCACGGGCTAGCTGACGAAGACGTTGCCACTCGGTAGAAATGTCAAGCAACAAATAGGTACCTTACCTTAAGACCTTTAAATATTAATCGCGTAAAGAACCCGTTTACTATGTATCATGTGTCCAAGATAATTAAAAATTGTTAGTGATGAGTACAATGCTTCTACGATTTGTGTGTGGTCTCCTTTAAGTAGAATAACTTCTTAAAGCGATGCGATTCCCTTTATAGGTAAAAGGCATCCATTCTAAACCATGTCAAGATGTAAATTTATTATCCTGAACGTTTCGCAGCAAGTACTTGCTTACATACAAACATAGTGAATGGATACGAGGATTAGCTGTTACGAAACCGGAGCGAGTAATCCGAAGTCGCGGATTTCCTGTGTGATCGCACGCTTCTCAGTATTGATTTCCTTTTGCTTTTATATTAGTCAGAATGTCATGTAAGACTTCGATGAATCTCCGTATTGCTTTGTCATTAACACAGTTTTGAGTATAAAATATTAATGTTAACTACCTTTGCGGTCTGAGTTGGTATGTGCGACTACTGATACCGAGGTCTTCTGTTGGCTTCCCGGGTAGGCCACATTATGAATTTTAAATGTCTAGCGGCTGCTGATACAGAGGACCTTCATTCGATAGGCAACGATCTTTAGATTTTCAATGGATCTTTGAATTTCTCTTGGAATATTCTCAATAATAGCTCGGAGTAACCTTAGTAGTAGTTGGCTATAGGCTTGTCCCCTATTAATTAGGAGCATTAGAAACATCTCTCTATCTACACTATCGGGTGTAGTAGGCAGGTATTCTATTCTTTCTTTTTTAACACCAGCTCAATGTTTCTAAACCAACTTATTTACATTTAAATCAGACGCGGCACAGACAAGTTTAGACTGTTGTATTAGACTTCAAGTTCAAATCCTCTGGAAACTCTGTCGTTGAAGGAAACCCTTTTACTGCTCGTAAACATAGTATGGTAGTGCTTTATATAGTCATAGTACCGGCGGTAAAAGTACCAACAATGTTGCCGTCACGGAATGTTTTCTTTTCCAATTATATGGCTATAAACCTATTAAACACCATCATACTGTTTACGGGAGTTAGGTGTAGTGTTTGTACTTTAATACCACTAAGTCCGATTTCACAAAGCATACGTTACTAAAACAAAAGCCTACACACACTACCTGAAGGATTAGGCAACGGTTCATAACACTCACGAAAGATTAAACAGTTCCCGTTTCATATTACTTTAACGACCCTTTAATGGAAAATAAATATACGTTTCCTACGTATGTATCACATTCGCCTGTATACCTCCTGTCTACTTTTTCCGGAAGCAAAATATCGATTACAACGCTCCCCCTAATATAAATTGCCTACCTGTTAAATTTATTATTGACAAATTGCTCGCCACCCCTCGCAAATGCATTTGTACAGGTGTATAAGTCAATTTTGTATAATTTAACAGTACGGAGAATTATCCGGCAGAATTTAATCAGCTTTGCATTGGAAATTCAGGATTTAATCCACTTAATTCCAAGAATATTATCTAATTAGAATTCAGTATATTCGCGGAAATTAATAAAGAAAATCTTTGTGAGAGCCATGCCTGGAGCTTTGTGCCACACCTGAATTTAAAAAAGTGATAATTTAATTTTCCTTTTGTCATGGTCTACTTATTTAGATTTATGATTGCGTAGGTAATGAGCGGAGGACATAATTGACAAGTCCTTATACATTCTGGATCAAACTCTCAAATATAAATACCTTTACGTATAGAAACAGCGTTATTAAAATACTTCGAATAAATAAAACTACCAAACAAACACGCAATTCCTAACAAGTGAAGCCCCAAAAGTAAATCATTTCCCAAACGCTTTATTGAACATAAACTGAAACCTTAAACATTTTCTTACGAAATCAGATTTACGTTATTTCACGTCGTCACAATGTGGAATATTTCCATGTATTCAATGATAAAACGCATATAATAATAAACGTTAACATTACGACAGCTATTATTGAAACAATAATGTTAGGAGTTAGGACAATAAAAACTAATTTGGTGTAATAGGGGTCGTGGAAGCTAACGACGACAATCGTTTCATACACCAACGCGCCTGCTGAAGGGTGGGTATTCACGTACGAGTGACATAATTGTAGTGTGACATAATTAAAATTTCACTTCTTTTACACGTATTTATGCAATTTACAGCCAATTACGTAAAATACTGTCACCATTTTTATTTTTTCTCCTCTCAATCTTTTTTTTAAGTGTATCTACGTGTAAAAAAAACAACTTATAAATTAAAAATTATTGAGATTCGTGTACTGTGAATCATACATATTTTTCATCTATTCCTGTGAAATACAAATATTGTACACGGTTCGTATTTCCCAATATTTTAACACAATAACAAAGCAACGAATGCAGCTAGCGCATAGCAATATTCCGGGAATATAACCTCGTGAATCAACAGTACATTGATACAAATGTGCACAGGTACGGCACTCAGACACAACAAATACCAGTTAGCCCGTAATACACAAATATTTGCAGAACCATCGAATGCGCGACCCTTACTGCAAACAACTCATGAAAATAAAGCTTGTCTAATTTTCGCGAACGTTTCCAACAATACCGTGTACGAAGCCTCGTATTAAATAAAAGAAAATGTTTTTTAATTTTTCCTTCGAGTAAAAGGTCTACTTCGTTTCTTTATTCCGAAGTTTCGATTATAAATTTCGATATTCGACAATCATGCCTCTAATCGACTTTTTGTTTCGTACTTTTGTGAATTTGGGTGTCAAACCAAACCACTTATGTTCGATATGAATGGAGGCATGGTGAGAAATATCCGAAATTTCGAGTGAAGTCTCGCTTTTGCTGAATTGTAGTAGGCCTCTTGAACACTACATTCATATCGCATTCATATAGTACCTTTGTTTTAAGTATGCAAGTTCTTGTTTCCGTGAAAGTATTCAAATGCGAGTATTGTTTTAAGTTCGCTTTAGGCACAAGTATTTATTTTAATTGCTTAGCTTTGTTCAATATGCCATATTAACTGTACTTGGGCACTGTAGATTTTAATAAGTAGAACATTCTTCTAAGAAATGGTAAAAATTGATACTTTACTTGCGACAAAATACAAAGATTTAGGATATCCCTTTGAACATTTTTCTTTTAAAATTACCTGACCATTACAAAATGACCATTTACGTGTAAAATGGGTCTAATACCGTTAAATCCTTTATTAGGAAAGATAAAACAATATATCTACATTATATCAGTTACCGTTGTTTAACGTGGTAAATAACTAACGAGGCTTATAAGGCTTCAATAAATTTTACAGATCAATTTTCTTCGCCAGAATATTCTAGCTATACCGGCTAACGTTATATCGATCACTAAGGGTTACCGCAACAAGGAACAGCTTATCAAAATAAAGACTTGTGGTTGTCGAACAAATAACTACAATACAAAACAGATTGATGTATTCCGTTAAAATAACGTTACAATGCGTGTCCGCTATTTGCACGACGAAGAACCCATTTTGCAGCAGGAATAGCACTTCTCGTCGATTATTGCAATTGTCATGCGGACGTTCTGTGACATTCGTGACGTCAGAGATTGAACAATTTACTGTTTGGTATGATGTACAGTTACCGGGTTGCACGGCGACTATCGATGCGAAAATATAACTATTTCAGATTTTATTATTCCTGTGAGTATTATTGGCAGGTGTTATCAAACCAATGATGGTTAATAACACTGTCATTTTTTATGTCCATATATCTTACATAAACTCTTATACTAGCACTATCTGATTCAAATTGATGTATAGTCAGCTATGGTATTAAATCTTCAATTATTTCAATGCACGTACTAGCTCATTGCACATACCTGACATACGATAAAAAACTTGAAATAGTAGGAATATAATTACTACGCTAATATACAAATATCGCCAGCAATTGCAGGACTTCTAATTGCAAGCACCAAGCAAACCAGTTGCAAATCACGCAAACCAAAAGAACCACAGAGATTCACAAGAAAAAATGTTGGACAAATCACTTGGATGTCATTTACACCGACGTAAAATAATGTGTAGAGTGTAGAGCCTCTTATAACCTGAAGTAAGGATTTGTAGAGTTTAATTATAGAGGAGCGACCACCCAGGTAGCAAGTCATCCGGTTGCCTGGCCATTACACCGCCTAATGCTCAATTAAGAATATTATGCCTATTAGAAAAGTATACGGCTCGTTCCAGTCTACGTTTTGTAAAATTTCATAGTAATAACCAGTAATGATGCCTTCATTTGTGGTGTAAAGTAAACATTATTGTAGCATTAAGTAAAGGTTTGCTACATTATAAATTGTTTATGTTGCCTTTGAGATTAATTTGTGGGTAGATATCTAACGATAGGAGTAGATTGTTTTTGATTGCCTCACATAATATTAATATTTTAGAACGATACTGAATATTATATTGGGACTGTAATAAAATCCCGTAATCCCGTGTCCTAGAAAGCAATTGTAGGTAATCATTTAAATAATTTACAATCTGTACGTGTAACCTAAATGCGCAATGTTCCTAAAATTTTGGTCGAATATTTTTGTAACGACAATTTCGGACCCTTATTATATTTTCGTTTATATGTTATAGTAGGACGAGTAAATGTTACCGAAAAAAATGTCTATCCAATCATCTCGGGTCGTATAACGGACCGAAAAATATGTAAAACACACGTTTATTCGAGCAAAACTAGAGTTAAAACAAATGCTCCCCAGAGAGGTACACTCAAGTCCTAATGTGGGCTATTTATCGAGCTCTATTTCAACCCTGAGGTAAGTCGAGGTGTTTTCAGCAAAATATCTTTTATACAGGTAGTTGTTAAGAATTACTAGTACGAGAATTGACGGTATAAACAAAATTGATTACCAATAGAGTAATTTTTAAAAATAAATTAAATAGCTTAGCTCGTAGCCGCAGTTTTGCGATCTACTTTCCAAGAAAAAACTATAACATAAACCAACAAACGATAATTGCAAAACTTCGAAACTCCTTAAAGCATTTAAAGTCTCCGAGAGAAGCCAATGAATCATAAAAAAGTTATTTCTCATAAAACACACTACATCAAAGTTCACGATCTCTGGATATAATATAAAAAGGAAACTATAACATCAAACTTATTCCGGAACATTTCCCTAGTTAATGAAAGTCAGTAAGTTGGAGTCTGTTCAAGAATAGTTCTCGCGGAGAGGTTTAACTTGTGAAGAACTAGGGGAAGATTTCAGTAAGCTTTCAAATAACTGTAATGAAGGGATGACTCTCCCCTCGCCGGGTATTAACTTAATACGAAAATTATACACATGGAATAACATTCTTTCCATTGTTAATGAAGCAGAGAGAAGCTTCCACCCCGCTTCCTGCATGTATGGAACATTCAAGGTCATACATACATAATCAAACGGAATGGTTTATGATCTGCCGAAATGAAAATACATTAGGCCGTTATAAATAGACGAGTGATGAATTTATAAGAGAACAGCGTAAATGAAACATCAACACACTAATTACTTAATTAGTCAACATTATACCGACGCGTAATTGTGTTTTTTGCGCTTGAACCTCGTAAATTATCCGCCTGTTAGCAATCAAGGCTCAAAAACATTAATTAAGGAACAAACATTTTAGCTATTCAAACATCCTTTTACGCATACATTATAATGATTGTTACTGAAAATAAGTAGTAAAAATAACAAAAGATACGATTAGAACTACGTGAAGAATGTGCATCGTTCCTCAACAGTTGTATTTAAACGTATCGTTACCGTGTAATACATCAATGTCAGTGAGACCGCGTCGCCTCTTTCCCATAGAACATCCGAATGAATAGCCCCTTCAACCATGTCTATTTTAGACTTGAATCACTCCACGATTGAACGACATCTCGAATGTACGTTACATTGTGATAAATATCATATAAATTACGGATCACTTTCTGTAGTTCTGTAGCCGTACGTCGGTTGAAAACCAATAAGGAGATTAATACAGGATCATCTGTATATCGCTCCCGATTATGTTGTTCAGTTATACTGTGGTAAACATCATTATTCCCCTGGGAACACATTATATAAACTTTCTTAGTAAACGTTATGATACAAATTAGTTAATTAAATGTTTCATAAGCACTCACGGTTACTAAGCTCGCTAACGTTTATGTCAATAGCAAAACTGTTCAAAGTGTTTCAGACACACTATTTATAATTATATTACTCCAATACGTACGCTGGTATACATGAAAAGCACACTTTTACTCTTTAATTGTATCGTCGTTCTTCCTTATGTCAAAACATGGACGATGAGAAACATCGACATTTCTACGATATTGTACGAATTGTGAATTGTTACTTTACATAAAAAGTTTGCAAAGAAAATGACATTTTCTTTTTAACTCAAAAGAAATGTGTTCCGGAAAAGTTTGAGTTAAAGTCTCCACAAATAACAAAATTACGTGACATCGAACACTCCCGCGGGCAAAAAACAAATCGAGAACAGATTCGTTTGTTTTTTGGACAGAAATAGCAAAGCTGCTTATCTATATGTTAACTTGGAGCGCAAAAGTATACGTTTACCATTTCTGCGTTCTCAGGTAGTTCCGAAGAAAGGTCGAGGACGAAATTGAAGAAACAATATGTGGTAGAATTTTCGCTTTGTGTTCAACTTTATTTCAGTACATTGTTAGTACATACGGTATCTTGACAGGCGTGACGGCTTGGCACCAACATCGTCCTAATGGTTTCTTTTTTATAAAATATAATTTTACGATCTTTTACGTAGATTTTTCAAGAGACAATTAATAGCTCTGTCTGTGACTTTAACGATATGTTGCCTTTAAATAATGTTAACTCATTATTCTCGTGGCTCTAAATATTAAGTATCCCCCCTGCTAGGTAAGGGTATATCTATTTAATAAGCTTGAAACCAGACAAGCTTTATAAGGGTTAAAAAACTCATGACTCCTTATTAGTTTCTTGTTTGGCTGTTCGTAGAAGTTACTAAGGAAAATAACATTGTTGTCTGTGGTAGCCCAGAGAATCTGTTTGATCGATTTACGAATAAGCAACGTCCGTAGTAGCTACAATAAGTAATCCGCTTAGAAGCTATGTTTCAGTACTTAACGGAAGATTATGGTCAATTGTACAAAATCCCTTTTTATATTTTATATAAGTGCCCTAGAAAATTAAAATCGGGCACTCTCATTTTCCCTCACATCTCCTAATTGAAGCAGGAATAATAAAACATTTCAAGCTCGCAAGTAATAACGTGGCGAAAATAATATTTACGATGAGAATGTAAATTGACAATTATTGGACTGAAACGAGTTATACACCGACTTAACTGCTGGTTTTGCGGTATCATATGTATATTAGAATAAATACATATGTGCTGCCGATTCGCCAAAACATGATATAGTATAGACAAGAATCATCATAAGTAAAGAACTTTTTTATTGGTTGGACTAAAACATATAAAAAAAAGTTTCTTTAGCTAGTAATGGTCGTCCATTTTAAAGTATTTATCTTCACCATATTTGTTTAAAAAAGTGTTTTAGAAGGAATTTAATGGCTACGTCGCCAAGATAGGCAAAAATGGCGGGTCGTCTCAACGGTAGGTCTGAACAAGATAACATCACTAGACAGTACACACGTGAGCCAAGATGCTAATGTGTCTTTTAAACAACAGTATATTACACGACATGTTTGATAAATAGCTCCTGTAGGGATATTAATGCTTACTAAAGTTTATAAGCTGCGACTTTCGTGTTTTATTTCTGTTAAGGGAGTCTTAGAATCAGAAAATAAATACAATTTGCCAGGATTCTAAGTGCAGATACTATGGTGTTTTTAAAAACATATGCCGCTGAGGCAGGGCTGACTATTTTTTATAATAATATGTTCGTAAAATTGTTGAACTCTTTTTGCTAAGAGACTGTCACTTGTTAACAAAAGATTAATACAAAGAATACATGTCATATCTCGCTCCCCAGACGTTAGTCCCGTTTTTGTACATTTCAAAAGGTAACCAACGTGTCCACCAAAACTTTTTACAAATAGAAAAACAAATCATCGCCATCTTTAGTACAACTATAGATCAATTCAATATCAACAAAATAAAAAACATTACTTTGATGCTGAACCAATCGTTATTTACCTATCATCAGCGTTTCGCGCTAATGCCATTTGTACCAATTGATTGCTTCAATAAATCGTTTCAAAATTGCCAATTTATTTCAGGTACCTAACAAAAAAGGGCTTTGACATATAATTTTGGAAGTAGGTACGCGTGTATGTGAATGACCTGTCTCATGCCTCGCGCCGAAACCAATTTACGAATCCGATATTTAAATTCATTCGATAAACATCGTTAGTATGTATACTCCGTTCTTTTTAATTGGCTGTATTTTAGTATTTTCCTTTATAGACAAAATTTAAATGAAAACAATTTTAAATTGTGTTTGGTGTGGACATTTAGGAATTGGAGAAACATCAGTAAAATTGTGACGAGCCGTGTAAATATTATATGTTACAATCATATTTCATAAACTTACGTGTGGCTTTTGTAAACATTATCTGAAAATTATTTGATACTAATTTAGTAATACTGATTAAATGCGTAACATTACCAGGTCATCGTACCTGGAAATATTACGCATTTACATTATATTACATTATTACCTTGTTTTAATATTTAACTACGTTAGCTTTACTGTGACTACAAAGTGGTACTTTATTTTACAAATACATTATGGTGAGCTGAGAAGAAAACAATTATAAAGTGCATCTGGCAAAATTTTTAAAACAGAAGATTGTGATTTATGCTTAGTAGGTACCAATTTAAAAAGAAATTAAACATGTCAGTACATTTTACTGCAGAATACAGCACTGTGCAGTAGACAACTAAAAACTTTCAAGTATTTCTTGAAGTACACTACAGACAAAAGTTTGGTAAAGCGCCTAAAGCAGTGCAAGAACAAAACAAAGCGCTTTATGAGTAAGAAGCTGTATCCTAAACCTCGCGCAAAGTCTAAGCGCTCCTGTAAATTAAACAAACACTCAACACGAACCTTCGCTTGCGAAGAGTAAACTCAAGATACATCATGCACGAGGAATAGAAACTTCATAGATAGGTAACTTCCCTGCAGGTATCATAACATCAATATAACTACGAAGTCAAACTATCGAGCTCTATCAAATTCAAAAAGTTATTTAATGCTCCGGCAAATATTGCTGATTACCAAAGTTTCAATAATTATTTGAGTAAGCGTGTACGAAACTAATCTTATTCTAATAAGTATAGTGTAATGGCCAACTAATGTCCCGTTTTTCATTCGCCAAATAATATTTTTTGTACTAACTAATGAGTTAAAACCAATTAATGATAATGACTAAGCAACTAGTTTCATATTCCATCCAGACATCTTCAATTCTACGAAATAACAGCATGCAAACAAAATAACTTGTGCTATTCAGTACGACAACAATAGGACTAAAATTTAATTAGGTGTGAGGTTACGCAGAACTGCGGTTACCCAACTCCTCTAAATATAACGTGGTGAATAACATCAAGTACATTTACTTGAGACTTAAAACTCATCTATAAACAAATGGGTATTTCTAAACGGCCTTGCGCAAAATGAACTTTTATTACAACTTCGTTTCGAATGCAAATTTTCACCGTAAAGCTCGTCATTATTCCAGACATCATCATTTAGCCCTTTGTTTCGAAATATATGCTTAATATGTGAACTGACCAGAAGCCTGGAATACATAATGCTTATGAATGTAAACATGTAAATGTGCTAAGACTTTATTCAAACAGGTATGTCTAAAAATCGTTACAATTCAAAAATGTAAGGTAACGTCCAACTTGAAGAAGAAAAAACATAAAATGTTTGTTAACTATACGATGAAATAAGTCTAGACAGGGGTGTAGATACGGACCCAAATAAATAACCCGTCGATGTTAAAATGACGGGCAATGGTTTCAAAATAAAAACACCCATCGAGTTACCTTGCGTTGCTGTGTTGCCCCGAGCTAGCCATCCAAACGCAGTGAACACCGTACGAACGCACCCAATCGCGATCTTTACTCAACTCGCGCCGTCAGTCCGGAGGTGACCGCGGGCGGGGCGGCACGTGCGGTGCTCGCCTCGCGACATTACATTGTGTTTATGTACGCCATTGTTTTAATTCAATCCGTCTACAATCAATACGACATTGAAGTGAAAACACACGGCCTATTTGCTGCATTCACTAGAATCTAGTGCGATTTCTTTGTCAGTAAAATTTTTCTATAAGTAGAATAGAGGCAAGACATTATTGACAAGTGAAACTCTATCGTACAATTCATTGGTAGGACGATTTTGTTTGTGACATTGTTATTCGACTGTAAACGTGTTAGTGATCTGTGTTGTAAAGGAAAGCATGCAAATCAATAATCGAGTGGATGCCCAGCTGCGAGTACCCGAGAGCTCTTACCGTGCGGTGTATTATACGGTTGCATATTGATTGGTTCTGTACCGGGATCACTGGAACTTGTCATCCAATTAACGGTGAGTAACGTTGCATTTAAAATACTATCAATGCATAAACAGCTATTTTCACAGATCTTATGACAAAATATTTGCAAAAATTTGAATCACCAAGCGACCTGATCCCATTTCAAGACTCATCTCGCCATATTTATTTACATTTGAAACTGTCAACAAACATGATATCAATTACAAACTACATTGGGATATCATCGATAACAACAAATACCAGTACTGGAAATAGTGTGATTGTATCAAGTGCCAGAACATCTGCATTAAGATAAAACTGTACCTATATGGAAATGTAGGCGTAAATCAGAACCCAAACATACCTATATAGAGAAAAGAAACGCAAGCTACTACATCAACAATAGCAGAGATCTAATAAGAAAGCTAATAATACAATAAGTTAGAAGAAAAACGAAATCTTTTCATAATTGTTTCTTAGAACAGCTGTGTATGACGATCAACAAAAGTACCTATTGTTTATTATCGGTAGACGCCGAACATAACGATGATGACAGAAAACATTTGTCAAGCGGTTTTCTAAATACATCGCTCATTTGAGTGGTTATTCCGAGAAGGAATTGTAAAAAAATACGTTTGGAGAAAACACTCAAAACCATCTCAGGTAACATAAATAATGTTATCCCAATAAGGAACTAGCAAAGGAAATAAACTTACTCCAAATGCAGTTCAAGTCAACGTTACTATTACATGCAATTACTCTTTGGCTGTGCCAAATAAAACTAGTTGTACACTCAAAGCCACTACTTACATCTTGTGATGAATGAATTTCGACACCTACTCGGTTGTAGCGCCTGCTCTGAATCCAAATGTTTAATCTCTATTGTTCATTGTATTACATTCACGTTCTACACTAATACCCATATTGTAAGCAAATGAATGAACTATTGGCTCTGTGAGTCACGTAAATCCTTAATGTGGTCTGTCTCGTCCTGTCTTAATCCTTTTGATTAAAAGGCTAGACTACCTGCCGGCCTCGCGCACTAGGGTCAGTTACTTCTATAACAATGGGACTGGAAACAAGAAGCCCGGACCGAAGCGCAGGTAAAGCTATACTGCACGCCCTTGCAGTTATTTTATAGTACTATAATTTTTTAGGAGGACATTTTATACACCGGCGATTTATATTTGAACAAAATTCAAGTGTTTGATTGTAAAAAAGCAATTACAGTAAACTAAAAAAACATGATATTGAAACTCATATTACCAAGAAAACACATTTATAGATAGTGATATTATTCCCATACGACGGCTTTGTAAAAATCTGGGAGCTCATTTGCTGAACGCACCTGATGGCAACGAGAAGGGAAGACAACCAGTTTCGCCACCTGGCCACTGCGCACACACGTTACCAAATCGCAGCTTGCCTTCAAGTCGTTCGTTTCATCATTGTACGGCCGACCACTTCTCATGCTTTTAATTTCAAAGAAACTCGTTTTACGAAGGACGCAGATGTTCCTGAAAACAATAATATTTACCATCTGTTTAACATGAAAAGAAAGCGCGTTTCATTTTGCACAGCGACAACGTCTACTCTGCGCTCGTTATTATTGCACGTAGATTAATTTTTTCACACTACAATTGCTTACCGTCTCTCCAATGATGCGCCATTGTCTTTTTATTACTCAATTCTTGACATGCACTTTCTATGCTGAACAAAAACATAAGTGAAGTATGTAGTGATTCAGTACTGCCAATGTTCATTCGAAAGTTAAATGACTCATTAAACCTAACTCTATTATTTCTATATAATCAAAAATAAACAAAGACGACAACAGCGTTTGACTCAAACAAAATCATCGCTTCCAAAGTCATTTTTCAACTGGACATTTAGTATTCATCCTGATTCATCCCATCGGTATGTCAAAGGGATAAATCGTGGTCAGAAATTCAAAAGAATCCTTGTGATTCATCGTCAAGGCTCTTTATTTGTGGCATATTTTAAATATTTATGTTTTCGAAAACTCTGCATACCTACAGCTGTTTTATGGAATTGGTATAGAGAAAATAATTGCTTTATAGAACACAAGCTCTAAGGAATTTGCATCGCTTTATGCTCATTAATTCCGTTGGTTAGCGTGAGGTTTATATTATCCGTAGCCTTAATCTAAAATAACCCAGATTTATTCAAACAAAAATTTCTAGCTATAACCTGAATAGAAATTCATTAAAGATCGTGAAATGGTGGTTTGAGACTGAAAGGCTGAAGTTAATATTAATTGCCTAAAGTTTAACCGAAGAATTATGTAAGTTATGAAAATGGATTGATATAATACAGCATAATCCGATAACGAAGAACGATTAGATGATATTGCAGATTGTTCCCTTTTGGTGAGAAACCATATATCATTTTAGAAAGTGGAATTGACACTTAAATAAGCCCAAAGTGACCAAGTACTGTAATTTTTTGAAATTTATTAGTACACATAACAACAGACATTACATTCTACTGTATTGTTCCATTCCACTCCTACCGCAATTATTTTGCAGCAAAAAATAAAATATATGAATAACGGTGTTTCTAATAAAATACCGTAAGCAAATAGTAAGTTTGAATGTTTAAGTGTTTTAAAACGTTTATATCTTATAGTAAGTACAGTGGCCTATTTGAAGAGCAAGCGCCTTCGTCACGTATTCACACATTAAACAACCTCAAGTAACACCAATTCATTTTCGTCGTGACAATGACAATGAAGACAAATTATGATTTCAATGACAACGTTATTACTTCTTACAAGACAAATACCACTATTTGAGTATTATAATGAGTTTGTTCTACTTAATAGGTGTGCCGCAAGGACCAAATATTGGCCCAATTCTAAACATTGAAACCGGTTTAACAGATATTGTTGGGATTGCCAAAGCCAATGATAACTGATTACGATTATGTCGTTATAATTACATCTATTATAACTAACAAAAAACAATTTTGTTTGCAAAATCTGCGAGATCTGTTTTTTAAAATCATTTTTAAATAGCATCTTTTTGATTCCAGTTTGTTTAAAGATATTCGATTTATCGCTCGATACTTCGAATAATTTTCGTAACCCACATTGGCACCACGCACGGAATGCCAGCCAAATTTTCGCTACTAATTTCTCTTGGCTTGAGTTATGACAACTCTCAATTTTATCTGCACTTGCAGTGATCTAAATAGCACAGCCAACTAAAACTTCAAAACTTTAACAAAAATTACCAGAAGTTTAGATTAATTTGTTCCAAATACAGTAAGGAGAATCGAGGTACTTATATAAAAAATACTTACGATAGTGATACATGAACAATGAACATTACCAGTGACATACTTGGCTTTATAAAATGTACTATTAATAAAAGTCGTCTTCGCTGCACGATACATCACAGAGCATTATTTATAGCCAATCAGATGACAAACAACTAGTTATTTATTAACACTTCAGCCGGATGCAAGCCGCAATTGGGCTATTTTCCCACGCAACAATGACAACGACCCACGCTTACTCTTGCATTAGAACATCAATGCTAAATGACACATTATGTGCATGGTGAAATTATTCACTGACAATCAACTTTGTTAACACTCTGCTGCAAATGTCTCTGGCACATTGTTGAACAAATGCTCTATGAAGACAAAATTGGAGCAATCATAAAAGTGTAGGAAGACGTACTAGCAGTTCTCCTTGAGGGGAGCTTTATGACTAGCTATGGATACACAAAATATATTAAGCCATTCAAGAATTTGAGGCCCATTCACCGTTCAAATAACATGTTCTTATTCGAGCACAGCCTAACAGTATATTAATTTAGTTGAACTCCTATCAATCAACAGTCAAAAAGAGTAAGTAGTCATTGACATCAAAATATGGGTGCTGTCTTCTTTGTCAAATAGATTGAAATTTATTTTGTAGCGGTTAATTTAATTTGACACACATAGGAAAATGTAATTCATTCACAAGTAGATAACGCAATAGAGGAACAATATTGACTCAATTGGTCACGTAACACAATGGGGCATTGAGCAATTGAATCGGCTCGTGTGATGCTTACAATCTCCAAAACGTAGTTACCGAAGCGGCGTCGAAAAAAGTTAACCAACTTTTAAAGTAACTTGTAAATATTCAAATATTTTGTTCCCACAAGTTTGTTATAGAAAATATCGAAGTGTTAATGTTGTAACACTTTCGATAATAATAGTAAGTTGAACTTGTTTAGTTTGTAAGTCCGTGCGAACTGGGACGGCGGAGTGGAAAGGACCCTTTCAGAGGTCCTTGACGTTTGCCCTACAAATATTTGAGTGACACCCACCTTACCTTAGATAATAGCTGGTTCAGAATAGAGATGTTGCTTTTGTTTCCTTGGCAAAAAGAATATTGTTGGGACATTAAAAAAATTTAACGCTATAAATTAGTTTTTTTGAGTTCAACAATATTTAATATTTGATTTGGCTTTAGTTTTAATATAGAGAGGACTTCATATTTAGCGTTGTGCAGCACAATATGTATGTTTCAATCTTAGTTAGGTATAGCATAATTTACCAGCTGCATTCTACCACACACCGAGGAACTAATTTGTTTTATTACTTCTTGGCTATTGTAATTAATATGTCGCTGACTCATATCTGCAGTCTGAACAGGTTTCTAATCGAGCATTAATACTGTGAATACCTTGAAATACTGTCTTCATCAATGCACCTGCCAATCAACTATCGAAACACCAACCTGTAGACTAAAATTAGGCAATGACTTCATGGTCTCACGTCTTTTAGAGATAAACGTTTTAAGAGCTTCAATCAACACAATAGGAGTTAATTTGTACAAGTACTTGAACAATGAACGTCGTAAGTATTCTTAATCCTATAAGGCCCATAACGTAGTACTATGCAGTAGAATACTCAGGCGTAATAACTCTTACATAATCTATTGTCTCTCAACAAGCTACGAGCCAGTTGTAAAACCTGCAATATGTAAGTACGTTGTTATGCAAAATTGCTTTCTCTCGATACAATTTATTAATAGTCAGTATCAAAGAATTTGCCGTGTCATTTAGATTGAAGACAGAATGGGCATGTGGTAGCCACCGGCAGTGAGAAATCGCTTAGACTCAGCCATTCGTAGGCGGCTGTTTAAATTCAACTTTGATATTGACCGAAGCGAGTTCATTCGCCTTGTTACGTTAACTTCGAGATTTTTATTGTAATTTATTTTAAGTATCTCTTCTATGTCATTTTTTGTCGATTCAAACAAATTCATTTGAACGCCATTTTGTTCCCTGATTAGTTACAAGTGGTTTATAAAAAATCGCAAGCTATCGATCAAAGTAGTACTTACAACAAAAACTAAATCACGGAATTGTATTGACGTAACGAGAAATCGCTTTATTACAATGTAAAAAAGAAACGCCTCTCTTCCATTCATCTTTGTTAGTCAGTGTTTGCACAGTCACCACCTATTCTTAGCAGTCGTGTCTGGTTAACTTTACTAAATTGGATCAAGGCATAATTCAAGTCAATATTTATGTAATTACGTTTTTACGTCGAAGAAATTCTTTTATAATTTAATGACGTAACTTTGTGGCTCAACGTGCACTGTACAAACTCGGAGAGCTAATTCCATTCCCCTTGTATGGTGTATTGATCCCTCTAGAGAGTTTGAATAGCCTTCTCCAGCGAATTGCGACCTTTATTCATTGTAAGCCATGGGCTCAATTGACTGGAGGACTTTAGTTAATCATTTTATTATTATTGATTGAACAATATTGGAGATGCAGACGGGCTTTATTATATTAATGAGTGGTCGCATACAATACTTAACTGTCTATTCCCCGTCCAATATAACTGCCACTCAAATACTTTATTATAAAAACTAAAAACAGCGTGGGTCTCGGTCGTTCACTCGCGTAGGCGCATAATGAATTTTAATTCGTCAGAAAATCTTGAAACTTAATTACGTTATAAATTAACACATATTATATCACCTCGAGTTAATATTCATATATACTCAACTAAATAAAACTGCATATTATTGCGTTTATTGTTGTTAAAGAAATTATATTCACAATAGTTTTCTTAAAAGTGCTTTCATAGTAAACAACATAAAATGATACGATCAAAAGAATAAGTGCCGTCCTTTTTATTTTTATTATACTACTTAATGCTTAGGCCTCGGCACCAGGATTTTAAGTCAAACGACATGCGTGGGTGAGGCATACGATAAAGATTTGGGTGAAAGTACTGTTGTTAACATTAAATATAGGTTATAGGCCTTAACGATCCCTGTGACCCGAATGGTCAAGGTGTAATGTTCGCTAGCAATCGTAAAAGTTAATTGTTATTCAGTCTGTATCATTCGCCGACAGTCACGTACACCTCTATGCGGACAACGCGACTCGACTTTAATAATCTTAACCCATTCATAAGTGCCCAATAAAACGAATGCCGTCTGACCTTATTCGTATAGAAACAACTCACGCAAAATCTTCGTTAGCGTCGCGTGATCAAGTCCTCTCGTATCAGGTTCCTTAATGACAGGATGCCCGAAAAAATCTTAAGGCAACTCTAAGCACCTCTTTCGTGTTCGAGTTTTCGTCTCCAACGGCCCTTCAACGTAAGGTTTTCTAATTGAATTTGTCCCTTGCCCATCTCGAGTTGGTCGAGGTTCGTCCAAAATAATTGCTCGAACCATTAACATTCCGGCCAGTACCGCTAACGTAACTTTCTCGAGTGGGTGGAACTACTATAATACAACATTACTCTCTTACGTAATTACA
The DNA here is from genome assembly GCF_050436995.1 of Anticarsia gemmatalis. NCBI lineage: Eukaryota > Metazoa > Arthropoda > Insecta > Lepidoptera > Erebidae > Anticarsia > Anticarsia gemmatalis. The sequence continues at coordinate 6,065,991 of NC_134758.1, forward strand.
TTAGGAGTCACGAAATTCGTGTGTCCGGACCTAAATTAAATCGCGGCTTCAACAAAATTTAAACTACATACTTATGCAAAATTCTAGATGATGCAACACCTGCCTTGTTAATGAGTTTAACCTCCATACCGTGCCTAAATAAACATCATACAGAGATACTGCTTGACCTCTTGCGAGCCACATCCCACCATATACATAATAGCATTGTAACAGAAACGCCGACAATAGATACCAGGGAAACTGATGCTTCATTCTCCATTCATGTGTCAACTGTTCGCACCCGAACAAGAGGTTATTGATCTGGAAATATAAAAGGTTCTCTGGGCATTGTCTTAAACGACGACGTTTCTAGGATGAAACAGGCTAAACGTGCCCAAGTGGCCGATTCGCTCCTATATAGAGCTAATAGCAGCACTTGGCCATCCCGACCCGATGTATTTTTGAACCGATATTGCTTTCGTTTCACAATCGAGATCTTATATGCCGTTCTCTTTATGATTTACACAGCGCTTGGCCAACGCGTGGTATGTTACAAATGAGTATCTTTTTATTTATCTTCTGTAACCATCTTTCGTCTGACAAATAAATATCAAATTCACAGTATTATACCTTGTTGCAAAAAAAGATAATGCATGCCTTTGACCACACCGAACAAACGAGTTTTTGATCAAATACAAAAACTAACCTTTTTATCTCAGCTCCAAATCCTCTTCAGTGTTGTCACTTCTCGTTTTAGAGGCTACGTAACTACCCAAAATGTAAAAATATCATGAAGAACGATGCTGTGACATTGAGCTCCTCTAGATCGAATAGCCGAGGGTAGTTATTTATAATTTGACGCCCACTTCACACCGCTATGCCATTCGTCGTCACGAAGCAAGAATTTTCTATTTGGGAACTTTATGAGTGGCAAGTTATTCAGGAATTTCAAGATTTTGTCATAAAGCCAAGTGCACTTCTGTTGTTTATTGCGCACACCATATGCCCCAAAATGACTTTATGTGCATAGAAATCTGACAAAAGATTTCAATAACCGTTTAATACGTTTCAAGTTCGGATGGGAAATCTAAATAAACATAGCAGTGCGGTGTGTTATGATTCTACTTAATATTACTTAAATATATTTTGTGTACAACGTGTACGGTCATTTCCCACGGTCGCGACTTCCATCATAGTAGGTAATCAAGTAATCACGAATGTAACCACAATCGTATTATTTCCTAATATACGTCTGAGCCATCTATCACGCTTGATGCGCTCGTAAGTGACCTTTCGTGAGCCTTTTTATTTACCAATAACTTTGCCTACGATCATAATAATATGTAATTGGTATACTATATTTAATTTTCGTCTTTTTATTTGTATTTTTCGTTAGAACTGCTTGCAGAATGTATAGACAGTATGAAATGGAATGAAACCTAATGAAAATTTACAATTTATTGTAAAAAATAATCATATTTTTGCTTCACCACCACACATATTTACATTACAGTTCAATGGCAGCTTGAACCAAACCGGAATAATCATTCTTCGTTTTTATGTACTCATTGCGTAATTGCCTTGATGCCAATTTTTCAAACAAAAAACAACAACTGGATTTTGTGGCGGTTATTATTGAATAGCAACATTACGTAAAATACGTTTTAAAATAACTTTTGGAATTATTGGTATCTAATATTAAGACTTACGTACTATCGGTAGACGATGGGCGATGGATAAAATCGTAGAACGTGTCGCACTAATAATACAATATTGTAGTAACTCAAAATACAACTATACCATATTTTTTTTATATATTAGAGACAAAATAATCTCTTCTATTTTATGTATAAAACAGAAAGAGCATTTAGTTTTTAGTACCCATAATAAGGAGTTATTAACCAGTTATTTGTCGATTCTGATAAAAGTTGTATTTTGAGTTACAGCACTATTGTATTTATTAGTGCGATGTATGAAGACCTATCGAAATTCTACTTGCAATTTCACTTGACACTTTCTTATAAATTATGCGTTAGTCATATTTACATTACGGTTGTAGAACCGATACTTGAACTGTTAGATGATACAACCCACGTCTAATTATACACAATCGATAGGTCGATGAAACAAATCGAAGCTCCCGTTATCGAGAAAATAGGTCGTCGAGGGATGAAAGCGTTTATCCCGAGGATTTAATGCGTGGGCAGATTTATACATCAGACTTCAAATCGAAGCTGTTCTTGATTTTGTATCGCAATGTCACTGTTTTAATATACATGAACATCGGAATAAGTATTGTTTCTATATTTATTCTTCTTTTTAATCTTATTTTCTTCCGTATGTATTTCTATTTGTTTGGTAAACTACAGTTATTATGCATTTAAATATTATTTTTATAATCATTGAACTAACTACAATGGGACAAATTCGAAGAATACTTTTTTGATCAGTGCTTGTCTAGTAATTGATAATTACTTTATATGCAGACGTTAACAAGACAAACACGAGTACAAGTCTCGATTTGTGGTATACATCGGCAATGTATCCTAAGCTTTTATACAATTTCAGGAAACTGGGCCGACGTCTTTTATTAGGCATTGGCAGACACTCGAAAACGTCGCCATACGCCCGATGAAACTGCTTCATAATTTATTGAGAAATATCGACCTGTCAAACGAAGAACTGGCAGAACAAGATCCTAAAATTAGATGCTCTATTAGTTATATTTACTTGTTTTTATTATACTTTCTCAATTAAGATTTAACGTTGCAGCTAGTGCAAGTAATTTTGAGTCTAAAAAAATAGGTGTTTTGTGCACCGAGGACATTTCACTTCAAACATTATTTGAATGCGAAACTATTCCCATTTAAATGTCCGCCTATTCATGAATAGACTTCCCGAAATATCCGTTAAATTGTTGTCCTGAAAGTGGAACCCGAAATTGTCATTATTTGAGCATTCCCTAAAGACCTTTTTACGTGTTGTTATACGTCCAAGGAATATGGCTGAATGATATAAAAAGTAGTAACCTTAAGCCGAGATAAGCGAGGGGATAAAATTATTTCAGACACACGCTTTATTGCTTTTGAAGTAGAAATAGCCTTTTACGAGTTGCGTGAAACAGGCTTAGGTGCTTAAAATAGACATCGTCCATCGAAGACATTACCTGGAAAGTATTTATCGTTGTTAGCTTTCTGATCCTAACGTATATGACGAATCGCTTTAAGTTGAAAATAAGGGATTAAATAAAAAAATTACTACTTACTCGTACCTACATAGAATACTTTAGTAATCCACAACGAACGGTTTATAAATTTGAAAATTCAGTCTGCCGGGTATTGTGGGGACTACCGCAAGATTCACCGCACACAAACCACATACTATGTATGGATCTAAAATTAGGCTGGGGATTCAGATGGTCAATATTGGATATTCGGCGTGCTACTATTGGAGAATAACCTATACATATTTAATGACTAGACAAGAAACGGATTAGGTGGTATATCAGCAATAAGGAATGCCAATACTGCAGTGCTATACCACGTTCTGGTAAATTATCTCGAGGAATTCAGCTTGAAGTTTATTATGATGTTGTTCTGCAAATCACCTGTCAGCTGCTCGCGCGTGCTTCAACGTCTTATTCCATAACATAATCTCTTCTGGTTGTTGGAATGTTACTACAGAATACACAACGTAATCCAGCATTACGCGATGCCAGCGATGCCACGCTAAAACACAATGTAATGCGGTAATGCTTCCTTATTATCCGCAAGATGGTGTGAAATTGCAATTTAATGACCCAGGTAATGGTGGAATTGTGTCGCCGTCGATAAAGACGTATTTATACTCAGAACCTTATTGGAAATAAGGGTTAACTAACAGTTTTCTCACCTCGTAAACCCGCACGTTCTCATCGGTATTGCGGTGTAACAAAACATGCGAGTTTCAGGTTAAAGTTGCTGTTGCAGCAAACTGAAACGAATGCGAATTATTTATTGTATCCGATGCCTGCATTTTTTGCCCGTTTTATTGGATTGACGTACCAGCAAAAAAACAATTCGGATAGTTGCATAACAACAATGCTATCGTAGCTCAACGAACGTGACGCACCGATAAAAGCTGAAAACACAGAAAGTATCTTCGGTACATCTAACTTGGATATGGCATTCCTTGGAGATTTAAGATATATTTTCTGTGGTCCTTGGAAGTTCTCGCGTGATGTAAGGCGTGTGAGTATTAAATATCCTTACGAAATAACAAAGTTGATATACGTCTTAACTTACAACTGGAGGGTCCTCAATGTAACTTTACCCAAGCTCTACTAAGTTGAGTTTTAAGAGCTTTCCTTAGGTATAATATCTAGACTCAATATTTATTGACGTGACTGAATCGATCAACTATTCACTTTCTAATCATTCTCAGGCACTAGTATTTTTAATTAAGACTTTGTTCCACCTATCGCAGATCTTAATAATATATCTTGCCCACTTCTGCTAAAAATAATCTAAATTGGTATCAAAATGATGCAATACACCAATTAAAGGTGAAAGTATTTTCTCCAAAGCCTGTTGGTGTTTAATTTGGTAATATGACGTTATATCCTACGAGTCTAATCAGGCGGAATCGGCCATAAATTATTTTATGTATTCTTGGTACGACGGCTCTATCGTTTTATTGACTTAGATCAAATGTACCATCTACTTGATGTTCTTTCGGCAATATGATTACTTTATAAATGTCTTACGTGCTCGACGTTTCGTAAGTAAGTACATAATAATTTCGAGTTAATAAAGATAGGTTACATTATGTACTTATTACATTATTTTGATAGACAGGTGAATGTAATTATAATTCAAATTAGAATCCTTTTTTCAGCTATTATTGCTTATGTCTATGCAATTAACAGCTAAAAAAATGTGGCAAATAACAAACAAGAATTAGCTTTCCTTAATTTGTTTTACGAAGAAAAGCGGACGCAATTTGTTGTTGTCTTGTCTTGCAACATCTAAGTAAATTAAACAAGTGCAATTCGAGGAAACATTGTTATTGTTCACTCGTGTATCCGTTCTTTCATTGCGCGAATTACAATCCTGTTTCGTCAATCATTGCTGGGTTTATTTTGTGAAGGAAATAAAACGAAAGGCATTACCATAACAAACAAGTGAGTGAACAATGTGCCCGGAACGACGCTCCAATTATCGTGGACCGGTCATACTCACATGGACTCAGTCACCGTCTGCATGTTAACCATACCGTAAAACTTAGGACGTATATCATTGTTACCGAGGAAGGAACTGTATGGTTTCCTTTACTTGCATGCGAACTGTGATAGCAAGTTAATTATGCGTGATGATATCTTTACCCGCGTACTTTTTGCCAGCAATCGCTTTAAGCGTAAATGTAGGTATAATGTACTTCATGAACACGTATGTTTTTTGTCTCTAATGTTTCTAGTCAAAAACATTTTTAAAAAACTGATAAAAAAAGTATTTTTAATAAAGTATTTTTGGCACAAGTAATCCTCTTTAGAAATGATAGAATCTTTGTGAAATAGAACCTTATTACTTGCTAATTAAAATGAATATCGAATAGAAATGGCTAATAAACTGCTCGTTGCCAACCAAGTAATTGATTTTAATGATTCTAGACTTTCTTTTAAGTTCTTTCCTTTCGTATATAGTATACCAGACACTCGTTTTCTACTTTACTGAAGTTTCGTAGCATCGTTAGTGAACCCGGATGGCTAATGGTCGCGATCATAGAAATTGATTTTCACTTCGCAAAGCCGCAGAGAGTCGCCAGTCATCATGTATAAACTATCAACAAAACATTGCCGACTCGCTGAGTGAAATTCTGTGTACTTTCAACGCTGAATTAAAAAGCAGCATTCTTAAACCAGTTGCAATAATCGAACGGAAAGCGACCAATAAGAGTTTAAAATTATTGTAGTGGTACAAAACTGAAGATGCCAATTGACGGTAGATACCTTCAATATGCAGATTCTCCATCCGATAGAGCTAACACAGCTACAATATATTCTTCAGCGATAAATAAAAACAGTTCAACACTACTCGTTTCTAAAGCAATAATATGCAAACACATTGCAATTTCTCTCATATTCAATATGAGACAATAACATTAGCATATAGCCACTTATCTACTAGACGAAATTGGTGCGTTATTTCATGCGATATGCTAAGCAGTGTATAAGTGAAGCATTTTCATGCAGTAGCACATCTCGTCTGTAGTTGGTAAGTAGCATAAGTGTGGTGTAGGTTTAGATGGTATCGAGCATTTCCGGTGGCCGCCACAATAAGCTCTCGGCCGGAAGTGCCGGCGCGTGCGCACACCATGCAATCTACAGCGCGACGGCATAATAGCCCATGATTTTTTATAGCGGATTCAATGTTATTAACGTACAGTGCGCTGACGTTACGGTAACTTGTATGACAGAGTTTTTTAAACAGTGGGTAATTAATGTTTGATATTTTATTTTTGAGTGATATATTTGAGAATGTTTGTTGTTATGGTTTAGTTTCGCTAAACTTGCAGTGTAAAAGGTAATTTAAGTACTATTTTTTATTATGTTACAGTGTAATGATGATGAACCAAATGGATACGATTCAGGTTACAGTTGCTTTGATTTTACTAGAAAATACAAGCCTTGTTGATCGGCCTTAAAAAAATCATCTTTACTATTGTATTCAAATTGTATAAAATTTAAATTATCACCTAACAAAACGTGTAAAATTCTATCATATCTAAATAAAATATCGTTTATCCACTTTACATCAATAAAGCACTATTGTCCATGTTTTGAACCATGTTTTCAATCATTATGGTGTCTGCACCGCACACGTGAACGTTCCATTCACTGACCACAGATAATATAACATTGTGAACATTGCCATTGAAAAATATGCTCAAATCTGTTCGTGCCTATAGTTATTAGTAGCGAGAACTTTCGAATAATACACCAACGATTGGGAAATTAAAATTTAACGGTGAGTGAACGCATGGAAACTACGCTTGAAAGCCATTGAATAGACTTAATATGTATTGAAAATGGCTTTAATTAAAATCGAATATTTAAAACTAAGAAACACTTGTCTCAGAAAAATCTTTGTGTGACGGTCGTAAAGTATTATAAAAAGCAAGCAAGTATTGATTCTTTACCGTGTCCTGAACACGCAAAGCATTGTCCCACAAGTTGGTTACGCAAGCCATCCTGCCTCCCACACTCCCCCTCTCAAATATAGAATATATTAAGAGCAATAATAAACTGGAACCGTCTACCCGTAAACAATAATTGAGTACGAGAGAGTTCGGTAACGAGTTGTAACTACCAACAATACTTCTGTACGGTTTCTGTTATTTCACATATGAATTGGTTAGCAAAGTAATTACGATGGTAGTTATGGGAAATAATCTCTAAAGATCATGCGTGCCACAAGAACATTACCTTGCATAAGTAATACACGTTATTACGTCTAAACCAGGTCAAAAAATTACATGAGATTTTTATTACCAACATTGATGCAATAATAAAGAATACCCACTGGCATTTGCCTCAATAAAATACCTGTATGCTAATTAAAACCCATTGTAATACTGGTAATATGTTGCGTAAGTTCGATTACTCCGCGACGTCGACATCTAGTCACATTAAACATTCGGTTGGAACATCGAACGAAGCTTAAATTAACAGCCACTATAAATACTCTAAAACATAAGCTAGTCATAAATTCACAGCTAATAAATGTAGATTACTGTGAGAGTGTGGTAGACCGCCCATTGTGACCTTTTGTAACTAGAATAACAATCAATTCCATATTTTCTCGCGTGTTCAACATCCGAACAATTACATAGGCGTTCATTATGCCAAATTGCGAAAGTCGTAACAAATTGTTTTAGAAACGCAAAGCTTTTGTTTGCAACTCGACGTTTCTCGAGTTTACTGCAGTCAAAGAAACCCTTCCTGGAGTTCTCTCGTAAATGTTTCCATGTACTGAAACGGCATTTCTACGCGTTTGAGGTGGACAATCTTCAGAGCAAAAGAGCATACGGTACCGCGACTAGCGTGCGAGAGCGGAGCGTACCAAATTCTTGTACTGTTAGACCCGCTTCTGTAAGACGCTATAAATCTTCCTTATTATTCACTAGACGTAGAACCGTCGCTACACGTTTCTGTACAGCGGCATGCACGCCGCTGATTGATCTCTTCACACGCCCGGATGGCTGTCTGATTCAATCCCTCAAAGGGTTATGGGCTTTACTAAATTTATCTCGCAATGAAATTTGCTTTCAAGAGCCGCGCCTGCCCTATAAAACCATTTCAAATTACTAGATCCATAAGAATTCAATTACGATTATCTGTGCGTTTTGATGTTGAGACGTAAATGTTTCAGAGGGTATTAAATGGATGAAGTCTCTTGAATAAATGTAACGCACAATTTAGCTCTGAGGCGAAAAGTTTCATAGCAACGAAGATAAAAGTTAGCTTCGTAAAATAAGAATAAATTACGCTGAGAATGTTTCAAAAACATTTTACTTAACATAAATACCGAGTCAAGATAAGATGACAGTCAGTCATTACGAGCCATTTCAAATTTGAATGTAGCTTAAAGCTACTCCACAAAATGAAAAGACAATAGAATGTTAAATTGAAACAAAGACAAAAATGGTCGTTAAGTATTCATGAAACAAATAAGTATTTTTGTACAACAGTATAATGTCTAAAGTTGAAACTTTATTTAAGTTTTTCTTTGAACATGCTCTTAGATTTTATTGTAATTAAAGTTTTCTTTGGCATCGTATAATTTTCAACATCGGGAATGTTTTTAATTAACTCCATCCTTCACGCATGAAGCTAATTAAAGTCGACAAGCGTCCCTAAATAATGTTGTAGGAAGTAATTGAACACAAGCGCATAGTAACTAGCACTTATCTAATTTAGTACAGAGACAGATGCACGAAGATTCCGTCACTCTATACGATGTAATATAACATGAATAGTTTGGAGAATCTCAGAGCGTCATAATAGCTATGCATTGAACCAAGTAGAGCGCATTCTTCTAACCCGTTTTCATTAAGCATTACTCGTTGTTAATTTTAAAGTAAAAAAGCAACCTTTTGATCTTATAAATAGCAGCCTATAAAAATATATTCGTATCATAAAATCAGCTTTAGGTTCCATTTATCTTTCTTCAAGAAAATAATTGAATCAATCATTGGTTTTCCCGAGGGCTAAAAAGAGGACGAACACGGCACCATACTTTTGAAAGACTCCTACAGTCTGTTATAACGTTATAAATATAGATCTAAATGAAATAGTACATAGCTAGTTTAGTATACTCCTGTTGGTATATTGGGTTGTCTGCAATTTGCTTCTACATTTAGAAGTGACGCGTCGACACTCTTGTCCGTAGATTCAGACGAATGATAGCCAACGTTACTGCTATTAAATTTGTAAGACGCTTCCCGTGGTTTAATTTAAATGCTGGAAGCTATCTTACGGAACTGTTAGAAACTTCTATTGCATCTTTAATGTTTCTACAAATAAGGTTATCCCACTGGTGTTTTACGAGCGTTGGCTGTTGCTTTATAATATTTGTGATTGTTAAGCGCAGACTCCTTGATTGTGGAATAGGTAGTTAAAACAATTATGATAATTAAAGTATTGTCTATGCACTACGAATAAATCGATTAATGGCAATTTTGCCAACAATTGCATGCACTCGCATGAATTACAAAATTACGTATAATATAATCGCGGTATTTCGATACGCAAATTGCAACCGCATAAAATACTTTTGTATATTTTTTTAATTGGAGAATAACAGGCTCTGATACTTTTTCGAAACTTAATGATTGCACAGTATTGGTGCTTGCACTCACTTATAATAACCATTTAATTTGTTCAACATAAAAGCTGCGTTTTCTGTACTTAAATGATTATCATAACAATGTTAAGTGGGCATTTGCCTTAATTTATAAACATCAACACTTACTTCGCTGTAAACACTTTTTCATTTGCGTACCTACTTACTTTAAAAAGACTATAGCACTGATCGCGTAAATGTAGATTCGATTATGAAATAGATGTTTTTATGTAAAAGCTAAGTTAATATGCTTGGTTTTTATAACAAAATGATGTTTCGCAACAATTTTTTGTTCCCTTCCAGACATTGGTTTGTTTTTATGGAGGCCGAAAAAATACGGGCGAAACCGACGGTCCGTACCACAAAAAAAGAACATAAAAGTTTTGTTTGTGAAGAGGTTTAGCATTCAGTCATTTTTATAAATAAACCGAATGTTGCCCTTTCATAATAACACTAAAATAAGTTGTTTCTGGTTAGAATTTGAGTTGGAAATACAGTTTAAGTCGTACTTTTAATATATTTTTATTTGTTTATAAAACAGCTTGCTAACTATGTCTGTGCTCACCCAGGCTGGCTAATTATTCAACTTTACCTGCAGACGAAGTTCTCGTCGTTCATACAGTTGCAAATAAAATGGCGTCCTCGTACATCCTGCGAAGTGCTGGCTGAAAATAGAGAAAAACTTCCTCGTTAATTTTTATTTGAATATGACTTTGAAAAACGAACCCTATTTTTATTGCGACCGCGAGAGCTCGAGGTAAAATAATCCATTTGAATAATTTTATATTCTGAGAGACGTAAATTACGTAGAATAATGTTGTATTTTCATAATAATTTGTACGTTGTCTTTATTAGTCGTTTAATACTTAAATTCATTGCACATTCGCACGGCTTCGAGTTTATAATATTGCAGCATATTTGAAGCGTAACTATTAAATAAACTTTGTAACGATTACGCAGTTTTACGACTGATGTCAGAATAAATTAATCTACGTTGTTTTCTCAATTCAAGGTTGAATAAAAAAGTTAAGTGCATAAGAAAGAGGTAGTTTTCGTCTATCATTTGGGATTTTAGTGTGAAAACTGAATACCGATAAATCAATTATATTTGGCAAACAAAACAAAGGTCGCTGACATAACACAAAGGCGTTGTAAGCTGTAGTGGCTATGACCTGTCACGGTGGTTAAATGCTAAAACAACGAGACGTATTTACTTCCTCGGCAGATGTATTTGTAGAAACAGCCGGTGTTTAGAAGCGCATCGAATAAGATTTTGTGCTGACTATCAAAAACGAATCCCTGAGTGAAATTTAAAAGCGTAGCGGGCATACTGTGCTTCCATTTTGTTATTTGGTATAGATGTTTTATTGCTTTTATTTGAAACGAAAGCTTCAAAGTGACAAGAAAATAATTGATAGTTAAGTATATTCGTTAAGTCGTGTTATGGACAATAGTAAATTTGATTATTCGTAGATAAAGAATAAAGAACCAAGATCAATTAAAGGTCGTAGCAAACAACTTCGTTAAGACAAGGCATCAGAATACATCATTATTTCGATAAGGAAAATAAGGTTTCACAAATTAACAAATTCCAATAAATTAATCGATTTGCAATTATAATGATTGGGAATGAACACAATTTTTATTTCAAGCTTCATTAGCTTTACCACCTAAAGTCAACAAAAAATGGTTTTGCCTGCATGGTCATCGTGTTTTCCCATGTGCTTAGGCACACACTAAACTTCAGAGAAACATAGAGTCATTTTAGAGGCTAAAGACCTTTAGCTTCCTCCACAATCATACACCTTATCATACATGCTCACAGTCTGTATTTAACTCAATAATTGTAACGTCGTTGTTTAGAAAATTACCGTCTACGAAACCGACAACCATACTACATAAATGAATTCATTTGAAAGTTTACGTTTTTGTTTGCACTCAGTTATTAGCCTGTGCCTGGTACGATCATTGGAAAACGTACGCTTACTATTTAATAGCTGATGAAGTTATTAATCCGTAGAAACTAAGTAAACACGATAAAAGATTATGTTTAGTCTTTTGATCTACGAACACGATAGAATAACCGATTGAAGATTATTTATACCTGTTTTCTATTTTCAGATTAACACCAAACGAGCTGAGAGATTGGTATGTATGATTTAAGTTGTTTATCTAACGCTTATTAATAATCTTAAGACTAAAGTAATCCCGGCGGATTTCGTCTTAAGACTGGGGTTAATAAATCAACAGGCTATTCATAATTCATCTGGGTAAAACCGCAATGACACTTAGTTGGATCTAGAATTCTAACACGGAGCCTTGGGGATCATATTTCTTAGAGTTAGGTCTTGAACAAACTACAAGTAGACAAAGAACGACGTCCAAGTACACTTACACAATAAAATTATGCTGGTACATATCATTTTTCGATGTCCAACTTAGACTGCCCTGAGAATTCTTTGACAGAAGTAAACTAACATCAAACAAAAAGTAAAAATATTCCCAAGTACAAAATATGTAAAAAGAACTTTAAATACTTAATGGTAGAATGATCAGAGACTCAACGTCTATGATTATTCCCAGGCTTTAAAAAACACAAAAACTGCTAAGAATTTAAGTATACAACAAACAACATAGCACTGGAAATTTCCATCATAATTGCTAATTACTGACGGGAGAAGGATACCATGGAACAAAAACACGTGAAGAGTGACCCATATACTGCTTCAGTGAGCCCAAGCTCCATAAACAAAGTACATTCGAGGGGGAACTCCGGCTTATAATTGCGCTCGATATATTACACATTGACGCCTCGTTTGGCGGATAAAGGGACGGTAAAGGAGCGAACTTTTACAATATCTGAGATAATAATTGCGTTATGGGGTGATTGTGTCTCCCCAATATTGAAGCAAAGCCCCTAAAATTACCACGATTATCTGACAATCTTCGCAGAAAGCATGGTTATATCAGCATCTTACCCAAAGTAGACACTTCTGGCAAGTATGAAGCTATAACGTCTTTATTTCCAACTAAACAAAACTGCTTTAATATTACTCAATCTATAGGTAGATAGAGTGCAGGTTTGTGCATAACATCCTTCTGCTTCATTGATTTGAAGTATACAGGGGAGCCTGAAAACAAACAGTAAATTAATTATAACTATTAAAGTGAGATATTGCGTTTATAAGTGAAGACAAGTTTCACTTTAACTAAGATAAAGCAAGCGTCAGTAGTCATTAGCCATATTATACTTAGAATAATTACAATATTACTGAACGGCAGCAGGCATTCATATTAAACTCAGTAGACGTGACTTCGTGGCCCATTCAATACAAGTTTCAGGTGACACAAATACTTTGAGTCTCGCTCAGATTATGTAAGTCAAAGGCCCTTTGACTTGCATAATACCCATAGAAACGACACCGCTCTTGACTTTACATTTTACGAGTTCTTCGAGAGTTCGTATATTTTTACGTAAACTGTGGAAGTACGCGTAACACGTTCGTGCCATAAAACGTTTGTATTTACAATCGTTCATCTGTTGTGAAATCATAGAAAACGTTTTTGTTCAACTTGTAGGTACTTGATACAATGAGTTTCTATTTCCATACAATCACAATGCATCATCAAACGCTGTGTTTCATTAATGTGGATGTATTATCTTTGTTTGGTTATTTGTAATCTCACTATCGGATAATCGAATCCTTTTAGGGTTAAAGAGCTCTATTATTTTATACACAAAACCATAAAATTAAAAAAAAAACTTTAAACCAAGTCTACATTTGCTAGTATAAACATAAGAGAGAACATAATAGATTTTTTATCTGTCTTACAAATAGCAATATCAATTATTACATAAATCATTATACCCAACCACAAAAAGATATCTGTTATACAGAAATAAATGGTGCATTAGTGATTATTCATACGTCACAGAAACAATAAACATAATGGAGGAAATCATTTCTCCAAAGTATGACACAAATCAAGGAGATAGCTGCACCACGTGTTCGTGTGTCGCACACACACATAATATACATTAAATACGAAGGGGGTGCGTGTGAACATGTAGGAGGCAAATTCACATGAACACCGACCAGAAACAGAGACCCCTGCCACTTAAAACAGCTGCGTTTCCCCCAAACTTTGGCAAAGCAATTTGAAGGGTAGGGCAGGTCAAAATAAAGTGGTTGTTCTCTAAAAGCACGGATTAGCGAAACACATGCGGGGTGTGGGAAAACCACCCTGCGGATGCAAGGTGCACCCCGTTATATGAATAATATAAAAATATCAGATTTTCATGTTTGCTACATTGTCTTTATGAGTAATAATTGTTGCCAGGATTTCCACCCTTATAAACCACTGATTTCAAATTTCAAGCAGTCTTAATGGAATTTTAGCCGTATCTAACAGTACATATTATATTATTAGTCTTAAAGGTTCTCAGTATAAGTATAGAACAAAGTAGGAAGTATTGATATTGATATTGATTAACCAATCCATCGAGCGGTGCGGTCGCTACTCCGCCACGGGCCGCTCACTCAACACTTTGTAATCACGTATGTACTAATTGGCCCCTTAGTATTAGTAATTACTAATAGTAACTAAACGCGAACAGCATGCACTACATTGCATGTTATTAATTAAAATTACAGCTTGTAAAAGTCATTTTAATGCAAGTTTACTTTCATTATTGTGAGCTGAACTGAGTTAAAAGTTATGTCCGCTTAACATGTTATGCTTAATGTATTAAGAAATAGTTTCGTTATTTATACGTTTTTATCATGATTGAATTGAAATTACATTTCAAAATTGTCATTTGCGTAAAAGTTAATAAAGAATCATAACAATACAAGACGAAAATAAATCAAAAATATCTAAATAAAGAAATGACTGTCGATATTTCATTGTTACTTCGTGTCACCTTGAAGACGGCACCTTACGAAGCGCAAAATCAATAAGGTGCTATTCTATAATCAGCTGTGTGTACCTTACACGTTGCGTCGCACCCGTAACGGAAGCCATTAAAAAAGGACGACATGTGCAAATTTGAACGTTTCCTGTCATATGTGATGACAGTCTAAAAGTCGTTCAGAAACGAGTGCAAAATTAACTTAAATCGTCCTTCACTCGTCTTCGAATTACGAGGTAAGTGGATTTGCACGAGGAAATAGGATTGAACGTGTGAGAACAACGTTATATGAAACAATATTGGAATGTTATTCGATTTAATTGTAATCCGTAAACGAAATGAACATATAGAATGTTGAGATTGGAATCTTGGCAGTAAAGAACAGAAGAAGAATATATATAAAGTGACAAAAATAACGTTACCAGTAATTATTGTATAACATTATTATCTAGTGTGACGAATTTCAAGTACATTTTTTTACATCAAGGCGACTGAATTAAAGATTTCCAGCTCAAACATCGGTGAGCAATCAGCCAACCATACAGAACGTTTAACCTCACCGATCTTTCCACATCATTAGATTTTCATCCTTTAATAAACCTACGCCTAAATTTATACATAAGCTTCTAAATAAAATTAAAGTGAACATATATTTTCGTATACTACCCGTAATCTGACCGTTTGAATACAAACCATGTTATTATCAGCCTAGTATTATAGCTTTAGGTAAAACTGTCGCTTAATTCACAGTACTCATGTTGTCACTGGGCCCACGATATCGACACAGACCAAGTTTCACTAGTAATAAATAAATCCTTGCCTCGTGCGACATCAAAACTTCTCCGTAACCATTTTCCAAGTATCTTCCCTTACAAGGCTAGAACATGTGCAATAGATTAATCATTAATTCTAAAGATAGATACGACATTCTTACTATCGTTTTCATTCCTCAAAATAAAAATATAACAGTCACTGTTAAAATAACACGAAATTATTTATGATATACGGATTTAACTATAGAGACCTTGTCCAATAAAATAGTATTACTAAAATATTTTTTCCCACAGCCATGGGTTGCGTGAGTTGCGTCATATCGGAATATATGTGACAATAATTTAAATAGTGTAAGGGATTTAGTTATTTCGTGGGATAGCGTAGCTCTACGTTTCGAACAGAGGTTCTCAAAAGTGTCGGTGAAGAGCGTGTGGATTTCAAAACAAAAGACGGGCGGGGCGTCAATGGGCGTCGGGCGTGAATAGTAAATATAAACAAAAGAATGGGATCACACATTCTGACAGTCATGACAGATATATTGTTGAGAAATGCAGCCCATAAATAATTTAACTGAATTTAATTATAACAATTTTATACCGGGCAATAACAAAGTTTATTAACATGGGGTAATAAAATTGGCACTTACTTTGTGGTTTATATTTAATTTGAAAGAAAAAGTTCAAGAATCATCGCTTTCAAATCCAGAAAATCACAGATTTTACTTTCTACGTGATCAATAAATAAAGTTCTTAAACCATTCAGAGTCGACGGTCGCAGTGACCGTAGGCATATCTCAAACTTTCTCGGCAAGTTCACTGCAATAAACAACTGACTTTATCTCGCTACTTCATCTTTAATTTTGTTATGAAAATGTGGATAAACCAAGAAAAAGTTCTCACTTGTTATTACTTTTCACCACTCTTTCACATTACATACTCGTACGCTTATATGATCAAGATAATGGTTTTATGTAAGTCTTTCAACAGTTTTCTAAAGGCACTCATTATAATATTTATTTTTTTTACAGTATAAAATGTTTGAAAGCTTTACTAAATAAAAAAACAGTAAATAACTACATTCTTTATAAAAGTAAGTGTATTAATGTACTAAGTTTAGAAAATCTAAGCTGTTGCATAGATCCTAGATTCCTATTTTTGTTAAGTCACTATACGTTACCAATTTGAATAGCTCCCTCGAGATAGAGCACCAATCAGGAAAACAAACAGAAAAGAATCGACGATTGGATAAACAAGCTATGGGAAAACACAGCAAGATAAATTGAATAGTGATTTATTCGAAACGTTGCAAAGAAATAATGCAACTAGCTGAGCACAAACAAATGCTGAACATCGATGTTCCCGCTGGGTAAAGAATAAACTTGAGTTCTATTCTACGTGGGCGTCGGGCCGAACAAAAATAACCAGACGAATTTTATTACACAACGTGTTTATATATAAACAATCATCGGTTCCTACGTTTAACAACAATGCGTAAATACGCAACGGCGTAGGGCATAGTAGTAACAAACAATAGACGCGTTAGGTAAGATATTGCGATTTTCCAATCATTATAACCACCATTAAAACAAAATGACGTCATGTAGGTATAAGCCGTAAGCCTGTAACCACATTTTCGCTTCTTACAGTTCTTACTTATATTTTTTATATTGATGATATCATCGATACCGACGCGGCAGGCACAAAAAGTGACGGTAATAACTTTAACGACCAATTGTTTATATTTTTAACGGATACCGATGATTTGTTTTATAACCGTTGGTATATTTATCTAACGCGGTACCATACCGTATATAGAAAGTTAGAATTGTTTGGTTTGATTCTAAATATATTCTACCTCTGGAAAGAATCAGATTGTTGATAGAGAGATTATTTTACCTGTTGTTTGTTCTACTGGCTTCGAAGAAAACCGTTAAACTTTATATAGATCAACTTTCTTTAAAAATACGCAAATGAGTACACACTTGTCTTCCAGAATTATTTTATTAGGTAACATGTTGCATATCTAACTGGCGAAGTGACATGTGAAAGTGGGTCGGATATTAGGGGACATAAATGAGAGTAGCCGGCCAACTGGGTCGCACTCGCAGCTGCAATGGCCTGCTCGCCAGACTTATGGACCGTCATCCGTCGTCAGATGAATTATTGATACCAAGCCATGACACACGCATGTTCCATTCACACGAGGAAAACTTTGTAATCTCACACGTTAGCTCACAGTATAAACCTCATACAATATTGATAAAAGAACTGCGGCGAAAATATTACCAAGAAAATGGATAATATCTTGGCAGTGAAATCGGAATAAATGCCTAACCGAGGACACTTTTATGCCAAAAGCAAAAGTTACAATGCTTGCTATTAGTGTAAATGTAAAAGTTGGGATGTTATCACACTTTCACGCCTAAACTACAGGCCTGATTATGTACCAGTTTTGTGGACATATAAACTTTTATCGTCCTTTTCACTCTTTGCGTATGTGACACAGACGGACTCTAGATTTTTACGAGTCTGCATTTCATAAAATACTTCTCTCTACTTTTTCCTGCCAGCATTGTTTGCAGACCAAAAAAATAAAAGTAACATGCATGTTTTCTTTTGAAACTGGCATGAAATACCGCAGGAGCTCCAAAAAACAGGAAGAATGGAGCCTTTGAGAAATACGACAACACGCGCTTTACCTGAAATATACGTAAACAAATCTCTCGACACCTTATTTATAAAGGTTTAGAGTTTAGAAGGAAATGAGTTAATATGAGAAGATGAAAAGTCTTTAAGTATGTATTTACGGTATGTTCTTTATACTTATAAATTGATAAGAAGATTACTAAGAACTCGTATGTGCAAAGCGAGTATTTGTACAACTTAAAAAGGCTAAGTTCTGTTTACATCGCATAAATATTTCCGCTACGATGAACAAGCTTCGTAATCGAAAACGCTATAAAACGTTCAAGTTGTGTACAAACATTTCTTTAATATGTATTTATTATCTAATCGGTTTATCGTAAGAATGTTAGAGGCGAGTCATTTCTGCAACACTTGGCGTGACGCAGCCCCAGCTACTGATAGTCTATTGTTATCGTATGTGAAGTGACATAAGTCAAATGCAAGCGGCTTTGTACTTACATTTACAGTGAAACTTCCTACAATACTTTGATTATAACACTCTATCAATGCATTTTTAATCGATATAAAACTGTACAATCTTAATTCAAAGCAACAATTAAATTAAACATTATTATTGAAAATGGTTTATATCTGTATTATGAGTCGGAAATTTCTCCTCTTTCAAATATTTAACATCGGAATACACTTTTCTGCTATTGGTTATTCCCGCTAGAAATTTATTTCGGTGAAGCAGTTGTTTTTCCCGAGTGGGTTCTATCATAAATCAAATGGTATGCAATACCCTGTAGCAACGAGTATGAGGAAAATAATTTCCATTTTAAATCGATAAACGTGTGTGAAAAATTGCACCTCCTTTCTTATCGCAGTGGCTTCAAGGAATTGTTTTCACTGGGTCTGACGCAATACTAATTTGAAAGTATGTATTGATAGGTGTATCGTATAACAATAAAATTATTGAAACACTTTATAACGACAGTAAAAGGATAACCAATATAATAATTGTAATCGGTAGCCATTTTCATCGTAATTTAAATAGGTATTCCCAGGTAACCTACATTATTATAAGCGGTATCATATTTATAGAAGAGGAAAATATAATCAATATGCTCCTGCTTTTCACTCGAGCTGTACAATGAACTCTTTAATGTATAGGTACTCTTTAGTGTATATGTTTATACATTATACAAGGGAATCTATATTTTTACGTGACTATTGCTTCTTAGCAAGTAAGAAAGTATTATACTATAATAAGAACAAAAAGTAAATTAATCACCCATTCTTCGAACGCAGTGTGTTTACGTACAATGCAAACCGCAAAGATATCATAATTCATAACGTACTTTTCCACATTTAAGGCAAGATACGAACACAGTCGCAGTACTGTTATCAGTCGTTGCGCTATTTTATCAGCTACTCCATAATTGCTCGTCTTACTAGATAACACGAACACAAAGAAAAATTACGAAACCAAAAGATAAGCCTATGAAAGTTATGAAAGGGAAAAATGTTGGATACACTTACAAATATACTTTTTTGGATAAATAAACAGTACCTTTAATAAGCTTATTTTGCTCTTGAACTATTTTAATAATTAATTGGTTTAAATTATTGGCTTTTAAGTACATAAAACAATGGTTTTCGAGTTACATACAGTACTTGACCGAAACGGCATTATTATGCGTACAAATGAGTATCGTTTTGGAAAAACAGGTCATCCTTTGTCTATGAATAAAAGATTAAAGGATTACCAAGGCATGGGTAGAGAACGGCCACATGTGGACTCCAACTAACTGCGGTCATCAATCCCCTGCCAAACGCTGTAATTGTAACACGCCCTTCTTTGAGTTAAACCCATGGCCTGGAGTAACAACCGCGATCTATTAGGTCGGGGAAAAAGTCTTTTCGCATTATAGTATGTATGAACTTGTAATAAAATCTTTTCTCTACACAAAAAAGCTCAATATATGGGTAGCTCACGAGCTCACTTAAAGAAACCTTGTGATTCTTGAAGCCAAAGAGATTTTATTACAAGTTCATACATACTATAATGCGAAAAGACTTTTTCCCCGACCTGATATTTCAAAAAACAATATAAAAGTAATGTTTATAGTATTAATAGTTACATACATTTGTTATGTCATAAACCACGTCGCCTTCTATTGTCTTGCTTATCAGTGAAAGTGGTATTTTCCAGGCATTCTCTGCATTGCCAGACATTAAATCAGAACAAAGTTACAATTACATTGATAATTTTAATGGTGCAATATTCTATTTATGGACACAAGCTAGTAGTAAAGTTCATTTCATTATGGTTTGTAATGCAATGAAGAAATGGAAAGTATTATTAAGCACTTTTTAAATGAAGTGATTGAGTAATAACTTGAAACTATCGCAGAAGCATAAATAAATGCAGATACAGAATAGATGTTTGTCGGAAGTTGCTACGCTATCTAAAGTCAAACAACAAGGTCTAAGCAGTTGCGTCGATGATGCATTTGTTTGACCTTACTGATAACGCACGTGTGAGCTTGTAAACAGAGACTTATGTAGAACAAAGATTAGGCGAGTGCGTAGTAGAAAATACAAACAATCTTTGTTATAAGACATACAAACCACTTATTTGCATCGTTAAATAAAAATCTAATAAAATAAACATTCGAATGTTTTAACACAAATTAGTTTACCTACGACCTACAACAACATTTTTATGAAATGGATACATCGCAGTTATATTCGATGTCGCTAACCTACTTTGGTATTTTCCAATACACTCAATTCTCAAATATCCAAGCGTTTATAAAACGTGCCCCGGCATCGAGAATACAGTTCAGTTTTCATCTTCCGATACAGTTATGCTGAATATTCATGATTCAAACGATATTCTGGTGCGGGGTAATTTGACAACGGCGTGGCAGGTCGTCGCGTGAAGGTACGCCGCACAGCGCCGTCTAATCAAACCCTGTAATTATCTCACAATCGAACAAACCTTGACTTCAAATCCAGCTGCTCGTTCACTACCTTTTGGTTAGGTGAAGGCTATTCACTTCAACGTTTCGCGAACTCCGAATTGGCGGATAAAAATAAAATTGGATTTTAAATATAACGTCTCCGGGTTTTTCCTTGATGTTAATTTGTTTTAGTGGTATGATTTCACCCAACTTCCTAGAATTTAAACACATGACAGTTCTTTGTATATATATGTTAAATAAATCAGTACTTTCAAAAACACTATTTTTACTTCATATAACGTACTCTCTACTAATTACGCTAGACCGTCCTTACAAACAGCTATTTATTGACCGATATGTCAGGCAGCCTACATTATTAACTAGCGTACCGTATAAATCGATAAATGACAATCGATATTTTATGTTATCGCTAGAAAATACTCGACCACAAACTAGTTATTAGTGTTATTAGAATCGAAATGCAAGCGCGAAGACATGGTTAAAGGAAAATGTTACGTGTCGGTGCAATTTCTCGAGCCATTGACCGCAAATCGCGTACCTGCTCGATAGCCCCGGGTCATTTGCAAACAAGATTACCTACACTGTGGACTGGTAATAGGAAGCGGCGCTCTCGATTACAAACGAATGCACTTTATGTTGTTCTTTTTTGTTTTCCTGTTTCAAAATTCCGACTAAGTATTGATCAACATCGTGAGCAAATTATAATGATTATTTAATTGGGACTGGGCTAATGCTTGGTTCCGGTTGCAAATAAATTGGCACATCCATAAATCAAAGAACCACACAGTCTGGATATAATATATTTAGCGTGAAATATGTTGTTATTCTAGACCCGTGATCACAGGGTAAATTGAAACGGCTTAATTACAACAACATTTCACAACGATCAAAGTACCATTAACAAAATCGTCTTGCCTAACTGGCCAGAATTTAGGGTAAAGTGGAAACAAGGTCACATAAGCACATGTCGACGAAAGCGTTGACTTACTCTACTAATTATTGTAATGACCTCCAAATAAATCAAACTGATTATCTCACATCAGTGATTTATTATTTATCATTACCATTTTTTATAGCACCGTATTACAATAGATGTGATTTTCGTGATTCAATAGAACGTCATGTTCTTTGTATTTCCAAATCCAGCAAAACAGATCGATGAGATCTATAACCCGGCACGCAAATCAAATACGATATATGTATATGGCGAATGTAACACCATACGTATTGAATTCGATCATAACTTGTCATCGGATACGACGTGTGTCGACCTCCCTGGCAGTTGAACCGTATCCTACGTCTAATGCCGGTCATATAAATCACAGCTATCAGTTGACAACAGATGGATCATATCGTACCAACAAGAACGAGTTTTGCCATCACGTAGAGAAGACCGAACAACTTGCCCATGAGATAAAATCGACGCGGACAGCGGTCGTTGTCATTGTGACGCCGTATGACCTACTGGACTAAATGTGTCCAATGCACTTGACTGCACGCACGTTTATCAAATTAAATATGAAAGAAATATCGTGTAGAATATTAATAGCTGACCACCTGATGTTGTGTGAATGATCGATATCTGTAGTCGAGGTCGAAACAAATAACTGATGTCGATAACATCAAAGTATATTATTGCATTATTGTTAGGTAGTATGATTACGCTCTTGTTCTGAAGATTTTAACGTTAAAAATGTTGGAAGTGTATCTTATTGGCACATGGTGATACAAAGTCACGTAAAAGTGACTTTTTAATCCGGCTCTTCAAACATTCAAGCCGTCCCGGAGCGCAAATGGAAAGCAAATTGGAAACGAAGTTGGCGTACCTACTGTGGTTTCGTTCGGCCTCAATCCCGATGTCGACTGTGCGCCATCCACCGATACCAGTAACGGCGACATCCTTGTGAACTTATTGAATAAAAATATCTATTAATACTCAGCTACGTGATTCTTATTGTATGTATTCAAGGTGACATGAAACCGCATCACACTGCTATTTGTGTGTACAATTTCATCCGATGAGCACATCTATATTTCAAGTAATGCCCACGCCTCGAATCATATTCGTAATAGCCCTACTTTATTGTTATTATTTGCCCTATATAATACCAACATAAAATGAGCAATAAAGTTCATAAATACAAATTTATTTTCACCTTTCTTCCGGGAATGTGGTACAAACTGTACATACGTGGGTTTTGTAATTTCCTTCTACAGTTTTATTCGTCGGCTACAAATGAGCGGCTGTCGTGTGAACGGTCTGAAAGATCTTGATTAATGGATTTAGTTAGTGACTTCGGACCATCCTCTTTGAAACGACTTTCTTCGTCGTAAATACTGTTGAAACGGATAAAACTGTAGAGTCTGATCCGTTTGCGGTCGCAACTAATCTAGTTTTAGTATTAGCAGTCGTGTTTACTTGCTAACTTGACTAACGAGAGGGTCGGCTTTAAATAAATTCTATGTTATTTGTTTACTTTGGCTTACAGTCCGCATTCTGTACATAATTTATAACAATGTCGAGTCAATCAGAAATCAGTTCAGTTATTCAGTAAATAATACTCTGTGCATTATAATGATAATGCTTATTACCAGACACTTTGCTAATTATACTTTTTTGTGCCACAAATATTATCCATTCTTAAGAATGTACAATTGCGGTGAATTACAAATTGTGCGTCAGATATTCTGCGGTTATTTGTTTCAACACTTCGGAGTGCAAGCCGTGAAACTTCTGGATCTGGGCAGCTGATGAATTAGTTCGTATTTATTTTTTGCTGCAAACAACACGAACGCAAATTGTATCATTAGTGTTTACAAAAAGCGATTATACGTTAGTCGGTCACGCTCACGATATGTATCGTCGCGACGCAATTCGAGCGTGTGCGACCGTGGGTTCAATGGACAATAATGTGCGTACAGTGCGTAGTGCGTTATACTACACGCTCGTGCTATCATTAACTAAACGTTAAACGTTAACTACTCTATCAACCGTGTAGTAAGGCTTTTACGTTTTAACATGAGATAACATTGTAGTTTAAGTAATGCTAATGCTAGTGTGCTCAAAACTGCTAGGTGTGTCGGTGAAAATCTACTCTTAGAATGCGGTTTCCAAAGTGTGGACATGGCAAAGATTAGATAGTTTAGAAACAAAAGCTTACCAGTTTTTTGATACAGTGTTGTACTCTCGCATCCCCGATTTTTTGCAAGAAAATGTGATTCTGGTTATAATCCCTTAAGATAAACATATTTAACAAATGTTCAAAACAGATGTCATACAAAAGTAAAAAAAAGTCAAAAATCACTTTGTAGTAATTCTAATAGTAGCTATTAAAGTGGCACATGTTCCGTCACGCTTGACGAGAACAAAACAGGGGTTGTTTGATTACGGGATCAAAAGCTGTACTGTTCTGTACTCCAGAGTGCTCTTATCTTGACCTACATCGCCTTTGATCTACTACTAAATAAATTCAATAACGGCTCACTCAGAAAAATTGATCGGCCTATCCATACTAATATTATAAATGCGAAAGTAACTCTGTCTGTCTGTCTGTCTGTCTGTCTGTCTGCTACTCAATCACGCCTAAACTACTGAACCAATTTGCATGAAATTTGGTATGGAGATAGTTTGATACCCGAGAAAGGACATAGGCTACTTTTTACCCCGGGAAAATGACGCATTTCCCGGTAACATTCAGGTTTCGCCACCGAAGTCGCGAATAATCGATATTATAATGACACTAGCTGACCCGTGCGGCTCCGCTCGCGTGAATGATTTCTTTTTACTAATACAAAGCTTAATTATTCCTTAACAACAAAATATGCTTTTTTTCACGAAAAATATTCTCAAAATTATTTATATCTCTTAATATAACGAAATCGCGCTAAGGCATATCCGCCATTAAAACAGTTGCCATGACAACGGAATTTTGTTAATTTAATGTCATTATGATCTTGATTATTCGCGACTTCGGTGGCGAAACTTGAATTTTCCCGGGAAATGCGTGATTTTTCCCGGGGTAAAAAGTAGCCTATGTCCTTTCTCGGGTATCAAACTATCTCCATACCAAATTTCATGCAAATTGGTTCGGTAGTTTAGGCGTGATTGAGTAGCAGACAGACATACAGACAGACAGACAGACAGACAGACAGACAGACAGACAAACAGACAGACAGACAGAGTTACTTTCGCATTTATAATATTAGTATGGATTGAATTAACAAAATTCCGTCGTCATGGCAACAGTGTCAACAGTTTTAGTGGCGTATATGCTTTAGAGCGAGTTTTTGACATATAAATTATTTTGAGAATATTTTTCGAAAAAAAAAGCATATTTTGTTGTTAAGGATAATTTTATTAAGCTTTGTATTAGTAAAAAAATCATTCACGCGAGCGGAGCCGCACGGGTCAGCTAGTCTTATATAGATAGACCACGGAGTGAAGTTATTGAAATCTTGAAGTGCAGTTATATTCTGCTGATTGATGAAACATTTTAGATTTCAATATCCGACGTTGCTGATATCGTATATTGAAGTACGGTATCTAGATTCAGAATAAACTAACACGTTTGTAAAAGCAAGCTGCAAACTGCAATCAAAAACTAAAACTATATTCTCGATTTTCTTTCTTAAATTCTGTAATCTCAAAAAAGTCCTAAACAATGTTTGTTAACATAAGTACTTACACTCATTTCGATTGTTAGCCTTCAAACTTAATTTCGAAAATAAGTCAACGTAATGAGATTCTAACAAAGCCGCTTCCGCCTTTTGATTTTCCGTTAATCTCCTTAGTAAAAGAGCGTGACAAATGAGATATTTTCAAGCGGTAAACTACTTAGAACAAACACAATGTAACAAGGTGTTCAATACGACACTCCCACGTCTGTTACGCCAATAAACTCATGCATTACCATACAATTCATACATACGCCTTCAGTAAATGAAGCAAAACGATTGCTTCCCGTCCTCGAGACTACTCACATTATATAATTACTGCGACATTGTACTGTTACTGAGCAAAGGTTAGGATCACAACAAGCATTGCACGTGCATATTAAACTTTATAGGTTAGGGAATAGAAAGTAATACAAACTTTGCTATGCTTGAGAAGAAACGTAGGAAACAACAATTAGAAATGTTTACCCTGCATGGATCTTATTCTCATTTTCAACGATCTTATACATTTTCCCACACATCATTTGATTTTCAAAACCAATTTGAAGTCAGTAGAGTTTCAAATTATATAGCTTTCAAGAAATGCAAAGCACACCTTCGTGTTAATCCATTAGATTAAAGCCAACAATTTGGAGAAAGGATAGAACAATAAAGATGATTGTACCATCACTGTAAAGAGAGTAAAACACAATTTATTTTATAGTCTCGGAATTCTAATTGACGCTATACGTCTTTCAAGATGGAAAAGGTCACGATATAATAGGCATTAAAGGCGTACCCGGCTGTAAGTACACCGAAGTATCTGAATTCTAGAATTTACGTGAACATATAAAACATTTCTGAAATAAATTATATGGAATTCGGTTCTTATATTTGCCTAATTCGAGCAGCGTAAATACTCGTTAATAGGAATGTTAAAAACTCATATTAGAAACATAATAACTCAGATATGGCAATTAAAATATCTGGAACATACACAAATTGAATTAATAAACAGAACTATGTTAACGATCTCAATCATAGAGTAAAAACTAAACAGAGGGTTCATAAACAAACATATAAAACAATTATAAATATAGGATCGTACGCACGCTAGTTGAATGACAGTCTCTCAAGGCTGGTTTTTGCGTGCGTTCTCCGCGCTCCCGCTGAGCCAGGTGCTTACGGAAAATGAAATGGAATCCGCTAACTACTCTGTGATCTCGTGCCAAGCGTTTTTTTTTTCGCTTATCTAATATTGATAATAATAGAAATTATACAATTTTTCTTCGAAATTCCCGTTGACGTCACATGACGACATTGCCGTCACACATTTCTGTCGATCTTACGTCTTTTTGTTTTTATTTAGTTGAAGCACGTGCTGCAACTGTTCAAAAATATACGCGATCATTATCTGCTTATTTGTGTTTTAATACCCGTGCGTTAATATCCGGTCGTGCTGAATACGATCAGTGCCCACTTGTCCTCGTAAGACCGGGGCATAAATAATGCATATTAAACATTATGCCTCCATATATGAATTGTCGTTGTAGGCGAAAATGGAGATCAGTTACCTACACTAAAACTGTCATAGGTGCGTTGGCTAAACGCTCTTAAAACGTCTTGTAAACCAGTGCAAACAAAAAACTGAAGTAATTACACTTAAAAAAAGAAGGTTACTTACCGTAAGTTTGCTTTTTAGGGCCTCTCATTGTCCTCTACAGTCACTGACCCGCGACTTAATTTAAGATAATCATCATGCCTAACGGCAAACTGCAGGTACTGTCGCTTAATACACAAAAATCAATAAATTTAACGCTTTAGTTTTCTTCTACGTTTCTTTTTAACTTAACATAAATATGCATCACGTTTATCGCTTAGATACCTATCTTAAGAAAAATCTCACGAACTTAGAACGTAACCGGTGATCATGCAACATTTTTGTAAAATCGGGGCCTCAGCTGGTGACATCTCAAGTTTTTCGCCATCTAATCGTTTATTTAACTGTACCCCAGCTTTGTTGACTCGTGACAAAATTTCTCTCAATATTTAGAGTGTACCACGTTTCTCGTAAAACCTGTGTTTTACAATTTTTAGCACATCTCCGACGAAACGTGAGTATGTTGCTTAGTTCTAGTTCACTTGTCTGATTTCCTCTGTACCAAACGCTTTCGTATTACCTAATATTGTTCTAGACAAATAAGGAGCGTATTTGTTTTAAATGTTACATTAGAAGTGCGTGCTACCTACGTACTACGTGTATGGAGAAACAAGCAAAAGTAATCCCACGATTGTGCAGACAATGTCCGACGATAATCATGAATATGTACTAAAGATAAGGTAGCTCTATACTGTACAATATTAAGCTACCTTTGCTATTGTAACTGTCTGGAACATACGGTCCAAGGTCCCCATTTCCTGAATAGTTTACCGCGGTATCCAATTTGAGTTAATAGCGGACACAAGAGAAGCTCGCTTTCCGGTAATTCTCATAGTACATCTACGTTACGTCTATAAATTGAACTGTGTAAACACAATACAATACGGTACGTGCTATACCTGTACCGAAGGTACTGTCGGTTATATCGTATGTAACAACTTTAGAATAAACGTCTTAAGTTGAATTTCAGAGTAATAGAGCTCTGGAGAATTAACAGTTACAATATTCATAATAGAGAGATACATAATAAATTATACTGGAACATCACTACTCTATGGATTAATATTTGATACATTCAGGTTTACATTCTTGTTTATGGTGGAATACTACGAAAAAGTATTATAGAGTACAAATTAAAATAAAAAACATAATTAGGTAGATATACAGAGTACATACGGAATGAATATAAACCGCATTCATTTTGTCGTTTCAGCTAAGAACAATCAAGGCGTAAATCTGATGTTTTACGACGGAAATATAAAATAGCTATGGAAATAAACATAATTGAGAATAAGATGTACGTAAACATTATTTACAGGGTTTAGCCGTAGGCGGGTACACGTCTACGGAATACACGTCTTTCATTAAAGTGCCCACTAGTGAAAGAAGCGGAAATTGCCATCCACTAACCGCACGCTTTTATCCTCAATGAAAAACTATCACGTTAGAAAAACTGAATTCTTTTGTTATATAAAGGAGACAGAAACAGATGTAAAATTATCAAATAGTTGCTATAAATTTTGACAAAAACTGGATACTAACCCCTCGGATATTTTTTTATACATTACTAAAAATCTATTATTACACTATTATTATTAATGTTACAATACTTAACAAATGATTTCCTTTTTTAATCCGATGCGTGCACTAACGAGCATCTCGAAGTAAACATCTTGTTACGTGTATCGTAAGACAGCAATCTATTCATAGCCGAGACCTTTAAGTTTAACCTTAAAGTAAATTTACCTTCTGAAATAAGCTCTGACATCGTAGTTTTGACACGTCTCCGCTCCCGATTTAGCCAGACGTAGAGTAAGAACCTATAAATCCTTAAAAACAACATCACATTTACATTTTCTGGTAAGATTTAGGCACACACGTACCACAACCACTTCGGTCATTTTGAATAAGGTCACTTACGGCACTATTCACAAATGTATCTCAAAATGGCTGCCATCTATTTTCAGCAGATTTCTTTGTTTTTGATGTATTAATCAACATTAATAGAAATAGTTACTAAGTTGTTATTTTAATAAGTACGCAGAATATTGAAAAACGGTAATCTATTTTCAATTTTCCAATACGATGGCGTAGCTGTGTCCACGGGAAAAGGTTAGTGAACTATAAAAAATAGGGTTATCGTTCCGTGAAGGACTCACGTCCCGTATATGAACCAATGATTTTCATTACACACTTCCGTACGTCTATTGCCGAGGGCGGGACCTCCTTCGTCACAAGTGTATGCGCGGAAATTGCCTTCCGCCGACAACGATGCAACTTCAATGATAAACCTATTACAATATAATAATTTGATGATGATATTATGCGAGTTGTAGTTCCGTATACAAACTTACTGATCTCCTTGCAGATTTCCTTTAATTAGATTAATTACGGCCAAATGAATATAAAAGATGTAAATTGTTTTAGTTTTTCCGTGTTTAAGCAAATATGATAAGCGTAATGCTTGTGTATTGTGTGAAATAATGGAATCAAACATTGATATTTTAGTATACTATTTGTGTAGACGGCAGTTATATTGGTAGGCTTTAGATTCTAAAATTATAACTTTACTGTATTTCAGAGTTAATATACTTTAATACTAAATATTGCTATTCTTTGTTTCAGGTAGCAAGCGTGTTAAAGACTGAAGGTGTTGGCTTTAACGACGTCAAATATTTATATTAGCACACGTAAGTATACAGTGTTTCTATAGAACCTAATGTACCATGAATAGTTATTTCAAACACAACACAATGATGTTGAACGTTTTGTTTGGTCGCTTGCCCATAGTATTATAGATATAACTCACGGCGTGGGTACATAGACGTCATATAAATACGTCAGTACGCATCTGCTGTTTACGTGATCACTGAAAGTACGATGACTAAACACTCTTTATTACTGTTTTTAACAATTTGCTTTCATAAACTATCTTATGAATAGACACAATAAAACACAGTAAAAATAAAATTTCCATTTCCATACATATTTAAAAATACATTCTAGCACTACATTCAGGTATTTAGCCTCTCGTATAAAGTATTTTTTTATTCTCTATAATATCCCAGAATTCTCATCTAAAGTAATAAACTAATAAGATTTCGCATTCTCGTGAAAGAACTTTACAAATAAATGAATTACGAAAATACCTTTTCATAAAACATTTGAATATATTTCTATATTAACAGTTCCACAAAAAGTTCTTTACTTCTATAAAGCTTTTAATATAAGAGTAGATAAGATTTCTCAAACATTTCAAAACATTTGTAATTTAAAATTTGTCGAGAACTTGAGAGATTTCATTATCTTCTTTGCCGTTGAGTTTTAAATAAATACTCTGAATGCCAAAGTAATCTGTAACTAATATAAAAGCCAATATTTTGAGTATTCAGGAGCCCGTAAGTGATTCTAACAATAGACAAAGTCAATTCATGGAAACGGGAATATGAAACTTTCATTCAAAGAGCTTTCCACGGTAGCTACATTAATTTCTCAGTCAAGTGCAATAATTTACACTCCGAATGATACCAGGTACAAATTGATATTTCCTTTTATCTTATCATTGAAAATATCTGTAACAATAACACCGTTTTCAAGTGTATCGGAAACGAAAGCATGATATTATTTATACACATTTAATATTATCGGCATTACTTTGCGAATAATCACAGTAAAACAATTGAAACTTCCTAAAACTCGTTGTGTAGTCCTTAATACGAATTACGAACCAAAGTTGTGCCCAACATGAATGGTCCATTAATTTTGTGCGGCGTATCAATTAGAAGTTCATACACATTAGTAACACGAAGTGGTGCCGTTACGCGTACTATACGTGAATAACGTGCATCGATAACAGCTACGGTTATATGTTCGCGTTCGTTTGTATCTAAGCTTTGATTACATTTATTTTATTACCCTTCACCTGTCAGTAATACGCGTTCTGGTTTTAATTGTCGGATTAGAACCGCCGCGAACATTTCGGACCCGTTATGACCGAGACTATCAGCAAGTTATCAATGTAAGCTAACAAATAACAATTTGCCTGTCACCTTACTCTTGAAAGTCGACCGCCGACTTTGTCCTTAATTTTAATAGAGATGCATACATTAGGCAATATACATTATGTTGTTAGAAGATAAAAATTAAGTAATATTTTCTTTAGCTAGTCCGAAGAAGAGCTACAGTACGAATTGGATGCCCGCGTCATCGATAGCAGTCAGACCAGCTTAAATTATACGCCTGTTTTAACCAATCTCAAATGTTACTACAAGAAATTAATATAGGTAACTCAGAAATAAGAATAGCAGAATACCAAGGGTTTTTCTTGTCTTCAAAAAATCTATCGGAAAGTAAGGCCGGTTCATTTCGGCTTGGCGACTTGACCCGATGCGTTCTTATACGCGCACCGAATGCGGATCGCTTCGGACCTGTTGCATTGCATACCAGGCTGACTAGCGGAACATGCTAACTGGACTACACGTTCTGTTAACACTATAAAGAAATGTACCGACCGCATCGAATTATCGAACACTGCACTTAATGCCGTTTATTTAACAACCGATTGCAAGATAATATGGAGTTAACGAAATTGAACAGATTACGCCGTATAAGGGAAAAACTACAGAAATAAAAAAAAGTATAAGCGTAGGTAATTAGTACATCAGTGAGAAAATTTCCGTGCCTATCGTGTAAATTTCATACTAATTAGTTTGCAATTTGGTCAACGAAGTATAATAAGTACACAGTACACGTGTAAAGTATAGATATAATTGCTTAACCTTCACCTCGATTTTGCTATAAAGTAGAATTATAGTTCTATTTATAAATAAAAATTGTGTCCATTTTACAAATTTCTGTGTCATGTCGTGTGTGTGCGGCGTGAGCATTATGAATTATAATTTTAAACAGTTTTAATACTAGTTCGTGTCTAGCTTACCTAATGATATGTAAAATTAATAGGTGAACACCATTACCCTCTTTACCTAATGATATTCTTAATAGAACTAGCAGTAAACACGCGGTAACTAAGCCATCGGTTTTACTGCCAATATATTCATTGTACGGTATCAATTTCCTTTGCACGTACCACTATCTCATCTATTGATTAAATATCATACTCATCTTATCAGAACACAATACGAGCTATATCAATGTTCCAAATCTATAATGAGAATTCATTTTCTACATCAAACGCTTGAAACCCGGTCAAGAGCGAAGTTAGTTTTCGTTTGTGGGTCAAAGAAAATGTTTCTGTGTTACTGGCGTTTTGTAATGTAGATTATCCACGAAAACATGTGACATTAAGAGTTGTAACGGCACATTGTTATACGAACTTTACAATTTACAACAAATCTGGATTGTGTGTAGAATAAAAGAGTTTTACATTTGTGTATACGATGCCTATTCGCCTTGTAGGTCAGCCTGTATGGCTTCGGTATTATTTCAGCTGTCAGTTGTCAAGACGAAAAAGTGTAGCTGTCAATACATTTGGTGACACAAATGACGAGACAACTGAGTTTATTATCAGTATTTTTGTTCGCGTATATTTCTTTGATAAATGCTATATTGGTGAGTAAGTACAGAGGTAGTGAAGCGCGTTAGTGCCTAGGCGTGGTTCTGATCATGCACTCAGAGAAAGTAAAGGGCCGCCATCGTCGCATCACATGCTTTCTCTTAGTTATGTTGACCTGGTGCTCACGACGCAGGTTGTTTTCCACAATAAACAAGTTTGGCTAATATATTCAAATCATTTCAATCAAGGACACTGTAAAACATGTTCATTGGCAGTATATTTAAACTGGATATATTCGGGCCATAACGGCTTTTTAGCAAAACTAATAAACAACAGAAGTCGAGATTCTAAAAAGACGAAATTAAAACTGATAGATGTTTCTGTATACAAATTAAATTGGTTATGTACCGAAAACAATTTAATTGTAATTAACTCAGTGTTTTTGCGTGTGACTGACTTCGAAATGATTCTTTATTAAAAGATATTCAATCAAATGACTTTGTTTACTCTGAAACTCAATTAACATAATACATATTAATTTTGCGTAATTAACTTCTATGCGTACAAATTGCAAACCCAGTAGACAGCTATGCCTGCCTAATAACTTAACCTTTGTTACTCTTCTAGAGGCGGCCGAATAAAAACAAAAGTTGCAATACTAGTTTTTCAAGATAGACGGGTCAGCCAATGTTCGAGCCCCACTTGCGATTAATTTGGCCTCGAATTTAAGAAAAGTGAACTTTCGATGTCCTACAACCACTTACACACTTGTTGACTAGTCTAATATTATAGAAATATAACGTGACATCTACTCGTATCTCTAACATATTATTCTGTTCACTAAATATTATTATCGCGGTCACAATTTGCCGATGGTCGTTACGTTTTTCCGAACCAATTGACTTGTCTCGTATCTTATAGAGACTTCGTAATTGGGGACCTACGGCCTTATATATCCCTTTCATATTTTATGTCAGACATAATATATTATTTGTATATTTTCACTTTGGTTCGGAAGAACTTTCCTAATCATTAGTTACAGATGATAAAAACTATAAACAACGTAAGCATTTCGATTACAAACGTGTTCATAAAACTTAACAATAATGTACACCTAATTATAGAGAAAAACTATATCGTACATAAAGAAAAAAACCCAACGTTTAAAGAATCCTAAAGTTCTGAGGCTCCTGAATAATAATCAGCTTTGAACCGAGTTAGGTCGATGCCCTCGCGTTGAAAAGATCAAAATTTATCCACGCAAGGTGTACTCTGCTCACAGTATCAAGTTGGCAAAAAATAACTTGCAGCCAAACAAACAAATGTGAACTTTGTAACGTGATAGTTACGGGTTGCGGTAACCGCAGCCATGCAGTGGCTGAATTATAAGTTCGCTTCATAACCAGGCCGGCCCGTGCCTCCGTGCAAAAAGTCGTCGTCTCGTCTGCCGCGAATAATTATTAAAAGGGCGCGAGCGATGGCGACATCTTGTCTCGTCTCGATGTGACCCCACCTCCCGCGCTCCCAGCCCCCCACTATACTGTTACTTTATATTGAACTTATAAATGAATCCACTTTATTCCCTTAGAAGCACGGAAGCGGACATTTTATAATCACAAGAAGAATATCCCAGCAGACGTTTATGTTTAAAGAAAACTTGAACGTACATTGTCCCCGATTTCTTTTCATACCGACCTCATTAATATTTTTATAGAGTTTTGCAAACTACTAAGAAGAATATAATGTTAATTAGTTTATTAAAGCGCACGAATGGTTGTAACAGCTAAATACAATTTTTGAAAGCTCAGTTGAGAGTAAGTTAGAGAGAGCGTTGTTAAATGGTAGAGATTAAGTAAGAGCTGAGAAAATTAAAGGGCATGGGGTCGATTCTGAGGACTCGTGCCGTGTCACTGACATCTGTTTTAACTACTAGGAGTCTGAAATACATTTTAATTCAATCTTTATTGAAGTCTTGTCCCAATGAAAAACTTAAATGTCTTTTTGGAATTAAACTTACATTTACCAAATGTTATAGCTATTTTATCAACACTAAATGATTAATTTACAACATTTATTAGCTGTCCTCGTCTGACAATTACTTATTAACTTACACTATAAGTCGTATCATAATGGTAGGCAACTAATAAACGGCCGTAATATTCCCTTGCTAGGATATTAATAGGAAAGCATCGTTACTTCGCCAAACGTATGGCGCAATATGCAGTAACGAGAATAGAACGAAATGATCCTAAGGTCATCGTCTTGCATAAAATAACTATGTTGCAGATGTTACATTCATACTAGTTAATTTCAAGAAGAACTAGGTTTAATTTCCATTACCATCTTTTTATGTTAAATACTTGTCTATTACATTTCATCTTCAATAAAATATACATCCTAGGTTTATTATAATGATAAATATACCTACAACATGAAATAGAATATTTCTGATGACATATAATAAGTATTGCTTCTGTTACTTTTCAGATTGAACTGAACAACTCGTGATGGTGCGATTAGACGACAGCGTCAGATAACCGCGTGGCGGGTACGAAGCATGGGTGCGAACATGGGCAAGAACTCGAGCCTGCTCGACGCGCTGCCCACGGCGCAGGGCACGCTGCACGTGGTCATGCTGGGCCTCGATTCCGCCGGCAAGACCACAGCGCTCTACCGGCTCAAGTTCGACCAGTACCTCAACACCGTCCCAACCATCGGGTTCAATTGTGAAAAAGTTAAAGGAACTCTAGGAAAGTCCAAAGGCGTTAATTTCCTCGTGTGGGATGTCGGTGGGCAAGAGAAATTACGGCCTCTGTGGAAATCCTACACTAGGTGTACGGACGGTATTATATTTGTGCTAGACTCCGTCGACGTGGAGCGGATGGAAGAAGCAAAAATGGAGTTAATACGAACGGCTAAGTCCCCGGACAACGCCGGTGTGCCGATTCTGGTGTTAGCTAATAAACAGGACTTGCCCGGGGCCAAGGAGCCCCGCGAGCTGGAGAAGTTGTTAGGTCTGCACGAGCTGGTGTCGTCGCCGCACGGGTCGCGCGACGCGCACGCCTGGCACGTGCAGCCCGCCTGCGCCATCACCGGCGAGGGGCTGCACGAGGGGCTCGAGGCGCTCTACGAAATGATCCTCAAGAGAAGAAAACTCGCCAAGTTGCAAAAGAAACGTGTCAGATAAACGATAAAAACGTTAGTGATTGTGACAAGTCAACTGTGCGATAGAAACGATACGGTTATCGACAGCAAAGTATTTTAAAATGCTCACTGTATGGATGATTTTTATAACGTCCGAGACAGAAACACCAAATATTGTTTTACTATAGATGTATAACGTCTTATGAAATATTCCATCATCATGTTGCTCAAGTTATATTGAACATTTTGAAGGAAACGAATATTATAAATTTAAATTAACTACTAGTCATTTTCTTTTGAAAATAGCTAGGTGGAAGATAATGGTAGTGCTATACTAAAATGTATTTTAGAGAAGTCCGTTTGATACGAGGTAACCACTACAACTGACTTACTAAACATGATAACGTTAAAGCTTGTAAAGGCTGCGTGGCCTGTGCCTGCCTAAATATGCAAATCCCACAAGGTGTAACTTTTTAGATTGTTTTAATAGTTTGCGAACGTGGCTCACACACAATATTATGTGGGACCATTAGTGTTACAATATTTAGGTAACGTTAATGCATGATAAGGAGATGACCATTTGGAGGTTGATAGACGAGTGTCAGGATATTTGTAATTAATTAGTCACGTCAATGAAAACTCACTAGATAATCTCTCTCTTAAGGTCTGTTTCACAATTGATCAAGAAAACGATTAAATTCTAAATATGACCGTGCCAGCCCTTACTTTGTACAGGAAAAAAATAAAGGCAATATCTGTTTTCTTGGCAATTCTGAGACCGGACTGAAAATGTCTTATTCGTATTTGTGAAATCGTATTTTCTGGTGTACACTTATACAAATGTACTTGGCGCTTAATATTACGAACTTTCTTCAATCTTATTACATTCTTCTCCTTATTTGAAATATAAATATATTCTCACATAAAAACCTCTATTATGAAATGGATCCTTTTGTCGACCCTCTTTATCTGTACGAATATTAATTGTTATAATATTGACAACCCGCTCCTTATCTTCGTCCCGAGTAAATCCTTTGCTCTTCATGTGTAGCCAACAATTTAGTCCATTAACGTTTTTATATGTAATTGTGATGTCTTGTAGGCATTATTTACAATATATGGAAGAGGCTTGTACTGTATTTATGTTTGGAGAGCTTCAAATTTTTGTACATATACATAATATTGTAAATAGCGTAGGAAATATATCGTACGAATACACATCGTAATCGTATTTATGTATGTCTTTCGAATACAGTCATTGTTTGTGTGTATTTAAACATTGCTAAACTCTCGGATTAGTTTCGTGTTAGAATCAATATAACTGTTTTTTAGCATACTTACATGTACTTCATAAATGCAATTAGTTGTCCAAATGTTTCCGAGTGCTTGGTAACCTATTAACTTCTATCGATATCTTTTTTTATAATGAACGCAACAATAAAATGAGCTACATTGTATTCAGAGGAGGACATCGTAACTAAAAGACTAGCCTAAGTCATCGATCATGAATCGACCTCAGAGTGTTGATTAACAATTTCAAGTAAAAGCTTTAAACTTCTTACAGAAGAAAATGTATGGTCATGATTTGTTTATGAATAGTTTTAATTAGCACTTATTTATTTATTTACTCATAGAGGTATAACTTCGTTTTAAGATTATGTATTGAATGAAGCTTTTACCATTTTGTGTTAGAAACTCACTCTGTAAATATGTAAATTCCAAGTAGTTACTTGTCAATACCATGAAACCAAACATTTTTATGTGTAGAGCATGTAAATTTTGTTATTAAAGTATATTTGTTTTATTATCTATACATCGCGTATAATTGTATTGTGTTTTATGGAAATACATATACGTTTTTCATATTGAACCCCGTAAATAAACTGTTTTCATTAACAAAGTGTATTTTATTTTTAATTTCGTTTACTCACATTTGATCTATGCCTGCTTTTATCGTCTTCCATACTTAGACTTCGTAAATAATTGGCAGGATTTTCCTTTTCAGTCCAGTCAGTAAATAATGTTAAATATTCCATTTCAGCTTCAGTAAGATCTTTACATTTATTATCGTTATTTGGCTTTGAATGTGCTTTGGTTCGAGTAGAACGTCTTTTATTAGATTTGACTGTTAAGTCGGAAGGACTATGGAGTGTTGCCGTGTTATGGTGTTCTTTCAATGGAGCATAAGCACGAAGCAAAGCACGTTCCAGACGCTCAAAAAGGCGTAGTTCCCTAGCTGCTATTGTTGCTCTTTTGTATTTAAGTCGCTCTGACTCCACGTACTGATTCACAGCAGCTCGTATGCTGTCAGCAGTCACAGAATCTAATCGTTTAGAATAATCCATATAAAAATCCTCCAAAGCCTTTGCCGTTCCGAACACACCTAAATTCATAGGTTTTTCATTAAATACCTTTGCATAACAAAACTCCAAGTGCAATCCAAATTTAAGTACTTCAGGTGCACCCACATCATCATAAAAAGAGCCATACAAGATTTTGAAAAACTTAGCTTCTAGCTGTGAGCATTGCTCTTCACGAAATTTTAACATCCTCTCAAAATCTTTAATGACAACCATGATACCGGCACTGTCCTGTGCAATTAAATCTTTAAATAGTTTGATGCCTTTTTTCAAGAATGTCGCATGTGGTGCTATTGCTGCTACATGTGTAAAATGATGCAACTGTTGCTTTTCTATATCACCAAATATTTTCAACAAGTCATGAGGATGATTAAAATATAATACTGGCTTTACTAATCCCACCTCGCATTCTTTCTTCAGTTTCTCAAAAATAACGTTGAAAGTATCTTCCTCGGTAGAAATGCCGAAATCAAAACCCTTAGCTTCTATTTCTATAGAACGAGCGAAGTTTCTATTTTTTAAACGCCAACTTGGAGGTGATAAGTAATACAAAAATCTTCCGTACTTTTGTTGCAGCCCGTATCTATAATCAAGTCCAACAATTCTTGAAGTGTTCGTAAACTTTACTGTGGCTAGATACTGTAGTTCTGCTAATTTATTGTGAAGGGTAGCTTGTAATTTCTCCCATTTATTTAAAAATTGCATAGATTTATTATAATCCGCGGAAATGAACTCATCAAGATACTTAACTTGTTTCATATATCTGTCCACAGTGGCATTGTAAACTTCTCTTTCTTTTTGAAAGCTGGTTTCAATGTTTAACATACAGTCACGTCTATAGCCGATTTCTTGTCTCCACCTTACTTGGCCAATAAACATTTGTTTGAGCGATTTATAGGGTGCGACATGTTTAGATAAAATACTACTTCTAACGCAACTAAAATATGTCGGATCAAAGTCAGTTACGCCTCGAGTATCATCTATTGGATCATCAGTATGTAAACGGTTCCTCAATTCTGTGTAAGCAATCTTATAGTTATCACAGATACCTACCCCCAACCTTTCAGTAAATCTATCAGTCTCTTGCTTTTTGGAATAACGAAGATATGGTAGAAATACCTCTTCCTTATTAAAGGTAGCAATCGGTAATGGTTTTATTACAGTAATATCAGGTAGCGAATATTTTTTAACGGGAGGTTGCTTTTTTGACGGCTTTTTCAAATAACTCTTTGTTTGATTTGTAAGTTCATCGTTACGCTCGGTAAACTTCCTGGGTTTTCTTATATCAATAAGAACATGACGAGAGTCCTCCTCTAGCATTGTATGTATATAAATTTAAATAATATAACGAAGGAAATATTCTGATACAAAATTGTTTAATCAGAACCCACTAGATTTTTCCCCATTTACGTAAGTATGTTATTAAAGGTATTGAATTAAAAAAGGTTTCATTCAACAATACTTATTTATGCAATTTAAAAAACAGATAGAAAAATAGTACTATAAGAGTTTATTTAATGAAATAATTTTGAATTTACAGCTAAC
Source organism: Anticarsia gemmatalis (assembly GCF_050436995.1). Lineage (NCBI taxonomy): Eukaryota > Metazoa > Arthropoda > Insecta > Lepidoptera > Erebidae > Anticarsia > Anticarsia gemmatalis. The sequence goes on from NC_134758.1 coordinate 6,106,025, forward strand.
ACTATAATTGCCTACAATAAACAGTAAAAAATCAACTGAAATAATTATTCGGAAGTTTTGCGGTAAACATAATCAAACGCCGGTTTAGTGTATTTGTAATATATGTCTAAATAAGGTGCTGGATTCATACCTTCGCACCATTCCGTAAATAGTAATAATCCTTCTCGTTCTTCAGAAGATAACTTCGTTTTTTTCGGTCTCAATCGCTCCGTGCTTGTCGAGCCAGGGTCTTGTGCTTCTAAACTTCTCTTTGGTTTCATTGCCTTGTCCTTTGCTTTTCTAATTACTGGCCGTGTGTATTTTGCGGGTGGTAAGAAAGCCTTGTTCATAGCGTTTGTCATTTCCCTAAAAGCTCTCAGCTCTCTTTCAGCTTTATAAGCATTTTGCATCATCTTCAAATCCTGAGCAAAAAAGTCGTTTCTTGCTTGATTGACGATTTTAAAATCGAGTGAATCTAGACGAAGATTATAATCTTCATACATGACTTCCAGAATTTTCATAGGATCGTGTATGCTATGATGACCTTCCTCGCACTTTCCAAACACTTGCTCATATACGTATTCAATGCATATTCTTAATTTTAATGTCGTAGGGCTTGCAATGCTATCGTAAAAAGTTTCGTTCAATATGCGAAAAAACTTTTCACGTAAATGAGTTTCATTATAACTTTCCCTAGATATTTCGTTGTTTATACAATCAATATAATACTGGAAATAATCAAACTCTTGTGTTGTGGCTTGTTTCAACTGTTTTCTGCGATCTCGTAACTGTCTGCTGGGGCCATCAGTCTTTGAAAGTTGTATTAAATATTCCCTACTTTGCAATTCCATTGTCCGGAATAAATAAATCATCTGCACAGGATTCTTAAAATACAACTTTGCGCTGGGTGGATTTTTGAGTTCCATTCTAGCAACTTCTATCATTTTCTCAATATCTAACGTTTCCACTAAATCATTATCGGTAGCAAACTCTCCTGACTCAAACTGGATGGATTGTATCCTGTCTTTCAGAGTTTCATCATGTTGTTGTCTCCACGACAAAGGAGCTACAAACATTAGATAGCTTCTGTACGTCTTTAATATGCCTCTTATAGCATCAAGTTTAAACAAAATATTATTCAGGATTGTCAGAGTGGAAACATAACCAAGGAATTCAGAATTTTTTGCAATCAGATCAGCGTAGACTTTCTCAGTAAGACTTACTCGCTGGCATGCTTTCTTATAATCCTCTGTCAAGAATTTTTGAAAGTTTTTAATATGTTGCTTCAGTTTATCAACTATACGATCATGCTGTTCTGATTCCTCGACTATACTCTTTTCTATTTTCAGTATCAAATCACGACGATATCCGATTTGTTGTCGATTCATAGCATAGCTGCGTATATTGTTTACGTACACTTTAATATCGTCAAAACATCGCAAAGGCCGACCTTCAATTACAGTATAGAACTCGGGATGTATTTCTACAACTGCCCTTACGTCGTCTGGCGGCTCTTCAACGAAAAGCCTTTCAGATATATCTCTAGTAGCTGCGATCCTTAAGTTATCTTTCAAATGAAGTGGTTGGGCCAACCTTGCTCGTGCAATCACTTTCTCTTTGCGATCGCTGTACTTTATGTATGATAAAAGTTTTTCAGATCTCGGGACGCGAAAGGGTCTCAATGGCTTCCTTTTCTTCAAATCTTTCGGTACGGCATGCTTACGGTTCGCAAAATAATGTTGCGTATTAGGCACATATCTGCGACGAAATATAACATCTAAAGTTTTTAACGGGACCATTGGTTTGCGTTTCTTTGTCACGCACGCCGACATGGTAACGTTTTAAAATATTACAGACTCGAGTAAAAACCTATAAAGTTATTTGATTAAAATACTAATATCTCAAAACTAAAATCCAAGAAAATGTTAAGTTTGTCTAGTGACAGAATATATTGTCAAAGATCCACAACTATATAGAGTATATAGTCCACAATATCAAAAAATAAAAAACCTACATATGTGACCAGTATTCAGAAAACTATACAGAGCAATATAAAGAATGGTCGGACAACAAACTACTTGCCTCACATTCTAACTGCTTACCAAAACAAACAATTATTTGCAAAACTGAGGAAAATTGAGTTTAGTATCATACTTTCCTATAGCACAGAATAGTATAGTAAATAATCTGTACCTATGTCTAAACTTTCCCTATCTTAGAGCCACTTTGAAAACGTATTGTATGAAAATTGGAAAATAATAAGACAAAGTAAATTAAGCTCAAAATGCAACATGATGTGTTGTAATAAAACTCGCCTCAAATGAATTTAATTATTATGTATTTTTGTCTTACTAAAATTTGACGAATAGAAAAGAACTTACAGGATAAGTAGACATGTTAGAAATTCGCTCTTACAGTTACTTTATAAAGCTTTAAATACAATGTTTAGTCATGGTCTATTCTAATCCAATCTTTTTCTTCTTGAAGGTTCAAAAGATGCTTTCAATCGCTTAGAAAGTTTATCAACATCCTTTAATAGTGTTGCAGCTTCCTTGGCCTGTTTTATCTCTCTGATACCATTCTCATAGGTCTCTTTCTCAATTTGTTTAATCAAATCCAAATCGTACGCTGATATATCCAACATCAAGTTATCATACTCACGTTCTAATGCAAGTGCCATGTCTATGGAACTCAATTTAATTTCATTCGGGGCTATTAGCTGCTCATACGCAAACTCTACGTAATTAAGTATCTGCAAAGCTGTATCTGATGATATAAGATATCTCACTTTATCCTCCAAAATCCTGAAAAATATTTCTTTAACTTCGACTTCCCTGTTCTCATTCCAGGTAATCATGTTTTCCATTTCATGAATCTGAAACAATAAAGTGGGTAATAAATTAATATAATCCGATAAAGTTTTAAAACAATTGCTTTTGATACCTTAGTATTCTGTAGATGTTAGAAACTACAAAACTTTTAAATTCTAGAGGACGTACCTTTTCCTGAATATATTCCAATTCTAGGCGCATCAACTTTTTCAAAACTTCAAGAGTTTTTATAAACCTGTTCTTTTCTGAATTAAATTCCTCTGTTACCAAAAGGTAATTAAGATTCTGTTTCTCTAGCAAACCGAATATAACCAACAGCTGTTCTGGAGTTTCAAAGTAAAGTTGCGGAGGCGGTAACTCAATCAACCGCTTTTCAATACCAGCTTTGTCAATTTTCTTGAAAATGTCGGAATCTGTTGTAAAAATTTCAGTATATTTCGTATCAAGTTTTATATCATGACTATTTTGCCACAGGATGGGCGAAGCTTTGTTAAGAAAATTTTGAAAAGACAGCAGAATCATTAAAGTTTCATCAATGTATTGCAGTTTAGACTTGAGTGAAGCCATCTCATAATTAGCTTTTTTATTTTCCTCATTCTGATTCGTCAATTCCTTTGCCAGTGCGTCTGATCTCTGCATTATGGCGATCGTCTTATTGTTATCGTGTGCGAGAAATTTATCAAAACTGTTTTGATATTCCTCGAAGTGTTTGTAAGCTGTTTCGTAAATATTCCGCTCGGATTTAATATCCTTATCAATTCTTAGAATTTCATCAACCATGAATCCGTGTATCGTTCTCTTCATCGCTACATTTTTAATATTTTGCTTGTATTCATTCAATGAAGTGTTTGGTCGTATAGGACGTCCTTCAACTAGAGAATAGTAAGACGGATCTACGTCTACGATGGTCTTAATTTCACCTTCTCTTATCGGTTCTATAGGTGGCAGTTTAATCCCAGCGATTGTTTTCCTTGTGTCTCTTCTAGCACTCTTTTTCTTCTTTATTTTATCCATTTCAACTACGAAACGTGCACTCAATCCAACACCGAAATAGCATAAGCTTAGTAGTTCGACAAAACTAGCTCTGATCAATATTGCTATAGCAACAAGTAGCTTTATTACTGACATCGACTAATACCTGTTTGTACGATATTTTGTTATCACATTATCGTCACGGTCATTTGTGCTCAGGCTTGAATTAGAATGTTAGGGATGTTCGATTAAACAAAAAACCATAATGTACGGACAAATTGAGAGTTCCTTATAATTTCGAAGTAATGTTCATACATACCTACAAACAAACTTAAAATCACGCTTTCTTTTCATAGTGGTAGGCAAAGACCAAAGAATGTAATGCTCATAATACCGACAAAATAAGGCAAGTATTCATAATTTCTTAAATTCTTTATTTATAAGTAAGTTATTACAAAAATGACTAGAAATAGCACAAAACGTAAGTAACAGTAGATATTGTTTCGCAGAAGATTATTGAGTAGTTAATCACTGGATGAACTACCAGATTCTCCTTCTTCCTTTCCTTCTTCGTCGCCTTCTTTCTCTCTCTTGACGTTCTCCCACGGCATGACAGGCAGTGGCTGTACGAACGAATCGTCGACCTTCAATTTGTACAAGTGCCGGGGAGTAAAATGTGTAGGCAGAGGCCACACTTCCTCTGTAACAAACAAAAATTGATATTTGTAACAACGCGACATTAATCTCTGCCGATATATGATCTGAATTAACTTATTAATTATTCGATTCATAACTATCACACCATTCATATCATATCACCATACTAATTTGCTAGGTACCTATTGTAACAAACCTATGTAATGTATAATACCTATTGGTTATTGTAATTTTAACATCTTCCGGGATTTGATCATTGGATCTCGTGATGAAGTGTTTGTTCTCGAGCAGTTAATATTATAATAATGCATTTCTAATTACAATGTAGGGCATGTTTGTAAAACAAGTGGAGAGGCCTTACTAATGCAAGTAGAGGTAACTTACCAAAATAAAACCGATAGTCGTCGACACGTCGATGAAGACGCGCAATTTCACGAAGTTCGAGTAAATGTGGCGATTGTAACAAAAAGTCGACCAGAGCCACTTCAGGCAACGCCTCCATTATCGGGTCAACTGCGCTCAACCCCTCAAATGATAACTGCAATGAATAATTTAACTAAAATTCCATGTAATAAAACTAACCCCAAAATATGCGTGAAGAAATCAAAAATAGACTATTCAATTTTGAAACCAATTTACGTTTGACTATTCATAAATGAATGTAAATTGTTAAAAGGTGGAAAAAGCGACACGAAGTCATTACATTCTAAATGACATATACATTCTAAATGGCACAAATAACAATGACTCTAGTCTAATGCTCATTAAGTAACTGTGAAGCAGCATAACTTGTTATTAAGCCGTGTAATGGTATGAACTTAGGAAAGTCTGTCTACATTTTTTTCTTTTCAGGTATAAGCTACATTCTTTTAAAGAAACTTACGTTTTCATCGGCTTCGGCAAATGCGCATAATTTAGTGATCTTATTAAGACAAATTCGTAGCTGTTCCAAGTGATCTTGGAGCGGGCCATGAACGTCCAACTTGCCCACTAGTGATGGAGGTCTGGCTGTCAACGCACGCCATTCATGGAATGCCAACTACAACATGAAATTACTTTGAAAATGCGTCGACCACATTCTAAAACCCGAAATGACTGTTTGTGGTTCACATAACTGCTTGTTCTGGTAGGGAGTTCGAACCTTCCTCATTCTTTTCGGTAACTGCGGCGCAGTGGTTAATGTGGTCGCCACGTCACTACCACTGTGTCGGGAGACTACGGGTTAGATTCCCATACATACGGAAGGAATATTTGTGTGTACCAGAAATAGTTTTGCCACAATCGTCTTACCTTCTTTATGCAATGATAAATCATAGTTAGTTTTAAACGTCTGAACATTTTTCTGTCAGGATGTTTCTCAGTCTCCTCAGCCATAATGACGGTCAGCCCAACATCCTCTTCAACGATTTCTTCATCCTGTCTCTTCATTTTCTCGATCCACCTTTCTTCACGTTGAAATAAAAATCTTAAATGTCTGTATATCGTGTCTTCTGAGCCCTTTACAAGAAGTCGAATATCATTAATATAGCTCAATTATATGTCGAAAAGTAGATTCACTTTAATGATTAAAGTACAAACCTCTAAAATGTGTACGAAGTAGCTATCATACACAAGCAGTAAACCAGACACATTTATGTCGCAATAGCCAGCATTCACGGCGTTCATAGTTTTTCTAAAATGCTCTATAATTTCTTCTTTTGTCAATGTATGTTCGCCAATGTATATCATACGTATCCCGTGAGATTTCTAAAATAACAAATTATTAGGTTTTCAAGGCATTAAAAATAGCTTTCATACTTTATATATCAGTGCAGAAGTATACAGAATTTTGGGGAAGGCGGGCTAAGAGACGTTGGGCACAAAAAAAAACGAAATGCCATATACTTAGATATCTCATTCGTGCTATTAAACAGTAGATGAATACAAGACCGTAAAGGAGATAGGACTTTATTCCTCTCTGCACTAGAACAGTCCACCTGCACAAGGTCCTATTGATGGACCAAGACAACTTATAAGATGGCAGAAAACGCCCATAACTCCCACAAACATGGAATCATGAGTGTAGAATGTACGCTCATGATTTATGCTACCTATATGTTTAGTTGCTATGCTGTACAGTAGGCGGTAGAGTGGGCTGGTCAGTGCTTATTCAAACAAAATAGGAAAACAGTCTACAGAAATCAGAATTGCTTTATTTATCAGCTAGCCGGGTCTACTTTAAAAGCACTAGATAAACACAAGCACAGAAAGTTTGTAATAGGTACTCTTGCGAAAAACAATAAATAAAAACTTGTGATTACCAACCAAGCCGATTTTCTGGAAGTTTTCTTCGACTACATCTAAGACCGTCCTGGTGTCAAGATCAGGTAGTTGCATAGCCATCCTGCATAACTATTATTTCTTCGTTTCGGTTAGAACATTTGCGATTTCTTGCAATAAATTGGGTAAATATTCGACGACGCCGCTAAACGTCAACACGTGACCATGGAAACTACTGTCATATGGAAAACCGCCGCATGTCAAGATATTAAATATCTATTTTACCTCTTTAATGTTAATATTATATGTGCTGGTTAATGTGTTTTATAATACAATTAATTTGAAGTGTAGGCAATAGGTATAGCCAGTTTATTTGGACATTTTGTATCCTGTTCAACGTAAAATTGTCTATATTGTCTATATTCGAGGGGCGGTCGGGAGTGTATCCGTCTGTTAATTGAAAGGCTGAGGGTTAGGCAATCTAATATTATTTACCTTTATTGTTTTTGTATAATTTTATTAGAATACGTTCTATAGTAGGACATTACAGGCATATCGTGTATGTATGCATCCCAACTTATAGTTATATTCACTATCTTTTACTTTTTTTTGATAGAAATGTTTAAAGATCTAAACCAATAAATTATTTACTTCACCTACCGCTAGTTAGCTAAAGTTAAAAACTTTCTTTGGTAGTAAATAAACAACAATATACATAGAATGCCTAGCTACCCGTTTAGTTCTTGGCAACGCACACATATCGTGACGCTGAGATGCCAATTAAATCGTGTCCGATGCGAGATGCACTTTTACGTCAATTGACTAATAATAGCGATTTATACAACGGAAAAGTACTTATTAAGTAGTAACACAAATTGACGTCATGCTTTCTCCCTTGATAACAGAGTTGGATTGTCTCTTACAATTTCTGTGTTTGAGAAATGTCATAACAATTTGCTGCAATTTTATTATTTGTTTTTTAATCTTACTGGATAATGATAGCTACGCCAGCTCTTGCGTTATAAGATACGATTCCGGCGTTTCACGGAACAAATAATTGTGTAACTCACAAAGAGATATTTCAATAAAATACAAGTCTCAGTGGCAACATAAATTGTAATTCTAGGTTTCACTATCCTAATGATAATCTAGTATCTACAGCTTTTTCTAATCAATAGTCGTCGTCGTTGTAACGATTTCGTATGCTGCGCTGCCTGTTAAACCTTCCGTTGTGATTATCTTCTTCATCATCCCTGATGCCTTGATAATTATTCCTCTTTCCCTGATAATTATTCCTGTTCCCCTGATAATTATTTCTGTACCCTTGGTAATAATTATTTCTATTAAACTGGTAATTATTTTGCCTTGACTTCCATTTGGGTTGCCTCTCGCTTTCCTTAGACATATTGTAAAACGTTGCCAAGTCCAACAATGACTTTGGAATTTCCTGTAACAATTTGTTAATTTTAATGATAAAATATTCATCATCGTATTTAACTGCACTTTTGGCGCAGTGGCGCTAAATATCGCCGCAATAATCGGAGCGCCGCGTGTCAAAATTGTCATGATAAATATGATATCATAGGACAACTCACACATGGGATCAGATAACCGTGTGGGAGTTGTCCAATGATATTTATAATTTACTTATTGCGGATTTAAATAGCAGAATGTAGAGAAATTAAATACTTTTTTATATTTTAGTAATCATCCAATATGGTCACCCTACAGCACATTTATAGACCAGCTGTTACATGTTTACCATAAAATTTTCATTCATAATCATTATATCTATTACCTGTTTTGCCTCCTCCATAACTTCAATTAAACTTCTGGCCTGTCTTGCATTTTCATCAGTTAGTATAGTATGTGAAACCCCCTTGTTTCCTTGACGGCCAGTACGCCCGATCCTGTGTATATAGTCCTCTGATGTGTTGGGGAAATCATAATTGACGACATGAGTCACGCCATCAACATCTAGAAAAATATTTTTAAAATTTTATATAAGCCATTTGCAACAATCTCTATGAATACCTATAGCCTTATGTAAATGATACATCTTGTCACGATTCTTTAGTCTCTACCTACTTCGATGGAAAAATATGTTTGTAGATATGTATGTAATTAGATAGCACCTGGGCTGGAGATGACTAAACTTTACATGAACTACATTCAATATATACAAATTGATGCTTATACATACCCAATCCTCGTGCAGCTACATCAGTAGCTACCAAAATCCTTGAGTGTCCAGATTTAAACTGACCAATAATCTTGTCTCTCTGTGCCTGTGATTTATCACCATGAATACCAACTGCAGGCCAGCCATTTTTTCGAAGTGTTGTTGTCAAGGAATCAACAAATTTCTTTGTATTTGCAAATATTAACATCTTGCCATAGTTTTCTCCAGATATTTCATGAATGATTTCTTTGAACCTGAAAGATTAAAGAAAGAATATAAGAACTAGAACGAAACCCATTCATCACCAAAGTGATTATAACACAATACAGTATACATACTTGGCCAATTTTTCTTCCTGTTCACACACATGAACAATTTGTGTAATGTTATGATTTGCTGATAGCTCTGTAGATCCCACATTTACTTGAACAAAATCTCCTAAGTAATCTCTGGCTAGATGTCTCACTTCCTTAGGCCATGTTGCTGAGAACATTAAGATTTGCCTCTCCTTTGGTACTCCTTCTAAAGCTTGTCTAATTTGAGGTTCAAAGCCCATATCCAGCATCCTGTCAGCCTCATCTAACACAACATATGTAGACCGGCTCAATGTTGTAGTATTACTGTTCAAAAAGTCATTTAATCTACCAGGTGTTGCAATTAGAATATCAACTCCTCGTCTCAACTTTTCGGCTTGAACTGCTCTACTGGCTCCTCCATATATACAAAGACAACGGACATTAAGAGAATTTTCGAAATCCTGAGCCACTTGTTCAATTTGACGAGCTAATTCTCTTGTTGGAGCTAGAACAAGTACTATAGGACCCAATCCACGCCTTGCCTTTTTCTCTTTAATATGAACAACTGCTGGTAACAAGTATGCAAGAGTTTTCCCAGTGCCAGTTTGAGCAATACCTACAAAATTCTGCCCATTTAAAGCAATTGGCCATCCTTGTGACTGTATAACAGTAGGTTTGGCAAAACCTTGTTCCTTTAAGAATTCTTTAATATAGGAAGGAAATCCACTGCTATCTATTTCTGTGTATGGATCAGGTATGTCTTCACCAATCACTGTTATATTATGTTCACTGCGATAGTCATCAGAATCTGTCTGTTGTGCAGTTTTTGTTGAATAAAAATGTTGAATGTATGGCCTTTGTAATCTTGTTTGCTTCAAAATATGCTCATGGCTGATTGTTGAGTATGGCATACTGACACTTTTTATTACGCTATCCGACAAAACTTCTCTATGTATTTGTTTGGTGCTATCAGATAACCTAAAACACGAAAAAATAACAAATATAATATATATTATAGAATAATGTGGCTTTACTTTTATGTAATCAATGCTGTATATGATAATAAACTTACAGTTTACACAGATCCCTCCGCCTCAAAAGTCGTGTAACCACATTTAGAGCCATTGTAGCTTCTGCTTTCTACTGTGTAATAAATAATTTAGACAATAATATTCGGTACACAATTTTGAACACGCTAGTTTTCGTGTAGTCTTATAGGTTACCCATACATTACTACCGAAAGAAATATATTCACAAACTAGACGCTTTCACAGATTTTTGCATAAAATTGGCTTGTTTTTAATTCATCTTCATTTCAAAAGAATACACTGAATACTTTTTTTACTAACACCTGAAACTAGATCTTTGTCAAAAACACATGTGACATTAAAATATTTCCTTCATTGACATTCGATTACTTTGACAGTATGGCAATTGACATGACACATCATTCGTTCAAAAGTAAACTGTAGTGTTCCGTTTTTTAATTCGAGATAGAGCGACCGGGGGGACGGTGAATGGGCACATTGGGCACATTAGGCACAACAGTGAACTTTGAGTTGGGTAGTATTTTTATAAATTCAATATGAAACATAAAATAGCAAGGAACATTGGGGTCAGCGTTATTCCTTTCATTTCCTTCAGCTTGATCCTATTTGGGAGCAAATTGGGATCGATGAAAAGAAGTAAAGGTAACAAAAATTGTGAAAAGGGAAGGGCATGTCATACTATTTCATTGAATCGCTACCGCCTGCTGTCACCAAACTCAGCCAATGACTAACGCACTCTGAATGGAGAATGTTAACAAATTTTGATTATGAGCACTCCATATTCTCTGTTAAAAATAAAAAGTACTAGTGAAAGAATTACTTTGATACGTCAATTAGTTTCCGATTTATAAGTAAAACAAGTGTAACCGCACGGTGACGGTGTGACGTCATTGTACACCACGCTAAGTCTGGCTCACAGAGGCCTTAATAATCATATTTACTATTATTACACTATAAATGTAATAAGCGGACGAAAACACTACAAAATACTGCATAAACTATTACTTCTACGGCTGGAGACTCGATACTAAGCGGATTGCAGCCCGCGCAACGCGGTGTAATATGACGTCACGCTGTCAGCGGGACTCGAAATTTTTCGAAACTTTGAATGCTTGTAAAATCAAAACTTCTTGGTATTTTTGAATAAAACAAAAACTAGTTTGCATGTAAATGTACACTGTACAGGCTTTACCGAGTCAAAATTTAAAGCGTATGGTCTGTATGCCAAATGGCATACAGACCTAGTAACATTCTCCATTAAACAAATTAAAATGGCATATTACTATGACATTACACGCGCGCCACGCCCACATGCTCTTTTCTTTTGTGTTAGTTATTCAGTGGTCAGCATTGTCACAATTACTAACGTCTAGCTTATAAGCACTCTCTAGGTACCTAGTTCCTCTTCAAGCATGCCTAAAATGGTTGGTTTTGTTAGTGATCCACGTGTACTTACTTTTTCCTCCCCTTGAAGAGGCAGGTATTCGTAGAGATTTTCCCCCCATAGTCTGGGTACTTACACACTTAACATGACGTTAGTATTTCCGTGTACCTATATGCTAGAATATACTTGATGTACGTCAGGCTGGCCCGGCCCCATGGAATTTAATAATGAGATTGTTATCAATCCAATGTACCCGGGTATACTAATATATGTAACACCTTCATTTTCAATGTAACTCTTTTTAAAAGAAATTACGTGCACTTCTTAGTGGCCGGGCCAGCCTGACGTTTTCAGCCCGGCCACCTTGTTTCCCACTAATCTACAAAAAATACTGGCAATATTGTGCTACAGATGAAATGTACCCTATAATTTATGCATATGTAACACAAAATCGAATCCTAAAATGCAATAGCATACGAAATATTAGCGGTTGCAGGTGGCCGGGCTGAAATTATTTCGTTAATATAAAACAGTAAAACTGCAACACCTACCAAAAACTAATACCAGTACATAATGAGATATAGAGATATAGAATACATGTAACGCTTTCATTTTAAATTATAATACATATTTAGAAAGAATAATCACTTGAAATTATATTTCAGCCCGGCCACCTAAAAGCGGTAATATTCCCTAAAATCTTATGCCAATTTGTACAGTAAAACCTGATACAGCTATGAAATGAAAGTTACATTCGTTTCGTTTTAGTCGTATACCTTTAAGACTTCTGTTTGACTAGATTATCAAAATCTGAGAAACTTGCCGAAGAGTGACTATCATTTATTAACTTATTTCAGGACATTTGGTTTGTTGAGTGAAACAAATATAATAATCATTGCTAGCCTATATCTGGCATTTGTACTATAAGTATTTTGACTAATTCAAATTTAAATATATTGCTTATTAGAATCGTTAAAAACGTTATTTATAATTAACAATTGTTATAGTACCTAATTAATATAAGTACAAATGTTGTCTAACTAATTTCAAAAATGATTATTAAAAAAATATGACAATTACCAATTTTGTTTCACTCAACAAACCAAATGTCCTGAAATAAGTTAATAAATGATAGTCACTCTTCGGCAAGTTTCTCAGATTTTGATAATCTAGTCAAACAGAAGTCTTAAAGGTATACGACTAAAACGAAACGAATGTAACTTTCATTTCATAGCTGTATCAGGTTTTACTGTACAAATTGGCATAAGATTTTAGGGAATATTACCGCTTTTAGGTGGCCGGGCTGAAATATAATTTCAAGTGATTATTCTTTCTAAATATGTATTATAATTTAAAATGAAAGCGTTACATGTATTCTATATCTCTATATCTCATTATGTACTGGTATTAGTTTTTGGTAGGTGTTGCAGTTTTACTGTTTTATATTAACGAAATAATTTCAGCCCGGCCACCTGCAACCGCTAATATTTCGTATGCTATTGCATTTTAGGATTCGATTTTGTGTTACATATGCATAAATTATAGGGTACATTTCATCTGTAGCACAATATTGCCAGTATTTTTTGTAGATTAGTGGGAAACAAGGTGGCCGGGCTGAAAACGTCAGGCTGGCCCGGCCACTAAGAAGTGCACGTAATTTCTTTTAAAAAGAGTTACATTGAAAATGAAGGTGTTACATATATTAGTATACCCGGGTACATTGGATTGATAACAATCTCATTATTAAATTCCATGGGGCCGGGCCAGCCTGACGTACATTATACTTGACCACACACCACCCAGTCGCCATATAAACAAGGGGTCAGCCAAGAGACTTCTTTGGTGGCATTAGACTTCAACTTCTAGTGACCTCCTTTTCTCGTCTAGATCTTTATATATATAATTCTTCTGCAAGTGTGTATGTCACTGAACTTCTCTGAAACGACTGGACCGATTTTGATGAAATTTTTTGTGTGTGTTCAAGGGGATATCAGAATAGTTTAGATTATTTTAAAAAGTTTAAAATTTTCAAATTAAAGACGTGTAGACCATGATAAAGATTTATTTTAGTTTTGCAAACTTTTATCAATTGTGTTGGTTTCGTATGAGAAAATAATCGAAACTAGTTCAAATTCCCACGTTCTATGTTACCCAAATTATTCGAAGTTACCCAAGTTGACTGTACGTATCAGTTATTAATTGATGTGTTCAGTGTGTCTGTAATCCAGATATCCAGTTAAGGGATAAGAGAATATATAAAATAAAAGAAATTTTCTTAATTAATTAATTTATTGATTATTATTAAATGTTATTCGGAACAAGGTAATGGAATGACGCGGACACAAAATGTGAAATCTCATCGAGATGTTCATGAAAATTATCTAAAATAAATAGTTGAGAGCAAGTCCTCCAAAAGACAAATACTGATAGGTACTGTCTTAGTAGCTCTATAAATTAGCTAATCCTCTTGTAGAATCACAGTTAAAAAAATATCACAGTGTAAACAAAATATACTTAGTACATTCAGGATGTTCAGGATGCTAGTAGAAAACAATAATTATTTAAATCTAGCCTGTCATGTAACCACAAACTGCAATATCAACCAATCAGCATTTCTACATTCCTTAACTCTAAAATTCACACTCAAGTACTCGATCGAGGATTCGCTTCTAAATTATTTTGTACTTCAAATTCAATATTCATTAAATCTCTTGTGTCCACCTCCTCCATTTCCACCACCATTGCTCCTTCCGAAATTGCTTCCGCGTTTGAATGAGCCGCCACCTCCACGGCCACCGCCATATCTGTTTCTGTTCCAGCCACCGCCACCACCGCCGCAGCGATCTGCCATGGTCTGGAGCTGAGGGTTCACAACCTGTTACAAACAAATATATTAGTGTCGAAAGGCAGTAACTTGTAATAATACAAATAATAATATTCAGATTAAAATTAAATGTCACAGCATCTGAGGATGGGATCCAGACAATATTACGTGTGGGCACCGAAGGCTTGTAGCTGTCTTTTAATGTACCTCATACTTGCATTCATGTTACGCTATGTATAAACGTACCCATGCCAAAGGTATGAGGAATTGCATCAAACAATATAATAATATTAATTATGCGCTTCTGCTTACCTGATTGGCTTCCTGTAAAACTGACACAAGGTCTTTGGCTTGACGAGAGTTAGAGGGCGTGAAGAAGGCGTATGAGGTTCCTTTTGATTTTGAACGCCCAGTCCTGCCAATCCGGTGAATGTAGTCCTCAGAAGAGTTAGGATAGTCAAAGTTTATGACATATTTAATTCCATCCACATCTGTAAAAATGGTTTAGTGAGAAGGTGCAATATAATTTCGCCACCAGAAAGATACAACAAAGCTAAGAACAATAAACAAAAATGAATTAGATGATGTTAACCTTTAAATCTGTGTAATGTTATCGTAACTCATAAGTGTATTACTTACATGAATGAGTTACACAGAGATATGTACCAAATACAATTCAATATTTGCCTCTCACTCAGGAACCCAGGAGTCTTATTAAGGGCATTCATAGTAATTTCAGTTTAACAAATGTTATTATTGCCCCCTTCAAAACTCCATTTGGCCGAAACAGAAAACCCTTGACCTCTCGCCGATAACATCTCAACTATGGTCAAGTTTTTCAACAATGCACCGTCGTAGTATCTTATGTCTCAATAATTTCAGTTATGTTATGTACCAGTGCATCACCAGGTTTTCCACACTCTCAAGTGTATCCGCATACACGGACATACCATCAAGTATTCCGGCCTCGGGTCCAATCACAGTGAAAGGCACTTATGAGGCACCATAATAATGACGAGTTATTGCATTCTCAAAATAATGACTGCATCAGAAAGTGTCATCTACAAATCCAGTGCAGTGACTTGCCCACTAAATTCAGGCAGTATTCGAATAGAACACAATAACTTTCCGCCAGTGCCTCTGAAAGTATAAAACAAATGCAAGTTATATAAAATGTAAATACAATTATGATATAAACAAGCATTTACAAAACAATTACACATCAATATACCCGTAAATGAGAAAACCTAAGCCTATAGTACATACCAAGTCCTCTAGCTGCAACATCAGTTGCAACAAGTATACTGGCACGGCCTTGTTTGAATTGATATAGTGTTTCATCTCTCTCTTGTTGTGTCTTGTCACCATGCATGCATACTGCTGGCCATCCATATCGCCTTATGTTTCTAGTGATATTTTCTACTTTCCTCTTAGTTTCTACAAAGATTATAGTTTTGGCACCAGGCTCTTGGCTCTGTCCTATTTCTTGTAATAATACGTTCAACCTGCAAAATAGTAAATATTAATGGTCACATAATGTACTATTCATTTGAATTAACTTAATATAGTTATTGGATTCAGATCTTCTTAGAGGAAAATTCTTTAATTTAATCAAATACTATCATACAATAATTAAGTCATCATTATGGCCAACTTATAACACTGTAAAGATGTCTAGTAATACTAACTTGTTTTCTTTCTCATGTTCCTGGCAAACATCTACAATTTGTAGGATGTTGTGATTGGCTGATAACTGTAGGGAACCAATATTAATCTGAAGGTAATCTCCTAAGTAATCTTCAGCCAATTTTCTAACTTCTTTCGGCCATGTGGCTGACCACATCAAAGTTTGTCTATCCGGGCGAATCTGTTCAATAATTTTTCGGATTTGAGGCTCGAAACCCATGTCTAACATTCGGTCAGCTTCATCTAAGACCAAATATGTGCATCTTTGCAAGTTTGTGGTGCCCTTTTCTAAGAAATCGATCAACCTTCCAGGTGTAGCAATCACAATTTCTACTCCTCTTTCTAAATCACGACCCTGTTCTCTTTTGGGTGCACCTCCAAATACACATGTGTTACGCACATAAGCAGAGTTGCCAAAATCAGAAGCCACTTGCTGAATCTGCTGGGCTAATTCTCTGGTTGGCGCAAGTACTAGCGCTATAGGGCCATCGCCACGCCTGATTGGCGGCTGGTTGTTAATATGAACAATGGCAGGCAGAATGTATGCTAGAGTTTTTCCTGACCCTGTTTGCGCAATACCAACTAAGTTCTTTCCTGACATAGCAATTGGCCAACCCTGAGCTTGAATAGGAGTTGGCTCTTTGTATCCCATATTTCTTATACTTTGGTTCACATAATCAGGGAAATTTGCTTCATCAAAATGTTGGATAGGGTTGGGCACTTCTACACCGCTCATGGTTATTTCGTGCTGACTTCTGTATTCTTCAACCTCATAAGGTGATCTGTTTAGTACAGTAGGGTGGGGATTATAGAAGTCTTTGTTAAATGGCTGCAGAGACATGGTGTCCCAATTTGGACGACGCATATTTTGTCCACCAGCAAAGTCCTTCTTGCCGCCGAAACCACCGGAGCCTCCAAATCTACTGCCGCCGCCGCTACCGCCACCACTACCGAATTTTGACCCTCCATTGCTAAATCTTGATGAGCCATTGCTACTGCCAAATTTGTTTCCTCCGCCAAATTTGGAACCGCCGCTTCCACCACGGCTATTGTTCCAGTTATTAGACCTGAGAAAAGAAAATCAGTAAAATTACTTATAACTGTACAATGGCTTCGCACGTGTAGGCATCGCACCGTACACGTGACGATCATCCGTTAAGTAGGTAGCTATGACGTGCTTACGTTTCAGTCATTACAATTTCCTAAGTACTCTTGTAATTCTCTCGAGCAGTCCTAAGGGTGGTAACCGGTTCGACTCAACTGGGCATGATCGGTAATTATTGATCCAAGTTCCGCTACACTTTACGCACGCGTAGAAGAGTGGTTAGAAAATGGATCAATATCGCATTTACGACGACTACAAAATGGCGTACCCAAGTACTAGAACGACACCCACGTCGTGGTTTGGTATGATATAGGCCATACGTAGGTAATTCAGGGTGAAGATAAAACCTTGACATTGACAATAAATATTATCTCTCAGAGTGCTCACGTGTATATACACATAATAACGAGTTAAACACGTGCGGCAGATGCCTATCAGAAACGGGTATAAATAAAACAGAACACAAATAAAGAAACTGGAACTATACATATACTTGCTACTTATACGAAACGTGACTGCAATGCCTTTACCACGAAATAGAATAATGCCACTCACTAAACCTAAACGAAAAAGCTATCTCAAAATTAAAGTAAAATAGATTATCCTCAAATACACCCTAAAAATATTAAAACCATAATAAAATTAGAGTTTAAATAATTATACTTACATTTTAATTGATGTTTTTTACTGGATGATGATGAAAGTATATCCAGATAAATGTTATAAAGCAGGGTCGATCTGAAAATAAAATGGAGGATAGTAAAACACCACGTATTGATTGAATCTAACTTTAACCAAACGTTCGAATAACACAATAAGTAATCAAAACGGTAAAGAGAAACTATATCACTATGTGCCAAATAATGAATTTAACTAAAAAAATATTGATTTTAACACAGTAATAAATTAAAATGATCACAAAGAGACAGAAACACGTCCCACCTTGACCACTGCTATTGCCGAAAGAAGGATTGCCGAATGGGTTCTAATTTTGATTGTGTAGCAAGTTTCATTCGTTTCATTCGAAATTCAGTCATTCAGTTCATCCATTCACTTCGTTCGACGAGATTATGCTGCGTGTACATCGGCTAGGGGAGCTTCATTAAATATGAACGGGGCTCGTTCGCGATTGTGATTGTTTTCCACTTACTTACTTATCACTAATTTATCACTTTGGTGTCCAATATCTGAGCTGGATCAACAAAATGAACCTGTTCCCTTAAGAGCTTTAATAAATTTTTTACATATAAATTATGTACTGACTACACAAGTACTTAGACACTAAGTTAAATTAAATTTTATTTTATGTTTAACAAAAACAAAGCATTAAGTTTAAATTTGTATTTTTTAGTTATTAACACTGTAAATATAATAAAGTTTATGGCCGTGAAGCAGTGATAGCCGAGTGGTTAATGGTTTAAATTGGCACCTCCCACGCAAGTGGTCGCAGATTCGAATCGAAGGCAACACAGCAATGACTTTTCGAAGTTATGTGTGTATTAAAAATAATTATCACTTGCTCTAACGGTGAAGGAAAACATCGTGAGGAAACCTTGCATGCGTTAAAAAATTGTGTAATACATTTATTGAGGGCATGCAAAGTCCCCAACCCGCACTTGGCCAGCGTGGTGGACTCAAGGCCTAACCCAGTGCAGGTCAAGGGTCTTCTTCCAAACAAGGGGGAGGCCCTTGTTTGGAAGAAGACCCTTGACCTGCACTGGGACAGTAATGAGTTATAAAAAAAAGAAAAAAAAAATGGTCGTGAAATCTATTAGTTCGAAACTGATGGCAAAATCTGCAAACGTATAATTTGCGCACAAAGACCAGTTAGTTAGTATTTGATCGAGTTTAAAGTAGATAATCACAGAGATGGTGATATAATATTGTGGCTGTTTACTTATACAGGGGAAAACCACCTCGAAAATTGATTTTATTTTGTGACATAAGTTATTAATCTACTATAAAGTACACTAGAGTCTCTAGAACCGGTAAAAGTAATTAAATTGGCAGGATTTCTACTCGCGTCTGTCTGTCTATCTCACCTCACACATCTCTGGTGGATACGCAGTCTCATTATATAAAGTTGGTCACACATCCAAAAGTACATAGTTGCCATGCATAAAAACAACCGAATGTTTATTTATTATGGTTCCGTTTGTTCGTTCTGTTTAACGCCTTCATGGACATTCTTTTCTTCATTCTGTTCATCTCATTCATTCAATTGAGGAAGTTTGTGCGGCGATGTTCGTGTTTTAGTGATTATATTTAATAGTAATAAAATATTGTCAATTGTGATTATTTTGAACGTGAATTGTTAACCAAATTTCAATCATGGCGATGCAACCACATAGTAAAAAAAGAGTGTGTTATTACTACGATAGTAAGTACTAAAAAGTTTGTTACCCGCCACTCAGTCGCTTTTAGCGTCCATTCGTATTTTATGACGACTGTTCTTTTAAACTCAATGTTACCCATGTTTTTCTTTGATTAGAGCCAAATAAATCAAAATTTTGTGGTTTTGTTCCGGTGAAATAGGACTGGACTCATCTTTACGCTTTTATTATAATGTTTCTTAGGTACGCTTGGGCCGTCTGTACTGCGTTCCGCGCTCTCATTGGCCGCATGGTTTTCGTTCTCATCTCGATAACTATGGTACAGACTGTTATGTGTCAAGCCATGAAATGCACTGAGTAACATACTGATAAGAAGTTTAAATTGGTATTGTATACAAATATTTTTATTTCTAGGTGATATCGGAAATTACTACTATGGACAGGGTCATCCCATGAAACCTCATCGTATACGTATGACCCACAACCTTTTACTCAACTACGGTTTATACAGGAAAATGGAAATTTATGTAAGTTAATTAAATGAGATTTCCTCATAGTGATAACTTATTACTTAAGCATTGCATTATTATCATTATCATATATTTAAAGAATTGTGCTATATTTTAGCAATTTTACTAGTTTCAGTAATTACTAGATCGCCAAGAGATTAGTTTATAGTTTGAGACATTTAAATGTTTTTTATAGTATGTACATAATACAGCTTAAGACCTTGCCTTCAAAGATCATTTAAGAGTGTAGTTTTTCATTAATAATATAGCTATTATTTAAGACCAATACTTACACAAAAAATATTAATTAAGGTCATTTTGGGTAACTTTGAATCATTTGGGTAACATTGACAGTGGGAATTTGAAATAGTTTCGATTATTTTTTCATATGAAACCAACACAATTGATAAAAGTTTGCAAAACTAATAAACCTTTATCAATTGTGTTGGTTTCAATGTTGAGATTGTCTGTAAATGAAATGTACTTTCATTTATTATTTTCAACTGTTACACCTGTACTCTATTTCTACCTATCAATAAATGAAAAGACTTCAGACCAAAAAAAATTGTAAAATAAGTTTAATGAGTACAACTTGATTCACTGTAAATTACTTACTCATGTACATATTAATAGATGCACTGTTTTTGTTTGTCAGAGGTTTTAAAACTGTGCCTTTAAGTTGATACCAGTCTTTTATACAGTCTTAATTCCTTACAGAGACCACATAAAGCAACAGCTGATGAGATGACAAAGTTCCACTCGGATGACTACATACGTTTCCTAAGATCAATAAGACCAGATAATATGTCTGAGTACAACAAGCAGATGCAAAGATGTAAATATTGAAATCTATTTTAACTATTTCTATAGTTCAATGCTATTTTATCTCAAGCTATACAAAGATGATTTGCTACTTGTTCTAATTTTTCAGTGAATTTATATTGCCATATAATAATTGTTGAGTTGACTTTTTGATAATAAGTGCACATTACTAGAAATCAAAGTCCTTATTGGAATCCTACAGTAGTGCACATGGTATACAACTGAAATAACCACAATGGCTTGCTTTTTAACACAGTTATTGAAATTAAAACATGTTCTTAATTCAACAGTCAATGTTGGAGAGGACTGTCCCGTGTTTGATGGCCTTTATGAATTCTGCCAGTTATCTGCTGGTGGTTCAGTTGCTGCAGCTGTGAAACTTAACAAACAGGTAAAATTGCATTTTCAACCTTAGGCTTTACTTACATACCATTCATTAGATACCATAAAGACAAAAAAGCTCACCTAAAGATTAAGTAAAATTGGGTTCGATTCGACAAATTAACAAAAAAACAAATATCTAACATGTGTTCTTTCATCCAGGCTTCAGAGATCTGCATCAACTGGGGTGGAGGCCTTCACCACGCGAAGAAATCTGAAGCATCAGGCTTCTGTTATGTTAATGATATTGTACTTGGAATCTTAGAACTGCTGAAATACCATCAGAGGGTATTGTACATTGATATTGATGTGCACCATGGTGATGGAGTTGAGGAGGCTTTCTATACCACAGACAGAGTGATGACAGTGTCATTCCACAAATATGGAGAATACTTCCCAGGAACAGGTTAGTTTTGCAATTTTACTGCATGTTGGTTGTCATTTCAGAATAATCACCCCCAATACCTAATTTTGTTTTTTACAAACTTCACATTATTGTACAACTTGTATTCCAGGTGATCTCCGTGACATTGGCGCTGGCAAAGGCAAATATTACGCTGTAAACATTCCCTTGCGTGATGGCATGGATGACGAGTCATATGAGTCGATATTTGTGCCCATCATTTCTAAGGTCATGGAGACGTTCCAGCCCAGCGCAGTGGTACTGCAGTGTGGTGCGGATTCCTTAACAGGTTAGTTACATTTACAAAATAAATATTTTTATTAGTTTATTTACATCCATGTTTTTCTTTTTGTTGAAATATTACGTTTTTCACCCAAATATACTCATTTACATACCAATCATCTGAAATCCGAGTGTAATGTTATTAATTTATTCTAATTCAATTAGGTGACAGACTGGGATGTTTTAACCTGACGGTACGAGGCCATGGTCGTTGCGTAGAGCTGGTGAAAAGATTTGGACTACCATTCCTTCTTGTTGGAGGTGGAGGGTATGTATAGATTGCATACAAAAAAAAAATGTCGGTAATTTTTTGTGTACAGTAACTAGAAACTAACCTAGCATTATCTTTCCAGTTATACAATACGCAATGTTTCGCGTTGTTGGACCTATGAGACGTCTGTTGCTCTCGGCGTTGAAATAGCCAATGAACTTCCCTACAATGATTACTTTGAATACTTTGGCCCTGATTTCAAATTGCACATCTCGCCTAGTAATATGTCCAATCAGAACACACCGGAATATTTGGAGAAAATCAAGAACAGGCTCTTTGAAAACCTCAGAATGTTGCCACATGCTCCAGGCGTACAGGTAAACACATCGTTTTCTAGGATCTGGAAATTTAAATAATAATTGCCTCTTTATCTTAATTAAAATATCTATTCCAGGTGCAAGCCATTCCTGAAGATGCCGTAAATGATGAATCTGAAGATGAAGACAAAGTTGATAAAGATGAGAGATTGCCACAGAGTGATAAAGTAAGCACAAAAAAAAGTACATAAATTATTACTGCATCTGATGATTCATGTGCCTTTGATATACATGAGAAAATGTATTTATATTAATATTGTATGATCTCTTTAGGATAAACGTATCACTGGCGATGGAGAACTGTCAGACTCTGAAGATGAAGGCGAGGGTGGCCGCCGCGACAACAGGTCGTACAGGAATCAACCGCGCAAGCGCCCGCGCCTAGACAAAGATGGATCTCAGCTCAAAGATGAAATCAAAGGTATGAATGACTTTGCAACATAATAATTATCTTTTGTTGTTGCCATATCGTGACAAGTTGACATTTTTGGCTAATTTTGTTTGTTATTTTCAGCTGAAGATTCTAAGGACGATGTCAAGAATATAAGCAGTGTGGAGGAACCAAAGAAAGAGTTGCCGCCAAATCCCTGATGCGTGCGGTAGGCGCCGGCGTTTATACAGTACTCTATCATGCGAAAGCCACGATAGGTGAGACTCAAGTTCTTACTGTGTTGACATGCGCGCGTCATTAACACTGTGAATCAATACAATTTATCAAGAATTTAAAGTGCTCCAAAATATATATTTGATACTCCAAAACATTATGAGTGAATTTAATTCGGATCTCAAGATAATATTTAGTTCCTTACTGCCGTTGACTGTTCCCACAACTAAGATATATCACGTTTTCGACATGTACACTATTAACGGATGAACAGTAAAAGTGAAATGTTGATGTGTGATGTCCATTAGTTGAAAATAAATGTTTCCATGCGATTATAGCTTTGTTTAAAGTTAAGGTTTTTTGTATTTCGTAGAATAATGGTATATTAAATAATAATGTTTACGATGTCCTTTGTAAAGGTAGTTAACATGTTTGCTTTTTCCGTAAGATTGGTCATGCGGGTTAAAGTTGACACAGGTCAATTTTATTGGCTGGAGAAGATTCTTGTGTATACTTTACCATATGAACTCTTGTGTAGCATGTAGAAGCGTAAAAATGCAATCACTCAGGTTGTTGAAATTCCCTAGCCCATAGGCAACATAAGTCTTAAAATATATAAGGGCAATGTGTGATGACCCAAACTATTCGCCTTGACCAATCTTTCTGACAAAACATTCTGTTGATTGCAATTTGCGGTCCAGCTAAATCTAATTTCTGACAAAATAATTTGTTCTGTCAAATTTACTGTCGTTTTCGGTTTCCCTAACGCTGCTGGATAAGTATCGGTTAGCTTAACGATTTGAATGACAGATTTGTTTAGTCATTTGCTGTTGTTTGATCTAAAAGCAATTGGACACTTATCCATACGCCTTGAAGTCTGGGATCAGGTTCAGCTGGTAACAAATTCAAATATGCCGATAATGGCGCCACTAGTTAATAATAATTATTTCAAGTTATAAATTATTTTTTATAGAAGTGACTCTTAGGATATAAATGTATAATTAAGTGAAAATTGTTTTAAACTATATTGGATTAATACAACATTAAAGACAAAATGTCCTTCCAACCAAACTTATGTATTAGTTTATTTAATAGAATTTAAGATTGGGTTAGATATTTTAATTATGTCAAGAGAAGGAACATAGATCTTTTGTAGGGGGAGTTTGAATTTTGTTGTATTTATTACATTCCCTACGAAACAATGAATCCAATATACCTTCCAAAGAATGATGGGCAGTCTACAATCATCTCAAACTTATACTATACCAACTAACTATTAATATTTGTAACTGCTAAAACTATTTCCATAAATAAAAGTAGCATATTTTTAATA
This sequence comes from Anticarsia gemmatalis, assembly GCF_050436995.1. NCBI lineage: Eukaryota > Metazoa > Arthropoda > Insecta > Lepidoptera > Erebidae > Anticarsia > Anticarsia gemmatalis. The sequence continues at coordinate 6,130,504 of NC_134758.1, forward strand.
GAGTAAAAAAATAGCTTTCTGTTAGTAATGTTATTAGATTCAGTGCAGTAGTATGGAAGATTACTTCCTACAGAGGTTGTTTACCCCTTTTCATTATATGCTATTTAATTTGGCAGTACCTATATATTATTTGCTCATTGTTGTTTGTTCTTGACTAGCAAGCATTACGTTACGTTGGAGTCGTGATAATCGACACGTCTCTCTCATTTAAATGTTGGTATGTTGCAAAATTAATATAGGTACATTTTTTAAATGTTTTTATCACAATAAGTATTGCAATACTGTATAGTGTGGTATCACTAAGCAATAGCGAGTCATTAAAATGTAAAAGAAGATAATGAAGACCTACATGAATTAGTTACATAGACACACAGCTTTATATCATGTTATAAACGTTTTCGAAATAAGTAACAATAGTCTAGTTGTACGGTCATTTTAAGACTTATAATAATATGCAAGATTTTTGTACACATTGTTAGATTTGCCTTGTTGGTCACATTTTCTCAAATTTCTATAATTTTTTACTGTACCAATTCCCTCATTAAAATATTGAAGCAGCAGTATTGTTTGAATAAGGTGTATGTTATAATATGTTATACATATTATATCAATACTTTTAAGTATTCCTCAATATTTCAATGTCTGGGTTCGCCTTATCAACGGAAATTACTAAAGCAATATATTATGTGTATTTTGTAAGAAGTTATAACAGGATTTCTTCCGTATGCTCGATTGTAAGGTGATGAATATTTTTGACTATGCATTAAATAGCATAAGAACTGTAAATATATTTTTTATTGTTCAATATATCAAAATGTGTCCTAACTTTTGTTTTATTATCTAAAATCCTTAACCATAATTCGGCGTATTGGAGATAGCCAGTGTGCAATAAATCCTATTTAATACTAGTTATAAATTAGCTATCTTACGTAACTTGTGGTGTAAATGAATATGAACAAAAACAAATAAAACGACAGGTGTTGTATATTGTATGTAATTTTAAACGATTATCACAACGCTCTAGACATAAATTGCACCATAAAATAAAAGTACCTTAAAATCAGTCTGGTACCAAAGAGCTAGATAAAACCAACTAAATTGGAATGAATATAAAAATACTATGAAATAATTTAGCAATATACATCTACTTCAATCAGTAATTTTACATACAGGAAACTCCAGTACGAGACAGCCTTTATGAATTCAAAGATAAATGAATGTAATAGTTTTACAAATCTTTACTCTAATGAACACTTAACTGTATGGGGCGATTTACTACTTTCACCAAATTATCGCAAAATTGAACCTTACATACATCTCTGCAAGTGCACTAATCTAAAAAATTCACTTCACGTTTTGAACTTCATTTTAAAATCACACTTGTTCATTATTTCCATAATACTTCATGTCTACTTTAAAATTACAAAGGAATGTATAACTGGAAGATATCTGTCATGGTAAATAATTAAGAAAACAAATTATATTTTCTCTCAATTCATAATATAATCGGATGTAAATAAATTGTGCGTAATTAATTAAATAGGCCTTTTAAATTATGACTAGTTAAGACCAATTAGTTTGCAATCCGAGTTCCTACTAATCAACGCCGAACAAATTCACAAATATATTTACATTATTTAATCGTCAATAGAATGAACTAAAATGTTACAGAGAAACGTTATTCGTACACATTTTTAGATTTTAAATAAGCGGCATAACAAAGTATAAATAATATCAATTTTAGCAGTTTATTATGGAATACGAACTTGAAATAAGTATTTATTTTACATTAGGTAATAGTTAAAATCAGTATTAAAACGATATGGCTGTGTTAGAAATCGTAAATGCCATTTAATATTGAAATGCTATCTTATAATATACGCTTAATGCGTACCTACTAATATCAGAAGAGTTGTGCGTAAGTCGGTAACAATGTATCTAGGATCACAAGCTATACGTAGTCACAGCAAACGCTCCATGGCCAGATGATTTTATAACTAAAGCAATTCATTTGATCAATGTCCGTAATATCGGTTGATATAAATAAATTAAAATTGACGACAGTGGCACTCCTTGAATTCGAAAGTGATACTTATAGAATCGTGGATACTTCTTGCATCATATAGCCACGGCAAGCTTAATGGCAAAGCAAACTCATGTTTCAAATTATAAATAACCATGAATTTGACATTATTAATATACAAATGTATAGAAGAAATAATTACTTGAAATAATAACATAATATGTCCCACTCAAAATAATATATCCATTAGTGGGAAAGGATTACACATTTATAAATTATAAGCGATTAAAATATATTAATGACTACATGAACTAGTAACATAATACGAACTGAATCACAGTAAATAGAAAATGATTATCATATTTTAATCCTACCATACGTTACTTGGAATTATTATGACCGTGTATCATCAATTCATAATGTCCTTAATGTTAAGACTTTAAAATTAATCGTTTCGCACAGTAACTAAAATGGCGACCAGTTTATTCAAATACAATATTAGAATACTAATCAGTAACTATTTTACTGTCTAAAACGTTAACATTCTAACTGGCACAATTGTGAGCATCCGTGAATTAAAATCCGTGTTTGTGTAATATCTGGACATTGAACCCTGCTCAACTTATCACGTACTGTCTCCGTCGCGCTGGACTGCACCCGAGCTTGGCTTAGGCTTCAGTGCCTTCTGCGGAAATACCAAATAAATAATTAACACTCGACACATGACATGTTACTATCATTTGTGTTGGGAAAAATATATCAAGTTTTACCTGGAGTTAAAGGATGATCTCGTAACATTGAACCTGTAACATAAATATAAAACAATTACTTGCTATGTCTATTAGAATCACATGATGTTTGTTCTTCTGTACCTAATATACTTAATCATTCATATACAGCGGAGATTTAATACTAAATAGCACTTAAGCTTAGCTACTGTATGAAAAAAATAAAGGAATAAATCAGAATAAGGATCATCAATACATAGTTATGGATAATTAATGGAATATGCTATAGTCCATTGTAAAAGCTAAGTTGGTATTAGCGTAATATACGTACTACAGATGTCAGTGCCAACCAGAAAGTAAGCTTTCTTCATCTAGTTTAATAATTAACGGTCTGTTCCAATAACTTCTTCAAACAGATAAGTTTAAATAATCACAAGGAAACTCATTAGAACCGACCGGAAATAGATTCGTTGTAATTATCCCTCAAAATTTTGAAAATGTCTTAAAATATAAAAAGTATAACAATTATGTTATTTTGTTTAGGAACAGTGATTTAAAACGTTAGGAGGTAAAACAGTCACACCATGCATAGTTAAAATAACATTTAATTATGAATTAAGTGCAATCACATAACATACCATGCAAATAAAATTTTGCGTCAGAGCTTGCTATTAGTTACAAATTGACATATAGGACCAACAATAAAAGGGAATACAAAACAGAACTAAATACGATAATATATTTGTTAAAACCAGTATGCATACCTCACTAGTTAGTAGTAATACTGAAAATATTCACCATCACTCCCTTGATAATGTTTATAATGTGTAGGTGCATGGTGTAAAAAAAATGTTTTCTCACTGGCCGACAGAGAAAACAAAAAAATATATAAAGAGAGTGCATTGCTGGTATCTGAGGCAGAAACTCCTTCCTTCCTTGGAAATATATATTCTTTAACATTCCTAATTTTAAACGAGCGTAGATTAAGAAACGATAAGTGATATAAAATATTACGTACTTATTTTGAATAACGTACACATCACAAACAATCTCGCTAAAACAGGCTGTAACAGTAGAAGAGTGCCGCGACTTGCGCGAAAAACACTTCAAGGAGACAACAATCGGGAAAAAATTAAGTTATTTGTTTAGTTCAGTCAATAATGTAGTTTAGTGTTGAAACATGCATCACAAACAGCACACGTAAAGCAGCGTCAAGCGTTTACCTATACAGCGAGACGGCACAAGACGTTTCAGTATAGAATAGCGTCTGAAAGTTGGTTACTGGTTAGTGCGGCGCCCGGCGTGATGCCCACGATGCTGCCGCCGACGCACGCCTCCACGCCTTCTGTAGACCACCACCCAACACGTCAGAATGTAACCCCTCACATGACACCGGTGAACATGACTTGTGCCTAACGGTCCTACATTATCATGTAGGTAGTACTTGTGTAAAAAAAAAATTGAAGTAAAACGTCACGTCACGTAACGACGCGTCGTTACCACAGATGTGCTTCTTGATAGCCTTGCAACCAATAATGGTATTTTATTTAATGATTTAGACCGTTAGTATGTTTTATTTATTAAATACATCGTTATTTCACCAAATGTGTCTCATCTTTAAAAGATTAATTACTCATAAATACTTTTTAATGCTCTACTTGTGTTTGTTTAGTAAGTAGGCAGATTCATAACATAGCAACTTTGATATAACAAAAAAATAACACAAATATCTTTCATTATTTTTCATTTATAAATAAACTATGGAATACAAAGTTACTATAAAAATAATTGACTCTTCACTAACAACAAATACTAAAAGAAAATTATAATTAGTGATTAATCACAAAATAAAACTACAAGACTAACAACATGCAAATATTAAAGTAAAAAAGTTAGTAAAAAAACCACTTCAGTAGCTTGTCACACATGTAGAGTGAAAAAACATCGTATTCTTTTATCTGTAAAATTCGAAATATTTGTAATAATCTACTACTTGATGATAACGGTAAAATAAACCTAGAAAATAAATTCTAATAAACAGAAAGACATCAATAAATAGGTAAATGGTATGGGCACGGTTTGAGTTTAAAGTTGTTATTACGCTTTTAAAAGTATCAACTAAAAAATGCATTTGCAGAAAAGTTGAGTTTTATTTTTCGGTGGAATCATTTTGATGGTAGTAGTCATGCGGTAGAAATAATGACACATAGATAGTAAACATGCAATATCTCACCGGTGGTGCAAGCTGCGGCGTTATTGTCCGGGTTGACGCCGGCGACGGACCACGGGCGCGCCTTGCCGGGCGTGCGGGCGCATCCGTTCCCTACCACACGCACTCGTTACACACACACGCACCGACACGATATGCTTGCCATTTTATATTTGTGCAAAATATTAAAATTTATAAAGCTTATCATTCATGCTTTAAAATAAAATAAAAGTGTAAATTATAATTTGTGTTTCAATTGAAATTAAAAGCACGCAAAATAAATCAGTAATGCATATAAAATATTTTAATGTTTTGCACAAATGTGATTGAGCTGGTATTATGAATGTATATGGCCACTATCCTGTGGTATAGATGTAGTCGGGAGCCCGGTGTTAAGCGTATAATCACACCAGCGTACAATACGCACATAAGCTGTGTTAGCACATTCAGAAAAGGCAGTGAAGTGGACAATCACTTATTGCGAGTACTGCATTGAAGCAAGAGCCCTCAGGTTTACAAGTCTAGTTACTTTTGCAACGAAATCCAGCGATTTTTCAATATATTTAAGTTGGAAACATTATTTCGATAGCGAAATCTCTTAATTTATTTATACCCTGAAGCCCAGGTTTTAAAGTAAAAACTATTTATACTAATTAATTAATTTACCCTTGATGTGAAAGAACCAAAGTTACGTGAACTCACAATGACATTTTAGAAACCCAATAATTAAGTATCTACTTCCCGTATGTAACCCCGTGTTAATGAATATATTAATGCGATTCTCACCCATAGTGTTGACGTTGTCGGAAGACCGTGACGGTGGCGGTGTGGAAGCTGATGTCTTGAGGCCTACATTGTCGGAAGACTTGCAACGAGACACTTCTGCAATACACCAAGACAATACATTATAACTTTACAATTCCCCTGAAATTATTTAGCTGCGACTTATCTATAAAAAGTGAATAAAATGACCTAATAAGTGTTTAATAAATTGATACTTACCACATTCTAATAAAACGGGCGTGCTTTCACCCGATGTTACGCTGTACCTGTAAATAAAATACCACAAATTATTTACTGCATCTCATTATTCTGCAGCTTCTTCTATAAAAATAATAAGACATCATAATTTACTCCAAGATAATGTGGAGCATAAAATATACAATAAATCCAATGCAAAAAAAATAACTTTGAGCAAACAAATAAAAATTTATCGAAACCTATTGTTCCAGTGACATCAATCAAGGGAGTAAGTATTTCACTGACATTAAAAATACCAAACCAATCATACACCCTTTAATTTAACTTCTTGGCAATGCTGCAATGTTGACACAAATATTTTTTCCACAAAATTATTTCTCTACTAGACTTTTTATTTGTGGTATAGTGTTAGTTGGAAAGATGAGTTAGGTATTAGAGGGTACGTACATGGTGTCGTCCCGCTGCAGCGTGGGCGAGTGGCGCAGCGGCGAGGGCGAGGCCAGCGACGACAGCGAGTGCAGCGAGCGCGACGTCAGCGGCGTGCGCGCCGACAGCGATAGTGTTAGTTGGAGAGATGAGTTAGGTATTAGAGGGTACGTACATGGTGTCGTCCCGCTGCAGCGTGGGCGAGTGGCGCAGCGGCGAGGGCGAGGCCAGCGACGACAGCGAGTGCAGCGAGCGCGACGTCAGCGGCGTGCGCGCCGACAGCGATAGTGTTAGTTGGAGAGATGAGTTAGGTATTAGAGGGTACGTACATGGTGTCGTCCCGCTGCAGCGTGGGCGAGTGGCGCAGCGGCGAGGGCGAGGCCAGCGACGACAGCGAGTGCAGCGAGCGCGACGTCAGCGGCGTGCGCGCCGACAGCGATAGTGTTAGTTGGAGAGATGAGTTAGGTATTAGAGGGTACGTACATGGTGTCGTCCCGCTGCAGCGTGGGCGAGTGGCGCAGCGGCGAGGGCGAGGCCAGCGACGACAGCGAGTGCAGCGAGCGCGACGTCAGCGGCGTGCGCGCCGACAGCGATAGTGTTAGTTGGAGAGATGAGTTAGGTATTAGAGGGTACGTACATGGTGTCGTCCCGCTGCAGCGTGGGCGAGTGGCGCAGCGGCGAGGGCGAGGCCAGCGACGACAGCGAGTGCAGCGAGCGCGACGTCAGCGGCGTGCGCGCCGACAGCGATAGTGTTAGTTGGAGAGATGAGTTAGGTATTAGAGGGTACGTACATGGTGTCGTCCCGCTGCAGCGTGGGCGAGTGGCGCAGCGGCGAGGGCGAGGCCAGCGACGACAGCTAGTGCAGCGAGCGCGACGTCAGCGGCGTGCGCGCCGACAGCGATAGTGTTAGTTGGAGAGATGAGTTAGGTATTAGAGGGTACGTACATGGTGTCGTCCCGCTGCAGCGTGGGCGAGTGGCGCAGCGGCGAGGGCGAGGCCAGCGACGACAGCGAGTGCAGCGAGCGCGACGTCAGCGGCGTGCGCGCCGACAGCGATAGTGTTAGTTGGAGAGATGAGTTAGGTATTAGAGGGTACGTACATGGTGTCGTCCCGCTGCAGCGTGGGCGAGTGGCGCAGCGGCGAGGGCGAGGCCAGCGACGACAGCGAGTGCAGCGAGCGCGACGTCAGCGGCGTGCGCGCCGACAGCGATAGTGTTAGTTGGAGAGATGAGTTAGGTATTAGAGGGTACGTACATGGTGTCGTCCCGCTGCAGCGTGGGCGAGTGGCGCAGCGGCGAGGGCGAGGCCAGCGACGACAGCGAGTGCAGCGAGCGCGACGTCAGCGGCGTGCGCGCCGACAGCGATAGTGTTAGTTGGAGAGATGAGTTAGGTATTAGAGGGTACGTACATGGTGTCGTCCCGCTGCAGCGTGGGCGAGTGGCGCAGCGGCGAGGGCGAGGCCAGCGACGACAGCGAGTGCAGCGAGCGCGACGTCAGCGGCGTGCGCGCCGACAGCGATAGTGTTAGTTGGAGAGATGAGTTAGGTATTAGAGGGTACGTACATGGTGTCGTCCCGCTGCAGCGTGGGCGAGTGGCGCAGCGGCGAGGGCGAGGCCAGCGACGACAGCGAGTGCAGCGAGCGCGACGTCAGCGGCGTGCGCGCCGACAGCGATAGTGTTAGTTGGAGAGATGAGTTAGGTATTAGAGGGTACGTACATGGTGTCGTCCCGCTGCAGCGTGGGCGAGTGGCGCAGCGGCGAGGGCGAGGCCAGCGACGACAGCGAGTGCAGCGAGCGCGACGTCAGCGGCGTGCGCGCCGACAGCGATAGTGTTAGTTGGAGAGATGAGTTAGGTATTAGAGGGTACGTACATGGTGTCGTCCCGCTGCAGCGTGGGCGAGTGGCGCAGCGGCGAGGGCGAGGCCAGCGACGACAGCGAGTGCAGCGAGCGCGACGTCAGCGGCGTGCGCGCCGACAGCGATAGTGTTAGTTGGAGAGATGAGTTAGGTATTAGAGGGTACGTACATGGTGTCGTCCCGCTGCAGCGTGGGCGAGTGGCGCAGCGGCGAGGGCGAGGCCAGCGACGACAGCGAGTGCAGCGAGCGCGACGTCAGCGGCGTGCGCGCCGACAGCGATAGTGTTAGTTGGAGAGATGAGTTAGGTATTAGAGGGTACGTACATGGTGTCGTCCCGCTGCAGCGTGGGCGAGTGGCGCAGCGGCGAGGGCGAGGCCAGCGACGACAGCGAGTGCAGCGAGCGCGACGTCAGCGGCGTGCGCGCCGACAGCGACGCCTCCTCGCTGCCCGGCGGCGTGCGGCACGTGCGCCAGAACTCCTCCAGCCCTGGGACACCATATAGAATCTATAGTACTAGATGCACTCAACAGTGTACCTACAATGATATTGCTGTTAGTCTGGTTACCGAATCGGGTACAAAAGATGATCCCGAGTTTTCTTTCAATTATTGTTCCGCACATATCTGTACAAAAGTTGGACTTTAGCTCCTGTGTATTTAGAACCCAGATTGGGTGAATGTACTTATACGTTATAAAAAGGGATTATATGTTTTATTTTCAAAAATGGATGTGGACATCAAAATAAATATCAATAATTTTATTTACCTTCATCGATATCTTGTGACTGATCTGTTATCGGTCGTGTCGGCGCCCTTGTCTTGGCTCGTCTGGGTCGACCTGTGAAAAGATAAAAAATATCGATATTACTCTAGCACTTCTTTTTACTGGTCTTCGTGACTCGTTGGACATGAAAATAAAAATGTAAATAGCGGCATTGCTTTGCGAGTTAGCAAACATATTCCCAGTCGTCAATCGCGCGATGAACGTGCGATGTCGTAACAAGTTCCATGGACAGAAGTAGCGAACCTTTGACGAGGTGTCGCAGCGTGTGCGCGGGCAGGTCGGCGAGCCCGTCGGCGGCCTCGGCGTGCAGCGGCGGCAGCGACAGCATCTCGTTGGAGCTGCACTGCTGCTCCGCCACCGACTTGGGCCGCACGCGCCTGCATCCGCGCTCGCGGCGCCGACAGCCCAGCGGAGTCGCCTGCACAGACACACGATTAGTATCGAGCAGGCACCAAAACGTAGTGAATCTACAACTATCTAAAAGCCTAATGTATCTATCGTAAAACACTAGAAGATATTGCTTAGATAAGACACAACACAACTCATAATTTAAATGGTTTATTTTTCTTACCAAATTCAAGTAATCCAATTTCTGAGTAGCGTGAAACGTAAACAATAATTGAATACCACTAACACAACAAAAAATTATCGCAAAAGTATACTTTATCTATCAAATTTCATATCCTAACCCTGGTGTTATTGCTTACCCCTGAATGTGATATCGGCGTGAGTAGATCGGGTATGTCTCCGTCGGCGCTTGGCACCGGCTCGCTGTCTATGTTGTCTACGTTCTCACAAGCCAGCAGAGCCAAGCTCTCCACAGCCTGACTATAATTATAAAAAGATAAGGTTTGAATATTTTTAACTTTGGATCCCACATAAAATTACCTCAGTAATTATTGTTTTTTTTTTCTCTTTTAAAACTGGAAGGTGGGCTCACTTGAGTAGATCTTGCAGCGGGTTCTGGCACGGCGCCATGGCATCGCGCACTGCCTGTAATGTGACGAGCTCGCCACTGGTGCCGCTGCCACCCATCGCCGCGAACACTTCGCCACATCTCTGTCGAACCGTGCATACGTTCAGTCAGATTTAAAAATAATACTAGTGACACTTTAAATATCGATCGTAGGTCATCATAGGTGCCGATTTCTGACAGTTTTAAAGTGTGGGTCGGCGAGATGGTAGGTACCTGCAGGTACTGGTGCAGCAGGTGGTGCGCGGCGCTGGCGGCACGCTCGAGCGCGGCGGGCAGCGGCGGCGGCGGCAGCGCGGCGGCCGCGTGTGCCGCCAGCGTGTGGCTCTGTGCCGTGTGTACGTACCTGCAGGTACTGGTGCAGCAGGTGGTGCGCGGCGCTGGCGGCACGCTCGAGCGCGGCGGGCAGCGGCGGCGGCGGCAGCGCGGCGGCCGCGTGTGCCGCCAGCGTGTGGCTCTGTGCCGTGTGTACGTACCTGCAGGTACTGGTGCAGCAGGTGGTGCGCGGCGCTGGCGGCACGCTCGAGCGCGGCGGGCAGCGGCGGCGGCGGCAGCGCGGCGGCCGCGTGTGCCGCCAGCGTGTGGCTCTGTGCCGTGTGTACGTACCTGCAGGTACTGGTGCAGCAGGTGGTGCGCGGCGCTGGCGGCACGCTCGAGCGCGGCGGGCAGCGGCGGCGGCGGCAGCGCGGCGGCCGCGTGTGCCGCCAGCGTGTGGCTCTGTGCCGTGTGTACGTACCTGCAGGTACTGGTGCAGCAGGTGGTGCGCGGCGCTGGCGGCACGCTCGAGCGCGGCGGGCAGCGGCGGCGGCGGCAGCGCGGCGGCCGCGTGTGCCGCCAGCGTGTGGCTCTGTGCCGTGTGTACGTACCTGCAGGTACTGGTGCAGCAGGTGGTGCGCGGCGCTGGCGGCACGCTCGAGCGCGGCGGGCAGCGGCGGCGGCGGCAGCGCGGCGGCCGCGTGTGCCGCCAGCGCCGCCGCCGCCTCGCCGCCCGCCCACGCACGCTCCAGCGCCAGTGCTCGCAGCGTGTGGCTCTGCGCCGGGTTGCAGTTGCGCGCCAGTCTGCGGGGAACGAACGCTCGCGTTACAGGCTAAGATCATAATATCAACCATAACCAGCACGGTAATCATTTACATTACGACAGTATGAATAAATCTCCGACGCGGTCTCACGAAACCGATTTTCTAAAGTAAAAAAATGCTTTAATTTTGTGACATCGCTAGTTCAAAGGATTTACCTCTCGTGTAGATCCCGCCACAGAGTAGCGACACGCTCGCTAGCGCCTCGCCCTCCGGCGGCCGCGTCGCAGCCCGGGAACTCCACGCGTCGCACGCTTACCGACCGGCGGAGTGCTGTCGCTATGTCCGTTAATCCTATTCGAATAAAACGACAATTAAGTTAGGGCAAATAAAAAGTAAATAAGTAATTAGACGAAGGATCCAGTGATAGCTTTTTCTATAGTACCCATGTTAACAAACACACTGCTTAACAACCAAATAAAGTAAAGAAAAGAAAGTAACAAGACATACCTTGCAAACTGAATGCATTGCGGTCAATATACAGGGTCTGTAGTGTACAATTACACTGTAGTGCTTTGGCCAGCAGCCTAGCGCCCGCGTCACCCGCCAGGTTGCCACCTACATCCAGTGACCGTAACCTCCTCGCGCCACCCAACGCGTTTAGTAACCCGTATAAATCACCCTGTAATATTTACATATGTTAAATGTTAAATTATAGACGCCTAGAAATAATGTATGAAGAATAGCATGCATTGTACCAATTGTTTTTTTTTTAATGGGGAATATTATAAAATTATACCCAAAAAAATAATCTGTTTAAGTTTAAAGTTACCTTTAATTTACAATCGCTGAGATCTAATGATGTCAATGCGGTATCCTGTTCTTGAAGAACGTGGACTAGTGCCTGAGAAATATAAAAAATACATTATTTTAAACCAAATAGTATGTTAAATACATTATATTCTTGACTTGTATACTGTATAATATTTACCTGTATTAAGGGTGGTGCATACGATCGCTTCCCCGTCAGTTTGCTTAGCGACAAATGTGTGATGGAATGATTCTTCCCAATTGCTCTCACTATGCCAGACAATTCAAATTCCATACCTAAAATAAAAACGCATAAGTTATTCAACGAAATTGGTATAAAAGTATTTAAATGTAAATAAAAAAAAACCGTTAAAACAAAATGTTTGCTTTTAAAATCATACATAATATATGGAATATAATCTATAAAAAAGCGTATACGCTCGTACGTAGTACGTACATGTATTTTAAAATATCGCGACGAATTGAGAACCTCCTCCTTTTTTTTTAAGTCGGTTAAAAACATTCTTAAAGAACACTATTAAAGTTAGTTATTTTTGCGTAAACACTTACTGTTATCAGACAAATCCAATGACTGCAGACACCGCACGCCGTGTATACAGGACTCTAGCACATGAGCGGCCTGCGATGACGACAACACGCCGGACAGATTCAGTTGAACGCCCGTCGCGCTCTCGTTGCACGCCAACCCAAGTAATAGACTCCTGATAAGTAAAGTTATAATACATTTATATATAATACTAGCTCTTATCCGCGACTTCGTCCCGTTCGTTCCCGGGGTAAAAAGTAGCCTATGTCCTTTCTCGGGTATCGAAATATCTCCATAACAAATTGCATGCAAATTGGTTCAGTAGTTTAGGCGTGATTGAGTAACAAACAGACAGAGTTACTTTCGCATTTATAATATTAAGTATGGATTTTTTGCCTTTTGTGAATTGACCAGAAAGTTGATTTACGAGGGAAAGAGGCTTCGAATGGAAATTTCTATCAATAGGATCGTTTACTTTTATAAGCTACTGTTTACATAATTTTGGTTATTTTTCTAGACGCACTTGCTTCGCTCTACCTCATATTATTATAACATTTGATGCATAATGAAAACTGTTACTATCTGCAAGTACCGAATTTAGAGTATATGCATTGAAAGCATTATATTCTTTATATAAATAAATGTTGTGAATCGCTAAAGTATTTTCCTGTAAAATGTTTCCTGTTGGTGTAACACATAAGTAATTAATTCATATAAGGGAAATGAATGAAGTTATTGTTACTCTTGCTTGCTATATTATCTCTGTTGTTTCTTTCCCGTTATTGTATTATGGAGTTTATACACTACTGCAACTTGTTGCCACGTTGGTGACACATAAGTAGAATCAAATTCAGTGACACATATTGTCGACTGTCAACTACTTTCGTGTGTAGACTTGATTGCAGAGATAGAAATGCTTTAGCATTAGGTACTAAATATGTGATGTTTGACTTTGAGTGTAATATATCTTATTTTCGGTAAAAAAAGACAACTCCCGCACTAAGAATTGCTCTTGTGTCGCGGCGACTTTTACATACATACAAACAACAGACACAAAGTACAACCAGACTGAAACAATTATTTGTGGATCGCACAAATAATTGTCGACCTCCCGACGCAATGGAAGCGTGGTGACGTAAACCACTGCGCCACAGAGGCAGTCAGTCAGAGGTACATACTTGAGCGCGTCGGGCGGCATCTTGCAGTAGGAGAAGTCGAGGTCGGTGAGCGCCAGGCACGCCGTGAAGAACTGGCGGAAGGAGGGCGGCGGGTCCCGCGCGCGCCGCGCCGCTGACCACGGGTTGCGCGCCACGCCCAGCGACCGCAGCCGCGCCGCGCACCCGCGCAGCAGCGCGCCCCACATCTGCACACACAACAACGTGCATTAGTCGAGTTACATACACATCTTACACATGTCTATGCTTACAAATACGCTGACAATATGCTACTACTATATGGTAATATCTTCATATAGGTATAAGAATATTAAAAACTAGCTGACCCGCGCAACTTCGCTTGCGTCACTTAAGATAATCAGAATTTTCCCCGTTTTTGTAACATTTTTCACTGTTACTCTGCTCCTATTGGTCGTAGCGTGATGATATATAGCCTATAACCTTTCTCGATAAATGGGCTATCTAACACTGAAAGAATTTTTCAAATCGGACCAGTAGTTCCCGAGATTAGCGCGTTCAAACAAACAAACAAACAAACTCTTCGGCTTTATAATATTAGTATAGATTAATTCGAATTATCTTAAAATAGTAATACGAAGAAGAACTTACATTTTCTAATGTCGTCTCGGTGTTTGTCAAATTTAAATATGTTAAAACGTTAGGTTGCGCGAGGAAATTATACAGGTTCTGAAATAAAAAAATAGTAATTAATACCAATGTTGTAGGATGAAAAGTGTTACTTATGCGGTTTAGGTTAGATTCCATTCAGATGACAGGGAAAATCCTGGAAACTAAACATTTCCTCTTAATTCTAATGATACCTACTTTAAATGAATGAATGCCAAATAAGTTACATGCTTGTGGTAATTATAATGAGTAAACAGTACAAAATTGTGGTTTCTGTTCTTAGTCACGTATTGCCTAAAGTAGAAATAAGTTATCTCTAATTGAATTGTAATGATCTGTTTATACTTACATGTACATCATCCTTCAGGTTATTATAGGACAAGTCAAGATGTGACAGTGTGGAGAGATGGCACGGGTTGTCATTCAACATGGTCGCTAGGTGCATCACAGTCTTGCCGGTGAGGCCACACTGCGACAGTGCAATGTGTCTCAGTCCGTCGGGATTGTTCGCCAAACCGCCCAGTATACTAATAGCACCTAAAACAACAAACAATACTTGTGACGTGAATATAAACGATTTTTGAATATCATTATGTGAGTCATGGTCAATGAAAGCGAGTATTTTATTGACATTGTCTTATTATACATGGATACAAGTCCGAAATAAAATAACTATTTATTTCATTTAAGCGTGAATTTTATTTGAGTTTTTTCATAGGAAAAAGTAATACGGATCGATCAGTTCTATTTGAAATATGAACGATAAACAGGAAAAAGTATTGTATATGACTACGCGGGTAGATACTACGTAAACTCAATGAATTTGCATGGTACCAGTATAAGGCATACGCTTATGCGCTCAACAAGTAAGTGCATAAACGAACACTACGTCATTTACGTGCCTCCAACCCCCAATCGACCTCGGGCTCTTTCATCTGCCAAAAAAACGATAGCGGTGGTCACCCCCGCAAAGGCCTTTTTCATTACAAATATTCCTCTTTCTGACCCCACCCGAATCATCTGCAATAGATGTACACAGGCCTGATGACGATGAATGAGTGTGAGGCATACCTTTGTCCTCGATGTGGTTCTGCGAGAAGTCGACGGTGTGCATGGCGGGCGCGTGGCGCGCGCGGGTGAGCGCGTGTCCGAGGCGCGCGGCGTGGTCGTGGCGCAGCGCGGCGGCGCGCCACGACAGGCGCTCGGGCGGCGGGCGCGCGCCGCGCACCACGCGGCACACGCTCTCCCACGCCTCGCCGCTGGCGCGCACGCCGTCGCCGCACACGCCGTGGAACCACGTGTTGTGCTGCAGCGCCATCACCAGCGGGATCAGGTCCCTACAGAAAAGAACATCCGATATTCAAACTGTTATCCCCTTGCTTAGGAAAACGACTAGTGTTAGAAGACGAACTTAAAAATATATTATTTGTTTATATCGCCGCGACAGTAAACAATGATAAAACAAAGGCTCGATAGGCGATCGCTTCTTGAAATGGGATGTACCATTTACATACCTTTGATCTAGGTGGTCAAAATCTTTTAGATGTAGCATTCTAATATCATGCGCCAAATAGATCGTGTCGATATCCCACGCCACTTCAGCTCTGCAACAAAATTAAATAATATGTTGTAATAATTCTGCAAAACCAATCTTTATAAAGTTATTAATTATAATTAAAGGAGGAACTCGCTTATTAACTCAACTAACGTTGGAAACTAAAAATTGATTTCAATAGTTAAGCATCTCACGCCTGACTGACTTCCTAAAATGAATACTTGATAAATGCCTTGTAATTGGGTTTATTACACGCCATTTCAGAATGCACAAAATTAAAGAAAAATATGTTTCTCATAATACTAATAAATAAGATAATACGAAAGCCGAGTTCAGAATATAAAGGCAATTCAACGCTAAATTAATAAATTGCGCGTCTATTGTAGAAAAAACAAATGGCAATGACCGACAAACTACTAACGAACTTGATTGATGTGACCTCTGTGTGTGCATTCTTCCTGCAGTTATAATATAACTAGTTATAACCCATTATATTTGCTATAAAATAGATAAAAAAACAAGAATTCAAGAGGAATACTAATATCTACTACTATAATGGTCGCTAAAAAGCGTCATTGAGTTCTGTTTCAAATGCTAACAATAACCAACTTTCCTGTCGTTTTAAGATATGCAATACAGGATAAACCTTAACCTAAATTATTTCCGTAATAGTTAAGCAATCGCGGGAAATAGCAATGTACTATTGTATGCTATATGTATATAACAATGAATTACCTGAAGGGCGTTTGGCAAAGATCGCACATTGCCGCATATTGGTTTGAGAAATCACCACACGTAGAATGTTTGCGAGTGCCACTTACTTGAGGCACTGGAAATGGCAAATGCACCTGTAACACAACAAACTCTTTAAAATAACACACAATGTGCATAAGTTTATACGAAAACATTTTTTTACCAATGCTATGCAAGTATTCTTAATTGGGGAAGTTAAAGAAAAATTTTAAGCCCAAAACACTGATATTTCTTCTTCATATCGTATAGACCCGGACAAAAGAAAGAGCTACGTCATATTACTTTTACGTCTAAAACAATAAAAAAAATTTATTAACTGTATTTTTTACATGAAAATAGCATTGAACTAAAAGACGTAAATTAAGCATGACATCAATAGTCAGCTAGGAAACGGGCATCAGAAAAAACAAAGAATTATTAGCACAAATAAAACTGTAGTTAGTCATCCCAATTGTACTTTCACATTGTATAACTTAATTCAGTATGAATGTACAGACGAGGAGTCACCACATGAATAACTCGATCGTTTCAAATACAATTAAATTTGACGCGACAATTAGTGAAATTCGTTTTTATGAACGTTAATACCTACGGACATAAAAGAGTTGTACAAACCTTTGATATAATGTCAACCATGGCTACGTTTGGGAATAAGTCGTCGAAAGCCATCGATAGCGCATGCATTATGTTTAAAAGACCTTCGGATGTACCTTCTTCACCTGCAATGAACATAATACATTTAATAGAGGAAAATTACTTAGTAGAATCATTTATAGATTCTTAGAGGCCTTTCCTTGGGTTAGTCTAGTAGTTTAGTTAAAGTTTCTACAACCATGTTATGTTGCTATTTTATAGCACCGCGACGACCCAAATTGCATCCAAAAGATAAAGAGAATAAGGTCCAGGCTTATTGAAGAATAGTTTTTACTCGCAATTTCGTTCAAGTTTAAAGATTTCCCGGGGTAGAAACTCTGTGGTAATCCAGGTTATAAGCTATCTTAGTTCCTTAATAACATCAAATTGTGGTCAGTAGTTTTTAGGCGTAACAAACATACATTCATCCTCACGAACTTTCGCATTTATTACATACAATACGTTTTAATCATTGCCGTCGGCAATCGATTAGTCGTCACTAAACCACGGGCTGCCACTATAGCAGTACCTTATAGTAAACTAGCTGACCCGCGCAACTTCGCTTGCGTCACATAAGAGAATGGGTCAGAATTTTCCACGTTTTTGTAACACTTTTTTACTGTTACTCTGCTCCTATTGGTCGTAGCGTGATGATATAAAATATGCTTTTTTTTCACGAAAAATATTCTTAAAATTATTTATATCTCTTAATATAACGAAGTCGCGCTAACACATATCCGCCATTAAAACAGTTGCCATGACAACGGAATTTTGTTAATTTAATGTCATTATTATATTGATTATTCGCGACTTCGTTCGCCACCTGATTTTTTCCGGGAAATGCGTCATTTTCCCGGGGTAAAAAGTAGCCTATGTCCTTTCTCGGGTATCAAAGTATCTCCATACCAAATTTCATGCAAATTGGTTCAGTAGTTTAGGCGTGATTGAGTAGCAGACAGACAGACAGACAGACAGACAGACAGACAGACAGACAGACAGAGTTACTTTCGCATTTATAATATTAGTATGGATAGTATGGATATACAAAGAGTGATTCATGCGTGGGTAAACTTGAAGTTATTATTGATGTACAGTTTCGCATGCCGCGTTGCCGGTTACACTCGCAGTGCAGCTGGCGAAACGATCAGTCATCAACGAAAGCTAGATTGCGATATGACGCACGGAACTCTGATTAAATTGTTTTTGGTATTTCATTAGACAATAAGTTTCTTTGACTATTAGCACTTTGGGCTAATATATTATTTCTACTATTGCTATGACTCAACAGATTCTATAAACAAAGCTATATAAGAGCAATAATCGAAATAATTTATTCATGGTTTGCACTTGCACCAAGTTTTGTTCGAATTTGACCTGATCTTCAAATGTAAGAGTCTCTACATAAACTCAATTAGTAAACAACACACTAACAAACTCAAGGCAATTTAATTACAGCCTCAAACAAGAGGAAAACTTAGATAACAATATAAATAATTACTTTTTGTCTACTATTGACCACAAGGCTTATTAGCATACAATGAATGTACCAGCAGTGAGCAGTCAATGGTACACACAAACAAGTTTTCTGTGATTAAATATTAACTTGTTTCACCAAATACATAACCAATTATTGTGTACTATTGTCCGCCCGCGACTTCGTCCGCGTGGACTTTAAATTTCCCGTCTATTTAACTATTTTATTACTGCTCCACTCCTTTAAGTCATACCTTGATATTATAAAGTGTATAGCCTTCTTTAATAAATTGTCTATTCAACACAAAAATATTTTTTCTATTCAAATCAGAAGTTTCTGATGCATTTAAATTTTATATAATTAGTATAAGTATAGATTAAATCAATTATAAAGACACAGAATATGTGATGAGACTTATACAATCAATTCATAGATAAATCATTATGATACTCAATTTTGAGTAATCAACTTTATCTCTTTATTATCAACCATTTATATTTGACACACTCATGACTGTGTTCAGATCAATCTAAGTTATTTTAAAGATATCTTATCAATAAACTTACCTATAAGTATAGATACTGGTTTGTGTTCATGAATCAGTGTTATTGATAGGTGATTAGCCTTTTTGCTTTCCAGTGCTTCTATCTCCATCAGGTGAAATCCATTGTCAACCTGTATGTACAAAATTTTGTATTGAGACAGACAATAAGCATCTATCTTCATACATTATTCCAGAAGTTATATTTGTTTACTTATGAAATTTCTTATTGTTCCTTTTAATTTACTTACTTAAGAATATATAAACAGACTTATTTATCAGGGAGTATATTTATATACCAGGAAAATTGTACATTCATAAAAATTGTATAAGTAAGGAGGATACCGAAGGTAAACTTACCCTAGTGGGAACTTTTGCTGTGGTGATGAAAATTCTATAAGCTGTTACAACCTGAAACATGGATTATTAGTAATAACATGTATTAGCAAATTTGTACTTATACCAAGTTTTACCTATAATATGAAAATACTATAATAGGTGTTGGTCAGAAAACAATGTAGATCATAAAAATAAATCCATTTTTGGTTCTGATATTAACATTATAACTACTAAGTTAGGATACACAATTCACCTAAACTAAAAATTGGTATTTATGATACCTACTCATATGATTAAGGGGTATATTATATTATTCTATTGTTTTTTTTTCTTTTACTTCCATTCTATGACTCAACAGGCAGCCTGATAATATGTTAATATGAAATCAAACTGTCTTAGGTTTGAGTCAAAACCACAAATTGAAGTCCATTTATAATATACAACATAATATAACTATAGAAGCATTGTTAGAAATTGTGTCAATGAAAATAATAAAGCCAATGAATGGATAAATTGGTTTAGTCATTGCGTCTAAAGTTGACCATATGGCTTATTGTCATTCAGTGTATGTCCACAGGGAACAGTACACACACATCTGCAGGTCATTTAGAGGCTGGCACACCTACATGACTCATGCCATTGTCAAGTGCCTTATCAATATAAACAGAAAAAAACCAACCAACTTGATAAACATACCAATGATTAACTTTAGTTTACTTATTATTTTTTTAATTAAAGAAGGCTCTGATAAATATAATATATTATGTAGTTTTATAATTATGTCATGGATTAGAATTAAATATGATTAATTTCATTAATTAAGAATAATAATAAAAAATGTGTTTCTAATTACTATAAAAAAAAAGCCACAATTTTCAGACTTATAAATAAATATAACTGAAAACAAACAACCTCATGAGTTAAGCTTAAACTAAAATAATGCTATAGTATTCTATTTTAATAATAAGAAAATCTAGTGATTTGAAAGAGGAAAAAATGTATGACAACAATAATTACCAACCAATTAAGTTAATGGACACTTACCATGACCTTGTTATCTACTTTATCACCTCTTGATTCCATTCGAATAAGGGATTTGAATAGTATTTTAACATTTTTCCCCAAAACATTGCTAATACTGTCTGCAAAAATAATAAAAAAAAACTGTCAATAGTGATTATGATATAAAATGTAAGATTTATCAAATACCAAAGGTAAAACCAGTATTGTATATAGAATATTAGAAATATTACAATATATTTTCAATCACTAACCACTCAATTCCGTAGATATATGAGATTTTGTTGACATTTTCGCAATTTTCTTTAGTGTCATTACTCCCACAAAATGTAAATATTTTTAAAGCACAATACATCCATAATATACACAACACATTAGTAAAATAATTGTAACACACTAGATGAGATATTAAGACACTTTAACAAAGCATTTCAATAAAATATAATAAATGGTTTTTACGAATTATTGACCTAAAAACCACCACAACACCATTTCAATGGGAAGGTAGGGTAACGAACCACAGATAATATCGTTGTGGATTTGTGGAAGGGCCATATTTCAATGCTACCAGCACTAAAAACAGTTTCACTACTTTATTGATTTTTCGAAAAAATGCATCAAGAAAGCAATCAAATATGGAGAGCCATTGATAAATAAATACGCAACAAAGCATATTAGCACCTTTTAAATTAATTACCAAAACCTACATCTAATTATCGTCAAGAATTTAGAATCCAAAATATTCGCGGTTGCCCGATGAAAGTGATCTATCTGGTCTCTGGTCAGCAATTGTCATTCTTGTCATGTCAATGTGATGTTTGCAAAAGCTGGGCATCCTATTTTTTTATTAGCTACAGTTAAAATCTTTGTTTAGAATAAGGTCTTTAGAAATGAATAAAAACTACGAGAGATGTACTCATTGTAATCGACGCAAGTGGCTGGCTACGGGTTGCCTACGGAAGTGGTTAAAGCCTATGGAATGTAAACATCTACAGCGAACTGTTGATAACAAAAGGGATTTTAACAACACAGATATCGTTAACAGTGTATTTTTACCAGATCGCAAGCCTTCTATGAACACAAATAAATTTGTGAAGTTCTGGAAAAATAAGTTCTTCTTAACTGGTAACGTGAGATCGCTACAGAGATATTTTGGCAACAAAAATAATGATGGAGAACATTTATGTAGCCTAAGCAAATGTACAGATGCATCTACATCTTCAGACAAAAGAAGCATTGTTGCTTCAGGATACGAGTCTAAAAAAGAGGGTCAATTAAATAAACAAGCAATAAAGTGTCAACACTCAGATGGGCATTCTGTACTTCGAGGACATCACCAACATGCTTCTCTTGAAACCTGTGCTATATATTGTCAGCTATCAAAGTGAGTTTTATATATGGTTCTTGCAACAAGTATAATTATTATTTACATGAACACCCTAATAGACAAGATTCTGATTTTCTTGTTTAGTTTTGACTAACATATAAAAAGTGATTTACAATGAATTAGTGTCATTACATACACTTGCTTTGATCAAGTGCTGAGTATTTAAAACAGATCTTAATAGACTTTATATAAACTGATTTATTAACTTGTATCTAAATGAGTGCATAGCAGAATAGTGTATCCATAACCACTCATTCAAGTGGTCAAGGTTTTCAAACCCAGAGCAACAACGACTTTTAGAAATTTTGTGAACATTAGAAATATTACTCACATATCCTTACAGGGGAGGAAAATATTATAATGAAGCCTTACACGTCTGTGCACACATAAGATGGTTTGAGAGAGCATGAAAAGTCCCCAACCTGCACTTAGCCAGTGTGGTGGATACACAGCACATACTCATTTAACTGTCTTATTCATAAAGTAATGTGGCCTATCTACCTGTCCCTTTCACTCCTCCAATCTATAAGTTACTCTGATAAAACTCTTAGATGTAAAGTTATTGTTTAATTTTAACAGACATGGATGGTACTGGGGAGGCATTACATCAAGTGAGGCTGAAGAATTACTTGCAGGACAGCATGATAATGTATTCCTAGTACGAGACTCATGTGACTCCCGCCACATACTTTGTGTGTCATTCCGCTGTGTGGGGCGCACACTCCATGCACGCCTTCGACACGCCAATGGACTATTTTCTCTAAATAATGAAACATTTGTGCCAGCAAATAGAATTTCAGAACACTGTGCAGCTGTTGATGTAAAATCAAACCTTTTTGAGATGCCAGTCAAACTAGCAAGGCCACTAAATAGGTAATGTTTATCTCCATTAGAAATATATTATTTTCTTGAATGTTATATCAAAGTATCATAAATCTTAGAATTGCATTGTTAAGAACTTATTCAATCACTTTATTTTTAGGTTTGCCAAATTGGATTCTTTACAAATGATCTGCAGGTTTGTCATCAGACAAACTGTCTCAGCCAATGTGTGGAGCAAGCTACCACTACCACCAAACTTGATTTCCTATGTGTCTACAGGCAGTGACTACATTGTACCATCATAGCTAGAAAATGTGCCTTCAGTTATCATAGCACTGTGTTTATTGTAAGCATATTTTACTTACAACATTTATTAAGAGACTGCATCATATTATTAACTATAAAAATAATATAATAATGGATAATTTTATATAAAAGTCAATATTTTATTATAAAAATTATGGAGATAAAGGTTAAGATAAACTTCAGATGGACAATTAAACTATTTATTATCAACAACTAAATATGAATATGTTAATACTTTTTATGTCATAGAAGTTCTCTTTGTGTGGAAAATGTTTTGAATAGCCACCCCTTATTTGCCTAATATAATCTTCATATTATTTCAGTGTATTCATTCCCAAAATATTCTTGGCCTGAAATATAAATAAACTTATTAATATACATTAAATTGATGTACAATATATTTAATGTTTATAGACATAGCATATTATAATAATCTTAATAATAGTTATCTTCTATGTAAAAACATATTGCTGCATAAATTAAAATATGAATCTCTTTGGCTATAGGGTAATTTTAAAAGTCTATACATAATATAATATTATGTAATATCAATATGAGTCATACAGTCCCCATTGTAAGTATGAAATGTATCTAAAGTTTGCATTTCTCTTACCGTCGTAAATGCAGCAGTTAATGTTTGTGGAGCGGCAGACACGGGGTTTAAATTTAAAGCTGTTTGGATCAATTGGGCGTCTCGAATTCGCGATGCAACAAAGCTTCTTGTACTACTGTTTTCTGGGCTGCTATCCGTCAAGTAAAATAACTCGGATGCTTTATATATTCCAGCCAAACCCACTCTGCGAGCATACCAGTTGAACTAGAAATAAAATAATAATTCAATTAAATATAATGGTTCTCAGTTCATCAAATTAGTCGAAGTAAACTGATTAATTAATAAGTGATATAAAATATTTGTAGGTTTGTGAATGTTATCAATAATCACATCAGGTGATAGTATGTTTCTCTAAATTCATAAAACAATACTTACATCAACACTTCTATCCCCAGAATGGTAGCAAATATCATCTACCAGTGACAGTAGTGTGGCCAAGCAGTTAGGAACATTATTAGGAAGTGTCTGAAGAGCCATTGCTTTTGGCCAGGTGCTCCTGAAAACAAAAATTCGAATCATAAACTGCATTATATCAATCAATCAAAAGAAAAAATAAAAGTACAGTTAAACTTACTTATATGGGTCAATCATTAGCAATCGCGCCATTATCGCATTTTCTACAAATTTAGCTGGGACTTTAGACTCCTTTATATCCTCCTTTGGCCACTGTGAAAAACGAGAAAACATTGAATATTTAAAATACTACTAAATTACTGTTTTCCATGAATTGAATAAAACTTACTGTTTTCATTTGGTCCACTAAATGTTCATTACATTTGACATTGAAATAATGAACAAGATCGGCACCTCCATTTGGGAACAGACCATGTGTTATAGTTGGGTAGCCTGCTGCTTTGGCTCCACTACTGAGAGATTCAACAGACCACCCACTCTTTGGTACAAACTCTAAAGCTTTTTCCAAAATGCGATTTTTAACATTTTCTTCATATTGATGCTCCTCATGTTCAGTGGGAACAGGTGTGGCTAGCTTTGGCTCTCTTTCAACATAACCTTGGCTATAACATCTAATTATTCCATGTGTTTTATTGGTAGAAACAGTAGCCAATGAGCTAAGTATTCTTTGGCCGTTCTTCAAAGCTGTTAACAAAAAATATTCAAATAGCAAATTAAGAAGATACTATGTACTATTAATATAATCCTTCTAATTAGGTTTATAAGCCAAATAAATAAATAAAAACAAAATCCATGAAAATGATTTATTTTAGAACTAAATGTTATTTTAGTACATATATCACTTTTAATCACAATTCATTTTTAAGCCTTGCATTTTATTGATGTTGATACATTCCGAAAGACGTGCCATCAGGCCTTCAATAAGATGAAAAGCATTTAATGCTGAACATATAATTTCCTTCTTGTTTTCCTTGGGTATTTTGTCCAATACATTTCCACCCACATTGATTGATACATTAACATTTTCTTCTGGAAGATCCTTTCCTTCTTCAATATCCTTTAACTTGACTTCATAGTGAGCTTTAGACATGTTTAATCCAACTCTTAGCTTTTCAAGGTAATTATTTTCAATGAATGAAAAGTTATCTCTTATTCCAGTAATGTTGTCTGCATCCTTGATAGTTAAATATCTCAAGAAATTCAGGGCTGAAATTATTTGATCAGCCAACTCAACTAAATCTGATTCTGCACCATGAGGTAATAAGCAAATCTTTTTTATCATATTTGAAAGTTGAGCTCCAGTAAAACACTCATCTACTTTTGGATCCTTAAATGCCTCATTTATGGAGTTTTTGTACAAAGTAATAGCATATCCTATCATTCCAGAGTGATTAGATATTTCAATCAAAAATTTAATAAGTGTACATCTTCCCTTATAATCAAATTTATTGACATGAGTTCCAATTATTCCCACAGACCTTTTACGCAGTGACTCATAACTTGAATATATTGCAACATTCACAAGTCCCTTGCACATATCAATGTGAACTGGTGAGAAAAAGTCATATGACATTTTTGGAGGAAATCTGCTTAAAATAGCCTCGCAAAGGGATAAAGCCTTAGCTAATGGACTATACTCAGCAAAGCTTAACAGATGAACTCCACATAACATTACAGTATTGAGGACATAATCCAATCTATAAACTTGTGGAACTGCATGTTGTGGTATTTGAAAATGTCCAGAAAATATAGCATAGAACAGTCCAGAAAGTGTGGTTATATTGATCTTGTCTCTATTTTCATATGGTGAGTTTTCATCTTCACTATCTTTTAATGATTTATTCTTCACACTCGCCCTATGGCAAACTTCTATGTAATCCAAAAATTTGAATACATTCTTTTCAAGCACACATATATCTTGGACAATTTCTGAGCAGCTTAATCTTGCCTCACTTTTTTCATTGCCTTCTGGATCCAGGTCTATGTAAATCAAAGGTTTACCAAGTAAACTTATTAAAAAGGCTGTGATAATTTGCTTGGTCTTAACACTTGCTTCTGAACCATCCAGCTCATTGATAAAGTATCTATAGAATGGTGGTAGTAAGGTATACACTCTAGTTACTCTTCTGACATTGGAATCAGAATCCATCAATAGCCTTTCCTGTCCTTCCAAGTGATGTTCTGATATTGGAATATTCTCAATGTATGTACTTATAGAGTTTAAGCACCATTCTAAGGATCTTCCTCTTTTAGTAGAAAACTTTTTCAAAACATCTTGAAGAGGTGGTAGAACAAGACCAAATTGAGCATCATTTTTTGCAAGTTCAACTTGTTCAATAAATTCCAACAATGCTTCTTCGGGGGAAGACTTTTGAATGATAACAGACAACAGTTGCTCACATGCACCATACATTGATGGCTTAATTACAATAGTATCATCTTGAATTTTTCCAATAACTACAGAAATTAAATCCCAGCAATTATCCTTAAAACTGTTTGCAAATTTCTCTTCATTAGGTACACTTATAGCTTCCTTATATTTTCCAGAATCCAATAACGTGGAAATGTAATCCACTATATCTATATTTTCGCCCATGATGAGTTTTGTATGAAATAGTTACTTATTTCAACAAATTCTGAAATTCAAGTGCTTTGAATGTATAATAAATTAAATTATTGCGAGGTTAGTACGAAACATAAATAATTTATGAAACAAAAGTGATTTTCGGGTGCTAGATTATGAACACTTACAGCGGAAAATCCTTGGTAATCTGCTCATTCTCGACGTACTATAGATTCCACCTATAAATATTTCTCAAGATCGGCGTTTGTGCGTATACCACAATTTATGAGTTATTAAGTGGTTTTTCTCACGGTATATTTTTTGCCAAACACGGTGCACCGTGATGCGTTAAATAAATTTGACAGGTGACTTGTCAGTCAATCAATTTTTTATTGGTATTCCGTTTTACGCACATTGAATCAAATGCGAGGTAATGTCAAATCGATCTCTTAAACAAGATAATGCATGATTGAACGCTAGCTTAAAATCAAACTAGTTAAAATCAAACAATTTAATTAGTTTCACTTTATACCAGCGTTTATTTACGCACTATTTCGGAATTTAGTTAAATGAATTCGATTTTGTCAATACTTCAAGAGTAAACCGGCTGTTTTGATGACCGATGCCGAAATAAGTAAAATAATTTTGTACTGGTCGTTCTAACTTTTCCAAGAGACGTTCTATTCTCTCTCTGCCAGCCGCCATGGCAAAAAAAGCGTCGTTTTAAGAACTACTGAACTTATTGTTATTTTCAAACTATTTATTATGAGTGATTGCCATGGTATACAAAGTCGCTTTTCATAGTTGCCTTTGCCTGCTTCGACTGGAGCAAAAATAAAAAAATAATGTAATTGACAGTTGTTTAACTCTGACAGTTGGCTGGTTGTCAGTGTCATATCGTAGTCGTGTCAGCTGTGTAAAATGTCGGTGAAAAACT
The DNA here is from genome assembly GCF_050436995.1 of Anticarsia gemmatalis. Lineage (NCBI taxonomy): Eukaryota > Metazoa > Arthropoda > Insecta > Lepidoptera > Erebidae > Anticarsia > Anticarsia gemmatalis. Next base: position 6,158,013 of record NC_134758.1, read on the forward strand.
AATAAAAAATCTCTTTTCTGTGGTTTCTTTACCTTCGAATAATATAACACCCAGTTACAGAAGACACCCAGCACTCTGACTGTGCCTGATGCCTGTATATGTAGTTAAATAAATGGCAACTACGTTGTCATGAATTTAATATGAGTCCATAAAGTTTACAGATTTAGAGGTGTTGCAGATTTATCAGTGTTTTTACTATCTTGTACAAATTGTTACTCATAGTATATCTATAATTTAGTAAACATGGCAGCAAAACAAAAGAATATCTTTACTCGTAGTAAACCTTTAATGAATATTTATAGTGGCGTAGATCACGAGGGCAAAGAGGTACGAGAACGATACTATAATTTATTATTACTAACACTAGCTTGTTGTAGTGTAATTTGAAACTTATAACCATTAAGCTTACTAATATCTATCTCTTAAAATAATACCTGATCGTGATTATAAATAAATGTAAATATAATTTTTAATGCATCTGTGTTTATCTGCAGTTATCTCCACTTACCCATTTAGTACACACATATTTTATTTGTGTTAATACAGTGCTCACTGCTTGTGTCATTATACTTTCTTGTTCTCTGCTTTTATTCAGTATCTACACATAATCTTGTAGCTGTTTTGTTTAATGATAAATTATTTATTTCTACAGGTAGAAGTTCGTGAAGATGCTGAGCAATTAGTCAAATGGCATGAGATATCAGATGCGCTGGTTGCAGCTGGGTACTACAGAGCCCAGCTACAGGGGCTCTCTGCCTTTGATAAGATAGTTGGAGGCCTAACATGGTGTATAGAACTATGTGACATAGGTGTTGATATCAGTCTGTTGTTTGAAGAGAATCTCACCATAGGAAAGAAAATGTAAGTAACTGAGTTAATTATTTCTACATCTTAGATTTCTGACAATGTTGTTACAGTGCTTTTTTATTGGGTTATTTCTTTCATTTTCAGAGCTTTAACAGAAAAAATTGTAAAAGTGTTGCCATCAATGAAATGTCCGTACACAATAGAGCCCCACCAAATCCAAGGATTGGACTTCATCAACATCTATCCCTTGATTCTGTGGCTTATAAAATACTCCAGTGAGTTCAGAGAAGCCAAAGAAGATGAGTTACGCAAGTTTGCTGTCATGCAGTATGACAAGAGTCACATATTTGAATCTGACAGGGCCAACTATGTGCAGAAAGAGAAACTGTTAAGAAACTTAGCCATGGTTCAGGTTAGTACCTAAAAAACTGAATTATACTTCATGCAATGATTAACTAGTTACTGCCAGCAACCTTGTCTATTTTCCCAGAAAAAGGTATCCTTTTTGTAAAGCCAGATAATAAACTATCTGTGCACAGAATTTCATCAAATTCTGTTCAGTAGTTTTGCCATGATTGAGTAATAAATATACATCCAAACTGATGCATTACAATATTAGAAGAGATTGCCAATGTTTATTCACTGTCAGTATTTTGGAATAGTTATAGGAGAAGAAATGCTTTCATTTTAATGTCTCCCAAATTTTCAGAACTTGTATAAACCATGCAGAGTTCGCAAGAGGAAGGGTGGCCTCCCTGCCAATGAGTTGGAGCAAGTAAATGCAACACTATCTGAGTATGATCAGAGGATGTTAATGCATGTGTCTACAAGCAAATCAGATGTCAAGAATGATGATGGATTGGACTTCTTGGTAAGACTAAACCAAATGAAACACTACAAAATTTTACATTGTTTCTTATTCACATTGTATGAGATAATTCCATTTGCTTTAAATTTTATACTTGAAATTTTTGTTTCAGTATGATTATGAAAAGACTTTGGCAGATCCCTCTGAGATTACCACTGAAGTAAGTAGCACACTAGAAGCAATTGTTACAAGTATCATCATAATATCACTGTTATAATACAATAATTTACTTTTACCTTTTAGGCTAACAGATATATTAAAGATGAGAATCACAAAGAAAATAATGCAGATACCAAAATTCACTATGCAGTACTACATTCAGAGCTCACCGGTGAAGTGTCCAAAGAACTAGAGGAGAGTGAGAAGCAGAAATATTCTCTAGACGTGGACAGACTTACTAAGAGCATAGAAGCATTGGAAAAAGACATACAAGATTTCAAGGACAACCATGAAGGCAGAATGGAGAATGCCAAAACACAGTACACTGATATACTTGCAAAACTTCAAAAGATTACATTCAAATTGATGAAATCTGAAGACCATAGGTATAAGCAATTAAGCATATTATTCTATACTATCCGTAATTGCTAGTATTTTCCGTAAGTCTAGAATCAACATTTTAATTTTCATTGTTACAGTGATAAGGATGTGAAACAATTCTATAAATCATTGAAAGAGTTAGCGCGAGAAAGAAATGAACTGCTGCAAATTATACAGCGACGGGATAATGAACACGGCCATTTGGAGGAGGAACTAAGGTACACATAATAAAACATACATTTTTTTTACCTTAGAACTAAGTTCAGTATTACATATTACATAAATATATTTGTTAACAGATCTGCAAAAGACCCTGATTCTAAAGTAGAAGAGCAACCACTCACACCAGCAGAGTTAAAAGAATTTACAGAGAGAGAAGAGAAATTAAAAACGTTCATTTCAACTATGAGACTGGAGCTCGGCAAGCTGAACCGCGAGGTGTTGCGTTATTCCACTGCTATTGATGAAGTACCCGGCACTGCAGAATTGCTGCAATATGAAAAGAGATTCATAGAACTCTATAATCAAGGTAATTTGTGACTTTTGACAATAATCTTTAATGAGTCATGAACATTACTTAAAATGGCAAACTTGTGCTGTTTGTATATGTTAGATAGTTTTTACAGTGTTAAGGTTTGATATATTCTTTCATGACGAGTCAATGAAAAAGGAGTAGGATCTTGAAGAGATTGATGTGTAGCACAATTAATTAATGCATTATTTTATTGCAGTTGCATCGAAGCACAAGGAAACGAAACAGTATTACATATTTTACAATACGCTGCTAGAAGTAAAACTATATACCTCAAAAGAGTTAAGTCTGCTTAACTCAATATTGGATAATTATGATGAGTAAGTTAACATTTCTTAGTCGCATATTGTTCTTTTACCTTTCTGGGCAGCAAATTGACGAATTATAGATTAAATAGCATGTCGTAAAGTTGAAATGATCTCTGATTATATCTATCCTTTGTCAGTATTCACGACATAACTGTTCAGTCTATATCAGTTTGGCAATCTCGCACTGTTGTATACATATCTAACATCTTATTCTCGACAGTTCTTCAATGTATAATATTACTTGTGTTCTCACTATAAATAAGTATAAAAAATGGCCAGTTTTTTTCGAAAATCACAAGAGATTGAGACGAATGTGATAGGGTACAATCAAAATTTAAGAGAGGCATATTAAAATAATTTTACCTATCCTAGGTTTCATTTCTAATTATTTGCGTATGAATATCAAACTGAATCGTAACGATTGTCAAACTTTACAGGGCTATGTCATCAGTTAGAAAGCGAGAAGAGTTTATGACGCAATTCGAATCAATTGTGGACTGGGTCAACCAAACTGTTAAAAAAGTTGAAGAAAAATTTAAAAGTGAGAAGGAACAGAAAGCTGCTCTCTACAACGAATATTCGAGGCTTATGGATGTTCAGAGGCAATATGCTGCTGCCTTGAAGAAATTAGGAGAGGAACGACAGAGAATAGGAACTCAGAGTAATAGTTGACCAATTAAAGATACAAATTGAAACTTTAACACGAAGACGATCACATCGCCATTTTACTTTATATCACACGCATAGTATATCTAGTCTTCGATTAATAATTATGTACTTGTTAATTTTCTACTTTTATATCCATTCCAATTTACAGAACAAGAAACCTCCTGTACAGACTTTAAGACTGAATATAGGTTTTATATTGTTCGTAACGTATTTGTAACGCACTGTCAGTACGTATTTATAATGGATAATACAAATTATTATTTAAAAATAAATAAAACAATTATACACATAACTTTTATTTTAAACCTTGAATATTACAAAAATAGAGATTCAAAATATAATATTAAATAAATTCGCATCACTTGTACTTTAAGTACTGGAAATACAATAATTATAAAATGGACGGATTTTTTAAAGGTAAATTTTGAGAATTCATGACAATGCACCGCGTTCATTCACAACGTAGGTGCACGTTAATTGAATAGTAATGTTGCGTTCACTTCATCAAAGCGTGACCACGCTGCTGTGTGGGTGACCCTTATGGAACCCGCTGTGCGTATGACCGTGGCTATGGCTGTGACCTTGCGAACTAGGGCTGGATTTCTTATACATTGTGAATGATATCAGTTCGCGGTTAGCGTTTGTCATGGCCATCGCATGTGATACGACATCGTACCCGAATAATGCGTGCAAGCGGTTAACCACAACCAATGTAATGCCCTTTTGTGTCACTCGAACGGTCCGTTCCAGGTCTTGTGAAGATGCAATAGCTACGCTGAACGACGAGTTTATTTCCTGTAAACAATGTAGGTAGGTAAGATTGTAAATTCACACAAATAAACATGGCTATAGGGGCTAGGCACAGTGGTCTAGTTAATCGAAGATAAATCTTAGCATAACACCACACAGCATTTATCCCAGGTCATGATTTTATTTTCACCAGAAGGGGGATCTTTTAGACCAGATTTAGTATGCGGGTACGGAGTAGATAGGTACATCAGTAAAATAAGACTGTTTACGTTCTGGTTCCTCACCTTACATTATCAACATGGTAACAGTAGGAAAGTAAGTATACTTCGATAGCATAGTTAGTTAGGTAAAAACATTCAATTAGTGTGGCCGGTTGCTTTAATAACATCCGTTCTTTGTTAATTAGTAGTATAAGAAAACTAGAGGTGTTTACCCGAACTAAAGTTGCACGTTCCTCACTTTTAAGTCCATACACCGTTGCGCCTTCATCTTTAGAAAGATGAGGGGCACTAAGGCTACCCATAACCATGATATAAGGCATGTTATTTTTGTTTACAAATATGTAACACTACGATGAAGACGTTAACGTTACGTAAAAATATGAGTATAAAATAATCACCGACAAATTACGTATTTCATTTTAATTGCACAGGTAACAGAGTTAACGAAATATCAATGTAAAAATCTTTGAAAGTTAATGAACTGATGCAGGTAACCACGCGGCCGGTCAGCCTGTCGTAGCCGCGAGAACTCGTGTGTTCATGTGTGAGTCGACTCGACCAGATGATAAGCGCTACCTGCATGTGGTTTACAATGGCATTTCTATGTAGGTTGGTGTATGGATTGCTAATGACGCGCTTGTAGTTGTACGAGACGTGACGTCGAACGCTAAATGACCTTCACGGGTGCTTGCTCTGTGTAGACGCCTGCGTCCGCGCCGGTCGCTGTAGCGCGCGTTCAATCAAACATTATGAAGTTAAATACAATGTTTGCTTTTAACAAGAAAGTGTTTCAAGTTTTGTGTAAAAAAAATGTTATTTCCATTCTTGGACGGAAATAATTTCAAAAAGTTTGAGTTTGTACCGGTCTAGTTGCGTAGGCCTTTATAATGTTTTTTGTTTGGAGATCAACAAAACAACAAATGAAAATCAAACTTCAACGTCATTGTCACATTAACATTAGAAAATTGCGTAACTTATTACTTGCTAAAAACTTCTTTGAAGTGAAATATACCCACTAAAATAATATTATAATCATGAGTCATTCTATGAGCAGTCCTAGGAACATCCAATTAGGTACCAACTCTTCACTTTGTATGATTTGTACGTAGGTTATCACTAAATGGAATGGAGTTGGTGGGCAGTTTGATTATAGCTATAAACCTGAAACCAGAAATTCCTTATCTCGGACTTGCGACCCAGAATATTCCAAGACGGTAGTTATGTTAAGCAAATATAAACTGACGAAATGGGATATGGTTGCTGCGGGCACATACACATTTGTTGTCATGTTGTCGTCTATCAACTTCCTTGAATCGACATCCTTCAATCTATAAACCTTAACTGTTTGTCTTTTGTAGTTTTCGAAACCTATCAAAAAGCACGAATGGTGTTTGTGCAAACAATGGCCGAACTTGCTACTAGAGCTACTAATGTTAAATGCTTGGAAAGTGCTGGTGTACTTGGTGAGTATGATATTATCATATGACCTCACTCAGTGCTGTAGGTAACTGCTAAGTTAGGCAATAGATATTAATATAATTAAACCGCATAAACGCAATAATTGTGTTATCAAATCCGCCAGTCTTGATTTTATATAGTTACAGGTATGTAGTACCTACCTTACTCACTAGACTTATGATGATTTAAAGTCACGTGTCTAGGCAATTATGTAGTTGTAGCTTCATTATAGTTGCTGATAGGTAAGTATAGTAACTGCAAGTTGATACTATCGGATAAACCCTGGGTACGTAGTGTACATACATACCCACAATAAACCTAATGTTGGGAATCGAACCCATGCAGTGCCAACTTACCTACTTAGATTCAACTCAACTAACTAGATAAACTGCTAGGTGTCTACTGCTGTTTAACTCACTACATCAAGTTTGTTATAGATTTATTAAGGCCCTTGCTGTCTGATGCGTGCAGCACGGTTCGTCAATGTGCTGTGGTGGCTGCAGCGAGACTGGCTGAGCACGAGGAAGATGTTGCTAGACAGTTGCTCAACGGAGGAATGGTCACCATCACGTTGGAAAATCTTAATAAGTATAACGTTAGTAAGACGTGTGGCTCTACCTCTTCATTATCAACGAATTATTTATGTATTAACTCAACTTCGTAGGTATTCAGTTATTAGAGTTCTGTGCACGTTTGTTATTTAAGAAGGTCATGTTCTCAATTCAATCAATATTGTCAACAGGTGTATTATAAAAGGTCGGCACTGTATCTAATGCGAGCTGTTGCGAAGTAAGTATGCTTCCATTTAAGGACAACAACTTTTAATAATAGAGATATATGTCAAAACTGATTTACTTATGTTCTCAGACACAATGAAGAATTGGCAGCGGCCATTGTTCGTCTCGGAGCTTTAGAGCACATTGTCTCGTGTTTAGAAGATTTCGATACGCAAGTAAATATTTATAAGTTCGTTAGCTACCTATCTAATAAAATCAAGTTAATCGCAGATACCTGTTTATTATCCATGATATATTTCAGGTGAAAGAAAATGCTGCTTGGGCATTGGGATATATAGGCAAACATACTGACCAATTAGCAGGTTTGGTGGTAGATGCTGGCACACTGCCGCTGCTTGTGCTGGCATTCCAAGAACCCGAAATGAGTTTAAAACAAGTGAGCTTCAGTTTGTAATTACTATTGCAGTTTTCGGAACATTAAATAGTGGTGGTCAGGAAAAAGCTCGAAAAATTAACTCTGGTCGTTTTCAGATTTCAGCTGGAGCTTTAGTGGATCTAGCACAACATAAACCAGAGGCAGTGGTTGATGCTGGAGCAATATGTCATTTAGTACATGGATTGGAAAACCAGGACCCAAAACTTAAGGTTCTCTCTTTTTTATTACTTCACGTAGGTAGGTACCTACTTAGTTCAACGTTTATCTCTCTAGTAGGTGCTTACTTGCGATAAGAGAGTTTATTTGCAAGTAGGTAATTAATCAATTTGTTATTAAAACTGCATTCAGCGTAGCACACTATGCGCGCTGGGTGCGGTGGCAGGAGCTCGTACCGAGCTGGCCGAAGCTGTAGTGGCCGGTGGAGCACTACCTCCAGCGTTACTCCACGCTGGTCACGACGCCGCACCAGTCCGTCGAGCTGCTGCGTGTTTGCTACGGGATATTGTTAAACATTCCGTTGACGTGAGACCAGTTTACATACTTTGTAACTTTTGGTTGCCTAGAGTATAGACACTGGTAGGTATGAGTGATCCGAAGATCTCATTAATATTGATGAACCCGATATTTTGTATTGAACTTTTCGGACGTGCTTGGATTCTAATTTATGTTTCAGTTAGCTCAATTAGTAGTAAACACTGGTGGATGTGGACCTCTAGTAGAATTGCTTGCTGAATCGACTGGCGGCGCTAGAGTCCCAGCTTGCATGGCTCTTGGATTTATCGCCGGACAGTCTGATCAATTGGCTATGGCAGTCGTAGAGTCGAAGGTATAATACTCGTATTACATACAGCCATACCTACTTACGTAATATCACGACTGCTATACTGAAATGTCTGTAATGTAATAATGCATAATGTACGTAAATCTCGATTGCAGGCTATTCCAGCATTAGTAAATATACTACAAAATACAGAGGCGGAAGATGCGGAACTATGCGCGTCCGCATGGACTCTTGGACACATCGCAAAACATTCCCCGCAACACAGCTTAGCTGTAGCTGTTGCTAATGCTCTCCCTAGACTGTTACAGGTAAATTGAACTAATGTGCACTAATAGCTTTTACTTTAAAGACTTATTATACTTTAAAATAAAACTTGGTTCAACAGCAATTTTAGTTAACTGGTAAGTTATTTAATAGACTTTAGAATTGAAAATTTGCCAATCTTACTGTAAACAAAATGACTAACTATAAATGATAATTATTAAATATTATATGATTACTATTTCAGTTGTACACCAACCCCAAGTCATCGGGTGAAGTGAGAGCTAGAACATCTTGTGCTTTGAAGCAGTCCCTGCAGTGCTGTCTCCATCGTCCTGCACTTGAACCTCTGTTGCATTCTGCACCGGCTTGTATACTCAAATATGTTCTAGCTCAATATGCAAAGGTAAGTCAAGTTAAATAACAAAACATTTGTTGAAAACATTTAGTTTTAATGTAACATTAAATCACAGTAGTTTTAAACATCAAAAATATTACTTTTGATGGTTGGTGTAATGTTAGTTTCTGGGCTAAAGGACAATACTCTTTCACAATCTTTAAAATACTCTAATTACTAGACTTAGCTTCAAGTTAATTATTAATATAATAAACTGCTACTTTCAATAAACTGGTCCATCATCAAGATTGTCATCTTCTTCATCATAATCCTCACCATTATCAAAGTAATTGTTAGCATAATCTGTACCATCATCCATCTCAAACTCTTCCTCATGTTCATCTTCAATTTCTTCATCATCATTATCCTCTTGGTTCTTAACCGGCTCTTCATTATCATTTGTTTCAACATTTTCACCAGTTTCTTGAGTTTCTTTTTTCTCTAGAGTTTGTAATCTTTTAGCAATTGCGGTTGGGTCATCCAGTTTTCGTTTACGAGTAGTTACACGAGCCCTACTTGCTTGAGGTCTTAGCTCTCCCGGCATATTCGCCCAAACACAGTCCAAAACCTTGCCTTGTTTTGCATCAAGAGCGAGCATTTTGTACTTATCAGAATATCGTTCTATGCCATCACTTTGTGTTTTTTGTTTGACGTATGCAGGTGATTCGTGTAAAAATTCTATGAATTGATCTTTTACGATCAACATGTAGTCGGTAGCAGCGTCGCAGGTCAGAGGTAGCGGTTTTGCTTCAAGTTTGGGAAATAGAGGAGGCGGTGCGACAACCTGTGCATTATTTTCCCCTCTACCTATTCCTAACGATTGAAGTTGATCATGAGTTAAGGACAAGCCGCTTCCACGGCCTCTACCTCTACCAGACATTTTTAATTAACTAAATATACTATTTTTTTCGGACAGGCTGTTCAACAACATGTTAATTTGACATTTATTTGTTATGACATATCAGACGACAGACAACATGTCAACAATGACAACGTTTAGAATTTTGAGGTTATGATTTTAGAGATGCTACTACAAGAATCGTACTATTTATCATCCATTAACTATTTTAGATTCTTCCAAACGATGCTCGAGCTCGAAGGCTATTTGTAACTACGGGTGCGTTAAAAAGAGTTCAAGAAATTGATTCCGTACCTGGGTCTTCACTAAAGGAATATATTAATATTATAAATAGTTGCTTCCCAGACGAAATAGTCAGGTATGACTCTTTATTTCTTTCTCTCTATAGTTTTTTTAAATTTAACTATTTACACGTAACTAATCGTAATTTAATTTTATTAGATATTATACACCGGGCTATTCAGACTCCTTGCTTGACAGAGTGGAAGCATATACTCCTCAGGTAAATAACAACGAATTGTTTGTTTTTTAAGTAAAAAGCTGGCCTTTTTCATTTGAATTTCAGTTAGTTCACCCGCAATAATTATGCAGCAATTATAGTATTTTTTGGTGTTTTCCAGGTACCTGAACTTTTTACTGACAGGGTACCTAGTGACTGCCAGAGTGAACTAACTATAGAAAATGGAAAATGAGTTTTGAATGTTTTATTTATTAAATGTTTTCAATAAAGTTATGGTTTAAACTTTATTCAAAGTCCACACCAATTTTTGCACTTGAATGGTTCTTCCACCAATATTAGTTTTTTCCATCGCCATCGACTGACTTGCAACCCTGTAACTATAATATTAAAATTATTATAATGGGTTCTGAAATCCTTGAGCCAAGGTGTACAAACTAAGTTTATATGTATCAATACTCTAACTTTTCCTATTTTTTTAGTAAGGAAGACTTACGCAAATTGGTCTCTTGCTAAAATATTTAAGACTTGAATCCCGGGGGTGTCAACCTCATAAAAATGATTTTGTTTAGTGTACATCACATTCAGGCTCATAAATTCTTTTTCAAGTAATTCCCATTCATCTGAATGTAAGCCCTGTAAAAAAAAAAAAATAATATGCTATGCAATCAATAACACAGTTGTAGGCAAGGTTTTTTTCCACTTGTTATAATTTTGGCTTACAACTGATGGCTATTTCGGAGATTAGTTATACATATTTTATAACAAACACCATAAGACATAGGTACCTGGATTTTGCAGGACGTGAAGCTAGTATTTTCCATTTCTGTCAGGAGTATGTAATACATCTTTGGCGATTTTTTTAAATCAGTCTTACAACGTGTGAACAATAATAGAATATTTAGTTTTCTGCCATTTATATACTATTTTACTATCAACTTCCTACAGGATGTGGTTACAAAATATTATAATAGATGCATTTATCAGGCTGAGACATACTGGACGTCGCGTCGTAAATTTTTTTGTCGTCGAATAACGAATCAAGCAAGCTCTTATGAACTAAATTAATATTAATGTAATCCAACATTCAACTTTTAAGACAAAAACTTCAGCGATGTCTGGTCCAGTCGTCCTGTGACCAGTCTAGTCCAGTCGTCCTGTGACCAGTCTAGGCACATAATAAAATATATGTATTGCCGTTAGTAGGTTCACGTGGCGCCCTCCTTTTATAATACAATGTCAGCAGAAATTTTTTGAAGATATAGGGGCATAATGCCCCTATATATTTGTGGTGGAATTATCTATTTAAATGGTAAATAATAAATTAGTTGATAACGCACTCGTGAACCTTTAGACCCTTGCCCAGCAGTGGGACATGAATGGGTTTAAATAAAATATGTGAGTTCACACCCTTATTACGTTAGAACCATATTAGAAATAGGTACCTACTGTGATATTATACACTACACTGCTGGTTTAGAAACTACCCTGACCGAGTTATTTATTTTTCAAGTCCCTGATCTAGTTAACCATGAAATAACCGCATAGCAAGGCTAGTCTAAAATTGTTTGTAATAATTTAATATATGGCAATATTCCACCTTAATATGTTCAGCAGTTTAGACACTAGTATGTAACAGACAAGCTGGCATAAAATGTTGTGTAACTAAATTGACCACCTTTACTAGTTTCGATTTAGAAGGTTATCAAGGGAAAAGAATACAACGAGAATTAAAAGTAAATGCTTTATTTTTAATAACTTTCTTTGAATAACAGTTTTATTTTAAAATTAGCATAGGGTTACACTAAGGATCGGCAACAATACCTGTAATGAAAAATAGAATATCATTAGCAATTTCAAATTGGAAATACTATTTCGAACAGAATAGATTAAATATCAGATTAAATGTATCTTCAAAAAAATTCTAGATATATGCTTGTCTAAAATTATTCATCATGTTAAAAACGGAAATGAAAGAATTTAATAGATTGTATACATACCACTTAATATTATTTTCTAGTGAAAAAAGATCTTATGACATGCCAATGTAGCACGAAGTTTCAAGTTCTGCAACAAATAAAACGAGTGTTAAAAAAATCCAGAAGATAAGTTATGGTATTTGTATAACAGGTTGATGTTCAGATGTTACCATACCATATTCTTCCCCACGATTTAGTGAGACAGGGATAACTAAGATATTCATCATTTAAGTAATCAAGTAGTAATTCAGACTATTTTATATGTAAACGACAGTATGATGGCTGATTTACCAGTAAATGGGGAACAGAGCATATTTATACAAGACAACTGAAGAAGGAAAAGCTAGTTACCTTATTTAATTGTTGCAGTAGAAAATATTTAGCTTCAATAGATACGCGTATATCTGAAAGGAATAGAGGCCGATAAATATCAAGGAATGCACTGCTAAAACATTTGAAAATTAACTTTTTGTAGTTTCAGATGTTACCATACCATATTTTTCCCCACGATTTAGTGAGACAGGGATAACTAAGATATTCATCATTTAAAACTATACTGACTATAAAAGTAGTTCTTGTATGAAAACTTACCATTTTCTTTCGATTTGGTCCATTTTGAGATAAGCAGATGTGCCCGTCATAGCCATCTGTTAAAAAAAATACTATTTTTAATGGAAAGTTAACTTATGAAAGAAAACATGTTTTGTTTTATATTATTTTCAGATGTTACCATACCATAATTTTCCCCACGATTTAGTGAGACAGGGATAACTAAGATATTCATCATTTTGAGACTAACAGACATTATATAAGTAAAACAATAATGATGCTTACCTCTATTTTTGAATTCTTTATAGATCTTGCTGTATTGTACCATTAAAACACACTGCGTTTTTGTTTCCTGCAAAAGAGTGATGATTGAATAAGTAGCTATTTCAATTTCGTAAAAAAATTAAAATATCTGAAGCTTTTATCAGTTAAAAAATTTCATCAAAAGTATATGATATATGCTTGTATAAAAAACATCATTTAAAAAAATACATAACTCAAAATCAAGACCAAGTTAAGACAGATAGTACCTACATCTAAGTTATTATATTAAATTTTGTTCTGTTGATCAGTCTAATATTATATCTAAAGTTTAAAAAAAGATCTGTAACATGTTACATACCTGTATAAATCTGTAACTTCTCATAGTTAGTATGTGCAGCAGTTGGCTTTAAAATCTGGAAAGAACAAAAAATGCTCAGTACGAAAATTACTATTTTAACAAGACTATTTATTTGATATAAATTGTATCAGGAAATCAATCAACACATTTGTTCAGACTGGGGCGATATAAGAATCATCATATAAAATTGGGCAAATAATATAAAATTTTGAAAAGTATCCTATTGATGTAAGATTATAGTGGCAAAGAAAGTTCATAAAATAGAGCTGCTATTTATAAAAATAAAATTTGCTTACCAAGTATGTCTCTCCATGACATTTAATCAGATCTTGTTTAGTTAGTGATGTAGTTGTTACCTATAAAAATAAACATAAAATTAGTTTTGTTGATCAGTTGATAAATCTAAGCAAAAGATGTAAGGAATTATTTGGTCAGAATTTATCAATCATCAGGAGTCAGATAGGGGCGATACTTTACGTCATCATTTCAAAATTAATCAACAAAAAATACAGCAAAAACTTACACCTATATTAATCAATAGGGTTAAATTTACTTGAAATAAAATTCAGATTCAAACAAATGACAACAAGTTTACTGCAACAAAATATAGTTTTATTTAACTTACCATATTATTGTATCAAGTAAGCTTGAAGGCATGGTCACAATTTTAACACATGGAATACCTGTAACAATGACACAAAAAACATTAATATTTTGAATTTTGTGGGTCAAGAAAAAATATAATGTTCGAATTTGGATCAGAGACTATCAATCATCAGAATTCAGATAGGGGCGATACTATACGTCATCATTAGAAAACTTTATTTAAATACCATAAATTTATAAGACAATAAGACTTTTCCAACTCAAATTGGTTCTTCAACATAAAAAATACATACCGTAACTTTAAGCATTGATGAAATCCCTTAGGTCATTTTGTATGAAATGTTTGCACAATCTGCAAAGAACAGAAAATATTAGCAACCAGAAAAAAATACATGGAAAATTGCTAATTTGTTAAAATTTGTTCAGAAACTATCAATCATCCGAATTCAGACAGGGGCGATACTTTATGACATCATTAAGAATAAAAATTCCATTAAATTTAAACCAAAAATATTAAATTAATTTAATTGCACACATACCTTTATAAATATTATGAACCTTTTCTTCTTATCCCATCATTATGTCCACATGTTAGCAGTGGTAAGTTAATCCTGAAATAAGAACATCTATTAAAAACTGTACCAATGAAGCTCAGTCATAAAATTTTCTACAAGATAGTCAGGGAAGATCAATCATCAATGTCAGCTAGGGGCGATACATAAAGTCATCACTTTAAAACTATTAAAAGGGAGTAGTCAAATACGAAGTATCTAGTTAAGTATCTTACCTCACACTTTGTATGCAGCATTCATATCTGTTCTCTTCTTTCTGGCCATCTGTCCAAAGAGAAAACTTGGTATAAATGAATTGAATCAATGTATAGTTAAATGGAATCATTTCAGAAGTGTTTTGTCACACTCAACCCTTGGACATGCAACTATAACAATTGCATGTCTTACACAGAGTGTGATAATGTTCCTAGCCAGAGTCACACGTGCATAAAGGGTCCATGCACACATCGGCTTTGGTAGGGTCAAATTTATTTGTAACAGACAAGCAGTAACAATGATTTAAAAATAATATAAGGCCTGTTGTATCGTAAGATGTGTGAAATACACCCATTTAGTGCATTAGTCCATGGGTGGTGATATGATAGAGATATAGAATACTAGGCACATCATTGGGCTTCTTAAGTTTGATAACAGTTTGTTTAGCCCAGGAATTGAACTCAAGATCTTCAGTTGACTGCCTCAACAGATGTAGTAATTTAATTCTGTATTATTAAAATGTAAAATTTTTAAACTGTATAATGCTTATAGACGACTCACCTTTTGTTTTTCTCCCATGTATTTCTTCATGACAGTATAGATTAGCACATCAGTTGATTTTATCTGCAAACAAAAGTAAAGTTCTATAGAACACATTTATCTTCAAATTTGTGTAAAGGTGTAGATAATAGAATGTTTGTCACACTCAACCCTTGGACATGAAACTATAACAATTGCATGTCTTACACAGAGTGTGATAATGTTCCTAGCCAGAGTCACACGTGCATAAAGGGTCCATGCACACATCGGCTTTGGTAGGGTCTTAAGCAGTCTTAAGTACACATCCAGTCGAAAAATAATCCATTTAAATATACAGAAATTATAAGCACACAAAGGTTTTCCCTTTAATATACTTACATTGTCGATCTGGACCCGCATAATGGTAATCAACAATGGGTGGACATGAACCTGCAATAAATTGAAATACTTAGTATTCATGTCTTTCAGGTGAAAATATATGTAAAATATTTAGTGATTATTCAGTTAGGTGGTAAGTTTGAAATCATGTGTTTCATACGAACGAGACTATAAAATTTAAATTCATCATTTAACTTGCATGCAACTGATTAAAACTTTTTGAGGTTATGATTACAAACACTTACATTTCCTTATTCCATGTGGTCATGTGGCTCCCTGAATCATTCACAACATATAGATTCCCCATATTCTGTAAACAAAAAAATAACTCATCTCAGGTTTGTACATCATAATGAAATATAAACAATAACTTATCATTAAGTTATTCAGCAATGTGGTGAATTTGAAATCATTAATGTTCATACGAACGAGACTATAAAAATTTAAATTCATCATAATAGTAGTAAAATAAGTATTGCAGCACTATAATATAGACTACAATTAAAACTAACCTCTTTAATCAGGTTACTGGTGACCGCAGCTGAAACAGAAAACAGTTTGAGTAAGGAAAAAACACCACATGTTCTACAATATCAACTAAACTCACCTATTGCACTGTCAAAGGACAATTAATTATGAGAAACAATAACACAAGAAAGTTAGCTTAAAGTAATTCTTTATTATCTGTCCCTGGATATTCACTTAAACTTCAACAAAGAATTACTTCTTCGCCGGTTTCTTGGCGCTGGGCTTCTTGGTGCGCACCTTCCTGGCGGCCGCCTTGGGCACGAGCTTCTTGCCGAATGTGCCGGCGCGCGCTGCCTTCACCTTCAAGCTCTTGAACACCGCTGTCCTCGCGCGATTCCTCTTGACTCGGGCAGATGTCAGTTTGAAGCGGTCGTAGTCGGTCATCTGAGCACGCTTTTCTTTGTTGGCCAGCTTCTGAGACCACTGGCTGTCAGTCCACTTTTCGCTCAATTTAGCATCAGTCCATGCTTTCCTGACAACGCGTGTGGGCGCTGTGAATGGGTAGTTCAGGCGGAACTTGGTCAGATGCAACTGGTTAAGGCGGATCTGTTGACGTGAAACGCCGCTGCAAGGTCCATCGACGAGAGCGCGGGTTTGGTCAATAACATCAACCACGCTCACCAACTTCCCCT
This sequence comes from Anticarsia gemmatalis, assembly GCF_050436995.1. NCBI lineage: Eukaryota > Metazoa > Arthropoda > Insecta > Lepidoptera > Erebidae > Anticarsia > Anticarsia gemmatalis. The sequence continues at coordinate 6,174,695 of NC_134758.1, forward strand.
TCAGGGGTCCTTCAGCTACCAGGGCAACACGCCCTGGTTCCACAAACCGCGCGAAAGGCATGACGTCCTGCAAACACACGAATGCATGTTATTGAAAGATCTTGACATGAATTCACTACACGAGATTGCCGACACTTAGTTCACTTTAGACTTTATAGCAACTATCAACAGAAATATTCTGCTATACACAATAAACACATAGCAGCCGACTTTTGTGACAGATTTATACTAACGGATGGGCAGAATTCACATAGATTACAACGGATAAAATTATTCTAACCTTACAACGTCTTTACACAAACAACGAATTCACGAAAAGAATTTCCGGCCTTGGTTGTCGTGTCAAGTTGACACTATACTCTACAATGTTACCATGTAAAAAAATTATACATTCTCGTATTGTCTATGGTGGGTAAAGTATAAAGCTCGACTTTTCAAGTCCAATCCACTCGTCTTACTGTAGATAGTTTAAAAGCTTTGTATTCTGAGGTTAAATTTTCTTTCTCAAACACATAAGAAAATAATAAAAATCCTATTATGTCTTGTGCTGATTGTACGTTCCGGTAGCCCAATTTGTTGTCACAAACAGCTTTAATCTGTTTTTATACAAATTAAGTTCAGGATTTATTTTATTTATTCACATTATTGCAAAGGATTAAATGATAAACTTCTCTTACAGTGAATAAAATCCAGCTCCTTAAACAGCATTCAAAGTTACCATAGGTAGTAGGTAGGTAGCACATCTCAAAAGACTGAGTGCCATATTAAAAAGATTTTGAGGAAAGCGCCCAATTTAAAAAAATCTATTGCTAAGCAACGAGTGCAATCTTATCATAACAATAACTAAGCAGTAAATATTAAAAATTGGTAATATTCTTCGAAAATAATTGCAGCTGATTGTTATAAAATGAGATTAAAGTATTCTAAAACGCTCGTGGAGGCTCAGGTAAATTTCTTTTTATAAAAATGACACTTTAAAATAATCTTGCAAACAAATTCTTGACAGGGTTTTAAATAAAAGCGCATATCTTCTGCCTAATATTATTTTTAGGATGCGGAGAGTCCAATTGCTGATATCTGCTGGTCTCCGAACAATGTTAAATTAGCTGTGGCGACATGCGAGCGGTTGGTTCTCCTCTTTGATCGCGAAGGTACAAGACGAGATAAATTCGCTACCAAACCTGCCGATCCCGCAGCTGGAAAAAAATCTTATGTTATTACAAGTGAGGACGATATTTCAATTTCACAGTTTTCTTTAAATAAATGGAAGGAATACAGGTTTTTTTTATTATAGGGTCTAGAAATACCCAGTGTTAAAATTAAAATTAACCGACGAATGTACAAAGCGCAGTGCTCGGGGTAGAAGTCTCATTGTTAATTTTTATGGAAGTTTGTGGGTCTAGCCACCGGTCCCAAAAATACCTACTTATTAAAATGTATGTATGACCTGCAATCATCAATACTTAATTGCATTTTTATCTATCCTTATGACTAGTTTCACCATCTCTTAGTACCTATGCATATAGTTTATCAAGATGAAGACCGACGGATGATTGCATATATTTGCCGCCAGTTTATCAGTAAGATAAGATATTCGACACTCATCCATGGCTTCCTTTCCTCCGACCCTGATGTCTATGTGATTCTTCGCCTAGGTATATCGTTCAGCGACAACTCGGAGTTGCTCGGTGTCGCTCAGAGTGATAACATGGTATTCGTGTACCGTGTCGGCGCCGACTGGACCGGCAAGAAAGTCATCTGTAATAAGTTCCCCCTCACTGGCGCCCCCACATCTCTTCTACCAGCTGACAACGGCTTTTTTACTGGTACTAGTGATGGGAAAATAAGGTATGCAATGTAGAAAATAGAAATGAATTACTGTTCGCATCATCAACTTACCATTGAATGTTGGAGAGGATTTGAATGATTATCATAATACGCAAAGATATGTGTGGTTTGTTTGTTCAAGCATGTTCCATTTTGTTACTGTGCATATTCTTTTCTGCTGAAAGAAGGAAGTGAAATCATAAGGTTAATGAAACTTGCGTTTTTAGATCGTTGGACTGTAAGAGTAATAAAAGTAGCAGTTTGTGGACGGGTGGTTCGTGCTGCGTGTCTCTAGCTCGTGGTGGCGAGGCCACGCTTGCATCAGGACATGTCGACGGCACGCTCTACCTCAACGGGAGACTATTGTTACGATATGCGCTACCACCCACTGCTCTTGTGCTGCAGACACCTTACGTATGTATTTATAAATTGTATATTACATTACCTATTTACGATTCAGTCAGCTTGTGTAGATCAAAGTATGTGGGTACTATTTTCAGTTGAATAAAGCTTAAGATAAAATCAAGATCATATTGGCGTTATATTATTAAACATGTTTGTAAGTTTTCTTTGCGTCGAATAGGAATATAATTTTTCGCTTGTTTCCAGCTGATAGTAGGATCTTGCGATGGCCGCGTGGCCGTGTACGAAGCGCAACGAGGAGCTCTCCTGCGCAGCTTGGAACCGCAGCTACCACCTGACCGACGGGATCTTATTTCAGCCGCACCGAGTCCATCTGGACAAGTATGTTAACACTATTATTTAGAGAACTCAATCAATAACTAATAAAGTTACTATTAAGTAATTTTATTAGATTTTCGTCGAAGTATGTTTATTTATTTGTCACTCCTTTCTGCTATTTTTGATGAAAAACATTCGAGCAGAACCTGCATTAGGTTTGGCGAAGACGAATCTTTTCGAAACGGGTCTTCGTATATTAATTTTGTTTTTATTTGATCTACAGACAGTGGCTTTTGGAGTATTCGACGGGTGTCTAGTGGGAGAAGTGAAGGAATCCGGTGTTGTGGAGCTGTCGATGCTGAATATTCCAAACTTGTATGCAGTGCGGGCTCTCGCGTGGAGCGGGGATGGGACTAAATTGGCTATTGCGTCGCAAACCGGAGCTGTTATACAGTTGGAGGCTGTACTGAGGTAAGATACAATGTAATAGCTCGCGCTCTGAGAGCAATTGCTAGTCACTTCTTCATACGAAGCATCACGCCCGTTACACCCGAAGGTGTAGGCAGAGATGTATATTGTATTTACCGCAATTAACTATGCTAATCCCATACATTAGGGGGCGAGCCTCTTGGCATATGACTTATTCTTGGAAGGGCATTATAAAATCATACCTTTTTGTGTTATAATTTCCAGACGTTGGGTATGGCGCGATACAGTAGAGGTCCAACACGTGAGTCCTCGCCAGTTAGTACTATCGCGGCTCGCCAATGATGCGTTACCTCTCACCGTCACCACAAAACATGCTCCTGACATATTCAACGTGCGGTTTATTGGTAAGAAGTTCTGCGACGAAGTAACTACTAAAGCGTGTTTGTTTATTTATTTTGTTCTGGTTTTGAGTGAGAATGGCTGATTCATCCATTTAGGTAGATCAAATTTGCCGAAGTAATTGTTTGTATCCCAAAGACGGTCATACTACACAAGGGCAATATAGTGACACGATCATTGTATTTTTTTAGGAAACGATTGGTACGCAGTCTGTCGTACCAGTAGCACTCTGATACTCTGTGATATAGCAAGGAGTTTGACCAGTGAGGTAAGACTCTATCAATAGACTTAGATCACAGATACTTACAGATTTGTGACGTCATAGAATATTTTCTAGATCCCTTGGTCTGGTGGTGGTGAGCGAGTGTACGCTGCAGTTGGTGGTGCGTGCTTGTTGCATCGAGCTGGTGAACTTAGCGTCGTGGAATATGGACTGGACAAAGTACTACATACAGTAAGTCAATATTCGGCATAAAGAGTCGTCAATTCGTTTGAACTGCTTGTCTCTTACTAGATGTTTTTCAACTAACTCATAAACGGCAGCTTTTTGAACCAAAATAAAAGTAGCCGTGCGGTTTATTATTTGACAACTAGTGTACGTCCATTAAATAGCTACTATGCTGTCTTTCACTGTTTTAACGTAACATAAGAACCATGACTATTAAAAAAAAACACAATGAACAGCATACAGGGCTATGAAATAATTATAAGTAAAACGACTAGGGTGGAATCAAAACGAAGGTATAAGAGTAATATTTTTCAGGTTCGTACAGAACGAGTGAACCCGCACGTACTGAGTGTGCGTATAAACGAGGGTTCCGTGAGTGAATCAGAGCTGGACCGCAAGCACCTCGCCTACTTGCTTGATAGACAGACCATAGCTGTTGTCGATCTCGCCACTGGTATGCGTCTTATTGTTAGATGATAATCAACTTAAATTTTATAAACGAGTTCCTATTTCTGTTTACGGCTTATTTTTTAATCGACGGTTATTGAAAATCAGAACAAAGTAATATACAGTACTTGCTTGTCATTTCACTGAATGGTAATAAACGTGAAGATACTTAATAGAGCTAATGGCAAATGCACAAGCAATATTGAATTTTATTACACCCTTGGATACTGAATTCGGTGAACATTAATGCTGAATTAAATTTATAAGTCCAAATTGCATGTTAGAATATTTACTTTCTTTACTTCTGTTAGTATAATATTTGCAAGTATGTTTTTTTCCGTTTAGGCGTACAGCTAGGTCAATGGTGGCACGAGGCCAGAGTGGATTGGCTTGAGCTGAACGAAGGCGGCGAACTACTCTTATTAAGAGACACGAGACGCAGGCTTGCTATACTCAACTTGCATACTGGAGATAAGGTACAATCTATCCAACTATTTTCGTCTTATTTTATGGAGCTTTGACAAACCAATGCGCAGTCCGGTCTCGAATTCTTAAAGTAAATAGGTAAAAGGGATTATAGTTGCGGGAGTTAGTTCGTCGTTTAACAATTCATTGACTCACAACTTCACGTATTTATTCTCACCTCTGTTTTTTTAATGGTCAAAGTGTTGTTAGCCTTTTTTTTCGTCAGGAAAATGCATTACTGCTTGTCGTGCTCCAGGGAGGAAGCGGGGGTCTGCCGGCTAGGCGTTCTAGCTTTAAATTTGGGCATACCGACTAAAAACCTGACGGTGTTCCTTCAACGGCCATTTTATGGTGACGGTGCAATGATTATAGTCCACAACATTGGTCATGATCATGGAAAATGAGTGGAATAAAAATGATGTCAGTAATACCTGTTTCATTAAAGTAACGTACTTAAAAATAAATTAAAATGCATCATTTAACGTAGTGATGTTTACCAGGTACTTGGTAAAACGAATGCCCCGTTTACACGCTCTAAGTGAATAAGTAGTTAACTAAATTTTTAACTAGGTTGGAGCGGAGCGCGCCGCTACTAAACCGGAAAATAAACTGAATTCTGTTTTACTTGTTCACTAAAACGTTTAATCGTTTGCTTGTCTCTTCATTTGTTATTCACTTGTAGGTAGGGCATTTAAACATTAACAAATAAATGGTTTCAAGCTGAGTCTGTGTGAAAATATGATGAACGTGAATTATGCAATATGCAGAAAGAATAATTATGTAATATTTTCAGTTTTTACTAAATAAGTAAAATATGAAATTTGACTGCTGTTTTTAGTAGCGTAAGTGAAAATACAAAATCGTTTTTCTTCTCTCACAGTTTTTTATATCAATTAGTGTAGAATAGGCGTATCGTGGTTAAAACGTTATTTTAAGCAGCTTCCGTAGCAGTGGCGTTCTTTGCCTATCTATGGGAAAAAATCGTGGTTTTATATACATATGTACTAGAGTCAGTAATATATGCGTTTATCGTATTTAACAGGAGATAATAGCGAGTGGTGTGAGCTTCGTCCAATGGATCGAGAACAGCGACGCTGTTGTTGCACAGACACCTACCCATCTATTAGTATGGTAAAGACACATACATATACATTAATATGCAACATATAGAATATGGTAGTGTATTGTACTATATCTAATAATGTTTGGTTGAATAGGTACAGCGCATGGGACCCCGGCAGCGTGGAGATGGTGGAATGCGGAGGCGCTGTCGCCGTAGAAGTTATATCGAGGAGAGTCGTATTGGACGGAGGATTGTTACCCTATCTACAGTTGGATGAACATCGACTTGCTTTTAGTCAGTAATATCCATTTATTTCTTAAGATGTTTACTCTGCCTTATTTCAAAGATCATTTTAGCTTTTACAGGTATGAAGCCTTATTTTCATTTAGCAGCAAGCAGAGTGCCTTTTGCCATTACTTACTCCTACTTAACTATGTATTTAGCTCTATACATATTCTTCTAATCTCGCTGTTTAATATAGTGTTATGTGTTTCATAGATAATGCACTGCGTAGTGGAGATCTAGCAGGCTGTGCTCGATATTTGGAAGGTGTAAGCAATAACGCAGACGTGGCACCCCTTTGGAGACAGTTAGCCGAACGAGCTCTCGCCGATGATGATGTTCAGGTAATATTGGCATTAAGAAAAACCTTATTGTTTGAAAAAAAAAGAAGCTATTATAAAATGTGTCGTTTTGTGGTAGCTCGCAGCAAAATGTTATCGTGAAGTCGACGATGTAGCCCGCACCTTTTATTTGGAGAAGACAGTCGAGTTGGCGGCCGCTGAAGGAGACGGTGACGTCACAGTTGGTAAGAAAGTATTTCTTTATTTACATAACAGCACCAACTTGAAAATACATTAACTTGTAGAACCTTCCTATCCTTGAATTATAGCTTGCTATGAGTTCATCGCTCTGTTTTTTTTGTGACGGAATTCACTTTGCCTTTCCAAGACCACTACGTTAACCGAGTTCACATCTTTCATTCCCTATAACAGTCACCTATCATAGCTACAGACTCCCAGTAAACATTTTTTACGAGAACTATGACCCCGGTTTCTTCAGGTCTAAACAACGCCATAGTTCGCGCTCGTCTCGCGATATTCGCGGGTGATTTATCAGCGGCTGAAGAGTGGTATGTCCGCCGCGGTAACCGGCCGGACCTCGCCGTGGACATGTACAAGCAGTTCAATAAGTGGACCGAGGCTATTGCACTCGCTGAGAGAACTGACCGCTCCTCTGTGGCCACCCTGAAGCAACAACATATGGATTATTTGACTTCTACTGGTAATCCAAGCCTAATTAATTAAGCATTTGTAAATATAGTATTTGTTAGTAACTTGAATTATAAGGAAAATATCGGCGAATATAAGTAGATACGATATTTAATGGTGACAATTTTTTTTGTCCGTCTGATAGACTTTAAACAAACAGCTACATCGTTGCAGTATATAGAATGGTTACTTGACTTTGCGACTCAGTACAGTTTTTTCTAAATACATACTTTTCTAACTACTATTTACTATATATTTCTAAGACATAATATAAAAAAAAATCCTTTTAGTGGGCGTAAAAGGATTTTTTTTTATATTATGTCTTCGTCCATTGTCATTGAATCCAAACAGGTCGCTTAGGAGAAGCTGGTGCAGTGTTAGCAGCGTCTGGAGATGCTCAAGGTGCAGTCAAGCTATGGCTAAAGGGAGGTAGGTCTCGTAGAGCCGCAGCGCTGTTGCTCCAGCACCCGCAACTGTTGAGAGACTCCGATTTGGTTGAGGCGGTACACACGCAACTTATACAGGTAAGTACACAACTACTGTGCAATTTTAAGCAGTTTGCGAGCATAGTAATTAATCTGTTGCCTATTGTTAAAGTTAGGTTTTTCAGCTTATAAGACTTTTAACACAAAGTTATCTTGTATTTTCATAATTTTGTCTTCGTAAAATCGCTATAGTAAGTAGTTTAAAAACCCTTAACTTAGTCCCTTTTGAATTTTACTGGTAAACATAATAGATGTTTACTCTTTTGGATATTGTGATTTATTTTGTTACTAGGAGGAATGGTGGGAAACAGCAGGTGAAATATCAGAACGGAGAGGAGATACTCGTGCTGCAGTGGAGTACTATGCGAAAGGAAATAATTATGCTAGAGCTGTTCAGCTTGCCAGAGAGGTACATGAGGAATTAAACAAACATATTATTATTAACCTTGCATGCCTTAAATTAATTTAATACATTTATTGAGAGCATGCAAAGTCCCCAACCCGCACTTGGCCAGCGTGGTGGACACAAGGCCTTACCCCTCCCTTCTTACGGGAGGAGACCCTTGTCCAGTAGTGGGACAGTAACGGGTTAAATTTTTTATTTTTTCTTATTATTATGCGATGACGTTTTTGGGCATTGATCTAAAATAAATGTATATTTTAGGCTTGTCCAGGTGAAGTGACTAGACTAGAAGGTCTATGGGGAGGGTGGTTGGTGTCGTGTCGACAGGCAGGTGCGGCTGTGCCACATCTCATTGAAGCGGGACAGTCCAGAGAAGCACTCGATGCAGCACTGCAGGCACATCACTATAGGAAGGCTTTACAAATATTACAGGTAAAAGCAGGATAATACTTGTCTTGTTTTCTATCAATTTATAGGTTCTGTAAAAATTTGTTGTTAAATATAATTGAGATTGAAAGAAATTTTATGATAATAATATTTTTTTAGGCTATCGATGACAAGGAGTCGATAAGGGAGCAATGTGAGAAGCTTGGAGATCACTTTACCTCTACTCGAGTAAGTATTATATGTAACTCAGTAGTGAATAAAATTAACTCCTATTTAGAATTTGGTTTACAGTTTTAAATGTCTAAAGGAATGGGAGACAGCAGAACGTGTGTTCACTTCATGTGGTATGGCGGAGCGTTGTGTTCGAGCCTACAATACAGCTGGTCGCGTGGCAGATGGACTGAGGCTCGCAGCTGCTCATCTCACCGAGGAAGAAACTAGGAGCATCTACTTGCCTTTAGCACAACAGTTACGAGAAGAAGGCCAGTTACGCAAGGCAGAGCAGATCTATATTGGGTTAGGAGAGCCGGATGAAGCTATTTCTATGTATAAGGTACGATACGATTTTGAGCTAGCTATACCCTGCATCCATTACTTAGTGAGGTGGCTTATAAAATCTATTGTGGAGACTTCGTGTATGTTTGTTTTATGTTCTAAAATGTTTGTATAATAGGAAGTGTCGCAATACGAAGCAATGCTACGCCTTGTAGCGGCTCATCGTAGCTCGCTGCTAGAAGCTACGCGGCGTCACGTAGCACAGGCCCTGCACGCTTCTGGAGATCTGCGTGCGGCTGAAAACTATTATGTCCAGGCTGGTTAGTAGTAGTAAAAAAAAGAGTTCATAGAGATTTTGATATTTCATTGGTGTAGTTAATAAATTGTGATTATATTTTAGGTGATTGGAAAAGCGCTATTCAGATGTACCGTTCAGCTGGTCAATGGGAAGGAGCTGAAAGGGTTGCACGTGCTCATGCACCAAGTGGGGTTCAACAACAGGTGACATTTTTGTCGTATATTCAGTGTTTCAGTCACACGTGCAATTATTAAATGCAACGTATTGATTTATTTAGGTGGCATTACAATGGGCGGGTGCTTTAGGCGGAGCTCCCGCTGCTCGTCTTTTGGCAGCAAGAGGTTTAGCCGCATTAGGAGCTCGCTGGGCACTACAGGCACAACGGTAAGTTTCTTTACTACTATCTACTTTTGTTTCTTCATTACTTTTGCACCACAGTACATATTCGAATGAACTTTTATTTTATTTTACAAAAGCATATTGATCGTAGTACAGGTACAAGAAGGCACAGGGTCGCTCTCGTGTGATTATCTGTGGTTCTCACACAATCGTGACGCGATAGTTACTAATTAGCAGTTTGCGAGTTGTTTCCTTGAATAATATGTGTGTACGTGTGGTGCGCGCAGGTGGGACATCGCGATGGAGCTGAGCGCGCTGGGCGGCGGCGTGTCGCGCGCGGAGGTGGCGCGGCACGAGGCGGCGGCGCTGGCGGACGAGCGGCCGCACGACGCGGAGGCCGCGTTCCTGCGCGCCGCCGCGCCCGACCACGCCGTGCGCATGTGGCTGGCGCACCGCGACCACGACCGCGCGCTCGCGCTCGCCGAGCAGCACGCGCCGCACATGGTCACTCAACATTTACTCTTTTTTGAATATCATTACCTTATACATATATTCATATCCATAAAATTCTCTACAAAATTTGCATGATACAAGTGTAATGACGAGTTGGCCTTACGGAACAAACTTTATACTAATTTATTCGCGAACCACAGTAAAAAATGTATCTAATGAATTTGGATATAAAAATATAATGTGCTTCTTGACTACCTTTTTAAAATTATTTCTGTATGTAGGTGGAAGAGGTGTTAGTAGAAGGAGCTCGCGCTGCGGCTGAACGAGGAGACCTACCTCAATTCGAAACTCTTATGATACGAGCTAATAGACCTCGTGAAGTAGTTCAACACTATAAGGATCTCGGTAAATAAAGTAGTTTATGTGTCTGCCTAACTTAGTGTTCTCGTAATTTCAGGTAAAATCATCTTCCATATACATTGAACACTGATACTGCTGAACAAGGGTCTCCTCCTCCCGTAATGAGGGAGGGGTTTAAACCTTGAGTCCACCACGCTGGCCAAGTGTGGGTTGAGAATTTTGTATGCCCTCAATAAATGTATTAAACAAATTTTAGGCATGCAAGGTTTCCTCACGATGTTTTCCTTCACCGTTGCAGCATATGATATTTTTTTCTAATACACACCAATAACTTCGAAAAGTTATTGGTGTGTTGCCTCGGGTTTCGGACTTGCGACCACTTGCGCGGGAGGTGTTAACTTATACCACTCGGCTATCATTGCTCTTGGACCTTATCGATTAGTTGTACTAAAAGCATGCACTCTCAGAGTTGTGGGACGAGGCGGCGCGCGTGTCCCGCGAGTACCTGCCGGACAGCAGCGGTAGCGGCGGTGGTGGCGGCGAGGCCGTGCCGCCCGACGTGCCCGCGCTGCTGCAGCGCGCCGCCGCCTGCGCCGACAGCGAGGACTGGTGGGAGGCCGTGCGACTACTCGGTAACATGTTTACTACATTTTCAGTTTTTTTTATTAATCTGTTATGCTCTTGTATGTAATGAAAACATACAAAAAGAGCTAGTTTCATCAAACAACCGTTTCCTTTATCGTTTCCGCGAGAACTGTTTTATAAACTTTTATGCATACGTGGTTCGATTACATGTTTCATAAATGTCCTTATATGCATAAAAAGAAGCTAGAATTTGATTTCTTAATATCTCAGAGTAAAAAAAAGTATAGTTTGAGCACTAGGATTTTACTTGACGTTACTTAAACTAGCTTCTTGTACAGGAGCCGCAAGTGCTGCAGCTGCGGCCGCCGCGGCTCCGAGGTTGGCTGAACGCGCGGCGCTCAGAGCTGCTCGGTTGGCGAGGGACCATCTACATGACAAGCGGAGAAAGGCAGCTGCTGATATGCTCGCTGAACGGTAACTCATTTAAAAATTTTATGTCATTGTAATTTTTTAAAAATAGTCAAATCAATAGAAGTGAAGAGACGAGCATAACTTTTCTTAATCTTTATATATATAATTCTTCTGTAAGTGTGTATGTCACTGAACTTCTCTTAAACGACTGGACCGATTTTGATGAAATTTTTTGTGTGTGTTCTAGGGGATCTGAGAATGGTTTAGATTCACAATTTTGTCCGCTGGACAATGTTTTTTAATAATTTTTTAATTTATTAGACAGGACAACGTCTGTCGGGTCCGATAGTATAATATAATAATCTTGTTCCACATAGGTTTGCAGCGATAGGCCAAGATGAAATCGGTGAACAACTGCGAGCAGCTCTTACAGAAGGATATTCTGGAGATGAGGATGCTCCAGGTAAAAATTTAATAAAAAATTCTGTGATAATTACTTTTCAGAAAACCGTTTTTTTATACATTTGTATGTGTAAAGGTCCTTCTGAAGAGTACGAAGCAGAAGAAACAGAAGCTCCTCGCGAGTCTGAAGGCGACGCGGCGGCCGAGGCCGAGGCGCTAGAACGTCTGGCGCGAGCGGGACACTGGCAGCGTTGTCTCGCTCACGCGGGACTTAGGGCACCGCACTATGCACTCAGATATGCTGCTCATCTGTTCAAGGCACACCAGGTAATAAAAGAACTACTAACAATTTTTGTTGTATTTAATTTTGTCTGTTACGGTGTCTTGTTAGTTGAGAAAAATATGGAGCACATATGTAATTTTTCAGACATGCGGTACAATTAAGAAACCCTAGATCTATTTTTCCTCGCACACCACGCAGCTACTTCACACATCTCAAGTCTAAAAGCAATTTTTTAAGGCATTTTTATTCGTCAATCCCTTTTCAAATAATTTCAATTGCAGCGTATGGATGGCATAGACATTGAAACAGAAGAAGTGCCAGAAGTATTATCTCAAGTGTTAGACGTGTTGCGTCAGTACCTGACTACAGGGGAGCATGGTATCGAGTCAGCGATCAGTGCCACAGATGCACCGCTAGCGAAGGCTGTGTGTAGTGAACTGTTGGTACGCGTGTCGATGGCGCCCAGAGCTCTCACTGCGCTCAAAGATACCGCCACTGTGATGGTCAATGCTAATGCTGATGATAGAGCCTTGCAGGTGAGACATGTTGTTACGATTGCTTTTTTATTATGATTGAATTTAGTGCACACTTAAAGGAATCAAAAGGGAGCATTATGTGCCCTTTTTAGCCAAGTGTAATCCGGGGGCAGTAACACATCTAATTTACATCCACGTATATACCTTACCGCGTATATGCAGAAAATATAAGGAAAACAAATAGGTATACTATATCTGTTTTTATTTCCAAATAATTGTACACTTTACAAAATGTATGTAAAACAAACGGCAGCATAAATTGTGTTTCAGGCGATCACATTACTGATAGCGCTCCACGTGCCTCAAATAGCATCGAGAGCGGCGAGAGCGCTGCCTCGCTACACTGATATTATTGTAGCAGATGTCGGTGAGCACTTACCAAATATTCCCCTTTATATTACCCAACGCTTATTTGCTACGCGACGTAGAGAGAAACGAGAACTTCTACGAGATTTCGTAGCTTCTAGCGTAGCGTACATTGTGTTAAGTTTATTTGATTTTTAGATGCAAGTAGTTGGTTTTACGAGGTACTACAGAAACAACTAAACTTCTTTAGTATGGAAGGGGTGGAACGTTTATATTATATTGCTATTTATTTTTTTAGATCCGTGTCATTAACATTTTATAGAGTTTATCTAAGTGAAAAAGTTATAGATAACAATTCATGTATAAGAAATATTATAAAGCGAAATCTATATCCGTGACATATTTTTAAACATCCATGAAATTAACTTATAGTATATTTCACTAGCGTACTATGTGTGCGGCGTGGCGGTACGTGCGGAGGGCGCGGGCGGGGCGCGTGAAGCCTTCGTATTACTCAACCGCTGTCTCGACTTGGCCGAGGCCGCCGACGACGACTCCGCACATTTGCTCGATTATACCGACTTTGGTAATATCATTTTTTAACTCTACAGCATTTTGATCTTTTTATGTCCGTTCATAAACTGACACTACACAATACTTTAGATGGTAAATATCTAACAGAACCGACAAAGAGGTCGTTTTTATAAAATTTTAACAGCTGGCGGTGAACGCACTCCTTTCATATGCAGTAGTTTTATGATTGTGCCACTAACTTTATAGTCTACGTAAAAAATATAATCTTGTACTGTTTATACTCTGGCTTTTAGTAACTTAAAAAAAAATCTTCGTTTGCTCGTAGCATTTTTAACTATGGTTACGGTCCGCGAAACGCATCATACTAATAATAGTAGTTATTGCATCGTGTTTATTCTGTATTATTATGTTATTTAGAATGTACGGACTGGAGTCGTACACCGCTGCTATTGGAGAGCGGGTGCGTACGCGGTACAGCATTGGACGATGCGCGCGAGTGGGTCCTAGCTGTGTCCATGGACCAGGCCGTTGAACAGGTAAACCTATATCACTCATATCACCAAAATATTTGATGATGATAGACCATTCTTCTGTAACTATAGATTTTAAATTGAATAATCATTGAATAGTCGACTCATCATGTTATGACGATGAAGAGTGCTTGATGAAGATTCCACACTTAAACAAAAATAATACGACGCCAAAAATATCGACTTTCCATGCTAGCACTTTTGGCCACTAAAGACTGGGGACTATTATTACCTTATTCTATATTTAACCTATTAGAAAAAGAAAACACGCTAAGCTGAAAAACCGAAAACTTATTGTCTAACTATCTTATTAAATTAAATTCCAACATGCAATATTTTAGGCACAATTAGAGTTCGAGCAACAAGTACCACGATATTATCTAAAACTGAAAGCTTTTAATAACGAGTTTGTAAAGAAACAAAATATATTGTTTCACGAGTCGGCAATATTAAACCGATTTGAGATGTAGCTGTAATTGTTCTTTGTTAACTTCATTGTGGTACAATCAACGCGTTATTTGATCCTGTTATTATAACGTTTATTTCTCGCCCGTTATTTTATACGATGAGAGCTAAACGTTTAAAAGTAATGGATGCGTATTATCTTGTATCAAATTATATTAATATTATGATTTAATGTTACTGTGTTTATCTAAAGAGCGGTTTAATAGGCAGGCTCCTGGTGGAAAACTACTTTAAATATTAAAGAGATTTTAGTTTACTACAAGGTCACTTACCATTATTTAAGGTTCGCCAAAGGGTAATAACAGGACTCTATTAACTACTGTGACTTCGCTGTCTGTTTGTTACCAAGCTGTATGTCATAAACCTTGATAATAAGATAGTTGAAATTTTCGCAGATGATATATTTCTGTTTAACTGCTATAACACAAAAAAGTAAAAAATAAAATTTAGGGGACTTCCATACTCAAACGTAATTTTATGGCGAATGTATAAAAAACAGCACGGAACATTTTGTGTCCGAGTCCAACTCGCACTTGGCCTGCTCTTAAATGAAAAAATTGCGTTAAATAATTATTTATAGTCGAAATAAACACTATTGTATGTTGCAAGTTAAATAAAATAATAGTGTTAATTTGTTCGCAGACATTGCCAGTGGACAGTCGCGGTATGTACGCGTCAAGTGTCGCGGAAACTGAAGCTTGTTGCGTGCTCACTGGCTACCCGCTCGGCTCCAGGCTTGTCACATTCACTAACGGTGAGAATTATTTATTTTATTTGTAACTCTAGTACAATCAACTTGGGTAACTTTGAATCATTTGGATAACATTGAACGTGGGAATTTGAACTAGTTTTGATTATTTTTTCATATGAAACCAACACAATTGATAAAGGTTTGCAAAACTTTAATGAATCTTTAGCAATTGTGTTGGTGCTGTACTTCCTGTGCCCAAGTTGACTATACTTCAAACAATTTTAAAATAGTGAAGTCGAAGTGAGGGGGGAGCTTAGCAGCTATGTTAGTCAGCCTGTGACCACGATCGATATAACTCGATCGAAACGACGTATTTAAAATCAATTTTAGTATATACTGAAAAGTATTTATAGTCTTGTTTATTGTGCGTTTTGTTAGGAAATGTTCAATGTCCATTATTATAGAACGAATTTCTTATTTAATCTTCCTTTCTCTTAATATTTTAATAAGATTATTCAGCTAATTAGCTTGTTATTTAACAGTTAAACAGTAAATTTGAAATCATTACGATTAATCTAGGTTAATTATCTTTTTATTAGTCTCGTGATGGTAATAACGAGCTTTAATGTAGTGTCTGTAATTTAAGATTTTCTGAGCTTAAAAATATAAATATAATAGGTAACCTATTAACAGACTAAAAGTTACATTGATACTATACTCTTTAAAATATAGCTTGATTAAAATGACAGTTCTAAGCAAAACAGAGCACACAACTTTGTAGTGACGTCTAACGAGTATTACAAATTGAAACACGAAAAATCTGTCTTGTCTAGCATTATAACTATTTTTTAAATAAAGATCCTCAATAAGAAATCAGAATAATTCAATACAATCAGCCTTTAAACTAAAAATCAGTACTATTTTCTTTAGTCTTAAAAATAAACCTAATAATTTTCAACCTCTCTACAAGGCTACATCATGTTGCAAAAATTTTAGTGAGGAGACACAATAGATAAGAGTAAATCATCTGATTAATCGTTAATCGCGAAGTACACTTTGATACTATTCGTGACCAAGAATTAATAATTAATCTCCAAGATTGTTCCAGCGATTCTGATGATAGCGATGAGGATGATACTGATTTAGGATGCCCACTATTAACTGCGCATCCTAATTACTATCATCTTCATCCCTATCATCAGAATTGCACCATTAACTGAATAAATTAATTTTATTTACCTTTAATTTCATTGTTTTATTTAATTGATCCTAATTAATACTAAACTAGGAGAGGTCTCCGTGCGGTGTTAAAAGTAGGGCTGGTCGTCCTATACGAATTTGCTTAAACAATAAGATTCACAACAACAATTAGTAAAAAGCTAATTCAAAAATAATTGAATCGAATATAATTATTTTAGATTCGATTTTTTCGCTATCGATTTTGATCAATACTTCTACAACCCTAGTCAAAACAGTTTGACATCTGTCATTCTAATCAAGCTATATTTTAAAGACTTTAAGTACTTTTCTGGGATGGGTTTATTGTTCGCTAAGACAAGTAATAACGATCTCAAGCATATAACAGTGATTAATTACCATCGTAAAGGCTGTAAGGTATCATGTAGGACGTCGCGTGGGTGACTCGCTCATTAATTGGCAGTTACGCGGTTCGCTTGCCATGCTTCATTTATTACCTATAATTATTGCCTTTGACGTAACATTTAACACACTCATTAATCGTATGCGAACATTATTGATGATAGAAATACTGCAGTTGATATAGCCTATAATTGCAGCTTCTGAGATTATTTTTTGCTGTAAATCATTTACCCCCGATTTCTGATTACGTTTAGCGGTAGTTTATCTATTCAATAGCGTATTTTTATATGAGTTTTGACACTATCGAATAGATAAACTACCGCTCAATGTACCTCAGAAACAGGAGGTCATTAATTTAAAGTTAAGCTATTAAAAATGATGTAAATTTTTGTATAGTTAAAGGTAGCAAAAATATTTCTTATCATCTATTCTTGTATTTGTATAAATGAATTTAAAACCACTTTGGTTTATCAAATCAAAAACATTTTCGTGTAAAAAATTAATAAGTTTAATGTGTGTAGGGCGTTGTGCGAATCGTGAGTGGTGGTCGAGAGCGGTGAGCGCGTCGAGGGCCGGGGGCGCTCCTGCCACTTTACTGCAACACATAGAAGCTTGGTGCGGACCAGCTGATTACCACCACGTCTAGACGAACCAACGACGGTCATATAAAACATCATTTACAAAATATTGTGTAGACCTACGCAAGTTCTATGCTAGCCCGCTACAACTGCTACGAAATCGTAGCCAATGCTACGCTTCGTAGCTACTGTAGCTGAAGTACAACACATTAATATTGGTGCAATTTTTGTGTGCTCACGTACTAATTGTAATTTATTAAGATTGGAATATTAAGTTTTGTAACTTTGTTTTAAATTAGGCTTATTTATTCTAAACCAAAATAATAGTATATGTATTGATTAATAATTTTTAGTAATAAACTGTATTTTGAAGCTTTGAGGTTTGAATAAATAAAAAGTATAATAAAACAACTTGTTATTGTTTATATCGCTATAATAAACTCATTTGTTATCACATTTATTTAATAATATATTTTGACACACATATTTGTTACGTACTAGGATTTGTAGAGTTTCATTCCGTTGTCGTGATTAATACTGAAAAGAGAAGCCGAAAAGACAGAGAAGTTAGAAGGATACATTTACTTATATACTGCCTTTATTTTCATATAGAATGAGGAAATTACAGTTAAAAATGCTTAGTTTAATATTTTCAGTATTCATCAAGAAACGAAATGTGGAAATGTGTTCTAGGAAGAAACGATATAAGACTAACGCTAATGTAAGAAAGGTACATAGTATGATATCCGATACCATATCACATGTGTGCGGTGTGCGCCGGCCGGACTAAGGTCATCGTGGTACCGAACACATCGCTCATAACTTGCAACTTTCATACTTTCTTTTTATATAGCGATTTAATGCCAATGACAATTTAGCGATTCTTGACTAATAAATCACAAACAGACGTGAGTGCTTATGATATTTGATACGTTAAGTAAATGTCAAGGCAAAAGGGAACGAATGTAACAATCTTACAACGCGGCAGTTTGTATTTCAAGATATACGTTATTTCAATTGACCAGATTGTTACTCTTTAAGTAAGTTCTCTAGCTATCCAAAGTTAATTATAATAGACCGCTTTTACAACATTGGTTGGCAATATTATATTGAGGTATGGAGAATATGGTGTTGCACATTATGAAAGGCGTGTTGAGTAATCAGCACGTGACCTGACCGTGCGGTATCGGGCTCATCGAGGCACATCATATCATTAGATTATGTCTTTACATTTGTTACTTACGTAAGAATTATACTTTGTCATTACTCTAAATATCAAGATAATAAGCGTAAGTAGTTTTGATCGATCCCAACACTCTGTCAGAATTGATAGTAATATTAAATATCTAGATCTTTCATCGATACATTGTAAATAATTTATGTATACTTTGTTCAAATCAATCGAATACAAAAATTATAGTGTAAAAATATACTTAACACCTGATATATATGTCTTTAGGCAATGATTCATCATTCGAGTATTTAAAATTTAGTTAATCTAATAAGTGAATATTTAGATGTCTAATAAATACTTCTCTCTCTTGGGAAATATACAACCACGATAAAATAAAATATAACGACGCACCATAAGAACAGAGCAACGTGAAGTGGCGACGCACGCGCCGTGCACCGTGCACGCGGCGTGACGTCACGCGCACTCGTCTCTATCAGCGTCTAGTCTTTGAGTAAGCAAGTCAAATATTGTCGGTGAGCCACTAAGCTATGATAGCACTGGAAGAACACAGATTTCAACAAGATATATTACAAGATATCTCGCAGAGGATATGTAGATTGTTACTAACACCGATGATCAAAATATCATTCATCTCACGAATATTTAATTATCTACTTAATGAAATTGTAGGTGTCTAAATAGATGAGTGGTGCGAGTCGTGTCCCACACGAGGGCCGGCTATCGACCGCGTCTACGTCCCGTACATACTTTACACTGATCACATGAATTATTACACTGGAGTTATACCCGGTCTACATCTATGACATGATATCTAAACACGAAACGTAGTAATATTTTTTGATATTGAAGATGTTAAAGTATTAATCAGTAATGTGTACATTTGTTTTCATCTACATATTATAAAAGATTATTAATTATAAATCTATCACGAAAATGTTGTGCGTAGAAAATTTTGGGAAATAATTTCACATTAACTATGTACAGTTCGTAGAATAAGATCTTGGACACGATGAAATAAAGTTTCATACCAAATTGGTAATAGAGAAGATTTGTAAATCAAGTAGGTATACTTTGGAAAATTCACTAAAGCACAACCTTGGAAGAATAGTATCTAGACGCACTTACTCACTAGAATAACTTTAGAAATGTTAATCATATAAGGCAAAGTGTCGAAGTTGGGGTCATTTGATAACGTATGTTACAAGATAGTGTTGATACGAATAACTATGTACTTAGATATACACGTTACACTGGATACTAAACTTGTTTAGACGATACACATCCAAAAGGAAATTTTATATTATTTATACGTGTCAAATAAAATGTTCTCTACAAAAGATAAACGAGAACGTTAAAGTCAAAGTTACGAAGTGATACATGCATTGTAGATATAATACAACTATTTTAAACTATTGTACTTCACATGAAACGTTCTACTGTCTTGTCGTACTATTCTAAATATTCGGAATTTTATTGAATTATATTGTGACACACATACGATTTATTAAACATAACATAAAACTTCTACTAATATAATAATATGTATTTATCATAGATATTAAGCGCAAACACCGAAGTTGTTCAAATGAAACGCATACATTTTTGAGCTTTCAATAAATTACCGTAACAAATATTACCGTAATTAGGCGCATCCTTACTTTGGACATAAAATACACATTTAAAAAATTCGAAGCACTTCTACAATAAGCTCCTTTTTATTTGACTACAGTCTAAAACATGGTGTTGCTCGAAGGTCCTTCCGGGGCCTGCCCTTTTGGACTGTTTCATTTTGTAATTTTGACCCGAATCCGAATACAAAATATCTATTGATATTTGCCGTCTGGACACTAACTAAATGTAACTCAGATCAAGCGAAGTACTACATCAGATTTCACATAGAGTTGATTAAACACCACAATAAATATTTACAATATTATTATCATCATTACGATCAACACAAATATAAAGTCCGATCAACAGCAGTATGTGGGCGAAAACGAATGCACGGCAAAGACAACAAATAGGATCGTAGAGGATGGTGTCGGTCGGGGCGCGAGTGCGAGCCGTCGTGGTGCGCCTAGTCGTCGCGGCGCTCCGGCGACGGCTCCCTGGATCAGTCGGGGGACTCGTCGGCGGCGAACGATGTGGCGGGGAACAGCGGGTACCAGCCGTACGTGCGCTGCGGCAACGTCAACTTGTCCAAGCAGATCTCCACGCCGCCTAACGCTAAGTTGTGTTCGAACCCGCCACATCGCTGCCACAGCATCACCACCAAAGTGCGACCGAGAGCTTCGCTGGCCTAAGTAAACACAGTTGCACGTTAGTTGGGAAATATAGGAAATTATAATAGTCACGATCTTGATTATTTTTGGAATATTTTTCTATGACTATCTGAAAACAATACACGTGAAAGGGCAAAAACCTCATACATAATTTGTACCTGATACTTGAGCGTCTGTTTGAAGTGAGGCTCCGTAGTTCGCCTAATGACGCGAGTTTTGCGCTTATGCAGCCACTTGTCCCCATCGCGGAGGTAACACTTGACGTACGAGTCCGGCACTTCTCCGTTCACCCCGTAGACACGACGAGCGTGCGATACCTGATGCACATTATGCACTTCTATGACATACACTTTATAGATTGCGAACTTTATAGAGAATGATACAAGTAGGTAGGATCGTTCTTTTTTTTACTTCTGATCTATGCTACATTAAAGACATTAAAGTGCAAAATATTCTTCTAAGGACGAAAAGAGGAAAAGTGGAGAGAGTTAAGTTTTGTTTGTAGCTCTGATATTTACATAGTTTGTTGTTCTTTTCATACATATTTAATATCGGTAATAAATCAAAGTGTAACATAATTGAGTCGGAAATTTAAAAAAAGTAGCAGTTGTATATAAATGATATGTATTGAACCTCGAGTTCTAGTTGTCCCTTGACCATGATGATGCTAATGTTGATTTCGGCGTGCAGAGGCGGCAGAAGCGCGTTGCGCGGCGGCAGCTGGCCGGGGCCCAGCAGCGGCTCGTCGTTGTCGGGCGCGAGCGCATCGCACGCTGCCGCCGCCGGCACCGCCGCCCACATACTGCCCTTGCGGCCCGTCGCCGTGCCTGCGCCGTGTCAAACTTTACTTAAATTGCTGCTCAGTCATAACCGCCCGTACGGTACTCGCTTGATGCGATGCTAATCATGTCAACTGATATCATACGGGTGGCGGCCAAGGTTTCATCAATATTTACTCTAATTTCATAAAACACGTAAAAGTAACAAAAACCAAAGTACAAAATGATAGTAAACCATTCAATCGAACACTTAAAATGATGGAAAATAAACATTTACATAAAATAAGCACGTCAAACAGCTTCGTGCCAATGTATACAGTTTTGGTTTACATAAAAACGAATCTTTCCTTTCCTAAACACATAAATGAAAGAGAAAGCGTTTTATCGTGTGCAGCCAAGAGTGGAGTCGAGTTTCTAATAGTTGTTTGAAGCGATCCTCAATTTATTATGGTAAGCATTCCGTGTCATGAACAGCCATTTATTGATTCTTAGGAAAACTTGCATTTTGTGGAGGAGTACCGTAACATAACTCATGCCACCGCTGGCTTCGGCGAGCCGCGAACGTCCGCTACGTCATGCGCGACCGCGACCTACGCTTATGCCATATCTACTTTTCCCCATACGATAAAGTTGAAAATGAAACGTATCCAATAAAACGTTATAATGATCTACGGCCTAACTATAGTAGGATAATAATTATATTTACAAGAAATCTAATAGATGCGCTTTGTAATAATGAGTGACATTCGCAGAGATAATGAAATCCAAACATCCTAGGCGACACAATGCCATCGAGATGAACGAAGACGGGCAGCCGAACAGACGGTACACAGAGACAGATGAAGTGAGCGTGATCGCCCGCGGCCGGGCATGCGTCAGGACAGTACAGTACAGACACAGTGAAGTGATGAAAAGCGTCGGGCGCAGCCACATTCAACGGTGCGTGCGCGCGGCCGCCGCGCAAGCGATGTATGACCCATGCTACTACGTGCCCCCAATGTCCACCCGTCTCCCGCCGATCACAACCCGAGCGCGCACGTTCTGCCCCGTTTGGGTCAGATTCAAGCGAGACAGACAGAACGCTCCCAGTCTGTGGCTACGCGGAGTAGGGGTGGAAATGCGGGAACTGGCGGCCGTCGGACGTCACAAGGGATCGCGTACACCGACACCGCGCACGAACTAACCCTGTGCGGGAGTGCGCGCGGGCGCGGGCACGAACGAGCAGTCGCTTACCGAGGTGCTAACGGTCCGTCGCTGCTGACCAAACAAGCACAACACAGTCCAAATCAGTACTACCCTCAATGTTCGCATGTCTAATGATTTCTGTGTGTTACTGTAGAGAGTCAGTCGGGCGGGGCTAGTGTTTCACATTTACGGGTATACCTTAATGCCGTATGGGTGTTTAAGGCAAGAAACCGAAGGAGTGTTTCGTGATATAATAATAGTGTAAAACAAATAAATAAATCAGAAATTAATCAATCGTGATCATATCGGCTCTACAAAGGTTATATCGGTTCTATTACATCATAACGTGGTCACAACTAATACAGTTGAATGAATACGGCTCTACTGGATCGGAAATTTACACATTTACAGGGCTTCGTTATCTTTTATAATAAAGCATCATTATAATTAATCAGGGTCTCAGTGAACTTTTAAAATATCATGGAGTAGTGGTGTGATAGGCGATGCACTAAAACGTATAACACTTACGCCTGGCCGTGGAGCCGGACAGCGACAGAGTGCGTCCGAGCTCGCCCTTGACGGCGCGCAGCGAGCGCAGGATGTCGTCGGGGTCGCGCCGCACGCACGACGAGCGCCGCCGCTCGTTGCGCCGCGACGCCGCCGCCGCCATCGACGGCGATGCGTCGCCAGCTTCTACACAACCGTACCTCACGTTTGCCTCACTCTTACATTGCACTTACCTCGCTTCTAGTCGTGAAACTTCATATTATTTATAACCGGCTGGGTATTGTGTAAAAGTAAAAAGGCAATACTTCTAAAAATAACATTAGGGCTTAACTAAATGATTTTACCTAAATCCATTTTGTTTAGGAACTTGGGTAAAAATATGTTTTATTTATACTCTGGTCACCTGAAACTCAATTTATTTCATTACCCTTCTCTTGTTGTTGAAATGAAGATCGGCGTGATCCGGGCAAGGATCGAGAAAAATCTTTTCCAAGTTGGTAAACTTCAACCTCCAATGTTTCTGACTGCGAGGAGCCACGTCGCGATCCGCCCACCCAAGCATGGTCGGGATGCAGCAATGAAGCACATTCGCCGATCGAATCCACATCATCTGTAAGTTACAATATGTTTTTAAGACACTGAATGTCATTTAACGGTTCTACGAATCCTAAGTCAAGGTATTCGTTAAGCGCGGATCCAAAACTTTTTATGTGTGAATTAAATTGTGTCAAAACCATAATAAACAATTATGACTATATTGCTATGGTTGTCACTCACTAAATACAGTACCTAGTTACTCATTTTTTATTTCGGCATAACTTATCTCAATTTTGCGTGTCGACAACGGGGCATCAACTCGAAGTAAACGCCGAGTCGCCTTATCTCCATTACAACAACGACTCATGAAGAAGATATCATCGTCCTTGGGGAAAATTTCAACAACAACATTAACGTGAAGCAGAGATGAAGGCTAAGTAGGCAATGGGAAGTTCGCGATAACGTAACGATGTCTGGTAAATGAAGTCATGACAAGTACAGGATATAATCGTTTATGTTTTGTGGAGCACAGACAAAATGGCTGTAATGAAAACTAATAGTGAGGGGAAGTGAAATGGATAAGTGAGTGGCGACCATACTTGAAGCTCGTTCGGGGTTGGATCCGCGTTCGGTACCTGACACAGAACGCTGGGAGGCGAAGTCTCCACGGCGTAATGCGCGCGCACCAGTGAGTGAGCCGCGGGGCGAGGCGTTGGCTGACCGCGGACCGCGCTCCTCCAGCGTCCACCACACCGCACGTTCCTCCGCAAATGCTTTTTCAAGCTCCATCTGTCAATAGAATTTTATTTAATATGTGCCAAGGTTACATAAGAGCAGGTTCCTCTAATTTGTATATATTTAAATATTACAA
Organism: Anticarsia gemmatalis; assembly: GCF_050436995.1. NCBI lineage: Eukaryota > Metazoa > Arthropoda > Insecta > Lepidoptera > Erebidae > Anticarsia > Anticarsia gemmatalis. Next base: position 6,199,221 of record NC_134758.1, read on the forward strand.
ACTAGCTTCTACTTACTTTATTGTCTGCGTTATAAAGCCAATCAAATTCAGCAAAGTATTTTTTTCGAGGAATAATAATAAGCATGCATACATCAATCGATTACTTACAATGCATTCTCCGATTAGAACTGGCTCAATGCCAGGGCAAGCATCCCAAAGAGTAAGTTCCAGCGCCCTGCCGGCCAGTAAGTCAGCAGTTAGACCGCCAAAGCTTAGTGTGGCATTCCACACGGGACTGCACGACGCGGAAGCTGGATCTGTCTCCACCGGTGGACATGTCTCACTAAACAAGAATAATAAACTCAATGATATAATTATTAAATAGTTTACCTGAAAGATCGGCATTTTTAAGTATCTTAATCTTTATTCAAAAATGATTAAATCTACTTACAGCGATGGTAATAAGCGAATTCGTGCGAAAGCCTCAGGCTCGTCTCCATATCCTAGAGTGTGGTCTCTAGACGGCAAGTCATCGGCCGCGATGAGCACGATCACAAGCTTGCGCAGGTCACACTCAAACCACACCTGCAGTTGTGCCCGTGCCGGCGGACGCTCGCGCGCGCGTTCTGCCCGGTCCTGCTCCTACACGTGAAATATAATCATGTGGTCACAACTCGTCACGACATACGTTGTACAACAATGCGACTCACAGGGAAATCGGCTGTGAATGATTCTCATACCACACATAATTCACATTAAAACATTCACAAGGCATTCACCCAGTTTAGGGCTAAATCAGTATGAAAATCAGTACAGCTATATCCCCGACTTGATCATACAAAATCGTTTTATAATAAAGTCACATGGCATGTACAACTTTTATCACGTAAGTATTACTACTGAACAAACATAGGGTGATGTTGGGATAAACGAAAATGCTTATAAATATAATTTTTCAAGTTTTGTTATGCAAATCTAAACCAGTAATAGATCTCTGGGGAATGCATTGTACTTTATCAAGTAACATGCAGCAACCATCAGCTATATTATCAATCTGTCATCAGCAAGAGAGAAGTTCATAAGACGGTCAGTAATTTTGTGCGGTATTTATAGCATTACAATCATCATCACCACTGATATTTTCAGAACTCGTTATATTCAATTCATTTCAAAATATGATGTTAAATTAACATGCGTCGGGCTGAGGCATTTCTATTAAACACAAAGTAATGAATAAAATCGGATGTTCTCATCCGCCATGCAGGAAGCTGTATCATGCTGATACCGGTTTCACAAGCTGCATGTACCTACGTCTGTAGCCGAAACAAAACGTTCACCCGGACATTCTCTAAGAATATCGTTAGTCTTTTAGCTTATGCCTAAATATCTATCCAGTGTTCATTGCACAAGCTCGTATGGGATAAGGAAATCTATATCCAAGTCTACGTTAAAAAATTGCATTATTGTCTACGGTAGGTCTATAAATCATTGAAATATTATTTCATGTAAATATAAAAAATGCCTGTCTGGTCAACTAAAGCATTAGAAATGTATTGCTTTTCTCTACACTATGCTATAGCTGTATAACATTTGTATTGTCTATATGTTAATTATCACGCTGTTAATCTACTTACTTTAATGTTGCAATATTTGATAGAGTACTGTAGTTTGGCATCGTTATTTACAATAATGTTTAAGATCTATCTAGGTAGTATCCTGGGATTTATAATGTGCCTGTCGCAGAGCATGATGGCATGATTGCATCGGCGCATTCACTCACATCGACATTAAATAATGGTATTACAGATAAATAACACATTAGTACTTAAAGCGTTAACGATACACACGTGTATTTTATTCATAACAATTATAAAACGCCATACAGTATAATTAAACATTATTTCATTTTAATGGAAAGACATCGTTTGGATCAAAATTCGTGTCACACACAAAGGCTTCACGTTTTATACGGTGCTTTAACTAGTTCAATATGCACATTATCGACATTGTGCAACTACATGCATTTTTCAATCCGTATATAACGAATTTCAACAGTCAACTACTTAAGAGCGGTTATGTACATCGTGTTGCTGTACGGTGTCGTCATCACATGACAGAAGCGTCGGTGCGCGCCTGTCGTTCAAGGTGTTCCAGTGCGGTGTACCGTGCTGCCACCACTCGAAGCTCCTAACGAGACTAGTCGCTGCGAGCGCCTTCGATACAAGTGCGGCATCACACTAAACTAAGTCAACAGCAAGACTCGGTAACAGACACTCGATGCGCTAGATATGAGACGGTACAAACGGGAGTGTGGGCTCGTGGTCGCCCCTCGGCGGGCGCGCGCGCTTCGTGCGCGCCACGCGACGCGCTCACCTCTCGTCGCCGGCGTCCTCCCCTCGTGCTCGCTGGCGTCTCTACCGTTCCTTTGATGCTACCTTACTGTGTCACTTATGTCTTCACTTTTTGTTAGTATATGAAGTGAGCTGTGTGTGCCGAATATTATCTATCGCGGTTGTGATTAAATTGATGTAACTTTTGTTGTCATTGGCTAAGCTGAAAGCTGTGGCGAAACTAGCTTCACTACATCTCATTTCGCACTGTCGGTAGACAATGAGCACTAATCATCCACGGTAACCTATAGATGATACTCGATGCCGGGACGAGTCCCCTAAGCTACGATCGATCACTAAAACTGTGATTAGCATCTCTCTACACTTACTTATACTCTTGTGATTCATCGTTATTTGTGTATTTGCCGATCATTCCCTAATTCCGCTCGGTGCCGATGGCGACATTATGAAATTGGTCGGGTGATAGAAAAAATAAAAATCTGAAAATAAGTAGGTAGCATTTTTTCACACTTCACTTAGGATAATAATTATATAAACGGTAACGTATAACGAATATAGATAACAAATAAGGTTATAAATATACGTAGGTATATAAATATTTCAAGTAAACAAACAGAGCATCCCTTTTCTAAATAGTAAAGGTTAACAAAGTTAAAGTACATCTACGGTCGTATATATAGTAGAAACACTAATCTCTTACAACTAGACTAACGTGGAAGATGTTCGACTGATTAGTGCTACAGTATCACAGCAGATCAGTGGAGACCAGCCCCTGCACTCCGACTCTATTCTCACCCAAAACCGACAGCAAATCGTTCCGAGCAAGTTCATTACATGGAGTCTATGCCTTTATACTTAGTTTGGAAAAAGAACTTGATCGGTTTCAGAGCTGCAGTGATCGCGCCACTCCGGTTGGCCTCAGTACATGAAACGACCGACGAAGATTCTTTATACCAGCAACATACTATCAGCTCCTCGTTCACATGTTCAACATAGTATGAATAGAGACAATCTCTTAATTACATAACATTACTTTGTACAATGGATACTAATATTTGATCAAATCATTGAACTCCGAGATGTTCTAGGGCTCGTCTCTTTAAAGCTCATCCTCAATTAAGTTAACAACTAACGAAAAATGGATTTAATTGATTGTGATTCTAGTTAGTGGATCATCTTGGGATGTATACCTAAGCGACGAACTTTGTACATGCAGTGTTGTCCACGTGGATGTACCGTAAGCTTACAGTCTCTTTAGTATATCTCGTTGATGATCTATTAACCACATAAATACACAATGATTGTAGAAGACCACACGCTATCAATGAATGATCCGAAAAGCGCAGAGGAGTAGGCACCGAGTGACAGTCTCTACTAAAGTTTATGAAGGAGCGATTGGCTCAATGTCTTATGGGTTCACAACACATATTGTTACAATTAAAGCCTATTTATGGATATTATACCGGGGTTTTCGGCAATTTCCGTCGGGTCGGCGACGATGGTGATTTGTCGGTATCCGGTTCTGTGAACCAAAACACAGGTTAATCTAGTCTTTAAATTAAAATTCCATTCAACTTAAGTGACTAAAGAAGTAAGAATAGAAAAGTGTGAAAATACCGTGTCGCCCAAGAAGGAGGCTTGAAATGATGGTGCAGAACAAGACAGGTACAGAAAAAATGCTGTTGACATAGCAATTTTAAAAGGTTAAACAGGAAAAATAAATTAAACCAAAGGAGGAAAGAGAAAGATTGTGTGAATAATTCTAGTAAAAAATTCATTAGGTGTGAGTATTTTTGTGCAAGAAGAAGAATAGTGGTTTCTTATCAATTTCATGGTGATTTCGATAGTTAATTTAGTTTTTTGAGGGAATAACTATACAAATATCAGGAGATTTTCATCAAGAATTATAAAAAAATTGAATGATATGCATACCGTAAAGAGCGTGGTGATGCAAAGAAGACTGCGAGGCTTGCGTGGGCTGATCATCGAGCTGTGGCGCGGGCTCCACGAGCAGCTCGACACTGTCACCGCCACGTTCAAGTACGGCGCACACTTCCTCGAAACTACGTTCTGTCAATGGCACCCCACCCCATTCCAGCACCTAGAAAATTACATCACATTTGCTTGTTGATTTGACACGTGTCTGTTAATTTCTTGATCAATTTGTCCCCAGCGAGGTAGGTGTAATAACGGGCAGGATTATTTTTACTAAAGTTACGTTTGACCGTTAAACCTTGGGCCTTGATACGTGTCACGTCGATACCTCGCAAAGGGATAATGAAGGTTGTGATGAAGGTATGTCGTTAATCGGAGCTGAGACCACAAAATTTGATTAACCTGTTTATAGTCAATGGAGAAACTGACTAATAAACCTTCTTCATTGGCTAAATTATATAGGTACTTACAATGTTTTGTGTGTCCCCCATATTCTTGGTGAGTCAGTTATCAGAGAAATCAGCGTTTTGTGTTATTGTTCACTAAAAATGCGATGTTATTGTTGGTGTGAATACCTTATCACCCTGCTGTAGGCCGGCGAGGTCGGCGGGTCCGCCGGGCACGGTCCACACAATGACGGCCTCGCGGCGCCCGCTCGCGTCCGGTTTGCCGCCCACCACACGCATACCGAAACCGCGCGCTGTAATTAATAATTTCCACGGGTTGGGTGAAAACCTTTTGTTGACTGAGCGATGTTATATTTTTTAGATTACCCTCAGAAACCCAAGCCCGCTTTTTATTTTGGTGAATAAATAAACAGACACATAAGAAGTAGAATAAAAAATTCGAAATTAGTTTAATTATTTCCCAGGGCGGTTATGACCTTAAGGGAAGTTCTTTTAAGTAATAAAATCTTACAGCGATGTCCTTTATCATTGGGATCGCGGCGCAATGAGACACGCCTTGGTGTGCGGTCATCGACATCATGGATGACAATTTTGATGGCTTCAGCGTCGACAGACATTTGCCGTGCAGCTGCTGTGAGCGCGGCGGCGGCGGCGGCGGCTGCAGCAGACACCGCCGCAGCTGGCTCCGTCGACGTGTCTGAACTGCGCGATGCCAGAGCTGCCATCGCATTTAAAGCACCTGTCCGCTGTTGTAACGCAGCGATATCGGGCCTGTGCAAATATTTTTTTAATAATTTAGCTTTCACTAAATATTAAATTAATTTACAAAAGGTTCTTCAATTGATATCCAATACAATCACTGAAATAGGACAAGTGTTTAAAAGATATAAATTATAAAACTCACAATTGGCTGCCACGTCGCCTAATCGGTCGATCTTCGTCGACACTGAGCCCGGATATTTGTGGTGTAGAATCAGTGTCATCCGTGCGGTACGAACCACGTCTTGAAGTTGCACCGGCTACCACATCTACTGCTGATGATCTACATGGGTAACATAATTTATTTATTTAGGGAAAACAAACAGTTACACACTTTTCTTAATAAGTAACATAAGTAAGATATAATTAGCAGATATTTTCTTGTAGAGAAGCAAAGCCTTGAGTTTTTCCGTGTAGGGTAAAACTCCAATCTGGCAGAACAATCAACTCCAAGTAAACTTTTTAATAAAGAAATAACTGAATTTGTCATCACAATCATATCTGAGAGAATTATTTAGTGCAACAAAGCTGAATACTGAATACGAACACTTAAATATTTACAGATGGAGAATTACCTCCTAGATATGGATGGCGGTGCATTGAGCGCGGGTTGGTGCGCGGGTGACTGCTTGGCGGCAGGTTGATCCTCGTCGCAGGAGCGCTGGCGCGGGGCTCGCACGGAGCGGCGGCGCGCGGGCGTCACGGTGCTCGGCCGCCGGGACTCCACCGTCGGCGTGGTGCTGCCGCCGCCCTTTAACTGCCGCCGCGGGCAGCGTGGTTACGAACTCATACTCATTTTTATTTATAAAACTAAATACTTAATAGAATAGCAGCCTGCAACCCAACTAACCAATTAAGGTTAGCTGCTCTTATAAAGATGGAGTTGTATTTAAATACATTTTTAAAATATTTGTAGCATAACCTTGACCTACATTTTGATTAATATAATGACCTTAGTACGAAAATGTTGAATAAGTTTACCGATAAACATTACCTTTTCTAGCTCTTTTAACGATGCGGGCGATACATCTGAGTGTCGTCGTAGTTCAGGCGAGCGTGGTGGTGCGAGTCCAGTGCCGCCGCCGCCACTACCGAGCCGAGCCTCCGAGTGGCGGCGTTGCAGGGCCTCCAGTACTGGCACCTCCAACAACGAGTCCGTGCTGTCTTGAGCTGCAGGCGGCAAGCGCGGCGCTGCCTTGCGACGACACACTGAGCAACGCCATGAGTTCTAACGGAAAATAACGAAGTATAATAACTAATAACAACCATAGCAGCTGCATTTGATACACATCTAGATATACGGTACTTATCACAACTAACTTTGTTGAGCCACTTATGTATGTGTATCGCAGAGTCTATAATTCATCTAAAAATAAATGAGTAAGAATTAAATTCTATGACCATTGAGGCTAAATGCATGAATTCGATAATGAGTATTGAATCTCGATCCTAATCCTTACACAGATCTGATTACCAAAATTAACATCACAAAATCATGATATCTTACGGCATCTTCGTCGCTGGCCGGTTTGGAGTAAGAGGAGCAGTCCTCACAGACGCGGTGCTGGCATCCATTGCACGTGTGGAACACCTCACCTGGCTTCAAAGCTTTCAAGCAGACGCGGCATGCACCCGCGCGGGAAGGCGCTTTCCCTGCCTCACTATAACAAGTTTCTTAGTTTTAGGTCTCATTTTGTGTCATCATTATAGTAAGGACACAATGGAAGTGCGAATAATTAAAAGAACTTGTCGAATAGGACAGTATAAGAGCTGTATACCGTTCGGCCTTTGCTGTTGTTGCTGGAGGTGGAGGCTGAGCGGGTGGCGGTGCCGGTGCAGGCTCTGCCACTACCTCGGTCGCTCCCTGCCGAGGACCTAGCTTTGTTACTGAAACAAAAAAACCTATTTATTCAAAATCTTAAGGCCAATTATTACTTTCAACTCTTTACTTACGAATTACAATTCAATGGACCCGACAGCTGTAGTAAGTTCAACCCCAAACTAGATTTGAATTGACTGCTTCGAAATGAACTGAAAGTCATTCAAACTCAAATTACATTCAGTTCATTGTTATGAAATACTGAATTGGAATGAAACGATGGGAATTCAAATAAGTCCGCAGTTTGTGTCTACCTTCCGAGCAGGAATCTGCTAACAATGCGTGCCAGCTCCGCGCGCCCCCCTCGGCCCGGTCCTGCGGGAGACGCGTAGCGCGCGATATTTCGCTATGAATATTAAGAAATGATCATGAATTCCATCGTGAACTTCTCCTAAGCGCTGTCAAATACCTAACACGTTTTTATGTGACGTTCATCACATTAATCCGTTTTAATATGGGTACGATTTATTTTTTGTCAAACAGTTTAACCAAGAATACTCTATACTAATTTAATAGGGTTTAATCTGAAAATTGTCCGTATAACATTTATTTTGATATTGTGAACAGTTTAGCTTGCCTGCGCGCTAAGTAAAAAAAAACCTGTGAAAGCCCCTGATTAAAATTTGTAATGAAATAATCTATACTAATATAATAAAGCTGAAGAGTTTGTTTGTTTGTTTGTTTGAACGCGCTAATCTCAGGAACTACTGGTCCGATTTGAAAAATTCTTTCAGTGTTAGATAGCCCATTTATCGAGGAAGGCTATAGGCTATATAACATCACGCTACGGTCATTAGGAGCGGAGTAGCAACGAATGTTACAAAAACGGGGAAATTTTGACCCATTCTCTTAGGTGACGCAAGCGAAGTTGCGCGGGTCAGCTAGTGTAATAGAAAGCGTACCAGAAATTGGTGTGCCTTTTATTAGAGGAACGAGAAAATTGTAATGAACACCAGAATTATAATACAGTCACCTATCATCTATAAAAGCGATATCTACTATAAAATTGTAATAAAAAGTACATAACTTTGATAAGCTCGCTAGTAAATATTAGCTAGTAGCAGTATAAACAAGTGGAGCTACAACTATATTATTACCCTTTGTTTATCTACCCGCTATGAGTGACCACCTTCCACAAAAGTTTCGTTCTGACAGAAATTACCATAGTAATTATACGGTCACCGACTCACCGAGTGGGATATAAAGTTTTGTTTGTTTGTTAGCACAATCTGAAACTTCATTATACTAGATAATTAATGCAATCATATTTTGCTTAGCTTTGCTTATGTATTTTAAGTATTTTTTTTGTTTATAGTAACAAAAGTACAGATGGTTAAGTAGGAATGTAGGAACTAAGTAATAAGATTTTAAGTCGGGGAGAATAATTGCAGACGAAATTATCGGATTATTCCAAAGTAATGTACGCTTTTACTATATTGGAAAATTGTTTTTTTTATAATACCTGTATTTGTTGACTTCGCTTTGCCTCTCACTAAAAGCCTCTGCCTAGTTGTAGCGTTTTAATTAATTTGTAAAATATTAAGCAATAGTCAAAAATAGTTGCGTATAAATATACAATAAAACGTCACTACAACTTCACTACTTACACATAAAATACTTTTATTGTGAACTCGTCAACAATATAGGGGCTGAAAATGTATACTACATCTTCTTTCGCTCAGTCGATGTGTTACAATATACCCTGAGGACAGGTCTACGCGTCTTTATGACGTTCAATGCATAAACCTAGGTATATAAGACTTAAATAAGTATAAAAAAGCATAATATTTCAATGAATATTTTTATTACTAAATAAATACAATAAACTCACTTCAACGTATTTCTAAACTCAGAGTTTAACGTTTTGTTGTAAATATTCAACATTATAAAGTGACATAATATCAACCCAAGGAAAATTGCTTACTTTATGCATGGGATTGAGTTAACGCTCGCGGTGTTAGGTACACATAAATAAGGGTAATAAAGGCCTCAGGGAAACAAACACAAAACAGTCTCTCCAATCTACGGCATACATGAATAGTTTCAAGATTTATTATCTCGCGTACGTAACATGTTGCCAAACGAATTACATTTTATTATTAGATCATTTATCTTGCTTTTATGTTTTAGTAGTAATTTGTCATAATATAAATTTTACTACATCCTACGTTATTATCTTTAAACAGATTTTTACGTCAATGTGACGAATGTATATTGTTTTGGGATGAAAGATCTGAGGTATCGCAAGATAGGGTACGTTTTGGACCCAAAAGATCACGGGACCGGAATGTTGATTTTCCACCGCCCGACCACTGGGAATGCTAAGGGGAGTCACTTTACATCTATCTTAGATCCTACATTATTACATTTTGTGAATTGTATTCCCTTAAATGTACTGAAAGGTTATTTCAAACGCGTCTATAAATAAGTGCTACAAAAGTTTTCATAAATCACAGCAGTTTATTCTTAGGAATTGAGAAGTTGGATTAGTTATTTCTTGTAATAGAGGTTTATTTTTAACTTGCGGATTATCCTTTTGCCGGTATTATTTCGCATGTTAAACAGTATTCTAAATATAAGATAGACGTATAAATAATTCTTATCAGCCCACGTGGTGTCCATAACGCGGAGAGTGTGGGAGTGAAGGTTGTAGGTGAACATCCTGTTGCTATTTATGCACTGCAGCTATTTTCAGACTTGAAAGTTGATTGGTTACAGAACGTAACTGAGTTAAAAATATATGTATGTATCTTATTAGATTTGTATTACAATGTATTACTGTTTGGATATTTATCACATTTTTTTTTCTGACTAAATAAAAAAGTGATTATTTCTTACTTACACTAATGTCAACAAAACATATTTTCATTTGAATCGATTTGTGAGCAAGTTAACGCTTTATTTGATAAAAATATCCAAAATCTATAATTCAAAACATTCTCAGTATGAGAACCCAAAATAAAAGAATACTTTTATCATTCACGGATGCCAACGTCTCTTATATTTATGGCCAAACAATTGTGAAGTCCCTGAAATTTGTATAAGGCTTAGAAGGAATACATTTCTGATCCGTCAGACCAATTTTACGCATTACTAAGCTTAGGAATTTGGTATCTCATTTTATCCGATTGCTGTAAAAAGCGCAAAGTTTATTTGGCTTTCTTTGGCTTTCTTTTTTGGAACATGTTTTATACTACATGCAAATTTAATGTCAGTGTCTTCTTCTTCTGCTTTTCAGAAGAAGGAATGCCATCAAAAACATTCTGTAAAAACCTCAAGTCTCGCCGTAAAAAGTTGTGAGATCGATATAATACCAAGTCGATTAATGTATTTAGTCTCTACTTAAAGGACCTTCTGTCTTAAGTTATTACGTATGTTATTATCATGCCAATTTAAAAAAAAATACCTTTAAAACAAATAGACCGACCTGGCCATCGCATGATTTAATTATTAGTATGTAGCACACTACACAGCACGACGAGAAGTTAATGCTCCTGAAATGTTAATGGCGAATTTGTGTTTTCTTGCGATGACCAAGTCGATCTAATTGTTTTAAAGGTATTTTTTTTTTAAATTGGCATGATAATAACATACTTAATAACTTAAGACAGAAGGTCCTTTAAGTAGAGACTAAATACATTAATCGACTTGGTATTATATCGATCTCACAACTTTTTACGGCGAGACTTGAGGTTTTTACAGAATGTTTTTGATGGCATCTCACTTCTTTTTGTAGAGCGAACATAAGTCCAATTTGTATGGAAAGACGTTTTTTTTTTCATAATTCAACATATTTTCCTATGGGAATGTTGTTCAGTTTCATGGGCTAAACACCCTTATCCACCCTATACCCCCTCCCCCGTTATGTCTCATATAGTAGGTACCTATTTACACCTATTTATTTTATTTTCTACTGTAATAATAATTCATTAACTGCAAATGTAACCTTGTAATCTTATAGATTTATATGGGATTACAAAGTTATTGTTGCAGTTGGTGTATTTAGAAAACTGGACCGAAATTAGAAAATATTAAATTTTTCCCATGATTAAGACACTAAACCCTATTTGTATTCTAAATTTTAAGCTTCTAAGTCTGCTAGAAGTACCTTAGACTTTTGATGATCGGTGAGTCAGTGAGTCAGTGAATCAGTGAGTGACAAAATTCAAAATTTTAACAAGTTGTCATTCCTAAACTACTGGTTCAAATTGACTGAAATTTTAAATATACCGTGTTTATACAATGACTAATTAGTCGCTGAAAATCCAGGCTTCTTGTTTGATCCACTACGAAATTATAGGGGTGTCAAAAATAGCCCGAATTGCTTCGAGAAAAGGATGTTACGGCCGTGCCGCTTTTTTTTTGCTCGACTTGCGGGGGCACTTCCGTGCCCCCAGATTCATTAACTGCAAATGTAACCTTGTAATCTTATAGATTTATATGGGATTACAAAGTTATTGTTGCAGTTGGTGTATTTAGAAAACTGGACCGAAATTAGAAAATATTAAATTTTTCCCATGATTAAGACACTAAACCCTATTTGTATTCTAAATTTTAAGCTTCTAAGTCTGCTAGAAGTACCTTAGACTTTTGATGATCGGTGAGTCAGTGAGTCAGTGAATCAGTGAGTGACAAAATTCAAAATTTTAACAAGTTGTCATTCCTAAACTACTGGTTCAAATTGACTGAAATTTTAAATATACCGTGTTTATACAATGACTAATTAGTCGCTGAAAATCCAGGCTTCTTGTTTGATCCACTACGAAATTATAGGGGTGTCAAAAATAGCCCGAATTGCTTCGAGAAAAGGATGTTACGGCCGTGCCGCTTTTTTTTTGCTCGACTTGCGGGGGCACTTCCGTGCCCCCAGATGTGAGGATAAAATTTATTTTTGTTTTACTATAAATTGGGAGCTTTTATTCGAAACCTTTCTCGTTGTTATATAGCTGATTTTACTACTAGTAGTTACGCAGATTGGCTTAGCTCAGTAAGTCTTCACGCTTAGGCGGTGCTAATATTCCAACGGTCCCTACATACGTGTATGTAGTTCAGTTATTACGTAAGTTGGGCCCACAGTTATGTAACTTCGTGTGAAGTCTAACAATTTATTTACCTCTGGCATTATTAGACTTGTTATGAGCAGCAACAATGTTAATATGCCATACAAAGTGTAACTTTCAAAGGCAAATGTTTCCCTAATTAAATCCAATTAACGCCGATGGACTTTCATCCCTTGACCACGTTCAGGTGGGCTACTGTTTTTCTTGGAACTAAATTAAGATGGTGGTGTTAGTTTACCTTTATCTTGGGCGGTGAGCAGCGAGGAGGAGAGGGTTTGTCGTAGTTTGCCGAAGGTCCCGGGTGACTCTATTTGCCCAGTCACTGTGCTCGTTGTCTCCTCCGTCGCCACCATCTGATTAAGCAAACAACAATAAATTAAACACAAGCATAAAATATTCTGAAGCTAAAAGTCCTTTTTAGAAGAATCAAATCAATAGAAAAAGAATCCCAATAAAGTTCGTTTTTTATTAGAGAAATAACGAAGTATGTAACGATAAAAATGCCGTGAATTAGTGATCCCGATAAAAACACTTGCGCTGAAGAAGAACTCGTGTCGTGGAAAGCGACGCTGCGCGGCGATAAAACTCTTCATACAAAAATAACGACTCAGTAATACTGTCGTAAATTTTATGGAGAGCAACAGATGGAGAATGAAATACATCAGAGACGAAAAAATCAATATTGTCGTCTCCCGAACTAGACTACGGAGCGATTTTATTGCTTCCCTCGCAAGTCATCTCAAACTTTCTCTTCAGTAACTATAAGTGATGGAGGCCAAAATAGACGCGAAGGATTACGGTCACTACTTACTATCAATTTTGTATCAATAAACTTCTGTACGGTAGAAAGTGGTCAATAGTTTGCAAGTATTATACCTTGTCGTGCTGCGATAAGGCGTTCAACTATTATTTCTTTGTAATTAGCAACAGATACATTTTACGTTGACGATGACGCACACATTTAAAATGTATAATCTATATAATTATAAATGTGTGCTTTGAACATAGTATAATTTATTTCATTCTTGGTATATTTTCCACAGATTTTATCTGACACTAGCTGACCCGCGCAACTTCGCTTGCGTCACCGAAGAGAGAATGGGTCATAATTTTCCCCGTTTTTGTAACATTTTTCGTTGCTACTCTGCTCCTTATGGCCGTAGCGATGATGTTATATAGCCTATAGCCTTCCTCGGTAAATGGCCTATCTAACACCGAAAGAATTTTTCAAATCGGACCAGTAGTTCCTGAGATTAGCGCGTTCAAACAAACAAACAAACAAACAAACCAACAAACAAACAAACAAACTCTTCAGCTTTATAATATTAGTATAGATTTACCTAATGGATATTTCAATTAAAATCATTATACCTATATAATAGAACTATGTTTACACTTCTGCCTTATTACAAAATAAGGAATAAAGGATCTTTACAAGGTCCTTTGAGTCCATCCCCTTATCACATTTGTATTCAAAAGAGGAAGATGTTGTATGTTATACTATTTACTAGTTTTTGCCTGCGGTTGTATCCCGATAGAATTAGATTTGTGCCGTAAGGGGAGTATAGTAATTCGTATTTTGCCAACTGGATCTTGGGACCTTGAACCCTCTTTTACATTGGCATAAGAGTTTTACTCAGATAATTTGATAAAATAGGCTATATTGTATGGATGAGATCGAGATACGACACCACATACGATATAAAAACCACGTCTATTTGTAGTGGAATGGTTTCGTGAAGAATATCAGTTGTCTCAGAAAATATGGTTGCGTACCCGTTGGACCTCAAAGATTAGACCCTATTACAAATATTACCCGTTCGACCTAATGTTTAGGTCTTTTGGACCTTCTTCAAAATAAAATAATCAATGTGCCCATTGGACCTCATTTGTAGTACCCGTTGGACCTTCCAAATTAAAACAAGTAAAAAAGTAAACGTTGGACCTCTTTTTTAGTACCCTTTGGACCTTCAAAAAATATGTGTTCTTGTTGTTCGTTCAATGTTATTTAGTTGGGAAAGGGGTACAGTTATGTTGAAAATTGTTAAATGGAAATCAAAAAAATTGACGAAACAAGTACCTAAGCAAATACACGGTATTACTATTATTATTATTTTGGTAACCTTCATGTAGAAACACCAATGAAACTTATGTATATAAAGTGTAATATGTTTTATAAGTAAAATAGACAATCGAACATTATCATTTTTTGGACATACGCAAGGCAAACTCGCGTCTAAGCTAGACCTTTCCTCGCTCTCTTCGGCGCGCGGGCGCAGGGAGTAGACAAAGGGGTATGGTGCGGGGTGAGTATTAGAGGGATCGCAGGCCAGCAAAAACAAAACAGTGACATTTTGCATTACATTACAATTAGTTGGAGCTTTAAGTTGTTGACGTGTGTGCATTTGTGCAATAAAGTTCCGTGTGGTAAAAGGTGATAATCACAAGTAATAAGAAAATAAGCAAACGTTTAATTAAGTACCTGGTAAGTATTAAATTACTTTATCTGTTGCATGTTTAAGTGATTTTATTTGGATGTATATTTCAAATCTTCCCTGGTTTTCTTTTCTGATAATTTTGTCACTATTATTTCTATATTTAATTTGTCTCTGCTAATTATTGAACAATTATTACTTACAATACTGTGAATTTGTAAAATTAGTCATGCTAGCATTCCACCAAATTATTATACATTAATTAATTTGTTCATACACACACGACTCGTCCAGCCGACCGTCGACTAGCCGGTGCAAAATGTGTCATTATTAGTAACATTGGTTATGATTAAAATAAAAAATAATCATAATAATACACTTTAGTCTTCTTTGGAACTTTGTTTTATGGACACTCTTCAGAAGTTACCTAATTATTGTTATAGATTTTAGTCCAATTGTTTTTCTTATTTTTTATTTCTTATTTCTTTTTCTTATAGCTGAGTTTACTCAATTAGTTGTCTTTTATGTTGTGGTAAATTTACTCACTACTTATTTCGTGTAAAATAATAACTTAAATAAAACGAATATATTTAATGGCCTGTTTCAGATTAAAGAAGAATCATTGTTAATGAATAATGTCTCAAATAGAAGTAGTCCCTTCAACAAGTCGACATAATAATATAGATAAAACACAAGAACTTTGTTTCGTGACATCTAAAAGAGGTGGTGAGATTCTGCTAAATGATGGTTACCAGTACTATAAAAAAAAAGATAATAAAAATGGGTCCTCACGGTGGAATTGCAAATATAAATCGAAGTGTCGCGGCACTATAACAATTAAAGGAAATACGATTATGAACAAAGTCAGGACACTGACATGTCTGGCTACAACGTTTTAATTTTGAGAAAAGCCGCCATATTTAGTTTTTGCTTGCAAAAAGTAAGTAAATTCTATGATATACTGTGATTATAATCATTTATATGATTTGTATTCAATAATATAGGTACTTTAATTGCTTAAAAAAATAAAGATCATGTAATGGCATTACTGTTATTTAATTGTAATTAGAATTTGTGATCTTAAACCAATATGTTTACCAATATAATAATTATTATTTTTATATCTTCAGTCTGTTTACTTTAGGATAAAACTGATTTTAATATTTGATCTGTGATTTATATACATTATTTTACTGATAATACACATTATTTTATATTAACAATTATCCACACCCTTCTGGTACAACCTGTAGGAATATACCAACTTAAAGATTTATAATCGGGTAAATACGTGATCTAATTGGAATAGGTGATTTTATCTATACATATAATAATCAAAGTCCTGACTCATTCACTAAGTCACCAACGCAGGGCCCAAACCCCTGAACCTATAAAGCTGACGTTGTTGCTTTTATATCTTTGAATAAACATATTGATTTATTTATTGCATCGTGTTTTATTTTTGATTAAGTGTCTCACTTTTGTGCACGATTGTACTTTAGCTATTCATACGAAGATGTAAAAAAATGGGTCCAACGGAACACGTTGTTTAATAGGGGGTCCAATGGGCACTAAAGTATAGGCAAAATCCAAGTTTTAAGGTCGAAACGGCACAAGGAGGTCCAAAGGGTCATGATAGTCAGTGAGGTCCAAACTTGGAGGTCCAACGGGTACGCAGTCGAAAATATGTATACGAGGACCGAGACTGTTGTCATATAATATTCATGAATATTAGATCATTTGTGAGGAGACTGCCACAGTACATCCTTGGGGAGTATGTGCCGGCCGTCGGCCGCTCGCGACCGCCCTCACTGCTTCCTCTATTCTCACATTATTGGATTCGCCACAAAGCCAAGTTCGTGACCGAGCTCTTTCCACTTCAATGCATTATAAATGAAGCTGCCGTTTGCAATTACACATTAACTTTTGTGAAGCAGTCCAGTGGAAAACGATACTAGGAAATATCGTAAACGCACTTTACTAAATAAATTAGTTACCTACTTATTATTATACCTCCTGAAAGTCAATGAAATATTATATTTCGCGAAAAATGTACATTACACATTGTGTATTCCGTACAATTCAAGGGTAAAACGTAAGCGGAATTGTACCTAACTTTTAAGTTGGGACTCGTTGATCCCAAAGGACCCAACGAACCGTTTCTCACGTCGTTACTACAACGGATAGGCCCACTGATAATATGGTATTTATTATTATTCGGCTTTCTTTATTTTTTCTACGCTTTCAGATCGTATTATTGTATCGTAAAGGCGTTGCAGAAAAACGGTTTCGTTATGTCTACACATGCGTGAAAAAACAAAAACACAAATGTATTCTATTGATGTTCTTGTTTTCCTCTTTCCACGTGCTTGGAAATATAAAGTAAGTTCAAAGCGCTGCATCATGTGCTAACAAACAAGCGGTTCGATTGGCGGTGAAGATTTTTGAGATAAAATAGGTCATGAACACGGCTTGTTCATGACCCAGTGGTGAGGTGGCCGGGGTGAGGGACGCCGCGGGGCGGACGCGGCCCTGGTTGACCCACTTGTTGCCTCAACCCGCTATTTACATTACAACTCTAATTGCTGTAGGCAAACGGCAGGTGAGGTGTAAGCCTTTACTTTATCATCACCTTGGGACCAACCTTTCCTAATTCGTTATTCGACTTGTGTAAATGTAATCCAATAACAGCAAATTAATCTTATTTTGCGTGAGAACACCAGCACTTTTAAGAAAATCTTTTGTAAAATCGCCCCTGTAAGAGCATCCGAATAAAAGTGAAGTCCTGGATGATTGATATAATAAATATATATTTGGTTTAGTAATATTGATATGTGGGAACAATGATGAGTGTTAAATGAGCGTGACGAGATCTCGGCTGTGAGCTGAGCGGGTCTGTGTGGAGCGTGCGGTGGTCGGTGCGGGCGGGCGGCGAGCGGCGCGGCGCCTGCGAGGAGGCTGCGCTACGCCCGCCCACAGCACAAAGGAATGTAATTACGCGTCACTGGCACACAACACGATTGTTCTTATTTTAGACCCACATATTGTTGCTTTAATGTACGAATAACTTGCATGCATGAAAATAAATGTTGTTAACTATTTTTGCTATTTTTAGTAAAATGTTCGAAATTTTTTTTTGTTAACTATTTTTGTTATTTTTTAGTAAAATATTCGAGATTAATTTGTCCTTAAAAAAAACTAAAAACGCATGTTTAATGGTAAAGCAAAGAATAATTTCAAATTCAACGAAAATGACATAGAGATCAGATGCTGAAAGAAAGAATTGTTAAATGATACAAAGATACACTAATTGCTATATTCACAACATTTTTTGGACGATACGTAACGTAAAAACTGTTTAAAATCATCTTATTACGAAGCCAGTATTATAAATGATTATAGAACGATTATAGAAAGTGCTAGAGTGCAAAATATAGGTTGTAGTTATTGAGAGTATACTTTACTAGCTGACTCGCCAAACTTCGCTTGCGTCAAGATAGAATGGGTCAAAATGTTCCCCGTTTTTGTAACATTTTTTACTGGTACTTTGCTCCTATAGTTCGTAACGCGATAATATGTAGCTTTCCTCGATAAAAGGACTATCTTATACTGAAAGAAATTTTTAAATCACACCCGTAGTTCCTGAGATTTGCGCGTTCAAACAAACAAACAAACTCTTCAGGTTTATCATATTAGTATAGATTAGTTTATATTTAGGATCTCATGGTATTTGGAAGGTTTAGCTATTTGGGCTTCTATTTACCTAAATTAATAATATTTTTCCTTAAGAATTTTCATTATACAAGATAGTAAAGTGAAACTATGAAACATCACCGCAGGCTACGACGGACGGGTAACGAACTAACGACCCAACTATAAATACTTGAGTAAAAAGGAATACCCATGTCAAAAATCTGTCCACAATGTTTCTATAAGCTGAAGTTATTTGCTACTATATTGTTATAAGTTGTTTTAGGATGTTTATATAACAAATATTTTTGTGAGTAGCTGTCTCTTCTGTACTACTGTGACACTAATATCAATAAATACTAATATGAAAAGTATGATAAGTGTTTTCGAGAGGAGATTACCTTACAATAGTATAATTTATTATAACATAGTTTTTTATGAAATAGTTTGTTTAGGTTTAAATAATATATATTGTGACTTTATGTATTACAGAGAGTCGGGAAGTACCTATTCATGTAAAACTGTATCCTCATTAGAAGTACGTCGGCATCCCCCGCCGACCTCTTTGTCGTCGTAATTAATGCGCTCGGGACCATAGCAGCTTTATTATCGCACGATTGTGTTATCATTATTCCCACCGGAAAAAATCAAGAATGAACTATGTTGCTAATTGACACCGAGAATAAAAATTGTACGCATGTTCGCTTAGAATACCGACCAGAATAATGAATTCGTAATTTTAACATTGTATTTGTTTAATTCCAGCTTCTGTTCCGAAATCTAACAATTCTTATCACAAATCTTTTTCATTTGCAAAACGCTTTTAGCTTAATTAATAAAGGCATATTTATTTACAGTTGTTTGTATCCGACAATGAAATATGGCACGCGCGCAAACACAATGGTTAAACAATGTGCGGAAAGTAATTTAGCAGATTTCCCGCCTGCCATCTTTCTCGCGAGACTTATGGGGATACCCTTCAGAAATCACATTAAGGTAGTTTGAGCGCGGCCGGTCGGAACTACACGTGAATAAATCTAAATCAGCGACGGGCTGAATCTCCGCCTAAATCCACTTTAATCCTCTTCACGGCCGAGTGCGCGCATTGCGTTCGTGTTACAACTAAACCAACCCCTAATGCAACCCCAATTCGACATCTCTAATATCCTATTGTGCTTGTGTACTGCGAGTTTGTCGCGAAAAGAAAACCAACATATGCTTCTAGCCTTAATCTCTGTGGACATGTTAATTTTGTTTTATTATTTTATCGTATGATTAGTGGTCAACTTAGTGCAAAAATTTAAGTGTTCAAGCTGCCCGAAAGGCTTTTGAAATGGCTTAAATATACATAAATAGTATACATTCCAACTAAACTGACGTTATCTCGAAAATACCAACACAAGTTGCAAAATTCAGCGCATATTGTTTACAGCTGTATATAACGTCACGTAAAACGACACAACATTACGTAACTTAGGCCATTAGCCAAAATAAAATAGTGGCTTTTGGCATATACTCAGTACGACGTTCCTTCTAATTGGAATTTGTAGGAACAGATATAGTTCTTTGTTCGTATACAATATGAACCTTATAAATCTAGCGATAACCCTTCTATTGACTGGACAGTGCCTTGCGAAACATAGTAATTAAATAGTAAAGGACTGGATACTAACTAATAACAATATAACTACCTTCCATGTTTTACATAAGTTTGGAGCAAGACGGTGAATAATGTAAGGTATGTACTTACGTAGGTGCAGCGTGCTTGGCGGTTAATTTCATTAGTTGAAGTTTCCAGGTAAGTTTTGCACTGAATATTGAGGGAGGTATGTCGTCGTCTCCCGTAAGCTTTCAACTAACACAGTACTACTGAACTCTTTACACATCATTTAATAAGTTTTCATTTCACTACTATCAAGGTTTCAGTAATTACACGCCGAAGAGTAGATTTTTCGAGCGATCGAAGCTTTAACGGCTATCATTACTCAAGAAAACTTTACGTAAGTACTACCCAAGAAACGTTACAAATTCTGTGGCATTTATTGCTGATTAAGATTAATTGCGACGTCACGACACGCTAACCGTAATTTGCAATGTCGAAAAAACTTCGGCACTTTATTGTGATACGGATAAAAACTGGCCGCCGAGATATATACGGACTAACTACAGCAATCACCTGTCTGTTCGTATGCTGCTGGCGATTTTGATCTAGATCTTGATCTTGGTTTATACAGTTTTGCTGGATAACTAATGTTTGAACACTTCGTTTTAGATATGATCTACACTTTTATCTACGATCTACACGTAACTACATTGTTTATTCTAAGCTCAGCTTTGTTAGTTCCGTTTTGGTAACAAAAACGAATTTGTTCAAAGTTTAAGTGTGTACATTGTTGCAATGGACAAACAATTGGCGGTGGCAAAAAGTTGTCGTAGCGCTGTGCTACGTAGCTCACAATACCGCAACTTTTAGTTTTCGTGTACTCTATCTTGTTACAATTTATTTATTTTTAAATGGGAAACTAATGCATTTAATAAAAATTAATTACCTAATGCATTTCAAAGTTTGTTTTAACTTTTATGTAATATCCGATAATCTTACATAGCATTTAGTTATTAAAATAAGACTATGTTTAAGTAAAATTATCTTCGCGGCCGTGCTGTTTAAAATAAAGGACAATACAAAACAATTACCTAAGACATATTTCATAGAAGAGCGGCATCATACAGCTAAACATGGCACTAGATTGGAACCTTCTACTCGCCAGCGTAAACGAAATGAAAAAATATAGTGCTAAAATGTGCTAGATAGAACGTTGATATAATTTTGTAATATGTGCAGATTGTAAATATACATTATTAAGATGAGGCAGTGTGTGTCAAGTTTTTGTTACATCAAGCAAGAATCCACAAGTATTTCGCTATAAGCCATTATGTTAGGGTCGGGGTAGGAGTATAACCTCAGTAAGCCTTTCATCTATGTGGGTGAGTTGGGCGGAGGGCCAAATCGCATAATTTGACCGGGCTACGTGTTGCGGGTTCGCACCAACCCATTATCTCGTGAACTGTGTCCACAGACTCGAGTGCTCACCGACTATATGTATGTACTTAGTGATTTACTCATTTGACAATCCCTAAAAAATATTTTATACTTACAACCCGTAGTTATCTATGGTTTAAATGACAGTATCAAAGTGAATCAAGTAACTCTCACAGTAAAATGAACACTCGCTTTTTGAAATACGAGTATTTAAATGAGAATGCTCACAAAGAATCGCAACTTTGTTGCTCAAAAATATTATTTAGAATGTAAAGCAAATTAGACATTTGTGTCGAGGGTTGCATAAATATTCACAGCTGCATACACCGCGATGATGCAAATTGAAAAAGTTTCTCTAAAGTTGAAAATGAACAGAATTAATTACACACTAGGAGCTCGCTACCGTTCACGTAGACGGAACTGTTTAAAATTCAAATACATAATACATAAGTCAACTAACCAGCTATACACATACACACAGACAAAATGAGGCAATCATCAAAGTAGTTTAATTACTTACGGGAGGTATTAACGTCCATCTGACCCAGACGTCGATGGAATTGCCTTTTGATTGGCATTGGGCGTTTTGTGTACGAGTATGGAACGTTGACGCTGTTTAACGTGAACTACGACATACAGTCTAGCTACTCGCTACACAGCACGTATAGGTACAAACATCAAAGCTTCCCAAACATGTATTCATCGGTAACAATGGCTGTGTCTCTACCCTCTACATACGTCATAGCGATTCGGTTCAATACATTGTTAGATGCTGACCGTAACCACTACAGAAGGTACCTATTATGTTACATAGGTACGTAGCGCATATTACCAATATGGACGGGTACTTCACAACGAAATCGTGCCGAGATCGTCATTCGTCTTTATACGATTTCAATATCGGTCGAGCGTACTTCAAGGGTAAGAAGCTGAGAGTGAGAATCAAAAATAGCCTGAAGCAATATTAATTTACTTGGAAATAACACAACCCGGGATAAAATCAATACTTGAGCGAAGTTTTATTATTACGTGAGCGGGATTAGGTACTGAATTTAAACTGAAAACAAAGTATCGTTATGTTAATATCGGATCATTTTATCTATTGGCACTGATTTAAAAGTTTGAGTTTCGAGTTCGTTATTTGTTTTTATTATGTCCATTTTGTTATTCATGCGTATTCATTGTTTTAGCTTAAGCCCTTCTCCCATTACGATACGCCCGCGCGACTCTAGTCTCGGAGACTAGTCGCCACGAAGTATCGCACATACATTTGCATGGAGACTACCAGTATCGTAATGTGAGAGTCTCCATACAAATGTATGTGAGATACTTCGTGGCGACTAGTCTCCGAGACTAGAGTCGCGCGGGCGTATCGTAATGGGAGAAGGGCTTTACGTCTAATTTTAGCAATTAATTTTAACAAAGTAATAAAAAATATGATTATTTGAAAATCATAAATAAAATATATTGTAATACACATTGTTAAAACTGCAATTTAGTTCTAACTTACAGTTATTTTTAACAACGTAGCGAATGTTATTAAGGTATAAATGTGTTACTAAAACATAACAAGATACCTAAATAACGTTAATCTATCATCTATATTTAGCAAAAGGTGAATTACTGATAGAATAATACATCGACAATTCGACATTAACACGAGTAAGCAATAATCACGACTGCGTCAGTTAAATGGTTTACCTGGCGACGTTGACGTCTAAGATATTTTGATAAGGGTTGAAATATCATTCCAAGTATAGAACTAGATACTCACTATGAATATATAATATTAAACGCGTTACGTGTGTGATTTGCGTTGACAACCAACCAATTGGTTTAGAAATAGACATTAACATAATAACCCTGGCACATAGATACACAATGTAGTATGTGGATGTATCCATAGAGGCCAGAGTGATTTTACTTTTCGTTTTAAATGTTAGGTACGATACGGATAGATCGAGTAAATCATATTTTCGACTTTAGAGTTAAATTGTCAAAAAGTACATGACAGCCTCTTCTTGAGGTCCCGGGCCAGAAAAATACTGTTGAAATTTTCTATTGGATATTAGAATATTTGTGCCTGTAGTCTGGAGTTTATTATTATTATTTTACTCTCTATTTTCTTGCAGTAAATAAAAACTTTTTATTTAGTTACCTACTACTATTAACTCAATATGAAGGCTGAAAGCCAATGCAACTAGTGGCTACATGTGTAGATAAAATCCAAATTGAAATACATGTTAAGAGAGATTTACCAAATGTTAGATGACATTCGGGTACATGTTTGCCCTGTCAATGCTCGTCTGTCCTTTGGGAAAATGGAGGTCACCGGCCGACCCCTGGTGATTTCATCGCAATTTAGTTATCTGCCGCAGGTGATATAATTGTATATAGTTTGTGTTTAATTTAATTGATCGAAATTGTTGGGTGTTCTTTGCGTGTGTACAGATATCGGGTGTGGAAATTGATTAAGTTCGGATCACCTAAAGATGATCATGCAAAAAAATATACTATTTCGAATTGTTAAAGTGATATAAATCGTTAAGAAAAATAGGTATTCATGTTTTTATTCACAATATTTCCATTAGTTTCCTTATCGTTTAAGCCAACATGTTCTAACTTCAATTAACGTTAATGTGCATTTCTATAATAAGAGGAGCATTTACTCTATGTTATTTATTTTGGGTAAAAAATGTTGACTGGTAGCGTTCAGTGAAAGAGTCGCTTTTATATGCGCGCTTTGATAAGGTGCACCTTTATGCAGCTGGCTGTGTGCTAATAGAGTCGTCAAAGTGGGACGCCATTACTGAGTGCGGGCTCCATTCAGTGGACCCAGCACTCGATCTCCCCGCCCCACACCACACCACCTTATTGAGCAAATGCCAGGATGTTTCTAAAAAATATGAGTCGGATTTTCCGCTCACCATTATTCTCCATTCTTCTTTCCTGCACCTATGTACATTGATTGCATACTATTTATGCGAGCGCTTCTACAAAACAATATAAAAACTATATGCTTGTTGTTAGTTTCCATTGATGTTTGTGTATAGGTAAACACGCTCAATGTTTGGCCTAAGCCGCATTAGGGACATTAAAACAGAATTTATGCCTTCAAATAGGGTTTCTTGTGCAGTATCCTGAGTCGTTTGTGGTTTTATGTATATTATATAGGAGTACAAGAGTAGAGAAATATCCGTCTATGCCAAAATGCCCATGTAGAAAAGATCAAAGTGAGTCGATTAACGTAAAGGATTTATTGAGTGAAGGTATGGTGACAGAACGTTTGGTAGGGATACACAATGACTGAATAGGTTGTCCAACTTCAAAAAGGTCAAGGACGTAGCAATCTCGATAACATTACAATTATATCAAATAGGTTTTTTTTATATAGAACTTTGTATAAGAAGTTTTGCTTAGAGTTGTGATTAAAGAAATGTCAAGAGTATCGTAAGTTATTAACGGTATATTTTAGAAACTTGTATTTTAGTTATTTGTACGTACGCTTTGGCTTCGGTTAACTTTGGCTGAAAATGTTTGACTCCACTAAAACATGTTTGAAACTTTTGGTAGAAAGCGACGTTTGAACGCAAACTGAAATAAACGAACTCTAGACTAACTACAGCCAACCAAGATTTATAATCGTCTCGAGCCCAAGTTAAACGATTTTATAAGTACTTACTACATTTATGACATCGAACTCTGCTCATAATTTCTGACTTTAGTCAAATTTAAGTGATAAATTTGAAGAAAAAAGAGGGTTTCTTTTTTCAGCAGAAGCCTAACTTTATTCATTTTAGTTTATGGTTTGAGTACATTTGAAGATTAGCCGAAAAAGATATATCAGCAGATAGCTTAGGTATTAAATTTCTACAATATTGGTTACAAACAATAACTCTATGAAAAAATAATTATCTAAATCTAGATCTAAATTTTAAAAAGATGCAAGAATTAAGGTTAGAATAGTCCTATATCCAAGAAAAGAATAAGACATCATTCAAAAGCTCTTCATCGGCTCCTGTGATATAAATAGGTAAGTGTATTGAGGTATTGTTTGCGTTTGTGAATTTCACGTCTCTGTTGTAGAACATTATGTTTAGAGCACCGCAAAGGGGTATTTGTTTCAGAAACGGTATTGTTTGGCGGGCGCGGAACTCAACAATATTGTTTTGATGAGAAAGAAAGACGTTTCCGCTCGGCGGAGCGTTAATTCATCTCACAGGAAGCGCTAGTGAGCCACCGCCAGCGCCGCTGCAATCGTTTCCACCTGCCTCCCGATAAACGAAACACTGCACAGAACAACACAGATACTCACGCATCGGGAAAAACAATGGACGCTTCACAATATAAATGGAATGCTCACTTTCAGACTGCACTTAATTAAAACATTTATTAAAACGCTTTCGAAAGCCGTATAGAAAACAAAAGTTTATTTATAGCCTTGTTTTATTAAGAACGTGAACTGCAGATGCACTGGAATGCACAATTGTAAAAAGCAGTTAATTATATACGTGAGCAGGTAACTAGGGTAAGTTCACCTTCTGTTTTATTTTATAGATAGAGAATAAGTTTTACAATTTTAGTGTAAGGCGATTTCAGTAACTTGTAAAAGACATAGGGCAAAACTTGATAATCTATCAAGTTCAAAATCAAGTTATTAAATACAAAGTTTTGCAAAGTAATACTGGTCTACTATTTTTTATAGTAGACCGGTTAGTATTTTAGATAAGAAGACGTAATTTAATTAATTGGAATCTTTTAACATTTTATATCGGTACCTTATCAACTACGTGTGTGAATAGGCACTGCAACTGAAATAACTAAACTAAGTTTGGCTAACAATGGTTGACCTAGTTCCATTCATTGTTCGGAAGAACACAAGCGTAAGTAACTATGCTTTTTTTTCCTATTTTAGTCTTAGTTAAGGCTGAAAAAAATTAGAAAGGAAAAGCTGGCCGGGTACATTGTAATTTATGTTAGAACAGCTACTACCACAGGGAATTTTAATTAAAGCGAGCCGGTAATAAAATCAAAACAATGATTTCAGTACGCAGATGCTGAGTTTTACGATAACAGGGAAAAATATTGTGATAACGTGACGCGGTGAATGTACACGTTGGTAATTAACGTGGTAGTTGTCGCCGGCGACCGTGTCTCTGTATATAATTAAAAGTGACAAAGGTAAACATATTACTCTGAAACCGTGATCATTTGTATTCTGAACAGTTATGAGAGTAAATGTTGGTTTTTTGCTTTAAATTACTTTGCAGATTTTGGCAAAAATATGTAATTGACCCTAAATTACCAAATTACACAGTGTTTATATTTTGTAGTGCTATAATGTGCACAGAACAAACTGTGCAGAGCGTTTTTTAAAGATCAGAGAGTATCGCATTTGCCTCCTTCCGTATTTCGTGCAATTGCAATCTAATATATCGTGTGAATCACGAGAATAAATACAAACAGAGAGTATTGAATATCAATTTGTTATATTATGGGAAATTTATTTTGAAGATAAGATGTCCAGATCTTTTTTGGAATGAGTTTTAAAATGAGATCTAACTAGGTAATTATCCTCGAATAACAAAGAAATGTCGAAATCGCGAAAAATTCGAGGCATATTATAATTAACAAATTAGTGCTCTTTTAATTAGGCCAAAAATATATAATATAATACGGTCTTGACGAAAGTAATAAGTATAATGTATGCAATTTTAAACGAATGGGCTTCAGACATCCTCTGAATTCAGGGGCGAGATTTGGTAGAGGTAAGGTAATAAAATTTAAATGTCTCCACTTTAGTGAATAAATTATATCAAAACCATTGTTAAACGAAATCTCTAAGATATTCTCTCGATTTTCGGATGAAAGGTAAAGTGAGAATAAAAAGTAGCTACTTAGGCGAGTAGGTACTTTCCATAAGTACCTAGGTTAGATAGAAGGTAATACATAAATCGATGTAAAGATGTATTTGAAAAACCCAATTTAATCATGAGTGAGTCTAGTTTTAGTCTGTAACTTTTCTCTTTTGCTTTTCACGGAATTTATCCGACGTTTTATTTTAATTCGTCACAATTTTGAGCACTATAGAATTTCAGATATCGTCTCATTATGCTGCAAGAAATACTCTTCTAAGTATTAATAGGATTTTACTAAAAAAGGGTACCTAAATGACTACTTTGAAGTCTGAAGGATTAAAGAACGTACAGTAGTAAAAGCTTAAGCTCTAGGTATCAATCACTCACCTTTTTCATAAAAGACATAACATTTGTTGGCAACATGGTGGCGCTTTCCTTTTTCAGGACCACTTCACTTTCACATCATCACTCACTAACCACTTAGAAATATAACACTAGTTTCGCATTAATCTGGAATCAACATGCTGCCACCAAAACACGACATTTTCCAAAGGCTTTTTCTTCTAAAATAAGACCGCGGAATAACGCACAGCACAGATTTATCCGCACCAAAGTGTACCTGAAAAGATAAAATAAGATATATGAGATCAAAGTGAATAAAATACAGACGTTTAGTGTGGAGACAAGAGGGTGTAAGGTATGTGTACCTACTATTGTTGGGGAGTCGGACTCACGTTCGATGGCTGCCGACCGCCCCGTCGAGAAAGCCGAGAGAGAATGAAGCTGAACTCCCAGCCACATAAGCATTCAACAGGTTAGCACTTTGTTCGCGGATCTTATCGTCTTTCTTTCAACTTGATGCTTAAGTATATAACTACATGCCGTACATTCTTGTCTCTATTCATAATACTCTAAGCTTAGAGTGGCTTTGGATAGCGTCGACAAAAGACGATACTTGAAAATATGTATGAATTTTATATAAGTACGAAATTATTAATGCTCGTAGGTATTATATATTACATGATATCTTGAATTTAAAGAAGTTACTTTAATTTTATGGACACAAAAAACTGACCACTTACGTAAATATTTTTTTTTAAATCCAGTGAAAAATCTATTACATGAATTTGAATCTTATAGGTATCACAGCAAAGGGAAACAGGAGCGTTTAAAATAACTATAGGTAAGTACTAAGAATCGACACAGAGTATAGCTTAACCCAGGATCATGATTTTATTGAATAACAACAAAATAACACCTGACGAAGTGGTGGATATATCGTTCATCTTATATTTATAGACATTATGCGCTAAAATACTGAATTAAATTCACTGCCAAGTAAGCAATAGGGTACCATGATGATTGTCTAATCGTAGTACCTACCAAGTCGAGAATCTCTTTTATGTTTCGTAGCAGCTCTCTAACCACGTAATTTCTGTTTTAATTGAAAACGGTTTCACGTGACGTTTTCTCTATTTCTCAATTGTCAAATGAAACCGATTTCGCTTACCATTCGAATTACTCGTCTACCTACGTCTACAAATGTTTGTGAGCTTGCCTATGCTTGCTATGTACCACGTATTATTATTTTATGTACTTCTAAAATGTTTTAATCAAAAATTTTATTAATTATAGTATTGATCTATTGATAAGGATTAGATTGTCGTGAAAGATGTTATAATCGTGCACTTTCCCACTGTTTATTACTAAACCATTTTACTTTTATCTAAAATTAATGGAATATCTTGTTTATTTTGCAAACATAATATTAACTACGCTGTTGTATATTCGTACACGCTAAACATCTAGGAACCTAGTACTTATTTTATAAAACTATCAGGAGAGCAAATGTGTCTGCGGTTGCACGAAAAAATTTTTGCCGACGCTGTCTCGTTTCGCGACACTTGCGACAAAAAGCAAATAAAGTTTAGTTGTTACATCTATGTTTTTATTGGTATATTGTTTACAGTTTATTATATGAAGATGAATGAATAAAAGAGCGATAACTTGGTACCTAGATTGACTAAACGCGAGGACCGAATTGCACGCTTCTGTGAGTACCTATCACCGGTAAAGTGTGTCACCGAATCGAGTCGACTTGCACGTTTGGAGAGGGAGAATGTAGAGCTAGTTGAATCGATACTCGTTATTTTCTGTCTCTCTAGTCAGGTACACACAGGTTAGGCGGAATCTCGTTTTAGCTGTCTTGTTCCAAAACGAATGTAGGCGAGTGCTAATCGAAAAGCGATACCTCGCTGATATATTTTAAGCTTTTCAGTATTCAGCAACTTAGCTGACATTTTATTCACATAAAAATAACTATAGCAATTCATAAATAATATAGATCCAGTACTGAATTATTAACAACCTTAGTAAAAAATTGCGGTAGGAATTTCTACTTAATTCCAAGTAAAAATATCTACTACAAAATGATCCTGAGTACACAAGAAGATTTTCAAGGAGGGTGAAAAAACATAACGGGCGAGAAAAAGGAAAAAGTGTTCAATTTAGCCCACCTTGCTACGTTTGGAGTAGATATATATACATACCTATCTACCTTTACTACATTATCTTTAAAATAACGATTATTCACTCCTTTTCCCACTCACATTACAGGACTTAGCTGGTAATAAGCTTTAACATTTACCGATCGATGGCGAAGAATTTAATTTTTTTTGTCGTGTTTGAAAATTTGAAGAAGTTTTTGAAAGTAGTACCTGCTATATGTCTAGATACACTAATGAAAGTCTTAACATATAGATACACTTACGTGTACCTAACATTTTTTACTACCTAACTACCTACGTAGGTATCTATAAAGATAGGTACAGGTAGGTTTTACCAAATCAGAAGCTGTTAAAGTTTGCGTCCCTTTTAGTAGCTGTATTGAGGTTTATTGCTGAAAACGTTTACTTGGTATACCTATAAGTTCTTTATACATTTATACCCAATTTTTCTGAGGCACTCCGAATTTTTATAATATTATTAGTTATTAAATAATGTTTCATTGTGGATTTTCCCCTAGTAAAAGGAAGCTATGCACACAATTTTATTACGATGTTACAAAAGCGTCCGTCCAACAGTAATTGCGTGGGAAATACAATTTTGAGTTCAATACTTGCTCAATATTTTAGTATTGGTATTTGTATCGACAAATTTTCTCGTATTTTTTTTACAAAAATCAGTAAAGTATTGTGCTTACGCACTTAATACGCTGGATGTTACAAAAAGCAATCAAATGCCTTTAAGTTTCTATAGCGTAAAAAGAAAAACCCTATTTTAATATACCTACACCTTAATCTAGGAAGGTATTTTATCTGATTTAAACTTGTGTCAGCGAACAAAGCCGGTCGGGGCAAATTACGTAAATATTTTGCCGGGACATTGAGTGCGATATTAAATCGCGCGCGTAAGTCGATTACAGGCGGCTATCTAGCTCGGCCCGCTGCGCCGGATTACCGTAGATAATTGGAGCCGGCTCAGTTAGAGTCGACTGAAGCGACTTACTTTGTCTTTTATGTTTAGATACCTACCACTATGAAGCAACTACCTAATGGCTCTACTACAACTTAATAATGTACGAGTATATCAATCGACAGAGCACTTTAAATACGTCGCTACATTCGTAAGCCGTCCACTAGAGTCAAATTAATAAGTTAAAGTTAATAAAGTTTGACTAGAACGTTGCTGCCGGGTTATAAGTTTAAAAACAATGTTTAATGACGAGGTAACTACCTGCCAATAGTAAGCTCTTAATTTCAGGAGTTGTTTTTCAATAGTGCGACAATGTGCCTATCTACATGCACGCATGATCCATCTAAGTTACTAACCTTATTGTATGAAAGTTTATCTGAAAGCGGCTTCATAACAATTATTGGGTATACCGAAACTAAAAGACATGACGAAAAAACTGATGGATATTCCAAAAAAATATTTGTTTAGGCCAATTTCGCCCGACGTTAATGTATTTTAGTTATAAATTTATAACCGCAGCTTAACGCTTAATTAATTTATTACAGGACATCTAGTTAATGAATAGTGTAACTACAATTTAGGTAGTTGTTTGTATTTGCCACAATAAAATGATTAAATAGTAATTAAAGATATTTGTTTACTAATCTGAATATTTGTTACGAAGATCCTAGGATATAAGGACAATAATTATTTATTAAATAGTATCCTATTAAGCAAGTGGTTGTCTTTAGTACCTGCTTTATATACCCAAAAGCCAATTCGCGCGATATTATTTAAGTAGATACCTATTTATTTAATGAATAATTAGATTTTTTTATTGAATTATTAATGGCAGTAAAACAACAAATGTTGCAACATATTTTATTATAATTACCACTTTCATCAAACGTTTTTAATTAAGGGATTGAAACAAACCATAAGAAACTTATATTACATCTATTTGAGAATTAACTAGACAGTTGGAACTTGCTGCATGTACCATCAATATCATATTTAATTACAAATCAAATTTAGAATACATTTTCAATGTTCCTCTCATCATGAAATTAATCAATAAGAATATTTATTAACATAGATATCACAATATAATAACTTAGTGACAAAGACATCCTATAATATGTATGGGTGACTATGGGACAGTTAGGTTCATGTGCTATTACTATAATCATTCACCAGAAATAATTTTTGGTTGTGATTAACTTACACTGGTTGAAAGATTAGAATCAATTAAGAATAGGTACATAAGAATTCTAGATAACAAATAGAAAATTGAAGAAAATATATACAAACATTATTTTATGGAAATACCTACTTGTTTGAAGAAATAATGATTTGGTGAAGTATAAGATTTCAACTTAATCTATTAATTAAATCTTGTTGTATGAAACTACATATTATGTGATACATCTGTGTACACAGTACTACAATTTGGACTCATCACCCCTTGAGACATTACATACATGCTACCAGCTTCACTAAGTAGTAATTTGACAATTACATAAACATAAACACTGCAATTTGGTTATTATGTTTTACAATATAGGCACAATCACAATATAATAATAGCACTATTGGCTCATCAAAATGTAGCAATAACAGGAATATTATTAATTTAATATAGTTAGTGTTCGTAAACCACATCTGATAATTGATATTATACATAATTTATTTTACATAAAATACCTATATTTGGCCAAGTATTCAATAAAATTTCTAAGTACAATGGATCTGATTTCAGATTTATTGTTTTGCTATGGCACAAAAGTTGTTGTATAAATACAAAGAACATGTATAGGAATTCTTACTTTAATGTATCAACTTTAGTGAAGCTAAAATAGCAGAATACAACAAAATGTACAGCATACTTAATCAATTTAGAAAATAACTAATTTTAGAAGCTCGTAAATCATTGATCCGTCACCAATGTTTGGTTTTACACATATGCATGAGCATTCAAATATTCAACATTGACTTCAACCTGTGTGAGCATTTAAATAATACTTTTCTTGTCCAGTTAAATCAAAAGAACAAAAACGACAGCAGCAACAAGTCTAAGATAAATTTAAAACAAACATTTTTTAAAAGATTTACCAACATTTTGAAGTATTCTTTTAGTAATAATATATAAATTGTAGTTTAATTAGCTATTGCCTTGTAGTTTTGTACCAACAACAAGAATCTTGCTTTATTGTGATACAGTTATCCATGTGTGTCCTTTTGGGTAAAAAAACTCTTAGAGTATTATCACAATCTACAACATACAACACTTTTCGTCTTGTGATGGTTGAAGTCAATGTAATAAATTATAACAGATAGTTTGAAACAGTAAAGTATCATGCTATGTATTTCTAGTAGTATTCCAACATTCGAGATACAACAAGTTACACCTTCTATAAAAATACACACAGCTTATTTGTTCTTTATTAGGAAATATTCACCATTCTGCATCACCATTGGCTTTCTGAAAAACAAAATCTTTCCCAGCTAAGTTCATAATACCATCTTTTAGGTAGAACTTCCACTTATTGCGACTGCGAGTAATTTTATCATATTGGCAAACCACCACATTGTCAGTATCAAACATTTCACCGGGCTCCTCATCAGATACATCATCTTCAGAGTTCAGTGGTTCTTCTTCAGCCCCACCACTCTCATCTCTCTCCTCTTCTTCTTCTTCTGCCCGCTCTTCAGGAGACTCCTCATCCTCATCATCATCTCCGGCCGCATCATCGGATCCATCCCCGGCATTAGAGACCTCGTCATCTGACGAGTCTAAAGCACCGTCTAAGGAAAATGGTGCAGCTCCACTGCGACCACCTCCACCTCCATCAAATTCATTTTGTTGACCGGCTAGTGCTGAGTTTATATGTTGTTGCAGTAGTGTGGCGGCTAGTGGCTGTGGTAAACTTATAGTAGCATTAATGATAGGACCTGTGAGGACCTGGTGCAATTTGTTACCATTCAATGCGGACGCAGGTATCTGTATTGTGAATGAGCGTGGCTGGGAGCCCGGCACACCTGGCTGAGCTGGGAGCGTGAGCTGCACTGGCACCTTATTGTTAGGGTCCAGTACATGGTGTGGGTGTGCACCTGCTATATTAGATGGGGGATGTTGTTCCACTCCGGAGTTTTGGCTAGAGCCTTGCTGTCCTAAATGTGTATCAGTTCTCTTGGGTATAGTGTTACTGCCATTAGCTTTTGGAAAGTTTTGGAGCACCGGAGGCGCTGGCATCTGCGGTTCCGGCTGAGGAGGGTCCATAGCTCCACTGGACTGCAGTTTGGTCTTCCATAACTGCTTGAGTTCTTGCAACACTTGTTCATCTACACCATCGTCTAAAAAGCAATCTCTCACACCAGCTATCACGTCGTCAACTACTGTATTGTAAAGTTTCATTACTGATAACTGACTCATCGTCATGTTGACGGCTTATGCCTACACTATACAAATAACCACACAGAAACGAACTGATTACCTAAATTATTAAGTTTCGCCTGAAAACTTCACGTTGTTGATAGTTAGCTGACGAATGCGTATCCACTTTCGTGTTCATATCTCAATTCAACAACTCAATGTCAAGCAATACTCCGAGATCGACACAGTCATTCAATGGGTAAAAGATGCGAAATACTTCATTACCGCCGACAAATTAAACGAAGACCCACGAGACGACACTAGTAGCGAATTCATGTCCACCCATTTATGAGCAAATACCATGAAAATATTCAACATAAATTTTGACAATTAATCACTAAAACATAACCTACAAACAAAAAGCAGATTTTGCTTGCCAGATAATGAAAATTTGTCTATGGCATCAGTCTCTTTTCTACGTCTTTGGTATAGAGTACGCATGCGCTAGTGCGGCGCGCGACGGAACATAGCCGAGCAGTGACGACGACGCCCCGTTCCACATGCCAATTTTTGAGGAGTTTGCGCTTTACGTATCTATCTATTAAATTGATTTTACTCGTGGCAAGTATATTAATTTAGTTAAACATAATATTTATTTAGTAAAATCCTTTGTGGTTAACAAAAACCTAAAATAATTAGATTTCTTTTAAATCAGATGTTAAAAAAAGTTGGCACAAATATTAGTAGTGACAGCGCACTCATGACCCTCGGAATCGGAATATTAAATATTCTTGTGTTGACTACTACTATAGTAAATAGTAATAAGTTATATCATAAAAGAAATATTGTCTGAATTTATTTATTTTTCAAATAATATTATTGTAACTTGTGATTATTGATATTTCGAATTTTGATACTAATTATTATTAATTATTTTCATTTAATGAATCAATGATTAACTCTCATAACATTATTTCAGTTTTTAAACAAAAAATAAGTTCTAAGTAACAGTAAGTAACCAATTTATCTGTATGAGTATAGTCTGCTTTAAAACTGTCTACGCAAAAATTAGTCGATGCTTCTTTACATTAACTGGAAAATTAAAGTACCTAGCAGAAACTGCACTAACTTGTTGTTGTTGTGCGATTTGTGATTTTCCTGTTAGGTACCATTCGCTTTACAGTTTGAAGGCACAGAGCAGAGTTACTGTTGAAAACGATCCACCATCGGTGATTATTTTTAAAATAGTAATTAGGTTTTTTTTACTAAAAGAATATTTACAAAAGTATTACCTATTTATTTACAACATTTCCCAAAGTAGGCTAAGACTTTTATATATACGATCAGATAAAAAAATATCTGTGGACTGTGGATTTAATTTGTGATAACAAATTAGTAAAAATTGAGTTTCTGAGATTATTTATTTTTTACGGATCGTCTCGTTGTCGTTTAACGCGACTAGGATAAAGAAACCAACACGGTGTATGGACCTCCCTCCACAGCACAGGCGTTTCGCGCTTAGGTACCCATGTACCTATTAGTTTGAAAGAGTTTTTTTTTTGCAAATTATAGGCACAAAGAAACGAGTACTTACGTAAACAAATGTACCCACTTTATTACAAACTAGCTGACCCGCGCAACTTCGCTTGCGTCACATAAGAGAATCATAATTATCCCCGTTTTTGTAACATTTTTCACTGATACTCTGCTCCTATTGGTCGTAGCGTGATGATACATAGCCTATAGCCTTCCTCGATAAATGGACTATCTAACACTGAAATATTTTTTCAAATCGGACAGGTAGTTCCTGAGATTAGAGCGTTCAAACAAACAAACAAACAAACAAACTCTTCAGCTTTATAATATTAGTATAGATACCACTACCTTTATACCTATAATGCGTCACTTATATTCTTAATATATTATATCAAATAGACCTCCTGTCTCATAAGTAGTGTTTAATGCGGCATACCCTGTAGTTTCAGTGGTTCAGAATTTAAATAGGTAAAGCAAGTACCTAGTTGTTAATCAGTACTGAATTTTAACTGATTTCAAAGAGGAAGGAGTTCTCAACACAGTATTTTTAATTTTGGTTTAAAGCTTTAGTGATAAGTAATAAAATAACAAAATATGTATTACAACAAGATGTGTTTATTTATTTAAAATCTTCAATGTTTACTTTTCTTATTTACTGTGGAGTTTATTCTAGCTATAGATACTTAAGAAAAGCTATTTCAAAGAGGATCAGCGGATATTAACTTCGTATTTCGATAGTTTTTCTCGGAATCCGGAACTCAATCGTGCAATGTAGTTTGCTATTCAATTGCAAAACTCGATCCTAGATTGGATATTGTTTGCAGTGCAACCTATCTACGTAAGTATTGCGTAGGTGCTATTTACGTGTGTTGATTCGCAATAGATTCGGTATTAACACCATCTGCATATCTGTGGAAACTGAATTAAGGTCACAAAATTGTGTTGTGTGCCGGAGGGATTCATCAACTAAAGAGGAAAAACTATTTTCGTTGTGAACAGAACTTCTCGTAGCACTAACGTGAATTACATTGCCGTCTCTCAAAGCCAGTTTAGTAAGTTCCGGGCTAAAGATCATATCGGTGCTTAGGTAGGGACGGCTGGCCAACCCGTCCGCCGCAACGCCCACAACTTCTAAATAAACTGGTTATATCCATCTAATGTTAAGATCTGTCTAATATAGGTACCTATTACGTATGGATATTTACACTGGGTTCCATAGTACAGAGTGTATTGCATTTAAGTTAATCTATCTACACAACTTAAAATCTAGAAGACTTAGAATATAGATAGAAGACTAGAATAGCGATTCCACTATTTTCGAATTATTTTCGTTAAAAATTCTTGTATTTTTAAAGAAAATAATTCGAAAATAGTCTGACGTTAGCACATTATGTGGTAGACGCCTGCAAGCTTGTATGATATAAAGTAGAGTCAAAAGCGCTTGCAAAATATGGTACAGGGATATGTCTCAACATATTCATGATTTACGATTAGTAGCCGGAATAATGAGGAAATGAACGGGGAATGCAATGGTCGTGCGGTCGGTCGCGCGACACGGCGGCAGATCAGCCTGTGGGCTGGCTATTTGTGCGCGATCGATACGCTCCAGAATGTCATTACCCGCTCACCTGAGCCGAGCTGAGCCGCTGACGAGACAACTCGTTACCATTACTGCCGAATTCTAAAATACCTCTCGCCTTGATAACGCCAATGCTTATACGACTTAGGCGTCGTACCTATATAGGTACTTGCAGCCTTGTGTTCAAGAAATAAGCGTTCTGGAAAGCGATATTGATGATCATGACGTTTAGAAACGTTATAAGTATTGTTTTTTATGAAGTAGGTATCTACTATTTTCAACATGATAATTTTACATATTTTTTTAAAGCGAAAAGTACAGGATAAATATAACTCAACATATTTACTACGACATTATGATATTATTTATTCAGTAGGTACCTATCTTACTAACTTTACACTAAATACTAAAACAAACTTAACTGAAATCCATTAGTTATTTTTTGCTCATTATCTATTCAAGCAATAACCAGCACAAAACGTCATCTCATCGTTACTAATTCTAAAATTATTATTAGTTCATTATTGATTCACGTCATTGTGTTACTTATTCTATTATTTTTGATTGCAAACCTGTTTTAATATTAGAATAGAATAACACTATTTGAGAATGTTTATATTGTGATAAATCACACGGCGAGGGACACAAAAGGAAATGGGAACTTGATTATCGTATCAGAGCGCAGTTTCTCTTCGTACGTCGCGATGAAAAGATTGTGCCTGTAACACTTTTATACTTTTTATCCGGAATAAAATAGACTCAAATATATATTACCAGCACCTTTCCAGTCTTCAAATAAATCTATAAATACCTACCCAGATACGAAATTAATTTTTAATGTCTCCTATGATGAAAACGCGCTCTTTTGCTCTTCGTTCGCGTGCATGCCAAATTATGCAGAAAACACGTTTTTGTAGAGAATCCTTCTCCTTGAATCTAGCTTTTCTTAGGTCACGATTTCCAGAAGTTCAGAGATGTGTTTGTTTTATTCTTACCCCTCGAAACGTGGGATAAGGACAATAAAAACTACTATGCGTTCTGATGCATATGACTATCAAACATCCGTAAATTCATTGGACTTGCTTGTACATAATTACAGTCACTCGTCGACAGCCGTTGAGATAAACATCTTGTCGCGAACCGAATTACACACAATATATTTGTAGCGTTATAGTCATGTCATCAATCCGATAAGATTCAGTGAAATACTCGTATGTGTTTGAAAAATCCTAAAATAACATCTATTCACATTTATCAATAGATGTGTCGAATCACTGTTCATTTATGAATAAATTTTCGATTCACAAAAATCGAGCTTTGATAGGCATCAATGCGATTAAGCTTTATGTGTATATAGGTATATATTTGGATGTAAGTTCCATGTTCAGTTGACAGAAAACAGAAACTTTACTGGGTCAAGCTCAAAGGCGGCTGTTATTATGTTCGAATTACTAACATAATAACATGAAAACTCAATATCACGTTAGGTATTGATTATGTTAGGTTTCATAGACATGACAAATAACACCGTATCGTCTAATGCGACACAATCACACAACACCATTTGTAAATTATGAAACAATTCTTATGTGCAATGTTCTGTGGCCTAATTTAGAACATAATATTGAAGTGCACATTATACACATAACAACTGAAGATTATACACATAGACCGTAACATATGTTAGGCACAGATAAACTGAGACTTGGGGAGGCTTACAGAGGGAACACGAGCGCGGCTCACGGACACACTTTGAGTCGGGCCCGTCGCAGACAATGTCGGCTCTTCTAAGCAAAGTAGATAAATCGTTTTACAATTTACGGTTGAGAGCGAGCGCTTTATCAACAAACCGCTCAAACAAACGGCTAGCGTTTCCCTCATGAAATAGAGAAACATTCGCTCTGTATGCATAGACACACGCGTGATATGTCAACATATTTAATGTCCTTACAATTTTTGCACAATCGATCATATTCTTTCTTGACGTTTTGTCCTGTGTAGGATTAGGGTGGAATGGCAAATTCCTTATTCTTTTCATAAATCTTTTCCCCGCATAGCGGTAACAAGTAACGGAGGCACTTTGCGCCCCTTTGGAGAACCTGCCCCAGTAAATTTGTTGCTTCCTAGAGCGCTACATTATATACTGTACCTACAGTACCTACATTTACTTGCCCCACATACTGGTGAAGTTTTCTGCAACACGATTACATCAGATTTAAAGATTTTAGATATGGAGCATGCACCCTACTCAGGCCTACTCCAATTTAAAAGTTAGGCAGCTAGATTTGAGATAAAAGCCTACGAACAGACCATTCATTTACATAAAGATAAAACTTAAAGTCTATAGTTTTATCACCATTTCAAGTAAAACTATAGAATTAAGTTCAAGTTCGAAGAAACTAAATAGCTATTTTACCCCTAAGGTCTGAAAGGCGAGTAGGAAAGAGAATTATCTCCCAAAAGGTCCTGATTACGTTTTGCCCTCTGCCCTAGACAAATATTGCTTACGGCTATGTGTGCTTACTATCTATAGGTATAAACAAGTATACATACCTAGTTATCATATATATATTTATACATATATATACATAATAATATGTAGTATGTAAGACATTCTATTAAGGCATAAGTATGTTAAGCGTGGTTACGTGTATACGTATATTTGACTCAACGATAACTTATGGTTAGCGTAACAGGTGGCGCTAGCTACCATCCGACAAATTAATGTATGTGAGCCAAACAAATAATTAAGTATATTTTGGAAATCATACCATTTTTCTATTGACGACGTGGGCTATACCAGGTTAATATACCTATGTAAGTTTATTATTGAACAGTTGACATTATTGTTATTGCTTTTGGATAAACAACCATTTAACCTTAGATTCTTGTACAATAATCTTATAAATCAATGAAATGAACTATCCATTTATAGTATCATAAAGGTCAGATGCCAGTCTATAATTATAGGTATTCATCGGCTATTGAAATCCGAGTCGATACCGAATTTCTCTCGGACTCGGAATGCCTCTAAAGCTAGACGATATAGTTAGAAGCTATTGAAAATTCCGACGGCGAGCTCTCTATCCATAGACTGCACACTTTTTACTGGCTTTCAACGATCGCGTGTAGGCATCCGCGTATTGATGTCGAGAGCATCGTTAAAGCATTCTTCATATTGTTTTACACGGCTCGAACGTAGGCCTGCTATTTAATTCTACGGCAACTCTCAAAATTTTATTTCAGCAATCGCGAAGTTCTACCAACCATTAATTATTATTTTCTACATTATGACTGAGTACCAAATTATAAAACAAACCGCGCAATAATATGTTCAAGCCAAACACTTAATCCCTGTTACTTTACTACAATAGGTAACCTATTTTCATAATTTGAAAGAGCTTACGTCGTTGAAAAATGCTTTGACGCTTGACCAAGCAGAACATAAAGCGTAGCGGTGGCATCTCCGCTCAGCTCTCCTGGACACAATTTAGTTTCAAACAAAGGGTAAGACTTGCTCGAGGCTTTTGTGTTTAGTAAATCGAGTAAGCACAAGCTGCCTAAACTTGTGCTTTGTACAATTGCAATGGTTTTTGGTCACGACAAATAGCATTCAAATTGATTCTCACTTCGGACGTCCACATACTATGAGTATTAGATATTAATAAGTACTACAAGTTTTCCAAAATGCAATGTATGTCTTTACGTTTTCAATTGTAGCCTCCAACACAAATATTTCCTAACAGAAAGTCCAATGATATTTCAGAGCAATTTGGGACGGACCTCAAAAGCATTAGTGGTTTGAACACGCGCTCGTTACCGCAGACCAATCAACCCATACTTTGTACTATGTACAACGTTTTAAATCAGATAAGCATTTAATTTGTGACATACATAGGTATTATGTATTGCTACATTCTTAAAGGTTAATACAACTCAAAGTAATTATTTCCAGCGTTTGGTAATGACTGTTAAAGCCGCCAATATGCCCACGAGCCACGTCGTAAGAACATCCGTTTATTTATACAGTTAATTGAATTTTAAATTAACCTCAGTTTTAAGCGAGGACTTCCTAAAGGAATACGTTTGTAAAGTCTTATTTGCTAAGTTAAAGTTTTAGGTCTCTAAAGGTACCAGCCCTTCGATAAGCCTGTATCAGAATCCGCAGATTTAAACTCTAGTCAAAAGGGAAAACCATTCCTTAGGAAACTCTAATTATCTCTTAAATGGTTTCCAACATAATCGTAGGAAATAATCGTGGCCAGGAAACATTATAACAGTGTTGTTAGCGTCAATGTAAAGAGGCGATTAAAATCAAGAATAATTGAATCATTTAGCTGTAACGTATTTCTAAATTTCGGCTGTTATATTAATAAAGTGAAGTAGGTATTCAGTTGGGGTAAGTTTACCTGTTATAAAAGATACCTGTTACTCCACATTTGCGTCACACATTTGGGATGTGACACGATTTACAATATTTCCTCCCTCGAAAAGCTGGAACGTGAGCCCCATCATTCATCTTTATGCGTCACTCTCACCTATTTATTAAAAGAAAAGTCAAAGGAGTTTTCTGCGGTTTTTTCCACCATTATATTTATTAAGTAAATACATGGCGGGTAGGTACTTATTTCCTTCGGCTTTATGTAAAAATAACATACAGCGATGTACATTTTAAAAGTCCGCTATGTTGCCCTGAACTTGCTATTTCTTTTTTAGTTTTAAGTGGAAAGTCTAGTTAAGATAAATTTCGTTCGTTATAATGTCTGGTATGAACGATGTTAAGTAAGTTTCTGCTATACTCGTTAAAATATATAGGTACATGCTACTTACATAAAGTATACTTTAAAGGGTTATTGAAGTGGTTTATATTTACGCGTACTCTAAACTAGTCGTTGTTTATTGTTAAAGTTTTGGATAGCTGTTCATTATTGTGCAAATCAATAGTGTTTTTTTTGTTCAAACTACAGGTATACTCATTGCACCATCCACCTATGAAATATTTTACTGTAAACAGCAAGAGATATCTAATATTTACAATATTAACTAGAATGCATACTCACAATAATGTCTTTAAAAATGTTGCAACAAAATTATTACTCGTATTATATAGATTATAATGGAATAAATAACTCTGTACATATTAAAATTGATTATATTTTTTCTTTATTCGTTAAAACTTGGTAACACTACCGGGTGTTCATAATAGAATTGCATGTACTAAGGTCAAATAGTGATAAATGCATTCACATTCCCTGAATCCATAATAGTTAACAATCAAATAATAACACTGCAAACAAATACTTACATAGTACAAAAGTAAATAAATATGAGTTCAGTTCGTATATTTATGTAACACAAAATAAACGTTTATTTCATTAATTTTGCTTACTCAGATGCGGAGCAGCGAAATAATAAATGTTGAAATTGTGGTGCATTTAATATTTCTCGTTATATTTCGACACACAATTCAGCTTTTAATAGTGAAGTGTGGAGAATGAACATAATGAATACTGGGTTAGCAGTGAACGTGGAGTATTCTATCGGCTATATAAGGCTATAAGCAATAACGAGTCGAGAAAGCGAAGCGGCGGAGGCCGTCGGTTTCATGTCGATAATGGCGGTATTCATAAATACTCAATTTGCAAATCCCGCCAACTGCCAGAAGCAATTTATTTGTATTTAAATGTAATTTGAAAATACGGAAAGATTTATAGCTGTTGCATTACGGTTTCATCTGAAAACGGGCGGAGGTATAAAGGAGAGGAGATTGGACTGCATTGTCCGGCGAGATTATCAAACTATAATCTGCTCACCGTTCTCCAGATTTATATACAAACAGCTTAGTATAGAGCACTGAAGTGTAACACATGTGTGTAGTAGTATATATTTTAGTTGATTGACCTATTTACAGCAATATCTGAAACCGATTTTCAGCAACAATAAAATTGATTTTACTTGAAAAAAAAAGGAAGAACTTAAAACCAAATTTATTTTTATTTTATTATATGTGTACTATTTATATACCTATTTGATTAATCGATATGAGTATATTTTTCATGTAATCAGCCGTTCATCAACATTTAATGTTATAATTATACTGCACTTGTTCAAATTCTAATACTCAAGTACATGTTTTAATTCGAACAAGTGTAGTCTGTGAACAATCTATTCAGCCTGTAATCTAATTCTATGTTACATACAGAGGTACATGTAATAAATTCATAGAGAGCTTCCACAGGAACAACGCTTCACCCGGCGAGTCCACTCCACTACGCTTTATTGCTATTAAATAATAATAGCCAATAACTAACAGGCCATTCATTTCAAACGGAATGCATGAATCTGTTTCGTTTTTACAAAATAAATTTACTCTTCATTTATACTGTTAAATATTTATAGAATTGTAATAAATGTTTTATCGGATTTCATAGAATCGTTTTGCTTCATTGCGGTTCGTACAATATTATAAAATAGCAGTAACATTCTCTAGTGGATTGTCATAATGCGCCGGAGGAGGATAAGCAAAGCTGACAGTAATCGTCGCGCTTCCCTATCGCGGAATAGAATTTGTATACTCATGGGTGGAATTTTCTCCGGGTACTGTATTCGAATAATATGGTAACACAACATTGTGGATATTGCCCGCTTACTCAAATCTATGTTATTTAACCGACAAGTATTGCTATTGCGGTATCATGATGTAAATTGGGGTGGGAAAAAGCAAGAATAATATTCCCATAAGTTTGACTGAAAATTGGTCAGAAAAATATAGAAACTGATACGTCTATTACACGTGTTTCAGTAACATTAAAGAGTTGCGGGGTATTACATTATATTTATTTTGCCGCAGTGCTCATATGAACGACCTAAGTGTAAACTTACCTCGCGGAACATGATGTAGCA
This sequence comes from Anticarsia gemmatalis, assembly GCF_050436995.1. NCBI lineage: Eukaryota > Metazoa > Arthropoda > Insecta > Lepidoptera > Erebidae > Anticarsia > Anticarsia gemmatalis. The sequence goes on from NC_134758.1 coordinate 6,243,419, forward strand.
TATAAACAAAATAATTTACTGGGTCAATAAGTTACGTGATATGTTAGTGCTCGGTAACCGTTTCAATGATCGATCGACTCCAACTACGAAGTTGCCTAAGGCAAGATAGACTGTGAACTTACTTTTAAACCTTCGGGTTGCATGATTTATGTAGAAGGAAAGAACGAACATAATTATACATTTTGATACAACAGTTTTAACATCTGTCCTAGTTTCCCTTGCAAGATAGTAAGACACTACTTTCTGCGCTAATTTCTTTTTCATATACTGTAAGTTTTAAGTTTCTGATAATTGCCTGCATTTACATGTTCGTTGGGTTTTTCACGAACTGTGAAGTAAAGAAACGTAATATAAAAGGTTTAGATCCAAATCTTACAAGAAAGCACCGAAATGTTGATCAAACTTATACACGTGTACTTCCATCTCGATAAACAAACTTTTAGCCTTCAAACTATAACTAACTAAATCTCACTCATCTTTGTTAAACATACAAATTAAGTTAACCATAGTCATAATAACGTCCTCGACCCCAAGCTATCCTCGGATCACCGTGCACACAACTGTACAAAGTCTTGCGAGTTCTCCAAGTTTGCAGCAGCCGCCCGTGATCTGTCAGGTGTAAAACTAACTTGCCACTACGGAAAATCTTCCTTAACTTCAAGATAACATTGATGTATGACTACTATATTAGATCATGTATTTTTATTCGCGATTTTGTATGCTAATACATATACTGTACGAGTACATGAAAATCATATTAAGCCATTTCGTAGTTCTTAGTATAACATTTTTCAACCGTTTGGAAATTTAAGCGACGCAAGAAATAAAAAATAAAACTGCGAACGTCGCATTTTTATTCTCGGATGATATTCATTTGTAATGAAGTTATGCGGCGTTCGTGTCTGTCATAGTGATCTGCGGTGGCCGATGTCTGCACGGTCATAAAATGTGAAAATACATTATAAAGTGCGCTTTTTTTTATTAATATTTTCTCTTAAATGTCCAAAGTAACGCAATGAACGCCAGCATGGGTATTTAAGCCATACTTGAAAAATGTCCTTCAGCTTTTCAGTGTCTAGAAAAACTGTGATATATTGATATTTAGATAATATATATATTAAGTATGTATGTGTAATGAGAGTTGATAGCTTCGGTACAGTGATAAAGGTGACGCATTATTGTTATGACTACTTCAATTCGTTCGTCCGATATCAGCATTAACGCGATAAAAATTTATTGCAAACAACTACAACGTAAAATAGATTGAGAAATATATAATATAATCAAGATTACGTTGTTATGATTGCTTATTAATATTTTTCCTCTTCTGGGTTGCCTGCAAAAGATCGTGATCACGTGACCACCGTTAAAATTGGCAAATTACCATTCAAGTAACTTAGATGTCATGTCTCTATAGTTCCTTAAGAAAACAAAGTGCCAGCAATGTTTAATCAAAAGCTTTTTCAATAAGAAATACATATACATCTATTTATCAATGTATAGAATACGTGAAAAGGGGGTGAAGGAAGGTTTGTAGGTTTGTCAGAAATTACCATAAAAAGGGATTATCCATTCGAAACGGGCTCAACACGAACGTGCCAGTCGGAACGTTTTCAAATCAGGAGAAACATTCATAAAATCAAATTATAATGTAAAACTATACGTTTTAATATCTGTTGTAAAATAATTGATACAATTTTAAGTCTATTTTTATTATTCCAGCGGTATATCCGGCCGTCTTAGTGAAGACTCGCGCTCCAAGTATCAGTCCTGAATAAACTTACTAATGGAGCTATTTAAGTCCTTTCACGTACCAAACGCTTGGAGCATACCTCGCAGTCAACGTGAGAAAATGTACCGTGCCTAACTAGCTGCGCCCTACAGGTGGGCACAGGTACTGGGACTGGACTGTACAGAATTATATCTACATCTGATCTGCCTATTGTACAATTGAAATTGAAATATACGTACGTATATTTCAATTTTATTACTCACGCGTCGCACCACCGCTTTCAAATCTAATGCCAAAAGCTAGTTTTATGTTAACTTACAGCTAAAACCAGGCAACATTTACGAACAACCCTGACCAACAGGCAGCTCCATTACTCGTTATTAATATTACTCGTTATTAATATTTGTTATTTTTATTCTTTACGTTATATTAAGTGCTAATATAACGTAAAGAATAAAAATGCTCCCGTAATATTCAAAAACAAAATTTCTCACTTTCTTCGTTTTATTTTTGTTTTTGCCGTAAGGTATTTGTGACGACTGTAATTTTTATTCTAAAACAGTAGAACGTGGCGAAGCGCGAACAATTTGTGTTACATTTTTGTGAGTAAAACGGTTTCCTTTGATTGTTATCACGCCGTACATTTTGTTATTTGGAGATAACAGGTAAATATAAATTACTTGTGTCATGAACTCGGGGTGAGAAGGTCCTCTGGGTCAGTAACGCGAGACTTCACTTGCATCTCTTTCTGTAAATGTCGGTTTGCAGGAGTACATAAAAAAGGGACGTTTCAACTTGAGTGACCATTTTTATTTAAATGGGAGTCAAAGTTTTCATTTTTAGAAAATGCAAATTGGGAATTTGCCTAAAAAGGCGACCCCTGGTAGATTTCCGTCTCAACTCAGTAGCAGCAAGAAAGAAAATGCTCTTTATTCTCGCTGGCGATATAGCTTGATATCGGGACAATTCCGAGCAAAGCGGGACGTAGGTATTTACGTTTACGGTAAAATTTACGGTTGATCAAATTTCTAGAAAGGCAACTACAACATGGACTCGTAACAATGTTCCAATTTGAACCATAAAGGGTTCACTGAAAGCCAGAGTCGGCTCGCAATTAAGGCGATAAAGACATTTTGTATCCCTCGGACAGCTAGCAAACAAACCCTTGCTGCCTAAGTAAAATTAATACTAGGTGGCATTAACAACATGGCGGCCGCACTCGCACCTTTAATTTACTTAAATTCCTCTGTACAGTTTACCCTCTCGTCGACTCGGAATTCTTTAAAAGTCGTATATTACTCAATCAAGCCCGTGATTTCTAACTACCTTGAGAGGATGGGTATAAATGACTTCATTAAATACACCACCCCCTTTATATTCAGCGTGTCTTAGGCGTGTAGTCTCGCCCCACAAATTGACTGTTTATCGCGCGGGTCGGCGGCGCGGGCGGGCGGCGGCGCTGGCTTTACGCAAAACGCGCTTGTTCACGAGCCAATTTAAACCGTTCTCCAACACTCCGCTTAACAAAGCATTCTACAAAACAAGAAAATAAAATCGCTGTTGTGACGCTGTTATGTTCGTCATGGAGCATTAATGCGCTCGGAAACCGAGTTTGTATAATAAAAATGACGAGAAAACGATTGACTTTTATTGACTGACTATTGTCACGTAAAGCCTAAACACTAAACAGTACGAACATTGGAGCTTTTAAAAGTAACAAGAGTAAGAATTATAACTGCAACAATTCCTATTTAACGTGACTGTTTTATGTAGAAGCATGTTATGATTTGTTGGAACTAGCTAATAAAAACTTGTTGATAAACAATGGCATTGTTATTTATGGATATGAGTGAACACGACAAGATATGTGAAGGAAATGAAAGCTGGAGTACGTTAATTGCGTGCAATCGGCTGCGAGTAATTGCTAATCTGTCGTGTCGACGACAGCCTCGGTTATCTTTACACACGAATCTACCGACGGAAATACACGAGCGAACACCGACGCAAACTGAGAAGCGAAACTGTTAAGGAATACCTACATATAACATAACCACATCTACCGATATATGTACTGCGTGGGATCACCACATTAAAGTAATTAACTCTCATATATAATTAAAATAAATATCAAGCAATCCTATTTAACCACGTGAAACAACTTTCAACGGAAATACGGTTATGTAGCTTTTCAATAACAAGTTTCTGTCCTCGCGGTATCGATTCATTTCTGTTTACGAGTCAGTCTCATTACTACGTTATGTGAGTTTACGAAACGATTGCTTTGAATTTGTAACGTAAAAGACGAAATAAGAAACCATGTAGCAATTACATTGATTGTTTAAAAGTAAATATACACATCAAAAGAACATCCAAGCGTGATACATAAGTATATTCTATAGCGATAATATAATAACGAGTAACAAAAGGTTTTTTGTTCGTATCCGTGTCAATAAGAGGTGTGATTCTTAAGTTGTTAGACAATGAGCGCGGGCCACAAAATCTAATTCTACGTCTGTTGTAAAAATCGCGCCGACAATGCGACAGCGGAGAGGCTTCAGTTAAAGATGTCATTAAAGAAAAAGCCCGTCACTCCCGAGCTTTCACATTGCAGAAATCTTTTGTCGTAACACAAAATTATTCATCGCTTCTTAACTGTGAGGCTGATTTAAATTAAGCTATTCTTGCACTTCAAACATCATTACTTTCATCTGTGATAAGCAGTTTCGCAAACAAATTCTGCTTTCAACACCTTAGTTTCTTATTAAATTCGTTAAAACAGACCTTAAGTTTGAATTTTTTTGATATTTTAAAGCCTACAGAAATTCGAATTTTTGTAAATGTAAGAAGAGTAGGTATAGTTAAAAACGGTAATGATCATGGAAACCAGCAAATGTGTTTATTCCTAGGTTACAAAAAAATATACCAATTTTATCTCTCTGACTCTGAGTGATTAAATATGGCGTATATTTTATGTATTCTAAATCATAAAAATGTAGACGGTGATGGTTGGCAGTGCGGATTTCATCCACTCTGTTTAAAGTATATAAAACGACTTTGATGAAAAAATGAACATAATGTTGGTCTTGAAAGTTCGATTCTGGTTTCCTACCATCTTATCATCTTGACGTAGAAATATGTAACAAGACGATTTTAAGAAAACTTTAACATTTTAGAAAGTCGACTTTCTTTGTAAAATATTAAGCTCTTCGAATAATACTGTAACTTTTAAAAATATATAAATTAAAAAATAAATAGTGTCGTAACTTTCTTTTTCTTTGTTCAGTTCTACTGGATAAAAACAAAGTAGGCCGCTAAAATGACGGAGAGCAAAGAGAGGGTAATTAAACCTCTTTACGAGCTCTCCTCATTTGTCCCTCCCGACCTATCGCTCGGGTCCAATTTGCTGGAATGAGCAACGTAACGTCTGTCCCCGTTCTCCTGACGTTTTTAACTAGTAAGGTACCTCTATGTCACGCGCACCCCATCGATTTTCTTTCAATCAACGTGACTTGCTTCTCTGTAATTCATTAACTTCCTTAAATAATTGAACATTTAGTTTATTATTTTTAATTGGATTTCTATCTACTTATAGGAACATTAATCTTCCAGGTGTATTCAAATAAACAACAACGGACTACATAATGTTTCTAAACATGTACTCGTTTAATATCTCATGCCTTCCTACCGCTTTTAAAAGCTCCATTAAATATTTCAGCAGCAGTTTGTCCGGACGTTTTCAGATAGTTTCCTAACTATCTGTTGCTAGAGTTCGGAGGAGCCAGTGAAGCGTATAAGTGATCACTTAGTAAGCATAACTACGGTAATTACGTGTGTACGTCTTGAGTCACTGTTGGCTGGTTATTGAACAATCTCCTTCAGTATTACGCACCACGCATCCCCATAACGTGCCACGAATACTGCATTATACAACAAGACTGGTATTCTCAGTTATTGCCGCTATGGCATTTGTCCTTTGTTCAAGATCATTTCTAACAAGAGGAAGTATTACGAATGAAGTCAGCAGATAGCCATTACGAAGCGCTAGTCGAAACGATGATGCCACTAATGTTTTGTTTTGTTAAGAACGTTATATAGATTTGTGGTTTTTCATATTCCAAAACGTCCTCTATCATTTATATAAATGACGTTTAAATGAAAATGTTTAACAAACATGAAATACTGAAAGATTTATCCTGATATATGTAGGTATAAGTTAGTACTAAATAAATAAATCCTATGTATCTACATAAAGAGAGAACAAGAATATGTTTGCGAGCATTCGAAAATCCTTTGTTTATCCGCGCAAATGGAACCAGACCAGTCTCAGGATGATTTTTAAATCTCGCCTTATAAGGAAAACATGAATTTACACTGTGAAACATGTTGTGGTATTATTTGGTAAATATATGAGTATAGTGGGTAGTTAATTTAATTCAATAATAACAGCTAAGCAGACAATACATCATGAGATCCATTAATATCCGGAGGGGACGGTGAAGGAATACTAATCCACTGAAAGGCAGTGAAAGTAAATCGTCGAGTCTTCCGCCAAATATCGCCCCACTTAGTGTTGATGTGTTCCGGTAGTCACTATGAATAAAACCGCCACAGTAACTCGCTGAAAGCTTACGCGCCCTCGAATAACTAAGCATGGCACAAAATATCTTACGAAATATAAATTGGCCATTTAAATTCGTGAAATTCATTGACTTGGCAATAATGTGATTGTGTAATAGCTTGTTAACGTTGTTGATATCTGAGAAGTAAACGCGATGCGTGTGCAATATCAAATCTCATTAAGGAATCTGATTTATATTGAATACGACATTGATATTTATTCATTTTAAGTAGATTGATATATTTCGAATATTTCTTGAGAATGTACAGCCTACATATTCTCATATTTAGAGTGGTCTTTTGTTCTCGTTCTCTGGGACAGAATTAGAAAATAAGATTTCTCCGTGGCATGAAGTATACAAAGAGCCGAGCTACACGAAGAATAATTTCCGGGCTTCAGTAGCAGCCACTGAGAGCTGCAAATTACATGGAAAAGTCTCCCACTCATGAGTTGATATAATAAACGTGACCATGACACGACATAATGATTTGATGTCTCTTCTCTGTAATGGTCCGTTTACGCCATAACATCTTTCCATTATGATGTGCGTGTTATTTATATCTTTTGTTTATGTAATGGCAGATTATTATCGCTTATCGGGGTCATCGTATAATTTTTACGGATGTTTTCATGACACGTAACTACCGGCCTAGCGTGAAACTTTAAAATATATGTAAGTACATATTAGTACCTGCTACACATGTGTTACACTAATATGACACAGCGGCTCGTAGTTGCGACCTCGCGTGTAATACACACGCAACACATTCAACACGTAGTCAAACATAAATGAGAACGATAAAATGTCGTCATTATTCAAACCCGCCGTGATCAAACCTACCAAAACCCAGTCATTATGCAAAGTTGAGCAATTTCAAAAAAATTACCTCGCTGACATCATTTATGAATGTATTCGTGCTTCTATAGAGATAGTGGGTCGTGTAAAGGAAAAACAGGTAAATTTATCCGTTTCCCTTTCTATTGTATATAGGTGTGTGTGGTGGAGGCGACGAGACGACGTCACGTCGATATCGAGCCCGCGCTCGCCCGGCCGCGGCCCCGGCGGCGGGCGGCGCGCATCAAAATACAACACGCCCGCTTTAAAAATATTTGTATACCCTTTCATATTACGTTCACTTGGCAATATATATACTACTACTACATTTGCGCATTGCCTGACCGAATGGATAAAATCTCTCAATTTTCCATACACAAATATTTAATCTGCTTTTATGTCGAGGCTACAAGTATTATTATGATAATTGAAAATGCCACTACGGCCACCCCTATTTTAATTATGTACGCGCATAGCTCTGTGTGATTGTTAGATACCTTTGAAATTAGTAAATGTTTATGTAATTAACACTTAAAGTTAAACATTTATCTACATATGTAGGTATATCAGAATTCGTAGACGTACAGATAATAATTTAGAATGTTATGTTATATTGAATTATTTCCTCAATGAAAGCCTTGGTGCCGCTTCATCTAACAATCTCATGCACGGTTTGTCTACTCATATGCCTCTCGAATGTAATGAGACTAATGTAGCGAACTAAAAATGTAAAGGAATTCAGGTTTCAGTCACAAGACAGCTAATGTTTTCGTAACTAGTTACATAACAAACCAAAATTAATTACAAGCATTTCCTTTAATCTTATAGAATACTAGCTGACCCGCGCAACTTCGCTTGCGTCACATAAGAGAGGATGGGTCAGGGTCTTCCTCGTTTTTGTAACATTTTTTACTGGCACTCTGCTCCTATTGATCGTAGCGTGATGTTGTATAGCCTATAGCCTTCTTTGATAAATGGGCTATATAACATTGAAAGATTTTTTCAAATCGGATCAGTAGTTCCTGAGATTAACGCGTTCAAACAAACAAACTCTTCAGCTTTATAATATTAGAATAGATTAAGATTTAAAGGAATTTCTAATTATAATATTGATTTTAAGGTAGATTACAAATGTATCTTACGAAGACATATCTCTAAAAAAGATATAAGCCTTGTTCTTCAAATCTCGATCCATTAAATCCTTTCAGTAACGAGCGCGTTAGCTTTAAATCTGAATAAGATTTACAAATCAAGCATTAAGCATACCGAAGCGGGCTGACATGGGTGTAACAAGTTAATTAAAGTGAATCTGTCATGTAGTAATCCGCGCTTCAGATTCGGATCGGACGCGAGTTGACACGCACCGCGACTCGGGAGGCTTTATCTACAGCCAGTATTATTCAGCTAAATGTTGACTGCCGAAAATGTTGATTTTCTGAAACATTTTGTGAGTAATATTATGTTTATCAATACTTAAATCGGCAAAATTAAATCGAAAATTAATAATCATTTTGAACAAACATATACCTACTATCTGCAGTGAATTTCAGCAAATGTGTTAGAGTTACAAAATGGGCGGTCGTGTCTGGCGGGAGGCATTACCTCACCTGACAGATTTCACGGCCGCACTCAAACTTAAAATATCTCTGTGTTTTAACAGTAATTTGGCGGTACACCCTTACTCGTCTGATGCCTAACATCCGACCCGACGCTCTCGAGGAAATTAAATTTTAAAGCTATCCAAAAATATACCGGAACAACATTCGCCCTGCGGCTTCACGATATTATGCATAACACTCATAAAAACTCATATTACTCATGATGATGTAGATTTTTTTGGGAAACAAGGTAATGAGGTCTCGTCTTTATGAATTACCTGTATTATGAATAAACAACTGACTTGAAGGTTCTTTGTATGAATATATAGTCTATTCATTCACAGTACATACATATTATTATAAGCTAAGGCACTTTCAGCCGGCTGGGTTATGAAGTAAATAAATACAGTAATAAGTAGATGGTTAATTTAATAAATTATTTTTATATATATTTACATAAACAAAATAAGTAGGTAGTAATCAAGATTTACGTTAAACTTTTGATTGAAAAATGTAAAGGTTAGGCTACCAACTTTTGTAGTTTCCAAGGGTAACAAAAGATTTTATTTGTAGCATTTAATCAAAATTATATTTCAGATAAATCACGGTACATAATATCATTAAAAACTCAATGGGATTAGACTTCTACCTTTAAAAACAAACAAGCATGGTCATTATAAATGTGTTAAGTTAAGTACCATATAAAATGAAAATTTGTTAACTACTATTATATTAAAATGAATGAAAATACAAACTTAAATAATATTGTAAATATTAATTACATGAAAGCCTTTTGAGGACTCACGCCAGTTATGCTTTTACGTCGAAATATTGTATATTGCATTTAGTTCCTGGAACTGTCGCGTTTATATTTAGAATTTAGATGTACCTGACTTCTACTGAAAGGGAATGTTCCTATTTGTAATTCCAACTAATATAGCTCGTACGCTACACAGAGTGAGGTACGTGCTCTTTGAAGCGCATTGACAAGAACCTTCATAAGCCGATCACTTCAAATGACGCAACATCTCATCTGTACTTCACCTCATACATAAATAATATTGTATCAAGTACACACGCAATGCGGGTGATTAATACTCATATTCATTTTAAGCTACAGGAAGTTAAGTTTTCTATAATATAAATACAATTCGTTTATCGTCAGCTATTAGTGCAAACGTAACAATTGCAACCAAAAACCAATCGATCTCGGGAAATATTGACTCAATAAATACAATGTGTTGAATCAACGGAACGCTTTGCAATTCACCCAGATAAACCTAATCCAATTAAACAAACATTCAACTACATCGGTGAAACCATTTTATCCGTAAAATGACATACAAATACGCGAGGTTTAGTGGTCGACAGCAAAATTCAGAGAAATAAAGCGTGTTTTAATACCGTTATAATTTGTAACTTTTATAAATGTAGCTCGTAAATTCTGCTTCCCACAGAAAGCAGAGCGAGCTTCGAACAGACTAGTAGTCGTACAAGGCAAACGTGACTTTGTTGACAATCGTCTTTGGTGCTGCAAACACGTAGTTACATGTGAGTTTCCTGAAACGGAAGTTCACTGGATGTACCGAAGCTATTGAGGGATGTGGTATAAAACACACGTTTGTCTATTGTTGTAAAAGTGGCTTCACAAATCGTTCCAATGATTTATTTAAGCAATAATATTGTAAGTGCCTCACAATTATCAGTCATCAGTCAAAACAAATTAGGGATTCTGTTTGTCTGTAAAAGGGTATCCAACACTATGACGACTAGATTTTTAAGTTACGAGAAAAGCGAAATCCGCTCCGCTCGCACTGAAATGCTGGCTTAATAACAATACGTGCAGGTACGGTCATAACTCGCCGGTTCATTCAACTGCAAACTCGTATCGCTGTTATTAAAACAAATAAACATTACGCCGGCGTTAGCAGTGCGACGCGTGTCGTAGTGACGGGATATGAACACCCTCGGAGGGCGAATATTGTAAGTAAATGCTTGTGCATAATGACTCAGCAAAACTGTTGTGGGATGGCCAACGACGCCGCAGGCACTACGACCTTTTGTCAACATAAGGACATGTCTTTTGTACCAAACTGACATGTTGCATCAAGTATTATATCATGATGTCAGTCCTTTAACAAAGAATAATTACAGAGGACATGTGCAGAATTCGTTTCGCGTTTAAAATAAAATCTAGTGTTAATATAAATGAAGGTTAACAACAAATTTTATTTATGTTATTTATAGGACACTTGGAAACGATTACACAACATAAACAATCTTTATTAAGTTCAGGTGGGTAGGTGTGATGTGGCGGGTGCCGGCGGCGACCACTGTATATCCCAGCTTATTTCTATTACTGGTATAATGGAACAAGGATAAACATGTATCCTCGCTACGGGCGCTCAAACCGACATTATTATAACCTATATCTGTGCCTGTCTCCGTTATATTGGCAGGTAATCACTTTAATATACGTGCTCACCTAACTTTTATGACTTTCGTTGGCGCTATCACCGATCCTCCAATTTCATACATCAAGGATTTTATATCTGAGCTTTTAATTAAGCAATCCGAAACGCAGATCAGCAAAATGAAAACCATTTGGAATTATTGTGAATGCGCGTATATTAATACGACGTGCATGTTATTCTGTTTTATGAAACCGTACGATAGAATATATTATTATATTGTGTATTATATAGGTATTTTAATACGATAGTTTTGTGGAGCTATTTCATCTAACGTTTCAATATTCAAATTACCATTTTCATTTAAATTTAGACCTGACTAAATTGAATTCTCTAGAGATTTATAATCATCACTATCGATCCAGTAAATACTTTAATTAACGGTTGAATAGCTGACTATTAATAACGGACGTTAATAAGGTGTACATGAACGTTAAATACGTGTAAGCTAACATGACGGATATTAATTAATACCTGGACCGTAGTCACGTGCACGGAATACCGCTGTACTCAAACAAAATTGACAATATACGTGAGCTAGTAAACGTTTACATTCACACCGTCAAACTACATATTTTACATTAGGCTCTGAGCTAATTACTACGTTTTACGATTAAAAAAACCCTGTCTTCAGATTAAGCTTATTTTGCTTCACAATTTTTCTTACTGAAATACCGTCCCGCAAAAGTTAAAAAGCTATTTTATGCATTTATAATTTTGATTTAATTTAATTATAATGAAAATTTTGATGTATCGCTTTGAATAATTGAAGACTACTGAAAAACGAAATATTCTCGAACTCCTTAATTAAACATTTACATGGTGTGGAATATTTAACGTCGCCGCATTATTTTCCTACCAAAGAACAAAACTGAAAATTAAAAGAAATTTGAATAAGCGCCTACTTTTTCACTGGAACTTATTCAAGTTACCTTAAAGAAACAACTCTTTGCCCGACAGGAGCCTCTACACCATTCATTATTTGCAGCGTCAAAATCTTTGCAAAACTTTTAACAGGAAACTTGGATTACGTAAGGGGAATTTCTTATTTAAATGAAGTTGTATAAACGCGACACAATTCGCTAGAACATAAGTAACGCGTTGTACAGTCGTGTGTAATGATTGTTAGTTTGCCGAGTGTAGTGGCAGTGCGAGCCGGGAAGTGCGGGGTGTCTGCGGGGAGCGCTGCGCCCTCTCCAGCCCCTCAATGGAGTCAAACTGTGACGATACTCGACTCCGCCGACTGCCTCCTACATACGAGTACGTCGTGCAATTAAGAGACGGTAAGCCCGCAAAGCGACCTCACTGTTATCTGACACGTACTTGACAAAATTAAAGCTTTGGAGCGACGCAGATTTGTCGCATGACGTATGCGAGCCAATAGTGCTTGGTGCGACTCAAACTCTCTTGTAATTGCTTCATAAGCATCGCACCGTCCTAATTTGTACCCTGAATCCGTTGATACTCGTTTCATTTGAAAGTTTCGGCGCAAGTAATACCTCCAAAGGTAATGACATAATGTAACAAGAAGCTTCAAGGACTTGTTCCAAAGACATCAACGCTAATATCAGTGCAACATATTGCAACAGAAGTCGTCATGGACATAAAACTGAAATTTCGTAGCTCGGCGGCGTAGCGAGTCGTAGCATTGTTTTATACAGTGCATAGCTTACGGCCTCGACCGCGTTTCGTGACGCGACTATAAATAAACGGTAAAAGGTTTTGACATGATATATGGGACTACTAAATACCTCATTTAAACATAATTAAATGGCAGGTGTTGAAATGAGACAAGTATTTCGTAGCGACCTATTTTTGAGGTGACAAGCACATTTTTACATAATAAGAGAAATGAGGCTGTAGCAATGCTTTTGCATTTAAAACAAAGAGCTATTTATTATAGCTTAATAAGCATTTCATTTTACTGTCTTTAGTAGTTCAGTCGATGTCTATCAACGTCTATGTATTTTTTTATTTGTTAATAATAAGGTAAATTATGAAATTGCCTTTGTCTTGCTCAACAAAACAGAGGAAATATATAGGTAAGAATATTTAACGTTAAGCACAGTGAGTGATACTCGCGTAGGTTTATCGTCAGAATTTCAGCATAATCTTTAAGACTCGGCTTTACTGTAACAAAGACGTCGTTTCCGCTGCAGATTATACGCTCTTCTGTTTCGCTAAGTGCTGTTTTATATACAACAAAGCGTATTACTTACTTATGTACTACTTATATGTCGTCTATTATACGCTTTCTAGCACAACATAACTTGCAATGGGATAAAAAATCTTTTACAATAAATATTTTAAGTAACTTAAAAGCTTTCAATTCTCAAATATATTCATACTATGAAATTTATAAATTAAGTCGGGCTTTGAAGCAGAAACAATTTAAATGATATTGAACTCTCGAAAATGTTTGTCCCATTATTTTAAATTGAATCATAAATAGTTTGTTTATTCAAAAACTAGATTATTGTTTTCAATATTGAAAGTTATTAATGTTAATGTCATTACAATCCAATGAAAACCAAACGACAGACAAGTATATTTTTAATATTTTTCTATAGTTACGAATATAAATAATTTGTATAATTATAATTTTTCGTATTTATGGTCGTAGACATTTTTACTGCTAAAACAAATATATATCGGGAGTGCTCAAAGCCGAGTCAATTATGTACCAAAGTTATTATAAACGGACAGCAAAAATAAAACTGTGATTTTAATTAAGTATGCAATTGTGCAAAATTATTAATTGCTCGGAGGCTGGTGGCGACGACGCAGATTATATTTATTATTCAAATGCTTAGGTTCAATCACGAGTTCATAACACAATGTCTCGGGTCAAGGTCAGCCTTAAATTACCATTGTCTGGTTAAAATCATTAATCCTAACAAGGGCAGCGGGTTCTCTAAATGAGAATAGATCTGAGTAGTCAACCCTATGTAGCAGCTTGTAGTGAACATCGCGTCGAGTGGCCGGTCACAACATAATTTAGCGATGACAGCCGCTGCAAAATGCTCTTGTAGAGAACGACGCCTCTACTTCAACGAGTGTCAGCGCCCACACGCTGTTATCACTCACACAAAACTGTTGCATTCTTTATTCATTCTTTAACTCCCTCAACCATCAAACAAATTAAATATTAATACAACATACATCGCGTACTTAATTGAAATAACTGACTTTGTTAATTACATATTTCCATTACAGTTCATGCGTCGTGTGAACGGGACGCGCTTATACATAGATAAGCGTGACTGTAAGTTAATTGCTTAAAGGGCTATTAGTAATAAAAGCGGCCCCTAATCGCGCTAATAAAGCGCAGGAACACACGCACCTTCCTATTACAAGCAGGAAAGACCGTAAAAGTGTCAAATCATTAACTGAAATTACTTTTCCGTTTGTACTCGCGGACCGTGAAACCGATTCGTAACCATTAAAATTTGTTTCCGAACGTAGTGTTGCTAAAATATTTATACGAATGCAATTATATCGCCATACCTATGTTACCGGTACACGTACCTACATCAATATCCATTAAGCTAGTCACTGTACTGTCCGAATAATCGCATTAAAGCTAAATTGATGCGGTCGGCGACGACGGCCATGTATTGATCAAATTCAAAACACACGAATGAGGACACTGTATATACTGACCATCTATGTCGGCCGTAGAAAGTCAACGAGCGGCCGTAGATTAGTACTGACTGTGCTTTTTACAAAGTTCGTGAAAATTCATTCGTCTTTGAGTACATGTTACATAATATAATATCAGGTGTTAACACTCTCAAAATAGCAGCAGCTCTATCTTCCCACAGGCACGTCTAGGTGTATTGATCAATACGGTGCGGGGAACATGGCATTGTAGACAAGCTGCTGGAGCATACATTGTATATTCACATGCACAGCGGAGATGTATGCCTTAGGGTTGCACCTTCATGTGAAAGCTGATATGAAAGCCAATTAGCATTGAACACATATGCTACTATGGAACTTAACTGCTACTGAACAGATCGTAATAATAACTAGCACATAATTATAGTTGGTTCCTCGTTACGAGCTTATATTGATCTACTACGAATATGAACTTTTAAAGCTTCGTTAATAGAGCTGTGCTGCAGATGCTGTATTAAACATGTCGTGGGACATAATTATAATCACACTGTAGTTAAGGTAAACGTTACACTGAACCATTTTATGTAACATTCGTCCATTCTATCCTCATTAAACATACATCAAAACCGAGCGTGTATACACACGTAAATACGCTCGGCTAAGAGCGGATAAGCACTGATCACAAGGCTTTGTTCTAATTCGGTGCAAAGGAAGATGAAAAAAGATAAGCTGCACAAGAGCGAGATCAGTAAAAAGACCTTGTATTAACAGCAAAGAAAAAATAACGAGTAGTCAGCTGCTTCACAAGAAAAGTTAAACGTAACATTTTTTATTCAAGCGAAGTGGAAACTAAAATGAGGGTAATGTTAGCAAATGAGGTGTTTATAGATTCTTATGAACTTGGGAAATAACATAAATATCGTTGTGATAAAAATACAACGTATTTATATGATTTGGTAGATTAAAGGTTTGGAATGTTATTACATAAATGAATTATAGATCTTAGGGATTTTAAAACAAATCTGCTTACGTAGGGATTCGACTGAAAAGCGAGCTTTCGAAAAATAATTTTCATAAAAGCCTACTTTGTAATCTTGTTTTAACTTCATAATCATAATGTCAGTATCAAATTTTAATTCACATCTTGTTTTGACTTTATTCTCCATAAAATAGAATGTTGGCGTCCGAGCGGCCATATTAATATTCGTAAAAGGTCCGTCGGAAACCAGGATTTAGTTTATAAATACTTTCACTTGTAGCTGCAGACCCTTGAATACGGGATGAGCATCAATTAAGCAACCTCCTCGACACGGTCACGCTCGGATTATACGCACAAACTCCACACGACCGACGGACAAACCATTATTTTATTATATATGGATTAAACAGTACGGAACATAAAAATGCTGCCATATTTTTAAGAGCGAAACGAGAATTCTGCGCGTTGGAAAATTGATTTTGGTTTACTCACATGTATTACAAATTACGTGGAAGTACGTATATAACTCGAGTTTATTGGAAGAAATGCTTGCTCGCTAGCGTTGCTAGGTAATGGTTATTCCACTTTCCGTTTTTGGTTCATAATTCTATACTACGAGTGATATGTGTTAAAGTAATATCTTCATATAACAATAGGAATGTCCACCCTCTATCACGTATGGAGGTGGTTCGTGTTTGGAGGTCATTACCCCGTCCAAAGCCTACCCCAAACCTTTTTCACATTCAAATAACTAAGCATACGTTGTAAGTGTGATATCATATTGTTACACTGAGTTTCCTAATTGCCTTGCTGTAGGTATAGATTAGATCACCGAGCTTAAACAAATCCTTTTAATTTCCACAAGTGCATATCTTAGTACAAAACCTAATTTAAGCTATTAAAGTCACAAGAAAACGCTAGTTAGAAGTAAACCACGTTCTTCGTATTACTTTCTCAATTAAATTCATCTTATCAATTCCTTATTGATTAATTAATATTTAAGAAGATACTGTCGACTCCAATAAATCTAATTGAAAATTTTCGACCTTTAATAAATTAAATTAAACCATAAGATTAAACTTCTTAATTTATTAAAAGACAAGTATTGTGCGGTGGTCGGATTGTGCACAGATCAATGTTACGATAAATCAGACCAGCATGTTTGCTTCATTCAGACATTTTAGAAAATGTGTGGCCGTTTATCATTAACTACGTAACACGTAACATATACCTAATTTTATAACTACAAAAAACAATTTTTTGTAGTTATAAAATTTTCAGTTTTTATTACAATTAACTCTTTATAAAACAAACTGCGTGCAAAATATCTGCAAAAAGCTTCAGTATTGCCAGAATAAAATGTAAATAAAATGAATAAAGTGCGTACAATGAACAGGATTTTAGATACTTGTTAAATTTTAACAGCATTCAGTGGGTAAAAGCTCGTAAGTTCAGGGGCTTGGTGCCGCCACAACCCATTTTATAGGCGGGTATTCCCAAGACGGCATTACCACCACCAAATCGAAACCTTCTTATTACCTTGTTTTTAGAAACAATACATACGAAATCCTCCATTTGTTAAAGGAGATTGTAGGACAAGCCAATGTTTTTATAAACGACTGACCATTAGGTTGTCGTGAACATCATTTGAAATTCAGATTTATCATCGCGTACCCCTACCGCGTGGGACACATTTAGAGATATGGAATTGATCCGTTTTGTTAGAAACAATATAATTTGTTAACTTTTATCTGTTATATGGTCCAAATTCATACCATTAATAATAATATAAACGTACGTGTAAACTGTCCCAGCTTGGCGACATTTAATAATTGTCAAAACTAAGAAATTCCGAAGGAACATTGATCGCAAGCGGGCGCGAGAGCCACTTCATGGACATAATTAAAAAGATGGCCGCCACTTTTAATATTACTCTAAAACATCAGAGAAAAATTACTGCAACGAAAAGTAAAATGATTCGTTTAAATATTAAAATTTTACGACAAATATTATTTAAAGAGCGATAAGTATAATCCTAAGGCTCAGGAACTTTTAATGAAATATAGAAAAGGAAGATTGTCGTAAATTTTACCGCAAACTTGAAAGCTAAGGGAAAGAGCCAGTGAAATTTGTAGCAGAAAGACCTTCGCCGACACCGGGGCTTGCCCTGTCACTTCATGAATTGTGTGCAATGCTTCAACGAAGCCACGACTCATTTTACTATTTCACGAGTTTTAAGTAAGTTACCGAAAACTTGAACCGATTTACGAAAATTATTGAAGTAAGGAGGCGTTTTTTGGTTAGGACAACTACGCAAGCATCACACGAAGAGCAAACAGCGACTTTTGCATTTCGCCGTGTTCGTAACATTCAAAGCTCGCAAAAACGAAAGGAAAGAAAAGTCTAACTTGGACGTGAGCTCTCCTAGAAAGCGAACGCTCCTTCACCAGATTAAATATTCCCAACGTTTAGAACATCGAAAGAATCATGTATGTATCCTTTGCTAACAGTCTTTATGTCGCACCAAAGTATTTTTGGCACTTGATATTTTTGGTCAGTGTCACAGCCGATAACATGACGGGTGTGTGAATAAACATTCGTTCGAGTATTACGCATTAGTCACGCCGAGTAGTGTTGTGAACGTGAATATATAAAAAGAGTATTGAATCGTGTTATATTTATATAGAAGGTAGGCATCGCGTCATCGGTTCAAATTCCTAGTGACAGGTATACGTGTATAATAAAGTAAGGAGACACAAGGCTGTTCGGGTGAACGAGGCGCCACTACACCATTAATCACTTGAAGGTAAGTAGCAGCCACTCACTTGACACTCTATCTACGCTAAATAATTTCGCGTTACACAATTTACTGGTATAATATCTGGCAACATTACACGAAGGAGCTTTACCCAGCAATTAACTTGACATGGATACCATTTTCAAGCATATATTATACAAATTCTATCCGTATTACCACTTACTGTACTGATCAAGGTGTCAGAAATCATATTATCATGACCGGTTTATACAATCCCCATACATGTATAACAACTTGTCTAAAAACTGGAAGAAATGTTATAAAACATCCTTTATAGCGATGTTCCACGTAGCAAACAAGTAAAAAGACTGAGAATAAATGTGGAGTATACTTCAACCTGCGACCCGTGAGCTGAGGAAATCTATTTTCATAAAGGAAGCCATCACTTAATACACTGCGTTATTATACTCGTATCCATCATACTCTCCGACATAAACCGCGTCCGCTTGCCGGAGTGCAGGGTCGCAACAAAAAATTAATTGCTTTTGCGGCTTAAATAAATTACCCATGTTAAAGTATTTTTAATAATGTGCTGCGGTGGAAAACACGTGTGCGAGGCCCTACTCAGTGCCACCGTGCCGCGTATGCCTGCACCTGTTCGTGTAATCTGAATGTAGTACAAACAGACAGGTACTCCACCAACGTAGATTAATGGTTAACTGTCCGCTGAGATAATCCCGATTTTTGTTTGCGCTACGTGATATGACTATAAACGAATTAGGTACGTTTTCTTCGAACATTTACTCTGTGTTATCTTTTGAATTCGAAAAATTATTGCTTAAAATATCCTTTGAGCCTCAGGGAGGGAACGTGATTTATCAGTATCAAACGATGAAGTCGCTAAATGGAGATGAATTTCAGCGTATCTTTCACTTCATTTTGTTGCCACCCTACGTTATAAATACTATTAGATTAATGAATAATATAGCCGTCAAGATTATGAAGATAATTTTCTTATCAATGACTGGCTATTCTTCACCAACAATATTATAAACTCGCCTCGTTAAATACTCTATGAAAGGGTAATGGGGTGCTCAGGCTCGCCATATCTAAAGGCAGTATTCATAAACATCGCTCACCTATACCTATTTACTACTTTTACGTTGAGTATACCTTGGTCGACTATCTCTTTAGATAAAATCGAAGACTTACTTGACCTAGTTTTCAAGCAAATACAGTTTTAAAGATGGAAATCCGTTATTACAGGAAGCTCGTAATCCGAGCGGAATCTATTGTTAGTTGATGAGATAATGTTAGACGTAGAAATTATTTGCGTAGGCATCTAGAGATCTCTGACTAAGGGATCGGTTATTCACAGTTCATTAGAGATTCGGAAAGCGACCCGGCGCACGATAACATATCGCTGAATGAACTCTCGGACCCTATTGTTCCTATATCGGTGAAATAAGCTCCGTTTATAAATTGAAACCTAGCGTAAAATATTACTCTGGGAGCTCTTTCATGAACCGTATTGTTATTTTGTGAAAATTAAATCAAAATATTGTTGGAGTTCATTTTATAAAACATTACGCGCATCATATGCAATAATAATAATTTATAGTTAAAAACACATCATTGATATATTTCTATACGCACATATATATAAACAAACAATCAAAATATACAAAAAAACATGCCTTGTGTCAATGTCCTGTGATTTATGACTCTGAGGGTCTTGACATCACTTTAGTTGTCCATCCAAAGCGAATTTGATATCAAAGCTATAAAAAGATTAAACTTGTAACAAAGAGATATTATGCTGTATTTTGGTAACATAAATATTATATATTATACTAGTTGACCCGGCAAACGTTGTTTTGCCATAAAAATTAAATAAAAAAACATTGTCCAGCGGACAAAATTGTGAATCTAAACCATTCTCAGGTCCCCTTGAACACACACAAAAAATTTCATCAAAATCGGTCCAGTCGTTTAAGAGAAGTTCAATGACATACACACTTACAGAAGAATTATATATATATAAAGATGTATCAACCCAATGATCTGTAATGCGTATTGTCGTTATCACCACATTTAGCATTTGGGCCGTTAATTGCGCACGGTTCAGCTACTGTACGACAAAAACTAATGGGGTAATATTCTGTCGTACACGGTGATCGTAAGCCAATCCCTCAACCTAACTAATTGTGTAGTAGGCGTGATCGTCTCTTTCTAATTCATGTATATAAACGAAGAAAATTATTGTAAGTATACGGATCCTTGTAATACGTAATGTATTGTCGAAAACACAAAAAGCTACTATTCATATTTCTGCTAAAAATATACCGTCGTAAACGTACATAAATAGAAGACAACCGAATTGAAATTCCACTTCCATAAGATT
The DNA here is from genome assembly GCF_050436995.1 of Anticarsia gemmatalis. Taxonomy (NCBI): domain Eukaryota; kingdom Metazoa; phylum Arthropoda; class Insecta; order Lepidoptera; family Erebidae; genus Anticarsia; species Anticarsia gemmatalis. The sequence continues at coordinate 6,264,435 of NC_134758.1, forward strand.
ATATTGCTCGATTCTTATTCGCGAATTTTGTGAATAAAGAAATTCGAAGATAGAAACCTTTAACAGCGCGAATTTGAGGGACGGGAGACGCAAGCGTTGAGTGAAGGTAGATAATAAAATGTAAGACGAATATGGCAAGGCGGCGAGGTGGGTCGTTAGCACCACGCGGCGCGAGCGGTGGCGTGAGCGGCGGCGCGGGCGGCGGCGTGACCACACACCGCACCTGACGACCCCACGTTTCATCACATCTTACCTACACTCTGTTTTGAATACAAGTCTGTTACACACGAGCACGCAATTGGCTTTCAGTTCAAACCTCTCCAGTTTAATCTAGATTTTAGAATAGCTATCGTATTAATATCGTGAAAGTTTCGATCATTCCTCTATCAAGGAACATAGTTTCGGCTTATCTGTAGTATAACTGAACTTTGAACGTTACAAAGTACATGTTAAGACTGATATTATGATTGTTTGTGTTTAATAACTCTTTATAATTTCTACGAAATCATGCTTAGAGCAGAGATATATTTTAGAAATATCTATTCTTGTCGCAAATATCGTTTTATTTGTGAGAATACAGTGAAATACATGAAATAACTTTGTATACGTATTCGATAGCAATATTGATTTATATAATACTGTAAGGTCAGAAAGCGGGTTTGTATCAGCCTCGGCTTTGATTCGTTTAATCACTCAATACAATATTGTTTTTCACATCTTTGACGTTTGTGCACCGTACGCGAAGGATCCTCAAAGGAAGCTCGTAATTAAGTTGACTTGAGTTCCCTCAATACGACGGGAACCAAACGATATTATCCTTGAGGGCTGGCACGTTGCAAAATGTTTGTCCAACGACAAAGATAACTTATACGTGATTGTACAAAAGCTTTAAATTAGACGTTATTTTAAGATATAAGATAACACAAAAAAGGGCCTTTGGATATAAAATTTAATACCTTTACAATAAATTACAACATATTTTTAAAAATTTCATGTCGTGTAAATTTCAAATAAATTATTATGTGAAAATTATTTCATGTCATTCTAACACCTTGTGAAGAAAGTCATTGCGTAACGCAAGCAGAGACGAACTAAACGCCACTTTTTATGTTAAGAAGGCAAAGCGGTCGGTAATCTGCGGTAAGTGCGGCAGGTGCTACGGAGCGCTACGAGAGCGCTACAAGTCTACGGAGCTACGCCACGCCCGTAGCGTCTACAATGAGCCTGGCGTTGCAAAGGTTTATAACAAAATCATATTAGGCTTTGTAACTGTTATATCTGTTTCACATAGTAAGTGTATAAGAACAATAACGTTCAGCACTCAAAAATATTGTTAATAAGACAAAACAGACATGAAGTTAACGTTTTTAAATAAGGGAATATTGTTACTAACGTTTCTTTACTTGTGTCGCAGAAATTTTATATGAAGCGCACCGTTTACGTATATAAAGTATTCTCTGCGTAGTCGGTAATAAGCCTTTATTCATTGATATTACTCTATAATAAACACATCATGCCACAATATTTATATCATCTAAAAAATACAAGAGTATTTTTGTTGGAACTTCTAACATGTTATCAAAGTTCTCATATCGTGGTCGCAGGCAAAAAATATACGCGACAATTACTATTATTACATGTCTCCTGGAGACGAGTAATAGCTATCCACATGTCTTTATAGCAGTTATAAGGAAGAAGCGCCTAAATATTATATAAAATACTGAATATAAGATATTCCTTAACATTAATTTCCACAAAATATTATGAGTATATGTATACAATTTCATATGAAGGCTCTATGTTGTTCCCAAGGCTACACATTTTATATGATACGGTGGATGATGATAAATAACTTCACCGACAATATTACAGATTTTCTGTCATTATTTTCATAACTGCTTTAATAACTCTTTCATTTTGTGCAACTCACTCCAAAGCAATTTCGAATATACTACAATTTTATTACTTCGGTTAAACGATGTAGTTTCGCAATGTAGTCTCCAGTACTAAATTTCATATAAAATATTCAACTTTCGAAAATATGAAAGGAACAATGCGAAAACCATGCAAGCAAAATTTAGCGCAAGTATCCGACAAAAACGTGAACGTAGCAGTTATGAACCGACGCTTCTCTTTAGTAAATTAACATTGTTTGAATTTGTCATCTCTTTGGCAACAATGAGGGAAGCGGTGACTGACACGTTAATGTTATAGTGGATTCCAGCCGCCTGTATCATCTGCTTATGAAGTTATGACCGTGACGACGGCTGACAGCTTGTGTTTCCTGTAATGGACGTTAACTACCAACATAATGTGGAACTATTGCACCAACGTCGACCTTATTCTATTTATGTAGAAACACCCATTACAGTAATGCTTTTCTGTAATTATAAGTTGCCGGATTGAGTTACGTTTACAGAGATAACGATTCGCTACTACTATCAACTTTTGACAACCGGCTAGATATCGAGAAAATTGTATGAAAACCCCATCAGCGCCCCTAGCGGGTTTCGTAGGGACTAATCGTTTATTTCATTTCAAATGTCAAATTTTCGATACGCATTAGTACAGACTGTCAAGAATCATGCTACAGATTACATGCTTTAACTTGAAGATATCCAAGTACGACCAGACGAAACGATACTGTTAACCAAAACCGATATCTGTATTATTTTTATACTGTCAAGTTGATTCTCGTGTATAAAGTCTCAAGTCAGCACTTGAGACCTCTTTATAGCCGGCTGCTGTGAATTTCTCTTTTAAGAATCATTACAGCCAGTTCCACGACTTATGGGTAAGTGTAGGATTACCTATCCGACATATAAACTGACAGCAACTGTATGTAAACAATTGTTAAAAATCTGTATACCCTTGCCTCGATTCTCTACTACTATCGACTACCGACAACCGAACTGTCATCGAGAAATTTTGTATGAAAATCTGATCAGCGCCTCTGTCGGGTGTCGTAGGAAACATTTTGGCAGTACATTCTAAATGTCAAAATTTCGATAGCTAGCCGGTTGTCGGTAGTCGATAGTGGTAGAGAATCGAGGTACCTGTACCTACTCAGAACTGGTGTTTAATGTAATAAAACTACGTTCAGCGATTTATTTACTATTGTGTAAGTTTGTACCTATATATTTATGTAGTTATCATTTCCATGATACCGGTCACCATAATGTATATTAAACTTTTTTAATATACAAGTTTTATGCATACAAGGACAATCCGCGGCGGCAGATGTGTGAACAAAGTATATTGTTCCACGAAAGCCCTCATAAACTATGGTCTCCATTCCTGGACTTGCAAAAGTAACGTTCGCGGAAAGAATACATTCGACGGCGTAAGGGATTTTGCCAATTTCAAACTATAATAAAAGGGTGAAAAGGTATGATATATTTTTACACCGGAAACTACGTTTTTGCACGTGTACCTTTAAAAAACCTTGATACGTAGTACCTATAGTAAACCGGAGCAAGAAATTTATTTAACTTTTCATTATCTAATAGTAATCACCTATCATTTCTTCAATATGGCTAAATAAATTGACCTTTCACATTTATGGATCTTATGCAAGTAGGTACCTACTGACTGATATATGTACCTATATAGATGGTTTTTTTCTTGGCTCGACACGCTCCCGTGTGTCTAGATATAAGTAACTGACTTAAGTATATAAAAGTATTTATTTATGTCTGCATAAAGGTCAAGTTATTATAGTGCTGATCGAGAAACATGGAGTTTTAATAGATCCATCAATCTGAGCAGTAAGTAGACAGAAGTTAATAAAAGTATGATTGTTATCTAGATAGATTCCGCTGGCCGTCGTTCCGGTTTAATTAGTCGGCTCTCACCTTGAATAGCCATTCAAAACTAGCCGAGAACTCTGGCAAATTCATTGTTAGAAAACAACTGGAAATAACGGAAATGATGATACTTTCGTAATTGCAACAAAGCTCCTGACCCTTTCGAACTTTACTAACAATTTCGAAAGGGATATTGCTTTCAGTGGAGAGTATACAAATATTAATTTTTCTATGATAAAAAGGGGTAGAGGAACAATGAGTCGGGGCGGCCGCCGCAAGACCGCTCTGAAAATCAATAAACGTTAAACATGTGTAAAGAGCATCTTCGCGGCGGAACCTACATTATTTACCTACTACACATTTTAAACGAGAAATTGTCTGTAACAAAGTTCGGAGCAGTTCCGCATTACATATTCATTATGTATGAACGTATCCAGCTTGTAGGCGGATGTGATAACCTACCATCATGTGGCTTTGAATAGCAATGGGATATAAAATATAACCTAATTAACAATATTACGCTTTGACTTGGCAAAATATATTTAGAATGTACGTTTATTATTCAAGTACCTGGAAGTACAAATTGTTCTGAATACATTTACGAAGAAATATATAAAACCCGAGTAAGAGGTTACAATATTACCGACGACTTCGCACACACAAAGCTAGTAGCGAAGCAGACGGTCCTTTGTGCAAACGCTAGTAATGATCCGCATTAGATTAAACAGGAAACTAGCCTCAATGCACTAGGAAACAGCAGTCAGAAGGTTTAGTAGTCAAGCTTAGTTCAATACAACGGACCAACACACAAAGGCACTGCATACACTTCTATACTACGAAGTACGTACGATTCTAATCGTTTGTCAGTTACCATTGAAAATTAAACAACATGGAAATTCTCGTTCACAGAAGTTCACGGAACACAACAAGTACAGTCAGCACCAAAAGTCGATGAACAGAATCAACTTAACAAAACACCTGTTCACAATAAAATGCCATAAGTTATAGTCGCAACTAGGAAACAAAATAGCCTGTACACAAGAAATTTACAAAATTCGTTGAACACGAGTATTTCAAAAGTATCTGTACACTAGTATTCCTAAAGTTGCTGTACACCAACAATCCAAATGTCGCTGAACATCATTGTATCAAAAGTCACTAAGCAGCAGTAAAGACAAAATTATTAGTATATTTTGAACATTGCCGTGTGTTAATCTACTTTTGTCGCTTATGTTGTTCAGCTACTTTTGTGACAGTGCTTGCTTAACCTTAATAATGTATGTTAACACGTTAGTATCTATTTCAATACTTATTCACAAAACAATTATATTTTATTGTCAGTAATCATATTAATCTATAATATGAAACATAACATAAACATAACTCTAATGAAATAAGGTTAACAAAGTATATTTTTAACGTTGCCGTGTGTTAATCTAGAACAAAGTATTTGGTACTGAAGAAAAGTATGATTTATTAAAAGCACAATCAAAAATTCAAATGAAAATATTTTAGATATTATAATATAAATCTTAATGCAAAATCAAAAATTTTATTGAAAAATAAGAATTAATAGCGGGTATGGCCTTCATTCGCGTCTATTACTGCCTGGAGCCGTTCGCGCATATTACCCATCATATTTTGACAAATATTTTGGCCCCTAAATCTCTCCCAAGTCTGTTGCATGAGCTATTAGATTAATATGATTACTGACAATAAAATATAATTGTTTTGTGAATAAGTATTGAAATAGATACTAACGTGTTAACATACATTATTAAGGTTAAGCAAGCACTGTCACAAAAGTAGCTGAACAACATAAGCGACAAAAGTAGATTAACACACGGCAATGTTCAAAATATACTAATAATTTTGTCTTTACTGCTGCTTAGTGACTTTTGATACAATGATGTTCAGCGACATTTGGATTGTTGGTGTACAGCAACTTTAGGAATACTAGTGTACAGATACTTTTGAAATACTCGTGTTCAACGAATTTTGTAAATTTCTGGTGTACAGGCTATTTTGTTTCCTAGTTGCGACTATAACTTATGGCATTTTATTGTGAACAGGTGTTTTGTTAAGTTGATTCTGTTCATCGACTTTTGGTGCTGACTGTACATGTATAGTACCTAATGCAGATAAATAGCCGTACTCATTCAAACTCTGTACGTGGAAATTCAAAGCATAAACGCCAAGCTCAATTAATGGTGATAGCTGTTCTGAGAATGTTGTTTATAGATCGAAATACGATTCTGCGAATAAATGCCAAACGATCCTTTATTGTTTTTATTCTAATAACTGGAGCTTACATTTTGGAGATGCTGTTGCCACAGTTCTAAATAATTATAAAGTATGTTGCATAGTTATAACGGTGCGCACTGTACGTACCGTACGTCATCGGCACTACCGTACGTCACTTTCTATGTACGTTGTTCCCCATAGGATATATCTCCACCATTAGCTCGAGTGGACGAGGGCCACTGAAATGAAACACTGTTTAAATAAAAGATGACTCGTAAGGAGTATCACGACGCCGCCAAATGGCGAGCCAGTAATGGCTGCCACTCAAAGCCTCTACATTCAGACCAAACTTTTCTTTGAATATTAAACTAGGCTGATTCTGTTTACTAATACAAGTTAATACTCTTTTTAATGATGCTATTGGCAGTGACCTTCGCTAAATTAGAATTTACTACTTTGGGAACCGAACGCTGAGACAGTTAAAAGCTTTGGGGTCAACCGCATATTACGATGCCCATAAACGAGAGTAGGGTGTTTTGCCTTTGTGACCAAACATGTGTGTTATATATTAGTCTACTATTTTAAAACATATAAGTTCGCTTTATTAAAACTATAAGAAACAGAGTACGATTTGTAAAAAAGTTGCAATATATACTCTAAACTATTTTAAATTTATAACATGTATCAATCAACTTTACCTTTGCAATCAATATTTTTTTTATTTATTTATCGTACCTCAGTCTTATGACTACTCATGTAAAACAACAAAAGAAGTAAAGAGGTCACACAAACATATTGATCAAGTTCTCTAATTGACTAGGTTCAGTCATATATAAAATACAATATTACTATTTTCAACCGTAATACTACCTTCGCAACGAATAGTTGGGTTACTTCATTTATAATGCACAAAGAACTGTCTCGAAAGAGCGGGCGCAGTTCAAAAACAAGTTCGCCGTACCATTAACCGAGTTAAACTTTGATATAATATAAAGTTAAGGATGTGTCATGTATCGGGCAAAATGCATCGCTGCACCGCGGAGCGGTCAGTAGGCGAGAATATTTATAATATGTACGGATGCTAAAAGGAAGGCACGGCCCTGACCGACTTCTGTGACCGATATCCGTGTACGGGGGGCTGTGTCTGCCCCTAGGGCTGTCATTAGCGATATATATTGGCTTAGGGAATGTAAATAACTTCGTAATTGTCAAAGTTTTATTCAATTTCACGTAATCAAATAAACACGCTAGGCGAATTAAAAGTAAATTTAAATTATAGTTCACGTGATCCAATTATTTTTACTAATTCCTTTAGAGCTAATTACTTTTTGGATTAGTACTATACAGTACGTTTCAGAAATCTTACCATGTAAATACAACATTATAATATCACAAATTCTAAATATCGGAGTAAGAAGTTGGAGCAAAATACTTTGAGCGTCGAGTGACTTTGATGCTTTGCTGACTGACTTTGAAATTACTTCGCGATGAAAACTGATAGCCAGCATCAGAAAGTGCATCGAGTTTGTGAAATATAATATTCTTTAGATTTTAATATAAGTTTGTTTAACACTTCTACTTTATTTTCATTCCTAGACTTTTAATAAAATGAAAATAAATATCTTCTAGGTACACTGCGGAATTTGGTTCTTGTTTACTTTGAAAGCGCTCATTAATTTAAACCTAGATAGAAATATGCAGAGTTAATTATATTGTGATTCATTAATGAACAATTCGTCGAGCGCGTGACTTAACTTCATTTTCCCTTTCGGTGTCTATAAATTTTAGTGTTACGGGCTACGTAAAGCGGAGAATTCAGATATAAAGTTCCTTTGCTATTCAACCATCTGTTACAAATACTAGCCTTCCAAACTTACTATTATGCGCGGTAATAATGTTTATACATACATATATTTTTGTTTCAACATAGATTTTAATAACAGAAATAGTGAATAAAATTATTTGCCTTCATTTTTTATTTAATTTCAAACTTATACGCATAACCATCCACACAATAAAAAATAGTCCTTGGTCACTTTATACAACACCCACGCGCTCGGAACGTAACGATAAACCTTGTATACCCACGTGAAAGAAAGGCGATCAATCATGTGTATTCATAATAATCGGAGTCATGAATATACATAATAAACAAGCATAAACGGCGGACTCACATTATGCTCATGAATGTATAAAGCTACCCAGAGCAAGAGATAGATGATAATCGCAAAGCTGTTATCGCTCCACGAACTCTAACATTTACAGTCGTCTTGACTTGACGTCACGATATCCAACATTATACAGAACTACACTTAACTTTATTTCCGCCACAGTTGAGGTTAGTGTCAACCTTGTTCAGATCAAATGCAATTTTGAAAATAATACGAGAGAGCGCCTCGTCGCACAATGCTTGCAGTTCACCGTTCGCTCATTCAATATGGAGGTGTGACATGCAACTTTTCGTCGCGGTTTACTTACGCCTTATAGTCTCAGCGGAACATATTGTTCTGTGTTCGAGTTTTGATACGGATGAACATATAGAAAATCTTCGAACTTTTACAGTTTTCTAAGTTTCTCAGACGATATAAGTTCCAGTGAAAAATATAGTAGTAATTTAAGTATACTACATCATTCCATTTTATTATTTTACTTGTTTGCAATTAAAAGTTAATATCGCAACGGTTAAAGCAATCGTAGACGAAACTGAAACCATGACATAATTATACCTATATAAACTAAATTTGAAATGCGGTTTTGTCACACTTCGAATATCGATTAAGACTTAGCCGATTCAATACCGCGATTTCCAATTATGTGTATTCGTTTCATGCGATGCTTAATTAATAAGCTTTCTGTGCCAGCAACGATAATAATATTTAATATTAATTAATACACCTTCCTAAAGAACTAAAAGAACTGATATTCGTTACCAAAAGCTCTACAAAAGCGTAGGATGGAATGCAAAATTGTAACAACTAAAAACGGATAAAACGACGAGAGAAAATCTTTGTAATCAAATCAGTAGTCTCTCTGGCAGTAACACAATTTGCTATGGCAAAAAATAGAAGGAATTTATTTGTGCTGCATTCCCTGCACTGAACTCTCTTTGTATAAGCTATTTTTAATAAATGTTTGTAGGAAATGCTTTTGTCGTCATTTTTCTCATCGTTTATTAAAAAGAATACTATGCGAGGAGATACAAATTATAAATTATACATAGTTTATAACATGTAGGTATGGTATTCAAACATTATAGTCCATTGCAAGTGAAGTATTTATAACAAGTTGAAAAACACACAGAAGCACAAGATGCCTACTGTGTATTTGAATAATATGTATTTTTTTATACTATTTCAGAAATCGTGCTATATTTATCTACTTAGTAGATTAAGAACAGAATTCAAGATGTTATTGAAAACCCTTCCCAGAAGCTAGCGAACATCAAAAAGCGCTACACTCACACTTTTAACAAGGAAAACTAAAGTAAATACTGGGAATTATTCTAAGAAAGTTATCTTAGTACCGCAGAGGTGTTAATTAATAGTGTAAAAGCAAAAGTTTATACAGTCCGTCCTGGTACCGCTTTGCCTTACTCAGCTGGGAAACTGAGGATACTTGTGACAAGCTTCTCTACAGGCGGAGAATCAAATAGACACAATTATCTTAATGTAGTTTTTCAAAGTATTAAGACGTCAAAGGCAGTAAGTGCCTCCGACGAGGACTAGTAAGAGAATTTAAGGCATTTATGTTATTATTTTATTCAAATGGCCATTACAAAGCGGACCGCTCGAACCATTCATCCTTTGAAATAGTATATTATTTGTTCAAAATTTATATAATCAAGTTAGAACTACGCCTAAAATAAATCTCTATTGAAATAGGAACATAAAACATGGTGACTCAATTACTGCGGCAGTTCGCTCGTGTTGAGGCTCGTGTTAGGTTTTTGTTCGCATTTTCGAGCTTTATTAAGAGAGTAGAAAGTGGTTTATCAGTAGGGGTCAACGGGGCGTCAGGTTTTAATGACGGGAGTACGTGTGCCACGTGCATTTGCATAATTTGCAAAGCCACTCTCTAATTTAGCGCTTGCCCAGTAATAACTGCTGATGTTACGAGAGCTCCACTTATTATCTGCTGTGTTGGCAATCACGCACACACAACAAATAAAATTAGCTACAAAAATACAGTCTGATATATAAACCAACAAGTATATAATTTGCAGCCACATCATATACAGGATGGTCACTATAATCTCAAACGAGTAGCCCTAAATATTATTTAGGTATCGGGAAACAATCAATTTGAACGTTGGAGTTTATTCCTATATTTATGGGTAGGATTTCGATAGCGGTCGGAGCTCGCACGAGTTTCGTGATTGGGTAAAAACTGTTATTGTACGATTCTCTCTAAACAAAAAATGATATTGTTCACCGGAGCACGAAAAACTAATTGGAAAAAAATACTTGAATATCGTTCGTTAAGCGATAGACGCAATCGAAACTAACTATACAAGTTTATTAATCTTTATACGTCTAAATATTGTTTTAATCTGAGAGTAGATAAAACTAAGAATAATATTGTATTTCATCGAAGTAGTCTTAAAGTATTTACGTAACTAAGAAAGCGTACCTACATCTCGGAGATTTCATAATCCTCAGTAATTCGGAATAAGCAATATTTTACTTTGCAGCTTAAGACAAGTCAAACATCAAGAAGCCATGTTTTTAAGTACCAAGTTATTTTGCAATTAAGTTGTAATCGTGAACCATTATTAACTTTAATGTTAGGATCAAGGGCATTTTTCTAAAGTAGAATGTTTAATGGAAAAAGTTTTAATGGGATTTCATTTGAACGAAACGCTGCTTAACGGCAGAGTCAGTTATGAAATGTTTGTAGCAATGAAGCAATGCTCTTTAGCCTCAGGCACGAGTTACTTGCTATCACACAACTTTAATAGTAGACGGCAAAAAGTAAATTCATTTAGAAATGTTTAATAAGTCTTTAATAAGTCTTGTAACTTAGAGCTAAATTCTAACTCCAAAATTAATTTTCTTCTATAATAATAATTAATAATTAATAATATTATAAATAATTTAGCAAATTAATGTTTTACTTTAAGAATTCATATTTATAAATCAGAAAATCAACGTTATCAATCAATGTCAATAACCTGTCAATAAAATGAGAAAATAGCTATTTTTTCACTTCCACGCTTAAATCACTGAAGTAATTTAGATTAAATTAGGCGGAGTGATCGAAACTAGCTTTTTTTAAACTCAAACACAGCAAAAGCCACGCACGCATTGCAAACTGTATTTATAAACCAAACTAACCACACCGACAAAAAAGATTATATTTTTTTAGTTAATATGAGGATTTCAGCTTTTATTTGATTTTACATTTGCAATATTTTGATTCAGCCAGCGATGTTCATTGAGCCGAAACTTTGCATACATATAAAAATCTGAATATACTAGAGTAATATTACCGTTTTACCCTTATTATACCAGTATACCTGTCTAATAAACTTATGACTCTGCTCTTTTAACAAGAAAGGACCCGAAGATCCCTAGTTAAAATGTATATTCGTGCCTACTAACCGAAACTTTTTTGTAAATTTGAATAAATACGTGCCTTGAATGTCTATGTTTAAGAGTTGCTTGAGAGGAAACACAAACATCCGTCCGAAAGAAAAGGAATTATAAAAGTCACACATTATTCGGGTCTGTGAAAAGGCATATCGCCTGAAAATATGTTCAATATTATTGGTGCAGATGTATACATATGTATATTTACATGGGGAAGCACTTTCTGTGCCTATTGTTATAATAAACATTATCAAATAGAAATATAAGTTCCTACATCAAGCGGCAAGTGATTTTTAAGTACTGCTAGTATTCTGATCAAATATCCAGAACGTGAAAAGCTTTCGAAACCTGAACCAATTCGTTTACTGAATACTTCTATAGAAGAAACAAAAGAATATATATTTTCACCAAGTCTTCGTCCTCAATGTTTCCACGTTGAGTTCATTAGAATCTGGACGAAAACGTGGGTGCCAGTTAGGAGGCTTTAAATAAAGCGAGGGTCGAACACCAGAGGCTGTGACTCGACGTGCCCACATAAATTAGGAAAGAATGGCGCAAGTTGTGACTCTAATAGCACATTGAACAGATTAAACGCCTATGAGACGGAATCGTTCCGAGCCGCCTCAGTAAAAACCATTCTTCCCGTTTCCGACCTTACTAAACCAATAGTGATAACTTTTATAGATAAAGATTGTCAAACGATAGATTACTATCACCTCGAATACCCTCATATTGTCCAAGTTCTTTGTAATAATATTATAATGAAATTTTCTCCCAAGTCAAATATAATTTCGTTAAATCCTTCTTTTAGTAATATTCTGTTCTAGGTTTTGATATTCGTTATTTATAATAGTGTAATTGAAACTGAACGATGCAATCTTAGTATCTCGGACTTGTATTAAAAATAGATTCTTTTAGAAAAAGATTCAAGAGAAATCTCGTTAAGCGTTCGGAGAATACGTTGAGAGAGTATTCTTTGAATAAAAAGGTAAAAATGTCGTCGTTAAATCTCGAGGCGGCTGTTTACGTACCGTGTCTGTTAAAACAATAAAAATATAAGTAATATATATTTTGTTAATATGTAACTTACCCCGAGGGCAGATCACGAGTTTCCTTTGTACCTGAAAATATGTTAAATAAGTTTAGTTTGTTTTGCTTTGATGAGGGTCCACGTGGCTATACGATACATTTAGAACTGTCGTGAATTTAAGACGGAGATAGTACGGCTACGGTTTCAAAAGGAATGACGTCATTTCATATGAGATTACGCTCTGTCTCGAGTGCTTGTTAAACTAGCCAGTTAATTAATTAAAATGTATAGCAGGGATTTGTGTTTCGAGTTTATGTGTTCTATCTATCGTCTTTATTATATAGCGCAGGATATCTCAGATTACTAACTCTTTCTATTTGTATTATATAAGTATAAGCTATAATAACATAAACCTGTACCGTGCTATGAACAAAAATAAATATGAATAGCCAGAATGATCCTTCATATATTCAACATTTCATATGTCTAGAAGAGCTAGTTTTCAGGGTGCCGTATTTCGGACAATAGGTATAATAATTTTCGTGTGATGTGGCTGGAGATAAGGATAACTAACCCATTAGGCAATGTAATGGCCTATTTTACTCGTAGAATAATGGCCGAGTGTAATCTATTCTTAAAAATGTACAGAAACTCTCCGAGGTTTAATGAGGATATTTATGGTTGTTAATCCCTAATTTGATTTCCGGATTGGGAGAATTAGGGTGTACGGGGACAGTACAATACTTAGCTACACAAATTTATATTTAATTCGCAAAAGTGTTATATAAAGATGGATACGATTAAAGCGATGACTCATTTAATGCGTGTTAATAAATGAATGCACAAAGTTCTAATAACTTAATTCTACATTGCAGTTTACAGTTAGCCTGTCTTTACTATAGTTACCATGTTACTGTTACTCTACTTAGTCATTACGAAAGTTGGTCACAAAATTATATCATATACTGAAATACACATGTAATGTTACATGTATAACTCTCATCCGTCGAGAATTATGTAAAATAAGCCTTCAATATCACGTTCGTACTAATTAAATACACGTACGAAGATAATTCGAACAGTAGGTACACTATTGTACATGTAAATTAATATTTAGTACTCACACATACCACTATTAATACCCTCATAATAGCACACGAACAGAGGTATTACTTGCTTTGGGTACGAATGATTTAATTGTATTTTGGTTTGGGTCTGAATTTAAAGAGGAAATATGACGATACATAAATGACAATTTACGACAATGAACAACTTTATTAGTGGTGCTAAAATTAGATGTTTTTGTTTCGATCTTTTTTTATAAATTGTCAAGAAGTCAGAATTCAATTTAAGTACGTAATTGCGTTGGATTTTATTTTTTAATTAAGCAAGTCATGTTGTCTCTGTACCCTAAACTACACTAAGTAACAGACTTGTTTTATCGTCAAAATATAAACCCAGTATTAAATCTATATCTACGCTTCCGTCATTTTAAAAACCTCATAGCACACGACTTCCTGAAATAATTTCAGAGTGTAGTTGCATATTTCATGTCCACTCAAGCTATTATAAGGTTCTTAACAATGACATTGCGTCTTCTACATTTCTCTTTGTCAGGCCGCCTTTGTGTCTGGGGCCACTTTATAATTTTTCTCATATTTTCTCGAGGTGATTTTACTTGTATGTGAATTTGGGTTGAATGTAACAAGTACCTAAGGTACATAAATGTACGTTGTATGGTTCAGGTTAGACTCGCACTCATTTACTACGAGAGTGCCTGTTGAGCTATTAACTATTCATGAATTCGCAAAGTGTTACACCGTATACAATACAATTGTACAACCACGGTCGATACCCACTCTGAAATCCCACTATCACTGCATTTATTGGAAAATACGGTAAGCACATTTAATCGAATTAAAAACGAACACAGCGCTTGTGTATTTATTCACTTCACAAAATAACTTTATAAATATAGAAAATGAAATCAATTTATTAATTCATGTTCATTTACATTACATTCCATATATTATGAGAACGGAGCAGTGGGCAACAACTATTAATGAATAATAACGGAGGCCCTCGGGGGACGCCCAGTTATTTATATTACAATAACTTTACAGTTAATTAATGACATTATTAATCACAGATTGTAGAGACCTACAAAATATACAGAATGTTAGTAGTAAAGCCTTTTATTTTTAAAAGCATTAACAATGTATTGCCTACCTCCGTCACTTTACTATGAATATATTATTCACACGGTTTTTCACATTCAATCGCTCCAATTTCCCCACAGTTCTTAGTGTTTTGAAACAGCTTTTTTGTGATAGTGTTTCGTGAATAAGAGTATAGGCATACACTATTTTTATGGACGAAAATGTATTTTATTATTTCATCACACGTTTGTTGGGAGGTTGCAAAAGGATGCCACTTCCTATCAACGGACGCCACATTTTTTAGAACCGAGTCGATCACCAAAGCCTACGATCTGCATAGATGTTAGTTATGCATATTACAAATTAATAAAACAGTAAAATAAATACCGCGATAATTGTAGTTTTTAAATAATAATTTGTATTGATACTTAAGTTAAACGGGTTATTGTTTCTTTAATAACATAGTAATTTTCTAAAGAACGGGTTAATTTGATTGATAACAACCTGTTTTCCGGTGACTGTACCGTCCCCATAATATTTTCATTCTAGTATTTTATTTATGACCGACCGCCGACCTCATGCTCACGAACCAATTATTTCTCGGGATTTGTAAAGTCTGTCAAATTAGATAAGACTTCAAAGAGAGGGCTGGCCACTTGTGTGGCTTCTTAAATGTGATCATGAATAATACGATATTAATCATTTTGTGCTTAACAAGAGAAATGTTTCATTTAAGAAAAGCTCAGACTAGAGCTGCCACGATCGATAGACGTAATACTTTTAATGATGCTAAACGTTCAACCGACCCAGCAATTAAAATAATAATTGTCTCATTACGTTCCCGCTTAAACACGTAACTTTTTAATAGAGCTGATATTATGGTTTAATTTAAAATTCGGCGATGTTTTATCTACTTAAATAAGGGTTGTTAATGGAAGCGAGCCTCTTATATAGCAAACAAAATAAATGAATAGAAATTGCACTTAAATTCGCAGCTGCAAAGATTTTGCGGAACAAGAAACAGCAGGAAATGAAATTTCTTTCGTGCCCACTCAAAATATTCGTTTGACGCCGGGCAGCTGGCACGCTTCGTGAGACCAACCTTTTTAGTTTTTGTTTTATTATTACTTGTATATAAAGTGACTGCTAGTTTAATAAAATTTGTAATAGTTTTTCATGTTACTTTTGCTCTGTGGGTGATATCTCTTTTTTACTTTATAGAATTAAAAGAAAAGATTCGAAATTCTTTCCGAATTGATATCTACTAGTTTGTACTATTTGATAATAATAACATAAAAGTAACCAGTTTAATTGGAAATATAACAGACGTATGTACTACAATCAATTAAGTTTATATGTCCGAAATTTGTGCTTGGGTTAGTAGTATTTTCTTGGAAAATAGAGCTACATGTTGCAGCAGAAATATGTAACAAATAAAAACACTAATAAGGGCCAGATGAGGCTTACGACTAATAGATTGATTACTTCACATGAGCCGCTCCAGGCAACTGAGACGTTGGCTTAACGACGGGCAGGCCTATCTCCGCCCACTGTATTAGGCCTGTGCCTTAATCAAGTTTCTTTTGAACATCGGAAAATAAACGAGTGAAGGGTATTTTGTGAGCAACAACGACATACAAGTGCTACATTGTAATCATTTCAATGTAATGAACTCAGTAGTTGATCGAATGCTTATATACTAGAAAGTTTGTGGAAGCAATCTACGTAAAATCAGAACATAAGTAGGCTGTAAACTTATAATGTTAACAATAGGTTCTCCAAGATCGTAGTACTATGCCGAGGTTATTATCTATTATTGTCATGTCTTCGCAAGCGAACGGCGAGCCGGCCATTTATTTTTATGGTAATTTATTCCGAATAAAAGAACATTCCTTTGATATGAGCTTACGAGCGTGACTTACAATCGTAGGTCACAACATGCAAAATATATACACTTGTTAATGCTGAAACACGATTACACGATACATTTTGATTGGGGTTTTAAACAATTTGATGGGAACGTACCATGACAAAGCCTTCGTCAAAGTTCACGCAAGTCGTGATATAACATTTAATTTAACAATTTATTCGGTAACTTTACTTGACACAACTAATTACTCAAGGATAACTCACGGAACGCTTATGAAGAGGTTGGGAAAGGAAAGTGTCAACCGTAAATTATAACGCAAGTTAGCAATATTATCTACTCTGATGAAGACTCTGACTACACATCCGCTGTTCGACACCTTTAATTGATCAATGAAAACAACGTATAACATAGACATATACGTCTTACAGTCACGAAATCGTCATATTATTACACAACTTTTGTAAAAGTAGTATTATGAATATCTACTATTAGTGCACGCGCTTTAACAATATAGGTACGCTGTAAATAAGAGAAAGAAGAATACGAGACAAACGATACATAAATCGTAAGGATTTCGTAAACTAAATTAAACTATTTAAATCTATGATGATGCTTCTGAGATTACAAAGTTCTTGGTGAAATCGAAACAGCTTAACGTGGACCTAGTACTTCGGCGGCTTAATTCTAGTCTGGCCGAGAGGCCCTGTAGTTCACAATGTCAAAGTGACAATTTGCCTCAATGCCGTAATGCGATAAGTTTGTTCTAAATGGAAGATAAAACCCCTATCCTCCTGAATAACTCGGAGTAAATTGAAAATCGTGATGACGTCATGGAACTTAAGAGGACCGAAGCTCTGGATGTGTCGCGCTCTTACGCTTCGCACTCGAACGAATTTGGAGTCAAAATCTGAACGAAAACAAGTTGTATTTTCCCGGACGTTTTTATTTATGGCAAGATTACCGCACCGAGGCATACTACTGATATTTATTTCAGTGTTCCGCTGTTTTACATCCAAACAACTTACGTGACAGTTGGAAATTATAACAAACAGTTAGTTACATGTGAATCTTGACATTCAAATATTGCAAGCTTTGTTCCTGTTAGCAAAGTAGAGCTTGCATAAATCTTACATTTATGTACGTGACATCAGTATATTAACATAGTTCATCGTTTTTCATGTCCAATTGTCATTTTCCGACGCACTGAACATGACGTACGTAAGGAATGTGTAATTAACTAATTATGTACCCTGATTCGTAACGGAGGCATTAGAACTTTCGTAAGACATTATACCCAGGCCACTGTTTTATGAATTACAGTCACACATGCGGGGAAGTAAGGGCGACAGTTAGCCTGTTACAGGGGAACAGCTGCTTTCGACGATATTGCCTCGTTCCACACGATACGTCCAATGCTTACAAAATACACTGTGTTCCGACAAATCGATACCTGCTGCCTGCTATCATAGCGCCGTTATATTTGTTTTATATTGGTTTCCAGTTCACGTTGTATCAACATAAATACATGCGTTTCACAGAATATTCGTAATGGCATTCAAAGAGCAAAAGGTATCTGTTGTTCCAATTTTAGTTTTCCAGCAACTGTAAATGAATGTAGGCGAGCCGTGTGGGTGTCGCACACGTACAGACTGCACTATTCAATATCATATTCGCACTGTTATTAAATAAATCAATGAACCCTGCATGCTACATTTTATGTTAACTTTAAATGTGAAATATAAAGTTTATGGTAGGTCTTGTTAAAGAACTGGTAATCACCAATTTCTTTCGGTTCCTACACGGCTGCATTATGTTGGCGTAGTAAAAGTTATGAATTATGTTACCCAAGACGTCGATTTCACTTTATTTCTATCGTGAAAACTCAGCGCGTTCTCATTTACATACACTTTGCTGACCCAACACCGATAAAACCCTTTTTATAGCAGTAAAAAGGATTTCTGAGGTTCAACAAAGAATTCTTTACTATTTAATAGAAATCGGAACATTTAACGGACCATTGTCTAGGATTCGTCATTTAAATTGCCGTCATTACTTTATCGGGGCCAGATGCTACAAGTTCTAAATATATTTCAAGGAGTTGTACCTATTGCTGTGGCTCCGTAATCCTCCAAGTACAATATAATACATGTTGTACAACATCAATATTGGGGTCTAAGAATGACTCTGTCGAATATCCATTGTATGAAACTAATAATTACGTACTGAATTCTGAAATAAACAAATTTTGATAGCGAATTCATTTTAAAGTCGATGTTTTAACAAATACCTTCTTTCGATAAAAATCGGCTTTATCGACACATAAACTCAGCTCAACAATATTACGAATTTAAGAAAAAGATCTGTTGCTGTTATCAAAATTAAAACATTTTATATTTTAATTAAAAAAAGCCTGGGGAAAGCACAAAGAAAACTACAAATTAATAATATAAACAAAAAAGCAAATTGCAAAGTTATACTGTTTGAGTTTTGTATAAATGTAATAAAAGTCATGAGCTCCTTTTTGTTGGAAACTTTATACAATACAAAAGGAATGCAGAAGTTAAAAAAGTTTAGGAAGTGATTTGCATTCTAAATATATAACAAGACACAGAAGGCGTAAGAGCTTGGATGGCTCATGTCGGGAGTATAAAACATTCTACTAAACATAAGTTCTCTCTCGAATAACTCGAGTAAGTCGACGGAATATCTATTCAGTCTATGCACGTTTCAATAGATAGAAAACTCTAAGGTGATGTAACAAATGCACCTAGTTTTCCATTCGGATGGGAGCGATAAAAATACGCTGATCATCGAAAACGGGACGAGCGTGCAAACGACGAGGCGTGGCCGTTCAACCATTTATTTTCGATTGTTCTAACTCCTACAAATATTTTTTAGCTTCTATTACCGATGTAACATTTTTTCAGCGGTTCTTTTTCATGCGAAAAAATAACTGGCGAAAAAAAATTGGCACGGGATTTTCAGATATTGTAACCTCTTAAGCAAATGTAGGTAAAATACACACTGAGATCCAACATACTCGTGAATGCGAGGATGTTGATTTGATCCAAAGATAAATTGACACAGCTTAACATTGTTATTTGTTGTATTGATGTAGGGGTTTCAATATATAGCTGGCACCCAATAACGTTTACAAAATAATATTATTCACGACGTGATTAAACTCTTTACCTTTCACGATTTATTTATGATCATCATAATTATTTCTTCCTCGATGGAAGTTCGTACAGCGTACCGCAGTTATAACTAAGTATAAAACTCTAAGTTAATTTACTCCTGCGAACTTTAATTACTCGGAATTATAATTAAACTAGATTTCGCCCGAGGTGGACCGGCTAGTCTTTTTGCTCATGCACCTCGCCGTGATTTTCTACTTCATATTTTATGAGAGGCCTTAAAATCGGTCCGAGAGCTTTAGCGAAAATTTCTCACAGACAAAGCAAATAAGAATACTGAAAATTTCGGGCCGCTATATTTACCTATTTATAACAGTGGATAAAGACGTTTTAATGAGAAGACTTTCGGGCAAAATTCTGTGGTTTGTAATATTTGTTTATATTTTGCCTGCTTTGATTACATATTTGTTCTTTATGGAATAATCTGGAATTCTTATACATAATAATGGGTATGACATAAGACTGTGTTACGTAATATACCTGTACTTATCGATTACAAGCATAGCAGTTTTACATCAAGTTATGCGTATGAACCTGACATGTTTATTTTAACGAATATATTCACAGTACGTTATCTATCTACTGTAATCAGAATGTAACAAAACTAAGCTTTTTTGGTGACCGAAGCATTATGCACATGTACGTTACTTAACAGAAAACTCTATATTTTTAGGAATACCCATCAGAAGTAATCAGCCTACCAACCAAAAACAATGTTATTCCTGAACTATATTTGCTTCTTGGTTTTCTTTTTTATTTTTTGTCAGTATTGGTGCTTAGACCTTTTATCCGGCAATTGCAGTTGTGAAAGTCAGGTGGCTCAACCGTGGCATTGTGCCAACTCAAGGAATGTTTGATAACAACTTAGCTGTTCATTATTTAATAGCTGAATGTTTTTAAAAGTTGTTACATAAAGTATCCTTACAATGAAAATGTAAAATATTCAAATATCAATCCTTCCGGTACTGACTGATGGATAACGCACAGTTGAAACTGCTGAGCGTAGAAACTTAAAACTTTTTATGAAGATTCTTTAGGAAGTGTTTAAGGAGCACTAAGAAATGATTTTTAGAAATTCTCATCCAAAGGGAGAAAATGATTTATATTAAATATAACCAAAATTGTTGTAAAAACGGGAAAACTAAAGACCACGCAGACAAAGTCGCTAGTGACCGCCAGTATCATTATTAAATTAAAAAAAAACTTCGCGCTTGTTTAATCCAGAGTCATGTGAAAAAGAAATCTTCTCATTAAAAGGAGATTTTCTCAATAATATTCAGATATTATCACTCTTGACACGACACGACATAATTGCCAATAATGCCTGCATATTTGCGTAATACATAAGTGTGTAATATGATGAATATATGCATATGCAATTAGGTTAAGTAGGTAAGTCACAGACTAATAAATTAGTGCTTAAATGCTTATAGACAATTGTGTTCCATACATTGAACCTTAGAGAAAAAATTGCATATGTGAAGAAAATGCTAGTAATCATCAATCTCAAATCAATTTATCAAATTTTATAAACAAATCCCTGATAATTAAGACCAAAACTATCTAGACATTTAAATATTACGTTAGTAATTTAGTATACAACGTTACATAACGCACTTTAACCTCGCAAAATTGTCACAGAGTGTTCCTTCAGTTTGCCGCGTCATCTCCTTTGCGTCTGACTTCTAAAACTACCTTGACAGAGCTCATCAGAGTAAACAATGAACCGTTGTGACAGTAAATAAACTCTCTTGAAACGCTAAAGGCTCTATCAACTCCGAATACTAAGTATATTTTGTTCAAAAATAAACATCAACGTGAGGAAAATTGATACTCTTCAGCAAGTATAAACGTCTTGATAAAAATAATATCGCGTGTACCTATAAAAATCCCAACCCTGGTGATCATAAAATATCTTAGGATCTCCTAACAAATGAGTCGTTAAAATCTCATTCACCACTTCTAAACATAATTTCTTAAGTGTGTCCCTCGAAATGGGGAGCATTTTGTAAATAATGGGCTTGTGGCTTGAGAGGGACACTCTATTTAGTCTGTATTGAATGTCTTGTACTCTAGCCGTTTATTCATTGGCTCAATTATATGAGGGCATTGCTTTGAACTTGAACGAGGGCAATGAAATGGAGCTGTGTACAAATATACGTTTATTAAAAGTTATCCTTTAACAAGTTTTTTTTTAATAATAATACTAATCTGGTTTAGTAATCACAATCAAAAGTTTAACCAAGAAAATGGAAAGTTTTTATATGAAGATAATTTTAATATTTAACAATATCTTCCTCTCACTATAGCGGCCAATGGCCTGACCCTCTCTTATATCTCTTAACCACGTGAGACGATATCCCACCCGATTAAACGCAGATCTTCAAATTTCTGCACAAATCCAAAAGATAACTTTTTCGCCTGATATGTATGAAACAAAAGCTCTGCGCTGTAGCGCCATACTCATGATGCGCAACAAAGATCGAAACGTGCAAACGTTGTCACATCATTTACAGCTACTTTGAATAAACTGCTAAACTTTTTATAAATTTCCAGCGTGAAAGTACGTCCCCCACGTTCTAAATGTCATAAAAAACTGACTCTATCCACTAAGCGAATAACAGTGCGAGTTGTATGAACTTGCAGTTTTATGGAGCTTTGACGCGCCCGAATTGCATAGAGAGCAGCATAAATTCTTCGTAGCCAGCAAAAAGAGAGAGCTCGGCATAAATTATTCGCCATATTGGCGCATGTTGCACGCTCAATGTTACCCGCGTCGCGTCGCGTCGCCTATGTTAACTACATACGAATACGTGCTGTACGTAGCGACACTCCACTCGCCCAAATCAGAGCAACCCTTGATTTGTGTGCCAGTGAATGGCAAACGACATTGTCGAAATGTTTCACATTTTCCAAATGTACTGAATGGAAAGGATTTAATTAGTGTGAGTGGCCTTTGCCGTGTTAATTGAGAATAATAAATAAATAAAATGTATTAACATTCTGTCAACTGGGAACCGGGGCTATGATAAAATTACATTATTAGATTGTCAGGACAAAGCTTATTTACCTTTACTACCTAGAGCTATGTATTTGACGATGCTCTCTTTAATTAAAATGGCTTCTGTATATATATTTTTTAAATAAATAACAGTATTAAGCCCACCAACCAACAAACATAGGTACGAATAGTACAAATATCTCGTGCGAGATAAATGCGAGTTACTTCGAGTATCAATCATGGAAAAGCCGGGAATTCGATATATTTCACTACGCCAATGGATGCGCGCCGTTACAGGTAGAGCTTTAGTATTACCGAGTACATTTGAAATGAATTTATTACGTCATGGATTTCTGCTCGCATCGGAACAGACAATTTACATTGCGTCAAAACATAACTAAAAGTCCAGATATCCATTGAACTTTTAAAATATTATTAATAACTACAATTCGGTAAGGTGCGGCGGAACAAAGAAACAAACTCGACCGCTGGACTGTAAATAATTTTAAGTATGAACAAAATTAAAATTTAATAACGCTGCAGCAACGTTATAAAAATGTATTCAGCCGTACTCTAGCGAGTACTCAGGTTTTTCTTAATTATCTTTCAAGGTCCCTTTGGGTATGCTAATAAGCTACTCTTTATGAGCTATTTTTCTGCCTTGATGTTGATCGCATTTTCTTTCCAATCTTATCTAGAAAATTAACACGCGCTGACATAAACCAACTTAAGATAAATTTAATAGGAAGAAACTTCAAGTATTAGGTTGGGATTGTTGAGGTTCACGCGACTATAGTTCAATTTAAAATTAAACGGCACAAAGACCTTTTTTTAATTCTGTTTAAATTTAATAAGATTTAGTGTCAGTTATAATTTTAGCTCAATAGACTTATAATCAACTATATTTACCACCATCGGGTTAAGAGACATAACTAATTACGTGAGTGAGAGTAACGGTAGAGGACCATTCAGTTTGGGAAATATAAACTTATGAGAATAAAATAACGGAAAAAAACAAATAAATATATGTAAATACTTATGATAAAAAAATAACGAGAAAAAACAAAATAAATAAAATAAATGACAATGTATTACATATTATTTAACTATGTTATATAACAAGTTGTTGTATCATTAACTTAATTTAATTCAAATACTGCGCACGTGTCGAGTTTTTCTTTTAATAAACATAAACGTTGTGAGTGTTTATAGATTCAAATGGATAACAATTATTATATCGTTTGATGAATATTAATAACAGAATATTTCGTTCTACATCTTATGCAATCCAGAACGCCAGTGTGTACAAAGTCCAATTGCATCAACAAACATTATTCATAAAATCATAACTACTACGATGCATATTGGGTAGTTAAAACAGTATTGGGACATCGCTTTTACTATCCTATTCACATATTAATAATTTTTACCACGCATAAAGATAATGTACACTTTCTTAGTATGGTTTAACTGACGGATGCTTGATATTGAGCTACTAAAGTGTCGCTGGCGTGCTAGAAAGTCAACTTGCCCTAGTCCTGCAATTAGATTAGATAGAGATATCTATGTACAAGAAGCGTTTCAGGTGAAGTACAGGCCTTTGTAACGATAAGCCCATTTTATTGTCTCCGTTCGTCGCTCGCCGCTCGCCTTTATCTTTTTATTGTCGGCCCGGACCGGCATTAGCAATATGCTCCACAAGTTATGGCCTAAACGAAAACTGGAAGGGAACAATTATTTTTTTACTGACAACGGAATCGATATTACACGGATCGGGTAAATATACGCGACCTTTATTAAAAACGTAATAAACGAACGACAAACCTAGAAAATAACTGTGAACGCAACTCTAGCCAAATATAATTTTCGAAGTGTAAGCGAACGTCCAAACAAAGAGTGTACGTGACTGGCGGCGCGAATGTAATCAATATTGCATCCGCGTGGAGCGTGGAGGCTGCTTCACTAATTGGACATGTTTGCTCTATAACACTATTTAATAACTAATACTCAATAACCGGACGATACACGTAGGTATAAACGTCTTTGTTACCGACAACGAACCAATATTATGATTTATTACATTCCGAATTATACTCACAAAGCCACCCCTTTCCCTACGAATGTCACGCGATCACGCCCTATTCCAACCTCGTTTAAAAAAATATCTTTTCAAAATGCATTATTTTAACGTTCCAACAATATTTTTAAACATTAAATATTAGTGAATTAATAGTTATATTATCATGGACGTAAAGTTAGTACTAGTTAACTTAACGCGAAAGGCTCTATTTTTAAAGAAGGAGAAACATAATAGATTTATTCTAAATGAACGATTTCCAGTCACCTATTGTCTGATATTGGAACTGCGACCGATAAATGGCGATAAGCTACGATATTGTTAGGAAATGAGCCTTCATCGGAAAACCCAGATCTAAATTCGCTAAATTATAGGTATTGTGATAAGATTATATATTTGTTGTGACTAAAATATTTATTACTCTACTACATTTGACCACCGCGCAGTGTTGCGATATTGTTGTTTACAGTCCTAAGTAAAAGCAAACTTGTTTTACTTGAATGTTATATATTGTAGTCACCAAGGAGCTGTGGGACACTACGTATACAACTACTCCGGCGTGCTCTCTATATTTTGTTAAACTTCAAAAGCCGTTTATCCTAGTCTTCCGCATGACCGCTCTTCGTGTTATATGTCTTTAGTTCAGGTCGTAGCAATAGGTTTACGACTACGGTGACTATTGATATTCGTAACTTTCACTCGAGATGTTTTATTTCTCTTGTGTGAGGGTCCCCGTGATATTTACGCTTCAAGTCCATCAACATGAGCTACTTGTATGTTAATGCGAAGGTGAACAAACGCAGTAAACCTCCACAGATGCTGTAGACGACCGTCTGACTATCTTATAGACGTAGTTCATATTCAACCGAGACGCAGAGTCTCAGCTGCTTATAAGATTATGGATGCTTTATCGACTTACAGCACTTAAATCCCCGAAATCTTTATCCCTGTGTAGACAGGTAGCCTGATTAACTTTCGATTTACAAATTGATTATTTAATCTCACCTATTTATTCAACTGTCCATTTCGGATTAAACCTATTGCAAAATGTTTATATTTGCCACCATAATTTTGCTATACTTAGTTACATTATCAGGGCTATAAATTATGATAAAAACTTGTTTCTGGAAGCCAAGTTCCAAGTTCGTTCGCCCTCCATTTCACGGTGCACACATTTTTCATGGTTATTATCTCCACTTTGCACTGTATGAGCAAAGTATGACAGGACATTAATTAGAAACTCACTTCACCTTTTATTCCTGTCAACTTGAATGCAACTGGCACTTGTGAAGCTTCATCAAAATGAAGAGGTGTGCTCATTTTTTAAAACACAAGCTTTCATCTATGTTATTTGTGTTTCTTAATTAATTAAATACCATTCTAGGTCTAAAATAACATTGGAAAAATAGGTGATAATGAAAACTATCAATTATTCTTCTTATTTCACGCGCTATTAATCAATTAAATATTAACTACCTATTGAATATTTTGCAAAAATACCATAATAACGAGGTGCCAAAAAAACTTAATTTATTATTAAATCGTAATTTATAAATGATTGTGAATTTCATTTGATTGTTAGCGACACTCAGAAGTAACGTCACTATTGGTAGACGATACAAATGAAGATTTGACAAAACTTTAAATAACGCGGGAATTAAAGGTGAAACTCCGAGTGCGTTGTTCGGTTAATTCTTATTATTAATTTTAAAAAATGGCCCTAATCACTATTCAACCGTGCGAATTTGTAATTTGATCTTAAATTATAAAATGACTCCCTAAACTCTATAAGTCATTCAGCCCAGCATCTCTATAATCGTGTTTATCTTTTAACCACATATCCATTTATCCATACGATTGTAACTGGTATTTCGTTTACATAACATTTTTTATTATTGTAATGTGTCTCGCCGCTGACAGGATAACACAAGTGTGAATTTGAGTCAAATATAGCCTCACACTGGAAATATACAAAAGCGTGGGCGAAAACGTTCAACATTTAAATAATTTATAAATATAAAACAAGGAAAGCGTTGTGTAAAAACGTCAACGAAATGTTGGGACATTTTTGGTAAGTCATTAGACTGGGCGCGTGGCTACATCTGTTACATGCTCGCCTACATCTTTAATCAAACCCGCTCTTTGTGCATCACGTTAATAAAGTCGTCTTACATCAAAAGGACTTCAAGGGTTTCCAATTATAGCGAGTGTTTGCGAACATTCATTGTTATCTTATCTCCGACTTGTGAATCTTTCTCCACGGAGAGGTGTGCTTCAATTGTGTAGCCACCTTTATTCTCTCGTTTCTTCATTTCTCGACTTTTTAAAACAGTGTTAATCCTCATTTTGTATAACGCAGATAAATATAAATATTTATCTACTCGGTGCTTTGCAATAACGATACTTTATAGATCCAGAAAGGAAAAAGGTTCAATTTGCCTTAATATAGTTCAATTCAGCCGAGGCCCTCAAATAAAACGAGCTGAGAAATCACAACACAAAACAAAGGAAACGGTTTTCTTGGCGATTTAAAAAAATAATGACATCGCTTATGAATGTTCACACCGAATTAATTTGTGGAGTGTTTTAAGTTATGAAACCAAAAGGTATTTTAGAACACATTTAAGAACGATTAAGATCTAGGCTCTAGAAGCTAAAGACTAGGTGTGAACGACCTAATGCGTTGGCGACTTGCAAGAAACTGACATAAGACTAATGACTGCCGCATATATGTACATAAATATACGTGTACATAAATATAGTGACGTGACAATATTACCAAATACAGAAAATTACAGACAGAATCGAACACTCGCGCGACACAGAGCGCCATTACGGTAATAATATTATTTTACTTATATGGACTTATGGCTACACCAAAAACAACATACTAAGAACAAAGCAATCAACTAAATACATATAGAAAATAAACGTCAACGGTATATGTTACTTGGTCATGCATTCAACAGGTACACGGTTATATGGCAGACATCACTGAAGAATGGATGCTCGTTTACGATATCTTATACGAGCGCGATAATGGTGAGCGGGCAGCGGCGAGAGATCCGGCGCGAGGGGTGAGCCCGAGCCGGACGGCGCGCTCGCGCCCGATCAGCCGGACAAAGGTAAATAATTAAATCCGCTAAACGCTACTTACGCGGGGTGCGCGCTCCGGGAGTACGATAATTGTCGTAGAGTGTGAGGCCGCGTGGCCGGGCTGCGGCAGACTGTTGCTCCCAGGCCCGCTTCACTTGTTACGTGCCGCCCGCCCGCCCTGCGCGGATGGTAGCCGCCCTCCGCGCGTCGCACCTTCGCCCCCGTTTCGACAACCCCGCCCCGCATCCGCTCACCAATATCACGGGTCCTTCACTTTGCAGCATCCTCACTCACTTAGGTACGCACAAAGGTGAGCCCTTTCATCCATTTCTTTCCTATGCAGCCTTCGTCAATCACCGAGACAGTTGTCCTATCATACGAGGACCTGCCGCTACATTGTGTAAAAATAACTTTTTAATATGGATAAAATATTAAATGATATTCATTTTGATACGATTTATGAATAGAATTTTATCATTTTATGCTCTGAATACATTTGAAACGCATATTTTTCAGGTGAGTCACACCTGGGTCAGTAAATTGATAGGGTTATCACAATAACACAGTCTAGACAGTAGATCATAATTCATTGATAGCATTCAAATATGTTTCTGAACTACAACTAACGTTTACCCTAACAGCCGCCCACACTGTGTTTATTCTTGGCAACTTTATGGATTTTTAGGAACCCTATATAAATGGGAAGCTAAAAGTTTGCACTTCAAGTACTGAAATGGTTTTACCTTCTTACAAAGTTCTTTCCATTCATTGTGCTTGGAATAAAAGCAACATCCTTTGTTCTTTGTATCAAGGTGCTTAACTTGAGTCACAATGTGAGGAGTAGTCATATGTAATTCCAAGTCAAGTCATACTTATTAATTCTCTTGAATATAAAATTGTCCCAACACAAATTTTGACTGTAGCAGTATAGGAACTTACTGAATCTCGACAATGCTCAAAACACAGAACACAGTACAGATTGATATTTGACAGATTTACACTGTGTATCGATGTCGCCCGTAAAAGCGACATTTGTTATTTACAATTTCCTACACCTACGGAAAATGGTGGATTGGTGGTGTTACCTATTTCTAGTTGACCCCACATGATATTTATCCCAAGCACACACAGGAAGGGCTATAATTCAATACTTAATGAAGATTCACTCAAAGGGAATAAAAGCTAAACCAAAAAAGACATGTTCTCCAACTATAAAAGGTCATAAGCCTAATTTAATTTAAATATTAACACAAACTGTAAAAAACCTGTGTACCCTACAAACATTTATTGAATGTGTTATTAATAAACATAATGAGACAGCATTACTTTAATTAATGAATTAAATACGCTAATTAAGATGGGGAGAAGCTTGCGGGGATGTATTAGAATGTCGCCCTTGACCCTAGTAGTGAATGTAGGAAATCGTAAGCGTGGTGTAACGAGGGCAGGAGTTGCAAACAAGTTGGTTACACGCGGTGGCGCCCGGACTAAGGAGTAATCGATAGGTAAATGAGAAGACGACATCAATCGCGCGTGTCGCCGACGACAGCTTTGCGATAATCCGCACAATTAAGCGACAAGCACGTCGTCTGCCCTTCCGGACGTATATCACAGATTAAAATAATAATTATAGTACAGAGAACGGACCGCTTCTATACTATATTAATTAACTGTTGCATCAATAATATAATGTATTCTGTGTATGCGCTGATGGTTTGTTAATTACTGCTCTGCGCTATTTGAGATAACGTTTCATTTAAATAGGAATTGGGCGTATTTGTTGAACGTAATGATTTCGGTTACAGTCTGCGGTAGATGTTTGTATTGATTTTGAAGTGTGTAGAGCTATATTAATTAGGATTCGACCATTTATATTTATAGCATTTAGTATAAATTAGTATCTTTTAAAAAATAGTCCCGTATACATTATTTAGGTACTACTTATTTTTCATTCTGTTTGAAGATAAACAAAGGTTTGCGACATGCATTTGATTTCGCAGAAAAACGTTGTATTATAGGGGAAGTACTCAACGGACTATAATAAACACACAGTGACGTTTGCTTTTCCGGGAAACACAGTTATTCCGGGTAGAAGGTGTATGTCCTCGCTATCGACATATAAAACCCTGTAAATATAATATAACGTTGTTATTGCTTGTTATTATCGGTCTACCTGTTTGTATCTTATTAATTAATATCGAACTCATATAAATCTAGCTATAAAGACATCTCGCCTACGAGCTATCTTTGTCGTGATAGCATGTGGGCGAAACCGTATGAACTGCACTAATTATATTCAAATTCGTACCCGAGGAAGAAATACTATAAATGAAGAGCGTTTATTATTTACACAAGAATATTTTCAATTTGCTAAAGGTATTTTAACTATACTATATGCTATATTAAATATACAAAATTAAATGAAAAAAATATATATACAAAATATAAAATTAAAGGAAAGGGAGAGTGCGTTATGTGTCGAAGTACTCCTCCGCATCGCTGTCTACTGGGAACGTTCCCAGAATGCTGGCATGTCAATGCATATTTTTTCTGTAGAGCCTTATAATACTAATCTTATACAACTACAGTCCTTATAACTTAAGACATTTTACCAAAGGTAATAGTCGGGAGAGTACGTAAAATCGTTCCATACATACCGCAGCAAGACGCTAATAGAAAATACGAGAAAATAAGCATGACCCATCACGTATTTGCTTGTTTATAATTTGATGTTATGTAAAATGTTATCGGGTGGGCAACGGTCAGGCATCACATAATAATATCACGATTAATTACTATCTTAGCCATGGCAACAGTGATCTTATCCGTGAGTTTTAACTGTGCATTCCTAAATCATATTGATTAAGAAAACCTATGAGACTTGTTTTAGGCATACGGTATCGTAGTTAATTTTTTTTTTTTGACAACTCACTGATTCCAAACTAGGCAGGGCTTATACTATGGTAACCAGACAACTGATTAACATACTTATATACTTCTAAATACATATTTATATAAATAAATTAACATCCTGGCTCAGAACAAATACTCGTGCTCATTACACAAATATCTATCCCGATTGGGATTCGAACCCGCCACACGCGGCGCTACGGTTATTGCGGCGAGGTGACCACTTTAACCACTGCGCCAAACATGCAGTAAAATTTAGAAGCTACACTTCAAGCTTTAGTATGTAGGGCTTTTGTAATTTTCACAAAACCTGGACAGTCTAATCTGCTACACTAAACAAAGAGTATTTATCTGTGTACGATCACAATTCACAGTCAGTTCGTCAATATCACCTAAAACCTCTGTTACTAATAACGAGATGGATCAATTCATTCCAGGCTGATTGAGCTGACATTGTGTTCCTATATTCCACTATTTGACTAAATAACTGATTTCAGTGTTGCGTTTACAAGTAATAATCATAATTTACGTACATTGAAGATACTTACTTCCTTAAATCATTAGTAGTGTATTATCTATAACTCCGCAGATATTAAGTCTTCTAAACAAAGCATTCATTTATCAACTCAAGTCTCAAGTTTATAAATTGTTATTCCTATTATTTAGGTCACCATCCTTCCCACTACTTTTATCAATAAGAACACCGTAAAGAAAAATAACACGATAGCAACTTATTCCGCCAATATGAAACTTTCGCAACAGAATCCAGATTGTCATATCTCGCAAGAAAAATGCGGGCTCTTTCTTAGAGCTATATAAAGTCAGATGATTGTGCCGATAGGATTGTGTGAAGAAATTGAACCACTTTGAATAAAATTTTGTCCCGGAATGTGTAAGAAATATCTAGTCCCGGTATATTTATGTACTATTTATTTATAGATCAATATCGCTTTTATAAAATATCGTGCACGACATGTTAGGAAAAGATAGAAAGGAGTAAAGCGAATCAGTTACATACAGACATACATACAGAGTTACTCGTGACACATAACAACCGGTGCCCAAAAAATGTAGGAAATCATTAGTAATATCGATTTATAAATTTCATAACACTAGTCAATATCAAATCTTACAATACAGCAAGAAAAAAGCTTTCAATATTATCTACATCTAAAAGAAATCTCCGTGGTTAAGTGAAATATAAAACAATTTGTCTGAAATGATAGGGAGTAGAGAGTAGCGTGGTCGGCCGACCCGAATGCTCTCCGGGGCCTCGTAGAACCCTATTCTTAAGGCAAGTTTTTTTAGACAACTCCAAATGAGGGAGTTCATTTAAAAATATCTAGGGAAATCCCTACCTACAATTCTATGTAGGTATTTATGTATAAAAACCTTTAGGTTTTAAGTAATTAGACCAATCGTAGATTTTCGCGATGATAATAGATGTTTTCATAAAGACTAGGTTCTTTTAGTCTTCTATTAAGATCAATCAAAGTTGAATGCTAGGTAAGCCTAAAACAGACGAATAAAAATATCACTTTACTTATATTTTGTTTTTTAATAATCAACCTTAGTGTAATAAAAAAACAATATATTTTTTAATTAGACATTCGTAGCTTAAAGAAACAATATTTACTTATCCTACTTATTAAAAATGTTAACAAATAACCAAATATTTCAGACGTAAAAGTGGTTGGGGTAAAACCCTGTAAAAAGAGAAAATTGATTAAGGTTATAAAAACAAGAGAAAGGGGCCAACATAAGGCTGGGTTATGACATAATGCACTTTTTCAGCCACAAGGGTTAAGGCAGAGGAAATATAATATGAAACCATGATAAATGTTATATGTTTGGATCAAAAAAAAAGAACAAACGTTTACGATTGTGTTCAGATATCTACATTGAAAACATCATTGTTGTAACTAAGTATGCTGTTTACTTAAATAACAAGCTAGCACCTAACTTACGTTGTTACTCTTAGCCCACACAACTTCCTACGTATTGATCAACAAATATACAAAAATAACTTTATTATCCTGACGCTATGTAGAATCTATAACAAAGTGAATAATATTTACCATCTTAATAGGTCAGAAACATGCGTCATAAGCAAGACGTCTTTGTGCCCTAATTATAAGTTTATCAAACAAATATACGCACGAATTTTATTATTATTTACATATAACTACGTCAAAAATCAATACATATTTAGAAATCAAACATCGATAAAAATATCCTATAGCTACATAAAATGAGCTACTTGTTTGAACCCAATATTTAAGTTGAACGGAGTAGATCCTTTACGTTCAAGAGGGGTCAAAAAGCTATTCGGGAATAAACGACGGGGTTTTAGATAACAATAAAATAAATAACCATCACGTCTGTAATCCATTGTGTTTTCTTAAAAGAGTATCTATGTTGCGGAGTGACCAACAACAGGGTGATATCCAAGTTAATGCAGTCCTGTTAAAAGTTATGTGACATTTCAGATGCATGGCAGGTGATTTTTATTTTATAAAATGTCACGTTCCATTTAAACTTCATTGCGATGTCCTTGCGCTATGTCCACTTCAATTGATTGACGGTTAACTCCATATAAATAAATGAAGTTCGTTGAGTATAAAAAATTAAATTGCATACGTTAGCTCGTTTCAGAAAAAAATCTATGTTTTTGCAATAAATAGATTAGGCGATTATTGAAAGTGCCAGTTACATAATAATAATTTAATGTCCACTATTTAGGTAAACACATTTATATGCAGGTATATTTCATTGAGAAACTGTACATATAACTATGAGTAATTAAAACCTATCGTACTTGTTTTATTTTTTATGCTAACATTGTTTCAATCAGCGATTGCAACTTTGCAACCTAAATATGCAGCACAACATCAAAACAGATACGAACCCGCATAATGTGTGCATAAAATACATAATAATCTGTAATACTAGTTATACTACATCATTATTATGTAAATATATCTACAAATAAGATACAGATATTATTGCTTTTGTTTCCTTGTATTTGTTACAATGACATTAGACTTTAGATCTTGTTAGTTAACGAATGACGATCAGCAACAATCAACAAAATCTATGATTTTTTTGTGTTTAACATTACGCCGTACATAGAAAGTAAGTAGTTTTAATAATACAAAAAATATCCGATTTAATAAAATTGTAGTTCTACGCACCACAAGTAAACGAAACAGTAAAAGCGTTCATTTCCCTTTGTTCCACACTTTACTACTGAGTAGCTCTGAGAATTGCCAAAACAATCGACATCGAGGTATGCTTATAAGCTATGGACATGAATTTAAACTGGGCTGAAATTAGTTTCATACATAGGTACTCGCCTATATACATATGTACTCGCAGTAACACCACATTTTATAAAATTATGGGTTTATTTCTAAAAGCTTTACTCTATAAAGAAAATCATGTTGATATAACGAAAATACAAAAATAGGTGCGAAATTGATATTACATATTAACCCAATTAATTAGGTATTCCCTCAAAAACGGTGTTACATATATAACGTATTATTATATTATTATCAACTATAGCCACATTAGGCATCCAACTAACCACGTTGTTTTTACAAGATCAGCCGTTATCTAATAAACTGTATAGCGTAATATATGATAATTCATTCACTTGATTAGGGAAACTTTGTCAATCCATAGTCCAAAAGATCAGTCATTGACCCGACCGAAAAATCGCGCGAGATATTAAATAAACTTCCGAGTGGCGTGATTTATATCGTAGGTACAACCCATCAGCTTAATAGCTCGTGTATTTATGTGATAATTTATTGTAAAATCATGACATGTTGGCATAAAGAAAAGTTTAACGAAGAACCTAATACATTTCGACCTTTGGAATAAAATACAACACAGACTGTAACCGTCGAACTCCGATCCTAAACTTGTTCAGCATAAGCACACTTCCCAAAAGTTAAGATGTACTGCTACCGTTAAGGTAAGAGAAGTTAACAATGGCTTTAGCAAAGTCAACCACAACATACAATGAAACGAGGGGTTTGAGTTCTTTACAGACAGTTGCTCAGGGTCTATCTGTCTTTAGGTCCTTGGTTCGTTTAGGTACTTACTTAGTACCTAATCTAAATTTGTGTAAATGCACTCATCTATCCATGACAGGGTAACACCAAGGGTGTATTATCTTAGGCAGTCTAGGATAAGACAGGGTAAGATTGAAAACAAAAGGTTATCTGAAAGCTATCAAGTGATAAGATTTATCGCTTCTGGAACCACAAAGAGGCAATAACACAAATATTATTCATATTGGAGATACAAATAAATTATGATACTCTACAATAAATAAACATACAATTACATGGCAGATATACCTAGATGTGCATAAAATAATTTTATTATGAAAACTTCATATAAACCCTCAACCGTTTTTCCTACGATAGTGGAGAGAATCCTTAAAACTAGGTAACATGCAGATCACGCCTTGATGATCAATAAAATTTGATGAGGTAATGAGAAGAATACATCGCAGTCCTCTTAAACCATCTCTAATTTGTTCCCCAATTCTTGGATAGAACTTGGCGCGTGATGAGATAACAACTTAGGTGTGGCAACTCACTGCTATGCAGTACGTTTATACTGTCGGATGCTTAGCAATATCCGCCTATTAACATCACGTCAGTTCAAGCCGCCGAAGTATAATTTCTAATCCGCCTGAAAACGTAGTAATTATGGCTTTACCTCCGAGAGCGTTTGTGGCGGTGGTCATAAAGGAAGTCGTTATTTACCTGTGAATGTTTACCCGATGTTGATGACCGTACTGCTACTGAAGTGTTACTTTGTTCGCTTGTTATGTGCCGCTATACCAGATGTTATATCTACGATATAAGATTCTTATAGACTAATACATTAGCGTATGGAAATATAAACAGTTAGAGTATAGGTATAAAATCTTTTATCTGAAGATGTATGAAAAGCTGCACCTATAGACGTAAAATTACGTACCCTGGCGTTCGATTATGGTTTTTCAGAAACTTCTGCTCAATGGAACATGATCATTATATAAATCCAGTAGTGCATAAAATACATACGTCTAATGACATTCATAACAATGAACTTACGATAGGCCGCCTCTATCGATGTGGGGAGCCTTGTCCTGTCCTCACGCCATTAGCAAATACGCTACACGCATACTTACGACCTACTTTGAACTCACCCTTATCTCACTATTATTGGAAAAGTTTTCCTTTTGTCGGATGTATACGCCAATAGCGGTGTTGAACTCGCAATTTATCTAATTAAATAGGTGACACATTATCATTTATGTGCCAATTATGATGAGTGGGTGCCTTGAACCCGTTTAGTTGTACTACTTCATCATTGTTTTCATCGACCATGCGAATTCCGGTCAAGGGAACAAAAACATTATCAACCAGCATAATCTTTCAGATTAACTTACCAGCCCAGGATATCTCAGAATGTTTTTTTAAGTTTCAAGGGAGGTATAGCTCGTATTTTTAAAGGCTTTTATTATTTTATTAATATTTAACATTAGGTCGGGGAAAAAGTCTTTTCGCATTATAGTATGTATGAACTTGTAGTAATCTCTTAGGCTTCAAGAATCACAAAGAGTACGCGGTTCATTATGCTTCTTTCAGTGAGCTTGTGAGGTACCCAAATATCGAGCTTTTTTATATAGAGAAAAGGATTTTATTACAAGTTCATACATACTATAATGCGAAAAGACTTTTTCCCCGACCTAATATAATATGAAGGTGTCGTCTAGTAACCAGGTGGTTCTCAAGTTTGGTACTTAAGTAATAATATAATTTTGATAAGTTGCTAATCATTAGCTTCGAAAATGATGCGGCCAAATTATAATGCATATTTAATCAAGTTTCCAGTGCACCATAAATATTCATATCCATCAATTGAAAATTCCGTAATAATTGAGGTCACAGAATTATGCAAGTTAATTACTTTGAACCTCTATCTATACGACAATAGTCGTATCGTCTCACGCCATTCCAAATAACAATTTTCAAATAGGAATATAGATAGATTGTTAGGATACTAGGTTGTCTGTAACTTTTCAGAAATTAGCAAATGTGTGTGAGAACACATTTGTTTAATGAGATTGCATGTTAATTCTATCTATATATGTTAGGGAATGATCCCTAACATCTCGATAAATACTTAAACCGAAAACAGTTTTTCTGATCGTAAAATAAAACGCACATATCCGCCGTCGCATTCTTTTTATTGCATGAAAACATTCTGGAATTCATAACATCAAATATGATCATTAAAATGCATAAATAATTGATTTACTTTAATTTAAAATTTGTAGAATTATACAAAAATGATATTATACGATTTTATAGCCAATAGAGATCGGTATACAACTCATATTTTCATAACAATAAATGCGACCTATCGTCTATAATAAAAGAAAAATGAATGATGAGAAAGGGCGCCACCTTAATTTTCTCTGACGATGTTATATTGTGTCCCTCTACTAATGAAGTGATTCGTGCTGCTCGATTATTCTGTATCAGCTTATCTGAGATTACATCTTAATATTATTAATCATCAAAAATAAACAAAACTCCCATGACTTTCTTTTAAAAAGATATTAGCAAAGTGCGCTTCGTTGCGCCTCGTTGAAGTGAGTTCTATCTCTGTGGATGTGGCGGGGGCGGAGCATTTATTTGATCAGACCTTTGGCCTTGAACAGGTCGCGCATTAACCCCTTCAGGTAGCGGATCTCACGCTGCAAGTCGGAGCACTTGTCGTTGAGGTCGGAGTTACGCTGACGCATCGTTTGCTCCTCGGTCAGAAGAACTTCGATCTGGGCCTTCTTTTTCTGACGGTAACGGGTCGCAGCGTTTTTGTTCTGCTCCTTCTTGCGGGAGCGCCTATCGTCCGTGGAGCGCGAGTAGGGCTTGCCGCGGCTCGGCGCCGCCCACTCCTCGTCCGTGCACGACGAGCGCGGAGACGACGGCGGCGACGACTGCGGCGACGCGCTGGCGCTGTCGCCCGAGTGCTGCGGGGACGGCAGCTGCGCCGCGCGGTGGCGCACCAGCTCCTCTACGTCGTCGTAGCCGCAGTCGTAGTCGGGCACGGTCTGCGCGATCTGCACCGGCGCCGACGTCACCGGCCACGGCTCCCGCGACGGCACGAGTGGAATCGAGGGCGCGAACGCTGCGTGCTGATGAGCTTGTTGAGCGTAATTCAACAGTAATTGAGTGGCCGGGCCCGGCGGACTCTGTGGCGGCGTCAAGTGCGTCAATTCCACGGCGTCGAATACGGTCTCGAACTCTCGGAGTAGCTCCTCCGTGGGTTGCGGAGCGGTGAACACCGGGACCTGGAGATGCAGCGGCCCCGGGACCGGTACCGGCACCGACACTGGTGGCGGTGGCCCTAGACGCTGTGGATCTTGGGAGATGTTCTCAAAAATGGGAAGATCCGCCTTCTCTTCCAGCCATGGTGGGAAGATAGTCTCTGCAAAGAACAAAGCGACAATTATAAAATCGGTTATTGAACATTATTTTAAGAAACTTAATGAAACTAACTAATTAGGTTTATTACAAAATAAATGTTTTTATCAGTAATACGATAAACAAGTTATTCAAACTTAATAAACTACTTCGATCATTAAGATAGTTCTGCTAGGAAAATTCCATTTGAATTATAAATTGAACAAATTATGCAAAATCTATAAATTATTCAACTCGCTATTGCCACAATGTACCTCCGCAGAGGTACAAAGTAGATATCTACCCTGAACTAAATAAACACAATCTCATGTTGCACGCAGAGCGACGCCGGCGCAACTTATCACGATGGGCCATTGTTCGACTGTTAATTACCCTATTTGTAGTTTATTAATTGTTCATTAGTATAAAACCAAAGCCCTAATGATCAGCCCACTTATGATTAATAATGTGTATCTTTTTTGACGTCTACTATGCGATGATTGTAAAAATAAACAATATTTTATGTGAAGATTTAAACGCAATGCAGGGAGTTGATCGACGGCAGCACAATCAATGACCAATTGAACGTAATTGTTCAGATTGGTGTAGGAGACCTTATGCGGTGAAATGAGCGTCAATGTCTTCACATATAATTTATATCTGTTTGCTTAAGGAGTGTACAGAAATGCTAAGTTAGCGACCAATATCTGTCACTTGCTCGGTCGGCTGCAACACCCTGACCCCAGATAAACCTGCACAATCAGAGTTCGCTGACACCGCGCCCTCGATAGCAAATCACTAGATAACTTTGCCACATCGACGTCAAAGTATTCATTTAAACTTGTTTATGATTAGATCAATGGAAAATATTTAACTTGACTCGTTAAAACATCAAATACTGATACGGCCTTGCCATAAACGTGTTTTCTATCGAATATACTGTAGCTTTAAAGCTAAATATATGCTGACGCTTAACGGCACTTTATTAGTGTATAAATAATATAATTATAATATAATCAAGGTTTATTGAGCCCCCAATAATATATGTGACCAAATGTAAATGTCTAAATTTAGGTAAGGAAATAGTTATCTGAGGTTTGTTTTACATAAAGAGAAGTTAATACGTAAGAATATAATGCTGCAGTCTATACTTGTTGATTAAAGTTATATCTAAATGGTTTACAAAAGGCAAAGAAATTAAATTTGAACTGATCAAGGTAATAAAAACAAAAAGTTGACAATGTTTTGTCACGTATACAATACGTGCCAAGATAAGTATTTATCCTCCATTCGAAAGGTGTATTGGTAGGTCATATCTGTATTAATGTATAGGAATGGAAACAAGTGGTCAATAAGTCGCTTTAATTATTGGGCGAGCGAACAAGCGAGGTCGCCTTGTGCGCGAACTGGTTTATCAGTAAAACACGCCACGAGCGGTCAGAGAATACATTCTTTGATGATAACTATAAGTATATCGCATGAAAGTTTGTCAACAGTAAACAACTACTTGATACATTTAAGAATTACTTTGCTAATTAGTGAACAAGACTATTATAATCATATACGCCTGTAACCATTGAAACCCCTATACGATCGTAACTTGTTACTTGTACCACAATCTAATGAGGCTATAGTATATTTGCTGCGTAGAGCTACTTGAATTCCAACCATGAATGCCGATGTGACCAATGATAAATAAGTTGCTCTGCGCTACATTTACTGCCAACATTAAAATTTATAAGGAATAACAATATCAAGTATACATACATTATGAATTGATATGACTGCCCTGTTGTTATTATGTGTATGTACCAGCATTATTTATTGATAAATCTAAAGCTACCGCGATCTCTATATTGCTGGTTGTTTTCAATTTACGACATAATGTATCCGGCGAAGTCAGGCGTTGAGTGTATCGATGCCGTTGTACCAAACAAACAAGTTTGTTGCGCAGTTATCGCTCCAAATCGAATCGGTAATGTGTCCAGTTACTTAATTGGAGTAAACAGTGGAGCTGAACGCTGCCTAATAAAGTACTTGCACTATAAAAAACCGGTAGCGTAAAATTTCAATGACATAAAATATTATTACACAAAGAACAAAACAAAAACTAGAGCATTCGGACCTTGAGGGCGCCTGCGCACCAGAGCGTCACAAACAAATAAAAACGAACGATGACAACTGCTTATGCTATTTAAAAAGAATGGGGAACCTACCAACATACATATCTGCCAATGCCATCACGAAGTCCAATTATGTTATAGCAACTGCTTTACAAATCCAACCAAGAATATCCTTTAATGTCCTTACTGCTACAATACAGTTCTAACGATAACTTTTAATATGATTATAGGGGCAGTGGTATTCTAAAAACTGGAATCCTCGTGGTGCGAGCGATGGTCGTCGTTGAAGGTTCAGGTCCAAACCCTGGGATCTAACGTCTCTTTACAAGTTTTTGTGAGTTGAAAACAATCTCTTTATTCCAGATGCAACGATAGTGGCACTTCATTCTAACGGCGTCCAGACAGCGCATCGACGTTGGCAGACATAGGTTACGAGGAGAGCGCGAGCGCTCGAAATGTGCTTCTCTACTCGAATTTATTGTCACGGGTTACAAGGCAAATACGATCACCAGCAAACGCGACGCGGCACGAGATACTACTGAGCGCGCGCGCGCGCACACACACCCAGCGACGGACCTCCGCGCCTTTCCCCACTACCAGCCTCCACTTGCCGATGTATAAATACACCAATAATGTGCAACGCTACATTCACATTTTTATTTAACTACAAAACAATCAAAAAAATCTAAATCTTTTCAAGAAAATCTAGTGGAAATTCTTCAGGAGTTACATATTGAAACGTCAGATTCATTTGTTATGACCTTTGATTTCCTGTCAACTTTTCCTAGTATGAGCATGTATACGTCAAACAAAAACCCAGTTCATGACGTAGAATGAATATAACAATTTTATAACTAAAAGTCTATGAGCCGTAAGTTTTTAGTTCGAGAGGTAATTTATGAACCATGAGACGGCAAAACTCTAAGTTTCAGCCAGTAAATAAAAAAAAAATAAGATTTCTTAAATTGTATATATGTATCCATCGATTTTAAAATCAATGTCCGTAATTTAATACTGGTTCGTTACGTCGAGGTCTGCCGACGCGTGTACAATAAACGGTGCAACAACCTGCATCGGACACGCTTGGATGTTCGTTGATATAATTTGTGCAGCGTTTGAGTTTAAACATTCAGAGTCTTCATTATTTTTAAAGACATCTACATTAAGTATAATAATGCAAAATTTGCAAAATAATGGATTTCTTTGTGAACCTTTGTTATTGCTACCTAAAATAGAAGGGATTTTTCTGACTCTGTAAGCTTAAGATGTTATCCTCTGGAAATGCTAGAAGATGCGGAACCGTATTAAACCATATAAAGACTCTATCTCATACGAAGATGTAACTATGCGTAGAGAGGGCGATCCCGTTCTTACTTATTGACGAGCAAAGAGAGAGGATATCTTTGTAATTTGTAATTATGATCGTGTGGTTAATCGGCGACACGTCACGTTATCACATTATAATAACGGCTCTATTAGCAGATTGGTTTTACTACTCACACACATTATTAACGAAATAATACTGCCCGAGTTTTCCTCAATGACTATTACAAAATATCTGAATAATAACGTTAAGATCACACACAAAATCAGATGTTTACTTTGTTTTCTGATTGTGGCAATATTTCCACATGTTATATACTCGAGTTATTTCTTAGGTAATTATAATAAATGTCTCTAGATAGTTCTGATAGTTTTGCACACGTTGCTTATTTGTTTAACAGAACACGTCAGAATATCGGACAAAAACTGATTAATAAGTCAAACGAAATGTTGCTTCCTCCGACTGCAGCTCTCTTACATTGAAGATAGCTGTCTAAACGTTTTTATACCATAGTATATACTTGTAATGGTAATTACTTCAACAGACTGAGACACGATATAGATGTGTGAATCAATTTATAAAATTTAATTGCTCATTAGTGATTAATGATAATGTCTGCTGGATCACGCAAGTAAATAATGTTATCCAGTTGGTAGAGGTGTGTCACATGATAGCTATGACCAAGCATGTCTGGGGCTCTATAACACTTCGGTATTTTAGTTATACGATATCGGACGTATAGATCAGCGTTTAATGACACGGTAATAAGACTCTAAAATTTAGAAAATTAATACAATAATTTTAATGTGGCCAAGTGTAAAACAATTTCGTTCACTAGATCACGGGCACCAATTACCTACACCTATGAGCTAGGACAAGTGCCGCTTGAACGCGTCTACTCGATCAGAGACCTTGGAATTCAGTTTGACTCTAAACTAGACTTTCGCGAACATATTAGAAACATATGTAAATCGGCCAACAAATGTTTAGGTTTTATAATTAGAATGTCATCCCAGTTCAATAGTATCAAAGCCATTAAGCTCCTTTATAACGCATACGTACGTAGTAAGCTAGAATACAATGCGGTAATATGGAACCCGCGTGAAAAGTTATACAATTTAATGATTGAAAAAGTACAAAAAAAGTTTGCGAGATTTGTATATAAACGTCAATTTGGATTTTATCCCCTTTTATACCCATCTTTATTCGTGACTGGAATGGTTGGTCTAAATACTCTGGAATTTAGACGTAGATTTATGCTTATCTTACATTATTACTTAATAATATCAGGGCAAGTAGATAATCCATCGGTGCGCGAGTGCATACACTTATATGTCCCTAACCAATATATTCGTGGTGCGGGAAGGCGGCAACACCGATTGCTCATATGCCCACCATCATGGCACTCTGCTCGCGTCACCAATAGTCCCACTATCAGAGCCATACAACTTACTAATGATCTCTTGCAAAGTAATAGGGATGTTGACCTATTTTTTGACAAAACAAACACTATAATTTATGAAATTAAATCATTTCTTAATCATTCAATACAAAAATAAATTAATATCTAATAATAAATCAATAATTATATTTGTTAATAATCTCTAATACCGTTTAAGATAATATTATTTTGTAATGTTAACTTTAATTCTGATATGTTTTTTTGTTGTAATTCCATAGCTGTATTTTATATCATGTATTATTCGAATGTCGTTTTCTGTTTGTATATTACGGTACATAAGCAAATTGGCATTTATGCTGTAAGCTTATGTACTATGTGTGTATAAATAAATAAATAAATAAATAAATAAATAAATAAATAAATAAATACAAATATTCGGTGTTCATGGAGTATTTCTGAAATAGTGATTACTTTTCAGATGAGTCGAATGTTGCTTATTAAAATCTCTACAATTAATCAGTAAATTCTTTATTAAGAACTTAGGTATTTATATGAAGCAACAATAATACCTTTGTATATATATATAAAATAAGATAAATACGTATGTAGAGCAATCACTGCAAAGGCTAGAGGTGTGTCGAATTATCTCGTCAGATACATAGACGTTATATTTAAAGCGAGCTAACAATCACGCACCGTTATAATGACATACCGAGGTTAGAGGTTGTAACCTGTGATATAACGTTATGCCAAATATCATGCCTAATGATATATTATAATCGTTATTTTGAACCGATAACTGCACACGTTCTGGATTACTGTGGTGGTACGTCATGGAAGCAACCACGTTAACTAAGGTCAATAAACCTGATCAGACTTTGTTTGAAAGGCTATTGAAGCAATGCTTTGACTTACACGAAATAAGGAATAGGAAATATCAAATATTAATCTAATTTTGTTGCTTATAAAATATACAATGCAATAGAACTCACGAATAAAAACAGATTTTATGTCCACCTGTCTTCAAAAAAATAGCTTAAAGACTTGAAACTTTTTATAGAGGGGTACTATTTTACACAATTCATGAAAATCATTATAATATATACTTATTTAGAAACAGATTCTTATGAATATATAA
Source organism: Anticarsia gemmatalis (assembly GCF_050436995.1). Classification (NCBI taxonomy): domain Eukaryota; kingdom Metazoa; phylum Arthropoda; class Insecta; order Lepidoptera; family Erebidae; genus Anticarsia; species Anticarsia gemmatalis. The sequence goes on from NC_134758.1 coordinate 6,308,875, forward strand.
ATATTTAACTAATAATAACTTGACTTAACAAACTGCTTTGATTAATCAACTGAAATTAATGTAAATTCTTTAAGGTTGCTCGCTGCATAAATATGTTTCAATTGCTAACTATGATATACATATGTAGTAAACATTCAGGCAGTTCGCAACTGCACAAAAATAAATAAGCCGCCAATTATGTATAGACATAACGATATCATATTCTTATAATTGTTTTTATCGTTCCTGCAAATAAATACAGTATCTACTCATATGATTCGATAAAGATCACAATTAATGCAAATTTCAATATGTCCTTAAATTGATGTGACTCATTTACAGCCAGTTTTATCCAGAAGTTTTGCTTCGGAGCCTAATCGGATCGATAGTGAAAAAAGTTATATAAGCTTCACAGTAAGTTTGTCACGATGATGTCAGCAATAAATTGTTTCCTATCTGATATGATTGGTCTCAAATCTCAAATAAAAGGATTATGTATCACGCTGTGACGATACGTATTTATCGATAAGTTAAGAGTAATCAGCAACCGTCCCCCCGGAGGTGTGTCACCTATTACAAACAACATGACTGTCTAAAATGCAATCTAATGCTGAGTTACCGTAGATGAGCTCATCTTTAATCGTAGCTAGATAAAAACCGATATTGATAATAGCTCTAACTTCAGACTCACCAGGCCGATTCTTGGTTTCCAGTTACTCATACGCTAGATCAAAGGTCGATTTATAAGAATTGTTACTACAGCGTCTTCGAGGCCGAATTTCTGATAACCTAACCCAGAAGCAATCGCTTTTCTTCTTCGGGGTTTTTCCGACAGAATCGACGGATTATTTACCGTCTATATATTTCTAAAAGTTAACCACACGTGACAACAAACAAACATTTTAACCTGTATTTCATGGCGAAACCGTCGACTGGTGACTTCAAGAATTATTTCCTGGCGCAGGCTTCGCCAGCCGAGCTAAAACTTTACACAGATAGTAGTAGTCACACGTCGTGCGGTATATTTTTTATTGGGCATGTATTAGTGTTGGCTTCTGTGCTTCTTCTTCTAGACGCAATTGCTCTAAGTTACCACTATTTACGCTACGAAAACTAAAACTAAGCTTCTCCAAAAGTAAGTTGATAAGAAAAGCTTTAACAGGGAGTCGACTAGTTTCAAATTGTAAATGTTTTACTGATCTCTTTATAAAAAAAATCCGATCGAATTGGTCGATGGTCGATCAATTACGTAAGATAGAAACTTCAATCAAACTAACAACTAAGACTAGAACAGAATTATACCGATGCATGTTTCTGGTACACCTTACACAACCACTATAATTCACATTTTTCCGGTAATAACCTCAAAAGATTGCAGCTATCTAGGTATTGTTCAAATTTTTCAAGCTAAATAATTGTAACAACCTACAGCATTGGAAAGTCTTCAAATTACGCAAAATCTTCGGTTTCTGCGCCTAATTTGTTTTCGTAATTAGATACATCGGATACAAAATTACTTGAAGTGAGAAATAAATGCATACTCGACTTTAAACGTAAATTAATAACGTCGCGTTGTAAATTGCAGCGACACTAAATTTCACAATAAAATTCGCATAACCTTAGAAACCAACTAAATAAGAAATTCGTCAAAAAGATACACATTATTGTGGCTTCTTTCAGTAACTTACCTCTGCTTAGCTCTGCTACCAGTCGAGTTAGAAGTCGCATTAACAGTCTTATTCTAATGTTTAAATATTGTATAAACCATTTAACACGTTACATCAAAAAACAGAGCAGTAGTTTTTGCGTTTTTGAAAGAAAAGCGCCAATCCTTTAACCTGCCAACCTTATGAAGTATTTAACATAAAAATATAAATACCTTGTTTGCATGTGTTGTCTAGCTGCTGCAGAAGATCGTTGGCGAGCTCGGCGCGACTGGGCTTGATCTCAGGGGGTGATGGGGGATACAAGCTGGCGGTCGCGTCGTCGTGGTGGAACCCGTCATATTCGCTCTTCGGTGCAGCGCTTGGGAAGTTCTTAAGAATATCTGGAGGACAAAAGAGACTCATTTTTGAAATATATCCATGATTTTTGACAGGACCACGAATGTAAAAACATGCTGATATATTCATAAATGTTGCATCAGCCATGATAAAAATCTCTATGATACATATTTTTCTGATAAAAGTAGGAAGAATCATAAATCAAAGGTAAATTGCGCTTTTAAAAAACACTTTACGTAACAAGCTTTGATTGCTGTAATGTATAAAATTTGTACTTAATTTAATAAAGTAATTATTGTAGACAAAATCAATCTTTCTGTGTAACATTAGGATAAGTATTGTCCTTGTTTCGTTGACATTAGAATCGGAAACCACGGCCTGTGTATCCAGCCGAAACGTGTTAAGAGCAGAGATACCTCACAATATTCAGCTAATATTTAGAACAAAACACAATCCAATGTAAATATTAATTCGTGTTACATATATCACACATTGACACACCCTTTATGATATAGAACCCCCCCCCCCTTTTTTCGAAATCTAAAATTTATATTTTTTTTTCCGAAACGATTAATCCAAAATATTATTAAGTAACCAATGCATAATCGCATTAATCCTATAATAATAATAAATAAAACTAATCGGTGAAAACATATTAAAAAATCTTACTTTGAAACAGCGACATCTGGAAATCTCTACACGAATCACATAATCCATTGTTTTTATAACAACACATTTTTATTTCACTATATATTTACGATTAAAAAGAAAATACTGTTATGCGAATTTAATATTAAAATATAATTAGAGCAATGCGAGTGTATAAGTCGAAGAAGCTTCAAGGTAAGTAGCTTAGATAAGTAGTGTACAAAATACAGCGTGAGGAGCGAAGACGTCAATATATATATGAACCATATCTGTCGCACAATTACGTCAAAGCAACGCCCAGATGTCGTGATGCTTTAAATCTTGGCTGATAATGTCATAACAATAATTTCTGTTATTATAAAAACATCTCTACATGCCTCATTTATCACATTATTCATTATATACCATTATTTCCAGAATAATACAATCGAAAGAGAGGATGGTTTTTAAAAGTAGCCTATTTATGATCATAATTTTTTTTTTAAAGACCGAGATCCGAGGCCACAGCTTAAATACATATTTATTGATTGGTAATTTCCACAAATCCCGATACTTTTATATGGCCATTTAATCAGTTATTTAGAGGCAAATAAGGTCAATCAGACTAATCATAATGTATCATGGTAAACAAGTGTGACTTGAAAGCTATAGGTACTATCTCATCCTTCTATATATAAAAAAATCTTTGTATTTTATCCTCGAGGTGTGTTTGGTTTGACACAAATGCGGACACATAGGAGGTGTTAAGTACCGATGCCAGTACTTTTTTGGCTCCTCCGTATTTTTGACCGTAGTTTTGTTATATTTTGACGTTAATCAGGTAATGAGGAGGGATATTTTTATTCAACGGTTTTCTGTAGTTATTTCATTATAGTGTGAATTTTTATTTATGATGTTATTTTTTTTATCTGTCAATTTCTTTAAATCTCAAAGTTCTCGCCATGCTGATTGAACCATACGACATTTGATAATGTTAATACTCACAATATTTTTAGTATACATTTTACCACTACTGGGTACTACAATTTATTCAAGATATCGAGATGTTATATGTAAATAATTTAATAATGGAAAAACGTGCAAAGCTGAAGTGTAAAAAAATCGCCAGACTGATTAGGCCGGATACATTCAGCAAAGATGAGCAATTACCGCCACAAAATAGATGCCTCAGGATGGTCGGAATCATAGTATTATATTGAGGGACCTGAAAGTCTAGGGAGCGAGTCCCCGGGAACACAGAACCAAGTTAGTAATTAATTATAGGATCATAAAACTAACATACTTAACATAATTCATCTCAACTATTTTCTCATTACATCTTTCTATGGCTTAATTGTCATTGAAATATTAGAAAACCCAAGAGATCAGAATAATCGGTAAAAGTTCGTTTGCACAAGTAAGTAAAGTACCTCTCAGGGGCTACCAGCCGGGGACATATCCAAGATTAGGTTGATTGGGTGTGAATTGAAATAATTATACGTAATTTTGCACTCGCCATAGCGCACGCATGACAGTGCATAAAAAACTTCTAAGGCAAAATGCTAATGTATAGCAGCGTCAGCGAGTGGGCGTGTCTACTGGGCTGTCTCTAGGCAATTGTAGCAGAAAATGAATAAGTTACAAGATGTTTTAATAAATGCACTTGTAAATTCTAAGGATTATTTTAAGGATTGTACGGTTATCTAAACCTAACCTGCATCGCAACAAAAATAATCTGAATGAACATTGAACTACTTGTTATAGCAAAACAATCTAGCACGTCTATTTCAATACAACCGAAAATATGATTACTGGGCTGACAGAATTTATATATTTTTGTGGTGTTCTTTTTTAGAGATTGTTTGAAGGACAATTTTTAAACTCGGTACTAGTTCTATCGACTAGCCAGTAGCTCAATTCTCTATTACTATCGACTCCCGACAACCGAAAAGTCATCGATAAATTTTGTATGAAAATCGGATCAGCGCTCTCTGACGGGTCGTAGGAAATATTTTGGCAGTACATTCTAAATGTCAAAATTTCGATAGCTAGCCGGTTGTCGGTAGTCGATAGTGGTACAGAATCGAGGTACAGTACCTCGATTCTGTACATTCGATACTAACGTCACGCTATCGAATACCATACATTGGTATCGAGCTACTCGTTAGGAAACCGGCAGCAATCCGGCAGAGAATCGCGACCTATCGAGTATCGAAAACTTGACATTTAAAGTGAGAAAAAGGTTCGTTCTGAAAATTTGTTCTTTAAACAAAAATTTTTTGGTAATAATTGTGTATAAATTATTTTAAATAAGTATATTATATAGTGGATAAAAAATAATCATGAAAGGTATTATTCTCATAAATAATATTTATAGTGTACTTTAAACGGTAAGTAAAAATAAATCAATAATATAAAAATATAATAATTAATGTTGTTCAACGAAACATTATCAACACAAAAAAAGAATCATCGTTTTTTTTTTCTCACGTTGAAACAATACCTATTGAGCCTCGTTGGCCTAGTCTTCCTAAAATTATATTACCTAATATTGATTATTTAAATAATTTATTAAAATTAAAAATGGAAAGAATATTTTGTTTCGAAATTCGAATTTCGAATTGCCCCAAGAGCGCTCCAACAAAAATAAATATTTAATTTTATTTTATTTTAATGTTTGGTGAAAAATGGCGCCATGGAAGAACATAGTTGTTTGCAAAAATCCGCTAGGGGCGCTGATCAATTTTTCATACAAAATTTTTCGATAGTGAGTCGGTAGTCGATACTCGATAGTTGTACAGAATCGCGGTACAGCTTTCGACGTTTAAAATTACTTGAAGAACATAGTTCTTACAAAATACGCTAGGGGCGCTGATCCATTTTCGAACAAAATTCAACGATAGTCGATAGTGGTAGGAAATCACACCACTGAAATAATATGAACTTCGTATAAATAAATATATGATAACTGCAGAACCTATATTTAAACATCACGTGTTGTAAATATTGAAAATGTAAGTAGGATAAATAAAGCAATTTCAATAAAAATATATTCCTACATAACACATGCGCCCTAAGACAAACAAGTCGTTGAGAGATGTTATAAAATTAAATGTCAAAACATATTTTCATTGGATACAAGATAAATAATGGAAACTAGCAAATAAGAGATAATATGCAGTTGAAAACATGGCCAGAGGCCAGTAACTCGAAACAAATATGTTTTTAGAAGTTGGCTGATGACGTTATTCCTTATCGCCGAACTACTGTGACTTGCCACTCGGCAAAACATTATCATGACACACCCACGTTTTTGACATAGCAACCAGTAAGTACCTATGCTTTAAACCTATTCCAAGCAAGAGATAAGTATTGTTTTACTTTATCTCGTGGAGATTTAATATAATATATGACGTTAAACAATTTTGCTCCGTTCTCATGTGGTTACTGGTCACTTTTGACCTTTGATCTCATTTTTTTTATATAAATAATGGAAAAATATTGGGGGACAAAAAATATTATTTATAAATGGATATAATGTATATTTTTTTAGTAAGTACAAGTACGTAATATTTAGTTAAAACAACAGTGTAGTAACTAGCCCCGAATTAAAATAATCAGTATCTTTAGCCCTATTAACAAGTGCCTTACACCTTGTTAAGTTGAGAATCTTATGTATTGAGTAATCAGGCACGTGAGTCGGGAAAATATATTTATTACATTTGGGTTTTTTTTAGCGTATTAGAGTTGCACTGCTACATAGTTTTCTTTGAGCACAGAAAGATGGGGCTTGGACCATCCACTTTTTAAATACAGATTTGCAATTTGAAACTTATTTCGGTAGTTATGTGATATTTTTTATGTATAAAAAAATCGTTAATTTAGTTGTATAATGCAAAAGAAGTTAGTTCAAATTATAATTACAAATCAATTCGTTATGTCATGGACAATAGATTCAGTCAGAATAAGAAGAATAGGCAAAAAATGACAATGATAAATCTAAAGAGCTGAATTTAACCTAGAAGTCTAGCAGTTTATTAGGACGGCTTATTTATAAATTAGCATAATTATGTAATTATAATGGCTTATACATTTTTTCGATTGGTGCTACTTCCATACTTCGCCTTGTCTACAAACGAATTATTTCAATTTACTAATACTGCAGATTTTTTTTTTTAATTTTCTCTTATATTACAATACCAGATCTTTTGTAAGTGGCTACTTATATGAGAAGCTAAAAGTGTGGTTAATTAGTGCTCCCCTTTATTGATTATACACAGCAAAAAAGTACGTGAGGTTTATCAATATTTCATTTAATGTCAAACCGTTGCTCTTGTTAAAATACCATACACTTAATAATATGGTTTGAAATGTTACTATGTAGAGCGAGAAACAAATCTAAGATTAATATAAGAGTCTAAGAATATAGATCATTTATCATCAATAATATATTTTTAGAAATAACAATTTTAAACACGTATCTATAAGTAATAGTCGTGTAGCGACTGGAATATTATAATAATCGACGTTGACCTAACACATTGCTATCAGTGTGCATGAGGTGAGTTCGTGGGGGTGCTGGCGCGTCAGGAATAAACCACATTAATTATAAGCTGTGTCAAACGGTCACACGAGATAATGTAATGGCCTGATAACAATAGAACGACTTATGATAAACGAGAACTTCAGGATACTGCGTGGAGTGATCGAGGGAGGCCCGCTCGCTCTTATGTAATACTAACCAACTGAATGCGTCAATGTTTTTTTTTCTCGTACCTATAGAGACTTTTATCTAACAGAACCCATTACATTTCTATAATGTAACCGATCTTCGTATATTAATAATGAATTAAGAACGTGATTTAACTAGTAAAAATATCGAATAGAAGCATATTAAAGGGGTTTCTGTTTCTGAAGCTTAAGTTTAAGGAGCTTTATACCAATATACAGGTTATTTTACTGTACATTACGTACTCTGGTACTAGTAACTGCTATCGTTTTATTTAAACTATCCCAGCGACTTGAACCAGTTAATTATATTGTACATTTTTCTTGTTGAAACTATAACTATAATTTATAAAGGATAAGAGAAGTGTCTGTTTCATTTTCATCCACAATTTTTGTTAACCCATTACTGTCCCACTGCAGAGCAAGGGTGTTCTCCCGAACAAGGGAGGGGTTAGGCATTAAGTCCACCACGCTGGCCAAGTGCGGGTTGGGGACTTTGCATGCCCTCAATAAATGCATTAAACAAATATATTATCAAAAAAAGCTCAAGTACATTGTAGAACGCAGGTACTGGCTATCAAATGAAAATGCTGATAAAAATCAGTAAATCTGTATATTATGACCTCGTCTATATTTTGGTAAATGCTAATTAGCAAACATTAATTATATTTGTACATATATCTTAACTGACATAGGTTTTTCAGAATCATTTCCTTATTTGCACTGATACGTTATCAGCACAAACAAGGTAAATTGTTTCAGCGCCAGATGTTCAAATTGTATTATCAGAAAATGTATTTGAATAAAAGGCGAACTTTGAAACAACCACGTGTAGTCTAGAAGAGTTTAAAAAACCCATCTTAAATGAATGCGTGTACTTACTTATATATTTTTTGTTTACTTTGGTGACTATCCTGCCTTTAGTATTAATAAAATATTTGAAAATCGCATTATTTCGACTGCCAAGCAACCGTATCGAAACCCTATTTCTATGTCATATTTAAGGTCAAGAAATGTTGAAAAGACAAAACAGCAATACAAAGTTAGCAAACTATTAAACTTTATTGAACTAATAATATACATTTTAACGAGCACGTATGCGATACTTGTATCTCTGAACATAAAAATTCCATGATACAGTACAGCAACGCTTACGACAACGCAATAATAGTTCAATAGATAATTAAGATCACTTATTATCTGGCGGTGCCAAATAAGGTCATCGATTAATGTCGCGTGTGCTTCTGTTGCACACGTTCAGCTCTCAATGTACAATTAGATACCTACGAGACGGTTTAATGCCAGTATCATACTGACAAGGACAATTAGATAAAATACCAGTTATAAGAGAATTTAGGGGGAAACTGTTGGAATTAGCCCGCCCACTTAAGTAAACTCTCATGACGTGTCTTTAAAAACAGTAAGCTGCTAGGTTATTGGTTGCCGCCACTTTATTATATAAAATTTTATCTACTGTCTATATGTTTTTGCAGGACTATCTGAATTTATATTTTGATACATATTTGCTAGACAAAAACTCTTTACACAATGACAATGTATAAAAACAAACTCACTTTCGTGGCATAACTGTTTGTGATATCTAACAGTATAGAGACCTCCCTAGCTTTCCATGCGACCTCTAGTGTTACACTGGACAAGCACGTGCAAGCAGTGGAATATATTCATGAAAATTTGAATAATAAGCACGTTTTAGATAAATGAAAAAAAAGATAAAACGTGAAATGCTGACACGTGGCGTAACAGTAGGTGTGGTCACAACGCTCTCCTATTGGCTGAGTTTTATGGGCATATTCACTCGCTGGAAGCCAATAAAAATGCAGTGTCTGTATCAGAACAAATAACATTCGGTTTAAGTTATCAACGACGTGAATCATAATTTTATATGACAAATATAAAAGCTCATTAATGATTACAGTTTTTATATCTTTGAGTGGAAAATACCAAATCTGGAAACAAAGACGTCAATATTATAAAAAAAACTATTTTTTAACTGCTGCCTAAAAAAATAAAAACTGTAGTATCCTCTTTCAAACATAGAATATAGGCATATCTGTAAATTACATACCATAGTTTAATCTCTACAGGGTTTGACTAAACTACATGTTTACACGTTAGACATACTGGTCAACAGTTAAATGTCAAAACGACCAAGATTCTCTGCTCTATAAATCGAAGACATAGTTACTAAAATTCACCCCCCACTTAGGCGCTACGCCAGCATACGAAATAGCAACGCTTTTTTATCTTTTACTGTGTTTCATTATATTGTTCTTGAAACTAAATACATCATACGATTTGTGAAACTTAAGCCGGAATTTAAGCCTTCCGAACCTCCGTTCCATTATATCACATCTTAAATATTCCAAAAGATATGATTACTTAAATAATTGCTAAGAATAGCAATATACTGATAAGAGTTGTCCCTCGACCCGGAAACATGATAATATGCGCGTAATTTTATATTCGTTACTTCTATTGCGAATTTCATGAATCGAGCGCACTACAGACTAATAGGTCACTTCAAGATACGCACAATTTGATACCAATTAATTATTCAGTTACGATATCACTTAATTTTTTTAATTAATTAAATTTTAACTTATACCTTTATGTTATAGATTTACCTAATTATTAAATAACATACTTATTTAAAATTCTTAAAATAAAAGGTTGTCAAAGAAAATATACCTAGGTTTCAAATTAAGATCAGGAGTGACAGATGAAAAAAACAATTGCCCTATTTCTTGAAAAGTTAAATTATATTTATAAGTGGCGACTGTTATGAGCTAATAATAATAAATAATATTTTTTTGACAAAATATTATTGAAAACGTGTAGCGCAACTTTAACTCCATTTATAGAAAAAAAAAATAAAACATAGGTAACAGAAACGAGTTCCTAGTAGAAATAAATAGCAATACGACGTGACGTGTTTACAAGCTATTTGAGTAGCAGTCAATGTTATATAAATCAAACACTTAACTGTTCACAGCAAGTGTTCTTAGAAGGACAATTAATTGCGGTCCAAAGACCAATGTACCATGTATTTAGACTACACACTACTAGTATATCGATAGAACAGTATTCGAGCTTTAATACAGTACATTTTAGTTGTTTCACATCTTTTTTCGCCGCCAATTCCGAAAACTTGATTAAGATTATATAATAAAAAGTGTGGCCTGGCGGTAAATTCACTCTCTGTATCATTGACTATCATAAGTGTCAGCATTTGACCTATATGAATAAATGATTTGATTTTGATTTTTGATTTTATATATTTTAAAAATTAAATAAATTTGAATGGCGTATTACTTTCTTGGTAATATGTGCAATAATAGCTACATGCACTGTATGTCTAGCAAATGTGAAGGTTATTTAAGTTTAATTTGTAATTTTGCCATTTGAAGGATTTTTGACGTTACGGGCTTGGGCGTAAACACTCCTTCAATTAGCTGTACTTGACATACGATTGAAATAATGTCTGCTATAGAAAAAAAATCATCATCTACTTGGAAAGAAACTTACCTTAGACTTAAAACGTCGTCTAGTCTGAAAATGCTTGAACAATATCGACATTATACTTTGAATAGCAATGAATAGCCTTTCTTGTTCTTATATTTCCTACGTATTTAATTTATAATACTATATTATTTATTTTTATTAATAAGTTTAATTATAAATTAAAAGTATTAAATACGAGTCTTGCTTAGCTTTAAGTCACTAATTCGTACATTATCATATCTTGGTTAATATTATTGCAAATCCCGGATTTCGGTATACTGCATGAATCTTTGATAATACCTATGATTTACATTGGGACAAGACCGAATAAGTTTTAACAGCATCATGCGGCACATCTAAGATATCACCTGAAATTATCTCTAAAGAGAAGATGAGAGAAAGTCTTGATAATACCGGCGTCTCGATGTAAGCTGGTTGTTACCCATGATTGACAAATTAACTTGCACTACTGTACTGCGAATTGATTACACAACTACACTATTAACGAACGTGTTACGCAGTATACTTTATTTTTAAAATGCAGAGGCAATCGTTAAACGATAACCAAAACGCATGTAGCAGACAGGGGAAAACGCAAGTTTATTACACAATATATAATAAAGTCTAGATGGATACATCACAGAGTAACTAGCGTAACGCCATATTTCATTACTAGCTGACCTGCGCAACTTCGCTTGCGTCACCAAAAAATCCCCTTTTTGTAACATTTTTTAACGGGTTCTCTGCTCTTATTGGTCGTAGCGTGATGATATATAGCCTTCCTCGATAAATGGACTATCTAACACTGAGAGAATTTTTCAAATCGTACTAGTAGTTCCTGAGATTAGCGCGTTCAAACAAACAAACCCTTCTCATTATAATATTAGTATAGATAATGTATTTCAGAATACGTGGGTTTGACGCGGATCATTAGTGGCGGAGTGTACTAGAGTTTAAAAATAAGTTCGTGCACTTGGGGGGTATACGTACCATTTTCGAAGATGTCGTCAATGTCAGAATCGAGCAGCTGCATGCACTCTTCATTAGTAAGAAGGGAGCCGGCCGAAGCCGGCAACTGATCCCATAGACTCGCACTCATTCTTGGTGATGTTTGAACGCTGGAACATTTTAACAAGTATGTGTAATAACAGGGTAAAATAGTTGTATGTACAAAAAAAAATGATTGTATCAGTATTTTAGAAGAAAGAGTCTTTCTTATAATTTCCTAGGCACAATGTAATTTATAGGACAGTGATGGGATGCTTCCCATCACACTGTTCAAATACATTTCTAACCCCTTTACAACACTTCAATATAATTTTGGAGCATCCAGGTTTTCTTATAATAATGTATTTCACCATAAAAGCGAGTGGTTTACATTTTTACCACATAAATTCGTAGAGCCAAATGCACCTTTTACGCTCTTTGCGTACCCATTGAATTAAAGAGTTAAAAAGTATTGGAAATAAACTTACCAAAGATAAAAGAACAAGTCCTAAGTGATCAGAGTCCGATGATGATTTTGATGTTGGTTGTAGAAGGACAAAGCTGTCCGGTGAGGGCGCCATGTTGGCACTGAAACACATCGAAAAAAAAACACATTAAAACCATATTAATTCATAAATGCATACTAAAAGGTCATAATCATTGGGATTTTTGACAATCCTTAAAGGATGCCAACGTCGATTGTACAATCCTGATACACAGAGCCATGTGCTGCAAATACCTTAAAGTATTCCCTCGCATGAGTTGCTTGCTGTGAAAACCCGGTAGACTTGAGCATAGTGGAAACTCCATCGTAAATACTAACAATAACACGACTATGCATTCCATAAATATAAACAACTAACCTAAAATAAAGTCTTTTCGTCTCACTTCAATTCTTTTAAAAATTCTTAAAGACATTGAGTAAGCTCATTGTTCCTAATATAGCTCTTTTGTTAAGGGTTCGCCTCTCATTTAAATGCAAAGGATGCTGCATAAAAGTATTATGATGATAGAAATCTGCGAATAATATTGTATGTACCTATTTCTGAGTAGATTGTTATCCTTTTCTATACAATATGTTTGGGCCACACAAGTTCTATAAATATCTGTGCTCAATGAATAAAATAACGAGTAACGACAAATCAATTGGGTTCATAAAAGTAACAGCGGTGTTAAATTGCGTCAACATTGTTTTTTTATGACTATATGACTATCGTACCGCTCTATGTACAATATCTAGGATTGAAGACTAGAATGTAGATCAGAATTACCATCAGAGATAAATTATATCACTTCTGAGATAGATTATATGTTGACCACCCGATACTGACTACTGGTGTAAAGATTACCTATATTCCCAATTCATAGATGTTTAATTGCTAAAACTAAATACGTTCGAGATAGTCGATGTAAGGCTTCAACGTTCATAAAGGTCCTTATCACATTTATCTTAATAGCTATACATCAGATGTACACATTACTGTACATCGAATCTGTAGTAACCACGTAAAACGTTGAGTCAAATCCTATGTTGTGGTGAATCACTTCCATCAACAACATGATGTCATTCTTGTTTATAACCGCATCTTA